>NC_053392.1:250736189-251486189 GCF_905171765.1 Bufo bufo
CCACAGGGCTACATTATGAATTAATAATTGGGCGAGACTTCCCCAGTTTCCCGTCACTGTGGCCTGAGGCGAGAGTCACCAATACACATGAGACAGATGTAACCCTAGCAGAGTGGCCCGGCTCAGGAGGGAGACCAGAACCCTGGGAACCTGAGTCCGAAGGGCGAGCGGTAGCGGTGACCGCCACTTCGGTGGAGGAGGGGGAGACAACCCCACTAAGTGTGATGGTAGGAGATGTGGAGGACTTGCCGCCAGATCCGGAGTTAGCAGACCTCAACGTCTCCGGAGATAATTTTGGTACAGCACAGCACCAGGACCCGACTCTATCTCGAGCCTGGGAAAATGTAGTAGTGGTTAAAGGGTGAGCCGCAACAACCAGGGGCCGAGTCTATGTTGCCCCGTTTTGTGGTTCAACAGGAGATGCTGTACCGAGTAAATAAACTACGGGGTTAGCATATTGAGCAGCTGGTGGTGCCCAAGGCAAATCACAAGTTCGTGTTGGATTTAGCCCACCAACATGTTCTTGGGGGACACCTGGGCCAGCAGAAAACGCAGGACCAGATTCTACAGCGGTTCTACTGGCCCAGTGTGTTCAGAGAGGTAGAAGAGTATTGCAAGTCTTGCTTAACCTGCCAGATAACCAGCCCCCAGCCACATTTCCGTAGTCCCCTCCCCTGGTCCCTCTCCCGATTATTGAGGTTCCATTCGAGCGGATCGCTATGGATCTCATAGGCCCAGTACCAAAGTCAGCTAGAGGGCACCAGCACATCCTGGTCATCCTCGACTACGCCACGCGGTACCCTGAGGCGGTGCCACTGAATCATACTTCAGCCAAACTCATAGCTAAGGAGTTAATGGAGATGTTTTCTCGAGTGGGTCTGCCTAAGGAAGTTCTAACTGACCAAGGGACCCCGTTAATGTCCAAGGTCATGAGGGAACTCTGTAAGTTGCTCCACATAAAACAGTTACGGACATCCTTGTATCATCCGCAAACGGATGGCCTGGTAGAGCAATATAACCAGACATTAAAAAATATGTTGAAAAGAGTGGTGTCTAAGGATGGTAGGGACTGGGACCTTCTTCTGCCCTCTCATGCTCGCAATACGACAAGTGCCCCAGGCCTCTAACGGGTTCTCGCCCTTTGAACTGCTATACGGCAGACACCCTCGCGGTTTGTTGGACGTCGGCAAAGAGGCGTGGGAACAGCCACCTACACAAAAGTGTTGTTGAGTACGTCACCCAGATGCAGGGACAGATGGAAACAGTGTTACCTCTGGTTAGGGAGCATATGGAGGCAGCACAGCGAGCCTAGAGTAGGGTCTATAATCGACAGGCTCGGGTCCGAAACTTTAACCCGGGTGATCGGGTGTTGGTTCTGGTACTGACTGTAGACAGTAAGTTCCTAGCTAGGTGGCAGGGGCCCTACGAGGTACTTGAGAAAATTGGAGAGGTAGATTACAAAGTACACCAGCCAGGGAGGTGAAAGCTGCAGCAGGTGTACCATGTGAATCTGCTCAAGCCATGGAAGGAAAGGGAAACCTGTACGGAAGACATCCCACATTCAGGGTTCCTAGGGGAGGCGGTTTCGGCCCCTCAGTCTGAAGCAGGGGAAGCGGCTGCCACAGTGAAAATTGCTGACAGCCTCTCCTCTAAACAGGCTCAGGAAGCCAGGGAGTTCATTAGTCGGAACACGGGTGTGTTCTCAGACCTCCCTGGATGCACGTCCGTAATCCGGCATGACAGTATCACTGAGCCTCAGGCAAAAGTCCGGTTAAAACCGTACCGGGTACCCGAGGCTCGGCGACAAGCCATCACGGGAGAAGTGCAGCTAATGCTGCCAGCTGGGTGTCATCGAGGAGTCAAAAAGTCAGTGGGCCAGTCCGATAGTATTAATACCCAAGCCAGACGGGACATTGCAGTTCTGTAATGACTTCCACAAACTTAATGAGGTGTCCAAGTTTGACGCGTATCCCATGCCCCAAGTGGATGAGCTTATTGAATAGTTGGGCCAAGTCCGGTATTTTTCTGTGTTGGACCTCACCAAAGGGTACTGGCAGGTACCCTTGACGGAGGCTGCCAAAGAAAAAACGGCTTTCGTCACGCCAGAGGGGCTGTATCAGTACAAGGTATTACCCTTTGGGCTACAAGGCGCTCCCGCCACATTTCAAAGGCTAATGGATATTGTACTCCGTCCACATCGTCGATACACTTCGGCGTACCTGGACGATATCGTTGACCATAGCACCGACTTGGAAAGTCACCTACCTAAAGTACAGTGCTGTACAGCCTGTCTGGGGGGTGTATTTCCCCTGTAACTTGGGGCTACTATGTCAGCCCCAGTTACAGGAGAAATCAATAGTGAAAAAATAAATAATTTAAGTCAAATGTCCCCCAGAGGTCTTGATTGACCTTATGGGGGACACAAAGTGTAAAATAAAATAAAAAATTTAAAAAAATAAAAAAGGGTTTCATAAAAAAAAATAATAATAAAAAAAAAAAAAAGGTTTCACATGAAAAAATAAATTCTCCAATTAAGTAATAAAAAAATATAAAAAATAGGAAAAAATAAATAAAATAGACTTAACTGTATTTTGTATTGCCGCGTCCGTGACGGCAGGCTCTATAAACATATCACATGATCCACCCTGCCCGATAAACACCATAAAAAATAAAAAATAAAAACAGTGTCAAAAAAGCCATTTTTGTCACCTTACATCACAAAAAGTGCAACACTAAGTGATCAAAAAAGCGTATGTCCCACAAAATGGTACCAATAAAACAGTCACCTAATTCTGCAAAAAATGAGCCCCTACATAAGAAAAAAGTAAAAAAAAACTATAGCTTTCAGAACATGGAGACATTAAAACATATTTTTCTGTTTAAAAAATGCTATTATTGTGTTAAAGTGAAATAAATAAAAAAGGAGACATATTAGGTATCGCCTTGTCCATAACAACCAGCTCTATAAAATTATCACATGACCCAACCCCTCAGATAAACGTCATAAGAAAAAAAATAGAAACAGTACCAAAAAAAAGCAATTTTTTGTCACCTTACATCACAAAGAGTGCAATAGCAAGCGATCAAAAAGTCATATGCACCCCAAAATAGTGACAATCAAACCGTCATCTCATCCCGCAAAAAATTATATCCTACCTAAGACAATCGTCCAAAAAAATAAAAAAACTCAGACTATGGAAACACTAAAACATTCTTGTGGTCCGTCAGGATGAGAACCGGAACCACCGAACCCTCGAGCAAGTGCCTCCATTCTTTAAGGGCCTGCACGATGGCCAATAACTCCCTGTCACCAATCTCATAGTTGCACTCCGCGGAAGACAGTTTCCGGGAGTAAAACCCACAGGGAAGCAGAGGACCCTCTGGTGTTCTACGCTGAGACAGAAGGGCGCCTACTCCCGTCTCAGACGCGTCCACCTCGAGGACAAAGGGCAACCCAGGGTTGGGATGCGACAGAATCGGAGCCGACACAAAGGCGGACTTTAGGGCCTCAAAAGCTCGGATGGCCTCGAGCGGCCAGACCTGGGAATTACTGCCCTTCCTGGTCAGATCCGTGAGAGGCTTGGCCAGCATGGAAAAGTCCCTGATGAACTTCCGATAATAATTGGCGAAGCCCAAAAAGCGCTGCAGGGAACGAAGACCACTGGGCTGGGGCCACTGTAAGACAGCCGAAACCTTCTCAGGATCCATGGAGAACCCCTCAGCGGAAATGATGTAACCTAAGAAGGTTACCTGGGATCGGTGAAATTCGCATTTCTCAAGCTTACCGAACAGCTTGTTCTCTCGTAACCGTTGCAACACTCGTCTGACATCCAGAATGTGGGCCTCCATGGATTCAGAATATACCAAGATGTCATCCAAATAGACCACCACACACTGCTGCAACAGGTCACGGAAAACATCGTTGATGAATTCCTGAAAGACTGCGGGCGCATTGCACAACCCAAAGGGCATAACCAAGGATTCATAATGACCGGTCCTGGTGTTAAACGCGGTCTTCCACTCATCGCCCGCCTTGATCCTTACCAGGTTATATGCCGCCCTCAGGTCGAGTTTGGTAAAGACCGTGGCCCCTTTAAGGCGATCGAACAGCTCGGAAATCAAGGGTATCGGGTAAGCGTTCTTGATCGTGATGCGATTGAGACCCCTGTAATCGATGCAAGGCCTCAACTCACCGCCCTTCTTTTTCACAAAGAAAAATCCAGCCCCTGCCGGGGACGAAGATTTGCGAATGTGTCCGCGTGAAAGCGCCTCCCTCACGTACTCCTCCATGGCCTCATTCTCCGCTACCGACAGTGGATAGACTTTGCCACGAGGAGGAACGGCACCAGATTGTAACTCTATGGCACAATCGTATGGGCGGTGCGGAGGTAGGGCAACCGCGCGCACCTTATCGAATACATCCCGGTACTCCTCGTATTCAGGAGGCAACAGAGAGTCCGAGGAAGTACACAGCAACTTGACAGACCCATGGATGCAACTAGCCCCACACTGCGGTGACCACGAGAGGATCTCGACCGATCTCCAATCGAAAGTCGGATTATGCTTCTGGAGCCAGGGGTACCCAAGACCACCGAGTAGTGTGGAGACGAAATAACCTGGAGGCAGACCGACTCTCTGTGAACGGCACCAATGGCTATCCCCACTGGAAGGGTCTCATGAGTCACGTGTGGCGGCAGAAGGGGTCTGCCGTCTATCGCCTCAAGAGCCAGTGGGGAACCTCGAGCCTGCAGAGGAATGGAATTGGCGGCAGCGAACACACTATCAATGAACAAACCACCAGCACCAGAGTCCACCAACGCCTGGGTCGTCACCGAGCCCCCGACCCAGGAGAGGACAACAGTGATCAGTGGTTTGTCAACACGGGAAACCGGGGACGAGGAGACTCCACCCAAGATCTGCCCCCGACAGGATCTCAGGTACGAGCGTTTTCCCGGACGGTTCGGACATGCCAACAGAAAATGCCCACCGAGACCACAGTACATGCATCGGCCCTCGCGTCTCCGGAGTGCCCTCTCCCCCTCGGACAGGCGAGCAAACCCCAGCTGCATGGGTTCACCCCCAGACAAGTCATCCCCAGGAGGCGTGGGAGGAGAGGGAGGCACGGGTGGGACAGCAAACGTAGGCACCAATCTGTTAGAAGACCTCCGCAGGTTCTCCTTAAAGGAAGGTCTCTCCCTGAGTCTGGTGTCAATCAAAATCAGGAAAGAAATAAGAGACTCGAGCTCAACTGGTAGGTCCTTAGCTGCAACCTCATCCTTCAAGGCATCCGAGAGACCATGAGAGAAAGCAGCGACCAGAGCCTCATTATTCCAGCCCACCTCTGCTGCCAGGGTACGAAACTCAATGGCGTATTCAGCTACGGATCGTGAACCCTGTCTGATGGACATAAGGAGCTTCGCAGCAGAGGCAGCACGAGCAGGCACATCGAATACCTTCCGAAGAGAAGCAACAAAACCGGAAAACTCGGCAACCACCGGATTGTTGTTCTCCCATAAAGGGCTGGCCCAGGCCAAGGCCTTGTCCGAGAGCAGCGAGATCAAGAAGCCCACCTTTGATCTCTCAGTAGGAAAGGCATGTGGCAGCAACTCGAAATAAATGCCCACCTGGTTAAGGAAACCTCGGCACTGAGTTGGCTCTCCCCCAAAGCGCTGTGGAAGAGGGGCAGAACCGGTCATACCCCGAAACACCGCAGGCGCAACAACAGGTGTCGGGGTAGATTCTGGCGCAACAACCGGAGCGGCAGTAGGAGCGAGCCCAGGAGCGACAACCGACCCATCGGCAACGGGAGCGAAATGAGCCGTGCGTTCAAGCAGGGTTTGCAACGCCACAGCGAACCGACCCAACAGGTGATCCTGCTGATCAAGTCTGGCAACCAGCGTGGGTAGCGAGGATGGCCCTGTACCGTCAGAATTCATGGCTTGGTCCTAATGTCACGAAACCATGAACCAGACGTACAACAAGAGATAAGTGAAAAAAAGAAGGCTTTATTGAAAATAAAGCTGTAAAGCAAAAGTCCAAACGGATGGTGAAACCGAGCAGAGTCTTTGCGAAGCCAGAGGTCAGGAACCAGAAGGGTAGTCAGACGAAGCCAGGATCAGGAACCAGCAGGGTAGTCAGACGAAGCCAGGATCAGGAACCAGCAGGGTAGTCAGACGAAGCCAGGATCAGGAACCAGAAGCAGCAGCAGTCTTAGAAGCATGTGAACACAAGAGGACCAAGCAAGGAACTGAAGCCACAGACCTCCTATATATATGAGCTAGGCATCCAGCTCCTCCCAGTGGGAAGGAGGAGCCGCAGGGTGGAAGGCTACAAGAAACCCAGAAACCAAGATGGCCGCCAGCACATGTCAAACGAAGGAGAACAGCAGGAAGGTAAGACCATGACAGAGAGATTCACCTCGGCCCCTATTCTCGTACAGCCAGATGTCTCGCTTCCTTTTATTGTAGAGGTTGACGCATCAGAGGTGGGGGTGGGAGCGGTACTATCTCAGGGCCCATCCCCTGGTGAATGGCGTCCGTGTGCTTTCTTTTCGAAGAAATTGTCTACTGCAGAAAGGAACTATGATATTGGCAACAGGGAACTTTTGGCTATTAAGTTGGCTTTTGAGGAGTGGCGTCATATTTTGGAGGGGGCGGTTCATCCCGTCACGGTGATTACTGATCACAAAAACGTATTATATCTGGAGTCTGCTAAACGTCTCACCCCTAGACAGGCTCGGTGGTCGTTATTTTTTACTAGGTTTAATTTTGTAATAACCTATCGCCCGGGGGCAAAAAATACTAAGGCGGATGCATTGTCTCGAAGTTTTCCTGGAGGGGGTGATGTTGAGGTACCAGAGCCCATTTTGCAAAAGGGGGTGGTGGTCTCTGCATTACACTCAGGTTTGGAGGGGAGGTTGTTGGAAGCTCAGGGGGATGCCCCGGCCTCCTGCCCCTCGGGTAAACGGTTTGTGCCAGAAAATTTATGACTGGAGATACTAAAAGAACACCATAACAAATTGCCACTACCGCCTCCACCGGTGGTTGTTGATGGCAGTCTTGAGTTTCAGGTAGAAAAGATTGTTGATTCACGATATGTTCGCCGCTCTCTTCAGTACCTGGTGCACTGGAAAGGTTATGGTTCCGAAGAGAGAATGTGGGTTCCAGCATCAGAGATAAAAGCGGACAGACTAATTCGGGCTTTTCATAGCTCCCATCCGGAGAGGCCTGGTCTTGAGGGTCCAGGGGCCCCTCGTAGAAAGGGGGGTACTGTCACGACTGTGACTGATCCAGACAGGTCTGGGAGGAGAAGGTCGCAGCGACTTGCTACTCGCGATAGCTTGTGAGTTTGCTCCGTGGTTCAGGGTATGTCATCTGGGTTTTGCCTTGTGAACCTTTTTATCCTGACTGGGAGTTTGTAGGCATCCTTCTCAGGTGAGTCCTGTCTGCCACTCCCAGCTACTATATTAGTTTCACTTTCACTTGCAGTCATTGCCAGATATAGTCCTTACTTCCAGTGCTACTCTGACCTTGGTAGGAGATCGTTTGATGGTGTTGCTGTGGAGCTCTTGTCCGGCGTGGACTGTCGTGTTTGGGATCGCCTTCTCTGCTCGTGACTGGATAAGTCTATCTCTGCTGTTGTTTGTTTGTTGCTGTCTTCCCCTGTTGTTTTCCTAGACGTGAGTGATGGTGACTAGCGCTCCCATCGGCCTTTCCCCAGTCCAGTCTTGTTAGGGCGACTGAGGGTTTAGGCATCCTGCTCGCCGCACGGGTTCACACCCCGTCTAGGGTATCAGGGCAGACAGGTGCCAGCTTAGGGTTAGTCAGGGGTGGCCATTCTATTTCCCATCCGTAGATAAGGGTCCCCCTTCCCCTCCGTCTGGTGCGACCGCTGCTGGGACAGCGGTCGTGACAGCACCACTAACCAAACACTGCCACGAAGACCAAGGAACTCTCCAAAAAAGTAAGGGACAATGTTGTTGAGAAGTACAAGTCAGGGTTAGGTTATAAAAAAAATATCCAAATCTTTGATGACCCCCAAGAGCACCATCAAATCTATCATAACCAAATGGAAAGAACATGGCACAACAGCAAACCTGCCAAGAGACAGCCGCCCACCAAAACTCATGGAGCGGGCAAGGAGGGCATTAATCAGAGAGGCAGCACAGAGACCTAAGGTAACCCTGGAGGAGCTGCAGAGTTCCACAGCAGAGACTGAAATATCTGTACATAGGACGACAATAAGCTGTGCGCTCCATAGAGTTGGGCTTTATGGCAGAGTGGCCAGAAGAAATCCATTACTTTCAGCAAAAACAAAAAGGCACATTGTGAGTTTGCGAAAAGGCATGTGGGAGACTCCCAAATGTATGGAGGAAGGTTCTCTGGTCTATTGAGACTAAAATTTTACTTTTCGGCCATCAAAGAAAATGCTATGTCTGGCGCAAGCCCAACACATCACATCACCCAAAGAACACCATCCCCACAGTGTAACATGGTGGTGGCAGCATCATGCTGTGGGGATGTTTTTCAGCAGCCGGGACTGGGAAACTGGTCAGAGTTGAGGGAAAGATGGATGGTGCTAAATACAGGGGTATTCTTCAGCAAAACCTGTACCACTCTGTGCGTGATTTGAGGCTAGGAGTCAGGTTCACCTTCCAGCAGGACAATGACCCCAAACACACTGCTAAAGCAACACTTGAGTGGTTTAAGGGGAAACATGTAAATGTGTTGGAATGGCCTAGTCAAAGCCCAGATCTCAACCCAATAGAAAATCTGTGGTCAGACTTAAAGATTGCTGTTCGCAAGCGCAAACCATCCAACTTGAAGGAGCTGGAGCAGTTTTGCAAGGAGGAATGGACAAAAATCCCAGTGGTAAGATGTGGCAAGCTCATAGAGAGACTTATCCAAAGCGACTTGGAGCTGTGATTGCCGCAAAAGGTGGCTCTACAACATTGACTTTTTCTGTTGTTTTGTCCTATTTGTTGTTTGCTTCACAATAAAAAAGAGCAAACATCTTCAAAGTTGTGGGCATGTTCTGTAAATGAAATGATGCAAATCCTCAAACAATACATGTTAATTCCAGGATGTGCGGCACCAAAACACTGAAAAAGTCAAGGGGGGGTGAATACTTTTGCAAGGCACTGTACTTCATGATATTGGTAAATTTCAGTCAATATTTTTCATTTTTATTTAAAAAAATACCAAATTTACAAAAAATTGGGAAAGATTTGCAACTTTCCAAATTTCTATTTCTCTGCTTTTAAAACAGACAATGATACCTCATATAATAGTTATTACTTCACATTTCCCATATGTCTACTATATGTTTTCATCATTTTGTGAATGCCATTTTATTTTTTGAGGACATTAGAAGGCTTAGAAGTTTAGAAGCAAATCTTGACATTTTTCAGAAAATTTCCAAAACCTTTTTTTTAAGGACCAGTTTAGGTCTGAAGTCACTTTGTGAGGCTTACATAATAGAAACCACCCAAAAATGACCCCATTTTAGAAAATACCTCCTCAAGGTATTCAAAACTGATTTTAGAAACTTTGTTAACCCTTTAGGTGTTCCACAAGAACTAAAGGGAACCTGTCACCGGGATTTTGTGTATAGAGCTGAGGACATGGGTTGTTGATGGCCGCTAGCACATCCGCAATACCCAGTCCCCATAGCTCTCTGTGCTTTTATTGTGTAAAAAAAAAGATTTGATACATATGCAAATTAACCTGAGATGAGTCCTGTCCCATATAGCAACCCATGTCCTCAGCTCTATACACAAAATTCCGGTGACAGATTCCCTTTAGAGGAAAATGTAGATGAAATTTCAGAATTTCACTTTTTTGCCAGATTTTCCATTTTAATCCATTTTTTCCAGTAACAAAGCAAGGGTTAACAGCCAAACACAACTCAATATTTATTGCCCTGATTCTGTAGTTTACAGAAACACCCCATATGTGGTTGTAAACTGCTGTACGGGCACACGACAGGGCGCAGAAGGAACAGCATATGATTTTTGGAAGGCAGATTTTACTAGGATAATTTTAAGTTGCCATATCACATTTGAAAACCCCCTGATGCACCCCTAGAGTAGAAACTCCAAAAAATGACCCCATTTTGGAAACTATGGGATAAGGTGGCAGTTTTCTTTGTACTATTTTAGTGTACATATGAATTTTGGTTGCTCTATATTACACTTTTTGTGAGGCAAGGTAACAAAAAATAGCTGTTTTGGCACCGTTTTTATTTTTTGTTATTTACAATGTTCATCTGACCGGTTAGATCATGTAGTATTTTTATAGAGCATGTTATGGATGCGACAATACCAAATATTACAACTTTTTTGGGTTATTTGTTTCAGTTTTGTATAATAAAGCATTTTTTAAAAAAAACTATTTTTTTTGTGTCTCCATATTCTGAAAGAATGTGATATATTTATACAGCAGGTTATTACGGACCCGGCGATACCTAATATGTAAACTTTTTTATTTATTTAAGTTTTACACAATAACAGTATTTTTGAAACAGAAAAAAATCCTGTTTTAGTGTCTCCATATTCTGAGAGCCATATTTATTTATTTTTTTGGGAGATTATCTTAGGTAGGGTATCATTTTTGCGAGATGAGATGACTGTTTGATTGCCACTATTTTGGGGTGCATATGACTTTTTGATCACTTGCTATTACACTTTTTGTGATGTAAGGTAACAAAAAATGACTTTTTTGACACCGTTTAAATTATTATTATTTTTTTACGGTGTTCACCTGAGGGGTTAGATCTTGTGGTATTTTTATAGAGCAGGTTGTTATGGACGCGACGATACCTAATATGTATACTATTTTTTTTTATTATTATTTTTTTTTACATTTAACACAATAAAAACATTTTTGAAACAAAAAAATCATAAATACAAATACGCAGGCACACCACCTTTCGTAGCTGGTAAGGACTTGAAAAGCCAGTGTAGGATAAATAGGCAAACTATTTATTAATACATTACTAAACGGAGACCAAAAGTAAAATCACAATAAAATGTACAGAATAAGGCCTCATGCACACGACAGTATTTTTTTACGGTCCGCAAAACCGGGTTCCGTTGTTCCGTGATCCGTTTCTGTTTTTTTGGCCGTGTGTCTTCCTTGATTTTTGGAGGATCACCAGACATGAAAAGTAAAAAAAAAATCTAAGTCAAGTTTGCCTTAAAAATTATAGGAAAAAAACGGACACGGATCACGGACGCGGATGACAATCTTGTGTGCCTCCATGTTTTTTCACGGACCCATTGACTTGAATGGGTCCACGAACCGTTGTCCGTGAAAAAAATAGGACAGGTCATATTTTTTTGACGGACTGGAAACACGGATCACGGACGCGGATGACAAATGGTGCATTTTCCAAGTTTTCAACAGACCCATTGAAAGTCAATGGGTCCGCAGAAAATCACGGAAAACGGAACAACGGACACGGAACCCAACAACGGTCGTGTGCATGAGGCCTAATACACATTCAAATAAAAGCAGATGTGGATAAATAAGAGTCAATTCATACACTTGATTGGTGGAAACTGCCTGATAGGTGGAAGACGTGATGCGACTATCAAAATCAGCAGTTAGTGATGGAAGAGGTAATATCCCACAGTAACTGCATTCAAACAAAGAAGTGTCCCGCAAATGTATCATTCACTACTGCTGCAGATAGGACAATACCTCACATGTGCTGCAGATAAGAGGATACCTCACAAAAGAATGGTATTGGGGCGCGGGTAGGAAAGTCCAGATACAACAAGGTGTATATAAGCAGGGTTCAGCGGAGTGTATATCAGCAGGATTCAACATATAGTCCTATCCCTGATCAATAACAGCAGCTAGATGTTGCATTTCGTTATAATATTGAATAGATGAAAACCATCAATATTACACTCATCTAGTAAGGTAAATGTGAATAAGGCTCCAGGTCCAGATGGATTACACCCAAGAGTGCTTAACCACCTCAGCCCCCAGTGCTTAAACACCCTGAAAGACCAGGCCACTTTTTACACTTCTGACCTACACTACTTTCACCATTTATTGCTCGGTCATGCAACTTACCACCCAAATGAATTTTACCTCCTTTTCTTCTCACTAATAGAGCTTTCATTTGGTGGTATTTCATTGCTGCTTACATTTTTACTTTTTTTGTTATTAATCGAAATTTAACGATTTTTTTTGCAAAAAAATGACATTTTTCACTTTCAGTTGTAAAATTTTGCAAAAAAAACGACATCCATATATAAATTTTGCTCTAAATTTATTGTTCTACATGTCTTTGATTAAAAAAAAATGTTTGGGTAAAAAAAAAATGGTTTGGGTAAAAGTTATAGCGTTTACAAACTATGGTACAAAAATGTGAATTTCCGCTTTTTGAAGCAGCTCTGACTTTCTGAGCACCTGTCATGTTTCCTGAGGTTCTACAATGCCCAGACAGTACAAACACCCTACAAATGACCCCATTTCGGAAAGTACACACCCTAAGGTATTCGCTGATGGGCATAGTGAGTTCATAGAACTTTTTATTTTTTGTCACAAGTTAGCGGAAAATGATGATTTTTTTTTTTTTTTTTTCTTACAAAGTCTCATATTCCACTAACTTGTGACAAAAAATAAAAACTTCTATGAACTCACTATACCCATCACGAAATACCTTGGGTCTCTTCTTTCTAAAATGGGGTCACTTGTGGGGTGGTTATACTGCCCTGGCATTCTAGGGGCCCAAATGTGTGGTAAGGAGTTTGAAATCAAATTCTGTAAAAAATGACCTGTGAAATCCGAAAGGTGCTCTTTGGAATATGGGCCCCTTTGCCCACCTAGGCTGCAAAAAAGTGTCACACATCTGGTATCTCCGTACTCAGAAGAAGGTGGGGAATGTGTTTTGGGGTGTCATTTTATATATACCCATGCTGGGTGAGAGAAATATCTTGGTCAAATGCAACTTTGTATAAAAAAATGGGAAAAGTTGTCTTTTGCCAAGATATTTCTCTCACCCAGCATGGGTATATGTAAAATGACACCCCAAAACACATTCCCCAACTTCTCCTGAGTACGGAGATACCAGATGTGTGACACTTTTTTGCAGCCTAGGTGGGCAAAGGGGCCCATATTCCAAAGAGCACCTTTTGGATTTCACAGGTCATTTTTTACAGAATTTGATTTCAAACTCCTTACACACATTTGGGCCCCTAGAATGCCAGGGCAGTATAACTACCCCACAAGTGACCCCATTTTGGAAAGAAGACACCCCAAGGTATTCCGTGAGGGGCATGGCAAGTTCCTAGAATTTTTTATTTTTTGTCACAAGTTAGTGGAAAATGATGATTTTTTTATTTTATTTTTTTTCATACAAAGTCTCATATTCCACTAACTTGTGACAAAAAATAAAAACTTCTATGAACTCACTATGCCCATCACGAAATACCTTGGGGTCTCTTCTTTCTAAAATGGGGTCACTTGTGGGGTGGTTATACTGCCCTGGCATTCTAGGGGCCC
Organism: Bufo bufo; assembly: GCF_905171765.1. Classification (NCBI taxonomy): domain Eukaryota; kingdom Metazoa; phylum Chordata; class Amphibia; order Anura; family Bufonidae; genus Bufo; species Bufo bufo. Next base: position 250,749,707 of record NC_053392.1, read on the forward strand.
AAATGTGTGGTAAGGAGTTTGAAATCAAATTCTGTAAAAAATTACCTGTGAAATCCGAAAGGTGCTCTTTGGAATATGGGCCCCTTTGCCCACCTAGGCTGCAAAAAAGTGTCACACATCTGGTATCTCCGTACTCAGAAGAAGGTGGGGAATGTGTTTTGGGGTGTCATTTTATATATACCCATGCTGGGTGAGAGAAATATCTTGGTCAAATGCCAACTTTGTATAAAAAAATCGGAAAAGTTGTCTTTTGCCAAGATATTTCTCTCACCCAGCATGGGTATATGTAAAATGACACCCCAAAACACATTCCCCAACTTCTCCTGAGTACGGAGATACCAGATGTGTGACACTTTTTTGCAGCCTAGGTGGGCAAAGGGGCCCATATTCCAAAGAGCACCTTTCGGATTTCACAGGTCATTTTTTACAGAATTTGATTTCAACTCCTTACCACACATTTGGGCCCCTAGAATGCCAGGGCAGTATAACTACCCCACAAGTGACCCCATTTTGGAAAGAAGACACCCCAAGGTATTCCGTGAGGGGCATGGCAAGTTCCTAGAATTTTTATTTTTTGTCACAAGTTAGTGGAAAATGATGATTTTTTTTATTTTATTTTTTTTCATACAAAGTCTCATATTCCACTAACTTGTGACAAAAAATAAAAACTTCCATGAACTCACTATGCCCATCAGCGAATACCTTGGGGTCTCTTCTTTCCAAAATGGGGTCACTTGTGGGGTAGTTATACTGCTCTGGCATTCTAGGGGCCCAAATGTGTGGTAAGGAGTTTGAAATCAAATTCTGTAAAAATGACCTGTGAAATCCAAAAGGTGCTCTTTGGAATATGGGCCCCTTTGCCCACCTAGGCTGCAAAAAAGTGTCACACATCTGGTATCTCTGTATTCAGGAGAAGTTGAGGAATGTGTTTTGGGGTGTCTTTTTACATATACCCATGCTGGGTGAGATAAATATCTTGGTCAAATGCCAACTTTGTATAAAAAAATGGGAAAAGTTGTCTTTTGCCAAGATATTTCTCTCACCCAGCATGGGTATATGTAAAATGACACCCTAAAACACATTCCCCACCTTCTCCTGAGTACGGAGATACCAGATGTGTGACACTTTTTTGCAGCCTAGGTGGGCAAAGGGGCCCATATTCCAAAGAGCACCTTTCGGATTTCACTCGTCATTTTTTACAGAATTTGATTTCAAACTCCTTACCACACATTTGGGCCCCTAGAATGCCAGGGCAGTATAACTACCCCACAAGTGACCCCATTTTGGAAAGAAGAGACCCCAAGGTATTCGCTGATGGGCATAGTGAGTTCATGGAAGTTTTTATTTTTTGTCACAAGTTAGTGGAATATGAGACTTTGTATGAAAAAAAAAAAAAAATCAGCATTTTCCACTAACTTGTGACAAAAAATAGAAAATTCTAGGAACTCGCCATGCCCCTCACGGATACCTTGGGGTGTCTTCTTTCCAAAATGGGGTCACTTGTGGGGTAGTTATACTGCCCTGGCATTCTAGGGGCCCAAATGTGTGGTAAGTAGGTAAATGACCTGTGAAATCCTAAAGGTGCTCTTTGGAAAATGGGCCCCTTTGCCCACCTAGGCTGCAAAAAAGTGTCACACATGTGGTATCGCCGTATTCAGGAGAAGTTGGGGAATGTGTTTTGGGGTGTCATTTTACATATACCCTTGCTGGGTGAGAGAAATATCTTGACAAAAGACAACTTTTCCATTTTTTTATACAAAGTTGGCATTTGACCAAGATATTTCTCTCACCCAGCATGGGTATATGTAAAATGACACCCCAAAACACATTCCCCAACTTCTCCTGAGTACGGCGATACCAGATGTGTGACACTTTTTTGCAGCCTAGATGCGCAAAGGTGCCCAAATTCCTTTTAGGAGGGCATTTTTAGACATTTGGATACCAGACTTCTTCTCACGCTTTGGGGCCCCTAGAATGCCAGGGCAGTATAAATACCCCACATGTGACCCCATTTTGGAAAGAAGACACCCCAAGGTATTCAATGAGGGGCATGGCGAGTTCATAGAATTTTTTTTTTTGGCACAAGTTAGCGGAAATTGATATTTTTAATTTTTTTCTCACAAAGTCTCCCTTTCCGCTAACTTGGGACAAAAATTTCAATCTTTCATGGACTCAATATGCCCCTCACGGAATACCTGGGGGTGTCTTCTTTCCGAAATGGGGTCACATGTGGGGTATTTATACTGCCCTGGCATTCTAGGGCCCTAAAGCGTGAGAAGAAGTCTGGAATATAAATGTCTAAAAAATTTTACGCATTTGGATTCCGTGAGGGGTATGGTGAGTTCATGTGAGATTTTATTTTTTGACACAAGTTAGTGGAATATGAGACTTTGTAAGAAAAAAAAATAATAATTCCGCTAACTTGGGCCAAAAAATGTCTGGAGCCTTACAGAGGGGTGATCAATGACAGGGGGGGTGATCAATGACAGGGGGGGTGATCAATGACAGGGGGGGTGATCAATGACAGGGGGGTGATCAGAGAGTCTATATGGGGTGATCACCACAGTCATTGATCACGCCCGTGTAAGGCTTCATTCAGACGTCCGGATGCGTTTTGCGGATCCGATCCATCTATCAGTGCATCCGTAAAATCATGCGGACGTCTGAATGGAGCTTTACAGGGGGGTAATCAATGACAGGGGGGGTAATCAATGACAGGGGGGTGATCAGGGAGTCTATATGGGTGATCACCACAGTCATTGATTACCCCCCTGTAAGGCTTCATTCAGACGTCCGGATGCGTTTTGCGGATCCGATCCATCTATCAGTGCATCCGTAAAAAATCATGCAGACATCTGAATGGAGCTTTACAGGGGGGTGATCAGGGAGTCTATATGGGGTGATCACCACAGTCATTGATCATGCCCCTGTAAGGCTTCATTCAGACGTCCGTATGCGTTTTGCGGATCCGATCCATCTATCAGTGGATCCGTAAAAATCATGGCGGACGTCTGAATGGAGCTTTACAGGGGGGTAATCAATGACAGGGGGGGGTAATCAATGACAGGGGGGTGATCAGGGAGTCTATATGGGGTGATCACCACAGTCATTGATCACGCCCCTGTAAGGCTTCATTCAGACGTCCGGATGCGTTTTGCGGATCCGATCCATCTATCAGTGCATCCGTAAAAATCATGCAGACATCTGAATGGAGCTTTACAGGGGGTTGATCAATGACAGGGGTGTAATCAATGACAGGGGGGTGATCAGGGAGTCTATATGGGTGATAACCACAGTCATTGATCATGCCCTGTAAGGCTTCATTCAGACGTCCGGATGCGTTTTGCGGATCCGATCCATCTATCAGTGCATCCGTAAAAATCATGCGGACATCTGAATGGAGCTTTACAGGGGGGTGATCAGGGAGTCTATATGGGGGTGATCACCACAGTCATTGATCACGCCCCTGTAAGGCTTCATTCAGACGTCCGGATGCGTTTTGCGGATCCGATCCATCTATCAGTGGATCCGTAAAAATCATGCGGACGTCTGGATGGAGCTTTACAGGGGGTTGATCAATGACAGGGGGGTAATCAATGACAGGGGGGTGATCAGGGAGTTTATATGGGGTGATCACCACAGTCATTGATCACGCCCCTGTAAGGCTTCATTCAGACGTCCGGATGCGTTTTGCGGATCCGATCCATCTATCAGTGGATCCGTAAAAATCATGCGTACGTCTGAATGGAGCTTTACAGGGGGGTGATCAATGACAGGGGGGTGATCAATGACAGGGGGGAAATCAATGACAGGGGGGTGATCAGGGAGTCTATATGGGGTGATCAGGGGCTAATAAGGGGTTAATAAGTGACGGGGGGGGGGTGTAGTGTAGTGTAGTGGTGCTTGGTGCTACTTTACTGAGCTACCTGTGTCCTCTGGTGGTCGATCCAAACAAAGGGGACCACCAGAGGACCAGGTAGCAGGTATATTAGACGCTGTTATCAAAACAGCGTCTAATATACCTGTTAGGGGGTTAAAAAAAACACATCTCCAGCCTGCCAGCGAACGATCGCCGCTGGCAGGCTGGAGATCAACTCTCTTACCTTCCGTTCGTGTGAGCGCGCGCGCGTTCACAGGAAATCTCGCGTCTCGCGAGATGACGCGTATATGCGTCCAGGCGGAATGAATCAACCACCTCCAGGACGCGTCTGTGCGTACAGCGGTCCGGAGGTGGTTAAAGAGCTCAGTTCAGTCATTGCTGTGCCCCTGTTTATGATTTTTAAAGATTCTCTAGGTACTGGTACAGTGCCAAGTGATTGGCGCAAGGCAAATGTGGTGCCCATATTGAAAAAAGGATCTAGGTCCTCCAGAGGTAAATATTGACCTATAGGCTTGTAAAGTATAGTTTATAATTGGATTGAAAACTGGCTGAAGGACCGTATCCAGAGAATTGTGGTCAATGATTCCTATTCAGAATGGTCCTCGGTTATAAGTGGTGTACCCCAAGGTTCAGTGCTGGGGCCCTTTATTTATTAATGATATCGAGGACGGGATTAATAGCACCATTTCTATTTTTGCAGATGACACTAAGCTATGTAGTACTGTACAGTCTATGGAAGATGTCCATAAAATACAAGCTGACTTGAACACTCTGAGTGATTGGGCATCAACTTGGCGAATGAGGTTCAATGTGGATAAATGTAAAGTTATGAATCTTGGTAGTAATAATCTCCGTGCTTCATATGTCCTAGGTGATGTAACACTGGGAGAGTCACTTATAGAGAAGGATTTGGGTGTCCTTGTAGATGGTAGATTAAATAACAGCATACAATGTCAATCAGCTCCTTCGAAGGCCACCAGGATATTGTCATGCATTAAACGAGGCATGGACTTGCGGGGCAGGGTTGTAATATTACCACTTTACAAAGCGTTGGTGTGGCCTGATCAGGAATATGCAGTTCAGTTCTGGGCACCAGTCCATAGAAAGGACGCACTGCTGCTGGAAAGAGTACAGAGGAGAGCGTCGCGACTAAACTGATAAGTGCATGGAGGGTCTTAGTTATGAAGAAAGATTAAAAGAATTTAATTTATTTAGTCTTTCAAGAGACGTCTAAGGGTGGACATGATTAACCTATACAGTGAGATCGTGAAAACTCAGATCCGATGGTATATTCTAACCCCCAGGCGTTCCATGGTGACGGGAGGAGTATGCCGAAGTGGAACAACTGTAAACCTACAAAACCTCTCTATCTACCGTTGACAGCACAACACTCCACCTGGGGCAACACGCAATGTCATAACAAAAAAGCCAGTGGAACAAATTATCAAAAATAATATCAACTTTATTGTAATAATATATATAAAATATGGAAGAAAAAGGCAAGCTGGAAAAGGATATACAGAGAAGCAAAGGGCAACACCTCAATGGACAACCATGTATCTGCGCAGAGCTATAACAGCACTTTCCGGATACCAGGCCATACGCTGTGTCTCATAGTAACTGGTAATGCATCTCTTGATTAAAAGAGTATATGCAGAACAACTATGGTGATAGTATATATCACCCACCCCTGTAGGGGAATATTTTGTATGGCACAATTTATCAGATAATAGTCACCAGATAATGTGAGATCCACAGCATAAACCCCAGTAACCATAAACAATAGTGTACAGGGTGGGCCATTTATATGGATACACCTCAATAAAATGGGAATGGTTGGTGATATTAACTTTGTGTTTGTGGCACATTAGTATATGTGGGGGGAAACTTTTCAAGATGGGTGGTGACCATGATGGCCATTTTAAAGTCGAACATTTTTAATCCAACTTTTGTTTTTTCAATAGGAAGAGGGTCATTTGACACATCAAATTTATTGGGAATTTCACAAGAAAAACAATGGTGTGCTTGGTTTTAACGTAACTTTATTCTTTCATGAGTTATTTACAAGTTTCTGACAACTTACAAAATGTTTTCAATGTGCTGCCCATTGTGTTGGATTGTCAATGCAACCCTTTTCTCCCACTCTTCACACACTGATAGCAACACCGCAGGAGAAATGCTAGCACAGGCTTCCAGTATCCGTAGTTTCAGGTGCTGCACATCTCGTATCTTCACAGCATAGACAATTGCCTTCAGATGATACGAGATGTGCAGCACCTGAAACTACGGATACTGGAAGCCTGTGCTAGCATTTCTCCTGCGGTGTTGCTATCAGTGTGTGAAGAGTGGGAGAAGAGGGTTGCATTGACAATCCAACACAATGGGCAGCACATTGAACACATTTTATAAGTGGTCAGAAACTTGTAAATAACTCATGAAATAATAAAGTTACGTTAAAACCAAGCACACCATTGTTTTTCATTAGAAATTCCCAATAAGTTTGATGTGTCACATGACCCTCTTCCTATTGAAAAAACAAAAGTTGGATTCAAAATGGCCGACTTCAAAATGGCCGCCATGGTCACCACTCATCTTGAAAAGTTTCCCCCCTCACATATACTAATGTGCCACAAACAGGAAGTTAATATCACCAACCATTCCCTTTTTATTAAGGTGTATCCATATAAATGGCCCACCCTGTATATTAGTAGAGTGAGAGTTGATAGACTCACAGCCTAAGTATATATCGTAGGCCTAATAAGGACACTGTGACATAACAGTATCTTAATAGAAAACACCTAACCACGGGACATACCTGAAGACATGATCTGAACAAAATATAGTCCTGATCAAAAATTTAAGACCACTTGAAAAATGGCAAAAAATAATATTTAGCATGGCTGGATCTTAACAAGGTTCCAAGTAGAGCTTCAACATGCAACAAGAAGAAATGGGAGTGAGACAAAACATTTTTTGAGCATTCAATTTATGAAAACAACGTAATAAACTGAAACAGGCTGTTTTTCAGCTGATCAAAAGTTTAGGACCACACCTCCAAAAAAAAAAAAAAAAAAGAAATCCAACTTCCAAACATGAACTCAGTAATGAGTAGCTCCGCCGTTATTGTTTATCACTTCCAAAATTTGTTTTGGCATGCTTAATGCAAGCATTTCCATGAGGTGAGTGGGAACATTTCTCCAAGTGGTGAAGACGGCCGAACGAAGGCCATCTACTGTCTGGAACTGTTGTCCATTTTTGTAAACTTCCCTTGCCATCTATCCCCAAAGGTTCTTAATTGGATTTAGATCAGGGGAACACGCAGGATGGGCCAAAAGAGTGATGTTATTCTCCTAGAAGAAGTCCCTTGTCCTGCGGGCATTGTGTACTGCAGCGTTGTCCTGTTGAAAAGCCCAGTCGTTACCACACAGACGAGGGCCCTCAGTCATGAGGAATGCTCTCTGCAACATCTGGACATAGCCAGCGGCCGTTTGACGCCCCTGCACTTCCTGAAGCTCCATTGTTCCACTGAAGGAAAAAGCACCCCAGACCATTATGGCGCCCCCTCCACTGTGGCGCGTAGAAAACATCTCAGGTGGGATCTGCTTGTCATGCCAGTAACGTTGGAAACCATCAGGACCATCAAGGTTAAAAATTTTCTAATCAGAGAATAAAACTTTCTTCCACCTTTTGAATGTCCCATGTTTGGTGCTCTCTTGCAAAGTCCAAACGAGCAGTTCTGTGGCGTTCAAGGAGACGAGGTCTTTGAAGACGTTTTTTGTTTTTGAAGCCCTTCAGTCTCAGATGCAGTCTGATGGTTATGGGGCTGCAGTCAGCACCAGTAAGGGCCTCAATTTGGGTCGAGGACGGTCCAGTGTCTTGACGGACAGCCAATTGCATCCTTTGGCTCAGTGCTGATGAAATTTTTGTTGGGTCTTCCACTTGACTTTTTTGTTCCATAACCCTCAGGATCATTTAAGAAATTCCAAATGACTGTCTTACTGCGTCCCACCTCAGCATTGATGGCGCGCTGTGAGGGACCCTGCTTATGCAGTTCAACAACCCGACCACGTTCAAAAAGGGAGAGTTTTTTTGCCTTTGCCATCACAACGTGTGACTACCTGACAGAAAATGACAATGAATCCACATCTTTGCACAGATTTGGCCTTTTAAAGGCATGTGGTCCTAAAATTTTGATCAGCTGAAAAACAGCCTGTTTCAGTTTATTCGTTATTTGTATTAAATTGAATGCTCAAAAAATGTTTTGTCTCACTCTCATTTCTTCTTGTTGCATGTTGAAGCTCTACTTGGAAACTTGTTAAGATACAGCCATGATAAATATGATATTTTGCAATTTTTCAAGTGGTCTTAAACTTTTGATCAGGACTGTATTATACACTGCTCAAAAAAATAAAGGGAACACAAAAATAACACATCCTACAGTAGATCTGAATTAATTAAATATTCTTCTGAAATACTTTGTTCTTTACATAGTTGAATGTGCTGACAACAAAATCACACAAAAATAAAAAAATGGAAATCAAATTTTTCAACCCATGGAGGTCTGGATTTGGAGTCACACTCAAAATTAAAGTGGAAAAACACACTACAGGCTGATCCAACTTTGATGTAATGTCCTTAAAACAAGTCAAAATGAGGCTCAGTAGTGTGTGTGGCCTCCACGTGCCTACAACGCCTGTGCATGCTCCTGATGAGGTGGCAGACGGTCTCCTGAGGGATCTCCTCCCAGACCTGGACTAAAGCATCTGCCAACTCCTGGACAGTCTGTGGTGCAACGTGACATTGGTGGATAGAGCGAGACATGATGTCCCAGATGTGCTCAATTGGATTCAGGTCTGGGGAACGGGCGGGCCAGTCCATAGCATCAATGCCTTCGTCTTGCAGGAACTGCTGACACACTCCAGCCACATGAGGTCTAGCATTGTCTTGCATTAGGAGGAACCCAGGGCCAACCGGACCAGTATATGGTCTCACAAGGGGTCTGAGGATCTCATCTTGGTACCTAATGGCAGTCAGGCTACCTCTGGCGAGCACATGGAGGGCTGTGCGGCCCTCCAAAGAAATGCCACCCCACACCATTACTGACCCAATGCCAAACCGGTCATGCTGGAGGATGTTGCAGGCAGCAGAACGTTCTCCACAGCGTCTCCAGACTCTGTCACGTCTATCACATGTGCTCAGTGTGAACCTGCTTTCATCTGTGAAGAGCACAGGGCGCCAGTGGCGAATTTGCCAATCTTGGTGTTCTCTGGCAAATGCCAAACGTCCTGCACGGTGTTGGGTTGTAAGCACAACCCCCACCTGTGGACGTCGGGCCCTCATATCACCCTCATGGAGTCTGTTTCTGACCGTTTGAGCAGACACATGCACATTTGTGGCCTGCTGGAGGTCATTTTGCAGGGCTCTGGCAGTGCTCCTCCTGTTCCTCCTTGCACAAAGGCGGAGGTAGCGGTCCTGCTGCTGGGTTGTTGCCCTCCAACGGCCTCCTCCACGTCTCCTGATTTACTGGCCTGTCTCCTGGTAGCGCCTCCATGCTCTGGACACTACGCTGACAGACACAGCAAACCTTCTTGCCACAGCTCGCATTGATGTGCCATCCTGGATAAGCTGCACTACCTGAGCCACTTGTGTGGGTTGTAGACTCCGTCTTATGCTACCACTAGAGTGAAAGCACCGCCAGCATTCAAAAGTGACCAAAACATCAGCCAGGAAGCATAGGAACTGAGAAGCAGTCTGTGGTCACCACCTGCAGAACCACTCCTTTATTGGGGGTGTCTTGCTAATTGCCTATAATTTCCACCTGTTGTCTATCTATTTGCACAACAGCATGTGAAATTGATTGTCACTCAGTGTTGCTTCCTAAGTGGACAGTTTGATTTCACAGAAGTGTGATTGACTAGGAGTTACATTGTGTTGTTTAAGTGTTCCCTTTATTTTTTTGAGCAGTGTACAATTCATATATCCCAAATCTAAAAACATTATCTTAAAGTGCCTGGTGCAATCATTAACTCGAATTACATAACAAGTCAATTAAAATAATGACAAACTAAACCCATATAATAAATATATTAAAAAAAACTACATAATTCATGATATACCGAGTCCACACAAGGACCCGAAGAAATGATAATAGGTGAATAGTAAATAAAGTGCGTCCAGTGTCAATTGCTAATCATAGAGCATTAGTACCAAAAAATGACCATACATATGTAGGGTCCATGCCTACTATACGGTCAGGGTGGTAAACAATCCACCTCAAAGACCAGAATGGATGGAGTGACCACTAAGCAAATTTTCACCCATACAGCCACCTATAGTACTAATAGACTGTCCCCCATGGGGTCAGGTGGTGGCTAGAGATGTCCCGAATAGTTCGCCGGCGAATAGTTCCCGGCGAACATATGCGATGTTCGGTCCGCCCCCTTTACATCATCATTGAGTAAACTTTGACCCTGTACCTCACAGTCAGCAGACATATTCCAGTCAATCAGCAGCAGACCCTCCCTCCCAGACCCTCTCACCTCCTGGACAGCATCCATTTTAGATTCATACGGAAGCTGCATTCTTAGTGAGAGGAGGGACAGTGTAGCTGCTGCTGATTTAATAGGGAAATCGATAGCTAGGCTAGTGTATTCAGTGTCTACTGCAGTCCTGAAGGACTCATCTGATCTCTGCTGTAAGGACACCACCCCAAAAAGCCTTTTTTAGGGCTAGAACATCATTCTGCCTTTTTTTTTTCTTTTCTGTGTAATCAAATTGCAGTTGCCTGCCTGCCAGCGTGTGTGTCAGGCTCACAGCCCTGCAAGTGCATAGTGTCACCAGCGCAACTCATATCTGGTGTCACATTCGATTACATTTAAAGAAAAACAACAATTTTGGCTGAATAAATAGCAGTCAGTTACACACGTGTTTGTGTGTTTAAGGACCAGTGCAGTGCATAGTGTCACTTCAGGGCCATTCATATCTGGTGTCACATTCGAATCCATTTAAAGAATAAAAAAAACTATTTTGGCTGAATAAACAGCAGTCAGTTACACACGTGTTTGTGTGTTTAACCACCTCAGCCCCCCTAGCTTGAACACCCTTAATGACCAGGCCACTTTTTACACTTCTGCACTACACTACTTTCACCATTTATTGCTCGGTCATGCAACTTACCACCCAAATGAATTTTACCTCCTTTTCTTCTCACTAATAGAGCTTTAATTTGGTGGTATTTCATTGCTGCTGACATTTTTACTTTTTTTTGTTATTAATCGAAATTTAACGAAATTTTTGCAAAAAAATTTCATTTTTCACTTTCAGTTGTAATTTTTTTTTTAAAAAACGACATCCATATATACATTTTTCTCTAAATTTATTGTTCTATATGTCTTTGATAAAAAAAAATGTTTGGGTAAAAAAAAAAATGGTTTGGCTTTTTGAAGCAGCTCTGACTTTCTGAGCACCTGTCATGTTTCCTGAGGTTCTACAATGGCCAGACAGTACAAACACCCCACAAATGACCCCATTTTGGAAAGTAGACACCCTAAGGTATTCGCTGATGGGCATAGTGAGTTCATAGAACTTTTTATTTTTTGTCACAAGTTAGCGGAAAATGATGATTTTTTTATTTTATTTTTTTCCTTACAAAGTCTCATATTCCACTAACTTGTGACCAAAAATAAAAACTTCCATGAACTCACTATGCCCATCACGAAATACCTTGGGGTGTCTTCTTTCCAAAATGGCGTCACTTGTAGGGTAGTTATACTGCCCTGGCATTCTAGGGGCCCTAATGTGTGGTAAGTAGTTTAATAAAATGTGTAAAAAATTACCTGTGAAATCCTAAAGGTGCTCTTTGGAATGTGGGCCCCTTTGCCCACCTAGGCTGCAAAAAAGTGTCACACATCTGGTATCGCCGTACTCAGGAGAAGTTGGGCAATGTGTTTTGGGGTGTCATTTTACATATACCCATGCTGGGTGAGATAAATATCTCGTCAAAAGACAACTTTTCCAATTTTTTTATACAAAGTTGGCATTTGACCGAGATATTTCTCTCACCCAGCATGGGTATATGTAAAATGACACCCCAAAACACATTGCCCAACTTCTCCTGAGTACGGTGATACCAGATGTGTGACACTTTTTTGCAGCCTAGGTGGGCAAAGGGGCCCACATTCCAAAGAGCACCTTTAGGATTTCACAGGTCATGTTTTACACATTTTGATTTCAAACTACTTACCACACATTAGGGCCCCTAGAATGCCAGGGCAGTGTAACTACCCACAAGTGACCCATTTTGGAAAGAAGACACCCCAAGGTATTTCGTGATGGGCATAGTGAGTTCATGGAAGTTTTTATTTTTTGTCACAAGTTAGTGGAATATGAGACTTTGTAAGAAAAAATAAAAATAAAAATCATCATTTTCCGCTAACTTGTGACAAAAAATAAAAAATTCTAGGAACTCGCCATGCCCCTCACGGAATACCTTGGGGTGTCTTCTTTCCAAAATGGGGTCACTTGTGGTGTAGTTATACTGCCCTGGCATTTTAGGGTCCCTAATGCGTGAGAAGTAGTTTGAAATCAAAATCTGTAAAAATGCCCTGTGAAATCCGAAAGGTGCTCTTTGGAATGTGGGCCCCTTTGCCCACCTAGGCTGCTAAAAAGTGTCACACATCTGGTATCGCCGTACTCAGAAGAAGTAGGGCAATGTGTTTTGGGGTGTCTTTTTACATATACCCATGCTGGGTGAGAGAAATATCTCGGCAAAAGACAACTTTTCCAATTTTTTTATACAAAAGAGGCATTTGACCAAGATATTTCTCTCACCTAGCATGGGTATATGTAAAATGACACCCCAAAACACATTGCCCAACTTCTCCTGAGTACGGAGATACCACATGTGTGACACTTTTTTGCAGCCTAGATGCGCAAAGGGGCCCAAATTCCTTTTATGAGGGCATTTTTAGACATTTGGATCCCAGACTTCTTCTCACGCTTTAGGGCCCCTTAAATGCCAGGGCAGTATAAATACCGCACATGTGACCCCATTTTGGAAAGAAGACACCCCAAGGTATTCAATGAGGGGCATGGCGAGTTCATCAAAAAAAAATTTTTTGGGCACAAGTTAGCGGAAATTGATTTATTTATTTTTTTCTCACAAAGTCTCCCTTTCCGCTAACTTGGGACAAAAATTTCAATCTTTCATGGACTCAATATTCCCCTCACGGAATACCTTGGGGTGTCTTCTTTCCGAAATGGGGTCACATGTGGGGTATTTATACTGCCCTGGCATTTTAGGGGCCCTAAAGCGTGAGAAGAAGTCTGGAATTTAAATGTCTAAAAAAATTTACGCATTTGGATTCCGTGATGGGTATGGTGAGTTCATGTGAGATTTTATTTTTTGACACAAGTTAGTGGAATATGAGACTTTGTAAGAAAAAAATAAAAATAAATAATTTCCGCTAACTTGGGCCAAAAAATGTCTGAATGGAGCCTTACAGGGGGGTGATCAATGACAGGGGCTCCATTCAGACGTCCGTATGTGTTTTGCGGATCCGCGGTGTCCGTGTTTTGCGTATCCACGGATCCGCAAAACACATACGGACGTCTGAATGGAGCCTTACAGGGGGGTGATCAATGACAGGGGGGTGATCAGGGAGTCTATATGGGGTGATCACCCCCCTGTAAGGCTCCATTCAGACGTCTGTATGTGTTTTGCGGATCCGATCCATGTATCCGTGGATCCGTGAAAAACATACGGACGTCTGAATGGAGCCTTACAGGGGGGTGATCAATGACAGGGGGGTGATCAGGGAGTCTATATGGGGTGATCACCCCCCTGTAAGGCTCCATTCAGACGTCTGTATGTGTTTTGCGGATCCGATCCATGTATCCGTAAAAAACATACGGACGTCTGAATGGAGCCTTACAAGGGGGTGATCAATGACAGGGGGTGATCAATGACAGGGGGGTGATCAGGGAGTCTATATGGGGTGATCAGGGGTTATCAGGGGTTAATAAGTGACAGGGGGGGTGTAGTGTAGTGGTGTTTGGTGCTACTTATTACTGAGCTGCCTGTGTCCTCTAGTGGTCGATCCAAGCAAAAGGGACCACCAGAGGACCAGGTAGCAGGTATATTAGACGCTGTTATCAAAACAGTGTCTAATATACCTGTTAGGGGTTAAAAAAAATCACATCTACAGCCTGCCAGCGAACGATCGCCGCTGGCAGGCTGGAGATCCACTCGCTTACCTTCCGATCCTGTGAACGCGCGCGCCTGTGTGCGCGCGTTCACAGGAAATCTCGCGTCTCGCGGGATGACGCATAGATGCGTGACTCTGCCTGGAGCTTCCTCCTCCAGAACGCGATCCTGCGTTAGGCGGTCCGGAGGCGGTTAATGCCCAGTGCAGTGCATAGTGTCACTTCAGCGCCATTCATATCTGGTGTCACATTCGATTCCATTTAAAGAATAAAAAACAATTTTGGCTGAATAAATAGCAGTCAGTTACACACACGTGTTTGTGTGTTTAAGGCCCAGTGCAGTGCATAGTGTCACTTCAGCGCCATTCATATCTGGTGTCACATTCGATTCCATTTAAATAAATAAAAATATTTTGGCTGAATAAATAGCAGTCAGTTACACATGTGTTTGTGTGTTTAAGGCCCAGTGCAGTGCATAGTGTCACTTCAGCGCAACTCATATCTTGTGTCACAGTAGCTTGCACGCATAGTACAACTTAACTAATCTAAAAAAAATGACAGGCAGAGGCAGGCCACCCCGCAGGGGCCGTCGTGGTCGTGGTGCTGTGATTCCCTTTGGCCCTAGACTAATGCCCAGTGTTCAGAGGCCACATACCCTGAACTTGAAAAGTTCTGAGGACATAGTTGACTGGCTAACACAGGACACCCAATCTTCTACAGCTTCCGCTTTGGGCACCTCTCAAGTTACTACTCGCCCGCCTGCCGCCACCACCAACACTAGCACCACAGCCGCTTCACTTGATCTGTCAGAGGAGTTATTTACACATCAGTTGGAAGAAATGAGTGATGCACAACCATTATTGCCAGAGGATGTAGATAACAGGGATATGTCTCAGTCCGGCAGCATTACACACATGGACGTACGGTGTGATGATGATGATGTTGTACCCGCTGCTGCTTCCTTTGCTGAGTTGTCAGATACAAGTGAAGCGGTTGATGATGACGATGTGTCCGTGGATGTCACGTGGGTGCCACCTCGAAGAGAAGAAGAACAGGGGGAAAGTTCTGATGGGGAGACAGAGAGGAGGAGGAGACGAGTTGGAAGCAGGGGGAGGTCGTCACAAGGAGCTAGTGGCACAGTCAGACAGCATGCATCGGCACCCGGGGTCAGCCAGACAGCACGCCAATCAACGCATGCTGTTGCCACCTGTTGTGTCTCTGCCTCTGACAACAGCGATGCCATTTGCAACCTGTGCCAAAAGAAACGGAGTCGTGGGAAGTCCAACACCCACCTAGGTACAACTGCTTTGCGAAGGCACATGATCGCACATCACAAACGCCTATGGGATCAACACATGAGTACAAGCAGTTCCTGCTCATCTGAGCAGTTCCTTGAGCAGTTCCTGCTCATCTGCCCACAAGCTGGCTTGTCTGAACTCTTAGCCCGCCAGCTTTTACCATACAAGCTGGTGGAGTCTGAGGCGTTCCAAAAATTTGTAGCTATTGGGACACCGCAGTGGAAGGTATTCGGACGAAATTTCTTTGCACAAAAGGCAATCCCCAACCTGTACTCGATTGTGCAAAAGGAAGTAATGGCATGTCTGGCACACAGTGTTGGGGCAAGGGTCCATCTGACCACTGATACCTGGTCTGCAAAGCACGGTCAGGGCAGGTATATCACCTACACTGCGCATTGGGTAAACCTGCTGACGGCTGCCAAACATGGAATGCGTGGCTCTGCAGAGGAGTTGGTGACACCGCCACGACTTGCAGGCAGGCCTACTGCCACCTCCTCTACTCCTCCTACTCCATCCTCTACCATAACCTCCTCGGCTGAGTCCTCTTCTGCTGCTGCGTCTTGCTCCACATCAACGGCACCCCCCCCCAGCTCCCCAGGGGCTATTCCACATCCCGGATACGGCAGTGTCACGCCATCTTGGGGTTGACTTGCCTGAAAGCAGAGAGTCACACCGGACCAGCACTCCTGTCCGCCCTGAACGCACAGGTGTATCAGTAGCTGACTCCACACCAACTGGAGATCGGCAAAGTGGTGTGTGACAACGGAAGCAATTTTTTGGCGGTATTGAATTTGGGCAAGTTGACACATGTGCCGTGCATGGCACATGTGTGTAATCTGATCGTACAACGCTTTGTGCATAAGTACCCAGGCTTACAGGACGTCCTGAAGCAGGCCAGGAAGGTGTGTGGCAATTTCAGGCGTTCCTACACGGCCATGGCGCACTTTTCAGATATCCAGCGGCGAAACAACATGCCAGTGAGGCGCTTTATTTGAGACAGCCCGACACGTTGGAATTCAACACTCCTAATGTTCGACCGCCTGCTCCAACAAGAAAAAGCCGTCAACGAGTATTTGTATGACCGTGGTGCTAGGACAGCCTCTGCGGAGCTGGGAATTTTTTTGCCACGTTACTAGACGCTCATGCGCAATGCCTGTAGGCTCATGCGTCCTTTTGAGGAGGTGACAAACCTAGTCAGTCGCACCGAAGGCACCATCAGCAACATCATACCATTTGTTTTCTTCCTGGAGCGTGCCCTGCAAAGAGTGCTGGATCAGGCCGTAGATGAGCGTGAAGAGGAAGAGTTGTGGTCACCATCACCACCAGAAACAGCCTTATCAGCATCGCTTGCTGGACCTGCGGCAACGCTGGAAGAGGATTGTGAGGAAGAGGAGTCAGAGGAGGAATGTGGCTTTGAGGAGGAGGAGGAAGACCAACCACAACAGGCATCACAGGGTGCTCGTTGTCACCTATCTGGTACCCGTGGTATTGTACGTGGCTGGGGGGAAGAACATACCTTCAGTGAGATCACTGAGGACGAGGAACGGGACATGAGTAGCTCGGCATCCAACCTTGTGCAAATGGGGTCTTTCATGCTGTCGTGCCTGTTGAGGGACCCTCGTATAAAATGGCTGAAGGAGAACGACCTGTACTGGGTGTCCACGCTACTAGACCCCCGGTATAAGCAGAAAGTGCCTGAAATGTTACCGAATTACTGTAAGTCGGAAAGGATGCAGCAGTTCCAAAATAAATTAAAAAGTATGCTTTACACAGCGTATAAGGGTGATGTCACAGCACAACGGGAATCTAACAGGGGAAGAGGTGAAAGTAATCCTCCTCCTCCCACGACCACGCCGGCAAGAACAGGACGCTTTACAGACGTGTTGTTGATGGAGGACATGCAGAGCTTTTTAAGTTCTATGCATCGCCACAGCCCTTCCGTGTCCACCCTCAGAGAACGACTCGACCGACAGGTAGCAGACTACCTCGCCTTAACTGCAGATATCGACACTCTGAGGAGCGATGATCCCCTTGACTACTGGGTGTGCAGTGACCTGTGGCCTGAGCTATCCCAATTTGCGATAGAACTTCTGGCCTGCCCCGCTTCAAGTGTCCTGTCAGAAAGGACCTTCAGTGCAGCAGGAGGTATTGTCACTGAGAAGAGAAGTCGCCTAGGTCAAAAAAGTCTAGATTACCTCACCTTTGAGGGATGGATCCCGAAGGGACTGACAGTGGGCGATACATTAGACTAAAAAAGGCCTGATGAGATGAGCTGCCTTGGGCTAAAAATGGTCCACACACTGCTGTATTTACCTAATTTTTCAGGCATGTGTACATGCCTAATTTTTCTGGCCTCTGGTGCTGCACTGTGGCTTCAAAAAAAAAAACAAAAAAAGGCACATACATGTGTCAATTCCCCTTCGTGATCGTTACCTTGTCGTGGTGAAGGGGCTTGCGTATCACAATGAAGCGACCACCTCTATGAGTGTGTTGGCAATGGCAATGTTGGCACACCCCAGATGATAAAGTCGTTCCTTCATTGTGAACAGACCAAAAGCGATCAGCTGGATAATTTTGCATAGAAAAAACATTAATTTTCTTTGTGATCATCTAAGGTGATCATTAAAGCCTACTAGGCCAACAATGGGCCCACACTGCAGAATCATTGTTTTCTGGGGCACTTAACTGTCACTGAACTACCTCAGCACGACCATAGGCTTTGAAAAACCGCCATCGCCTGCAATCTCCCAAAAGTGCGCACGAGCACAGTCATCACTACACCAAGATTGACGCATAGAGGTATAAAATTTATGTCATGAGTGTGTCAACTATTGGCAACTCTTTGCGGTTGTCTAAAATCTATTCCATACACGTCCCCTGATAGTGGACGTAACAGGGATTAAACTGATAAGAATAGAACAACATAACACACCACAACTATCTGGCGGCACATTAGATTGCACGTCCAGTGCCCCAAATTTGAAGTAGGAGGACCGACCAAGCATCTTTTTCCATCTCCCCGTTCCTAAAATCGATGCCATATACACGTCCCCTGATAGGGGACGTAACAGGGATTAAACTGATAGGAATAGAACAATATAACACAACTTATAATAACGCAGAGAGAGGCAACGCAGAGAGAGGAGTCTGAAGAAGAGGAGTCAGAGGAGGAAGGTGGCTTCGAGGAGGTGGAAGACCAACCACAGCAGGCGTCACAGGGGGCTTGTTGTCACCTTTCGGGGACCCTTGGTGTTGTACGTGGCTGGGTGGAGGAAGAGACCTTCAATGACATCAGTGAGGACAAGGAACGGGACATGGCTAGCTTGGTATCCAACCTTGTGCAAATGGGGAGTTTGCGGTTGTGCAAATGGGCTGTTTGCGGTGCGTTAAACAGGGAGTTTGGTCTGTCACTCTGAAGCGGGCGTAACCGTTACACTACCTGATCGATACAACATCATACCTGATGTTTTAAAGCACGTTATTCCAATCAATTTAGGAATGTTAGGTGATTTATGCCCTTTATGGATTAAAACCCGACTCTGCATCAACTACGTAATTTTCCATGGGAGTTTTGCCATGGATCCCCCTCCGGCATGCCACAGTCCAGGTGTTAGTCCCCTTGAAACAACTTTTCAATCACTATTGTGGCCAGAAAGAGTCCCTGTGGGTTTTAAAATTCGCCTGTCCATTGAAGTCAATGGCGGTTCGCCCGGTTCGCGAACATTTGCGAAAACTCGCGTTCGCCAACGGAAAATTTTATGTTCGCAACATCTCTAGTGGTGGCCCGCAGGTCTATACCCTGCAATTAAAATTTGTGCTATATTATAGAAAGGAGTTGAAGCTGTTGGACTCTTTAAGATAATGTTTTTAGATTTGGGTGTAAGGGATTGTCTCTTATTCGGGGGTCATTCTCACAAGAATCGTCTTCAGGACACCAGGTTTCATGTCCAAACAGTGCATTTATTGTGCCTCAGCAAACCAAACATAAATTATACAAAATAAACACCTGCACGGCTGGGCTCTAACTAAACATGAAGTTTCTGACTCACCTAAGTCACAGTTCACACCCTGTGAACCCATGCGGCTTTGTCAGCCAATGTCCCACGGCCTTCTAGCTGTACAGAGTCCAGTAGGCCCACTGTCTCCAGTTCAGTGTTTATTGTGGGGGAATGGGGCTTAGTAGTCCGCCTGACTATAGCCCTGCGACCCTCCCAGGCATTGCTTCATCACCCAACTCCAGGCTATCTCCCAGCCTTGTGGTCCCTCAGCCTTGCCCAGCTGAGACCACACAGACAGAGCCTCCAGGCCTCTGTTCACAGGTAACACACCCCCACCTTGCTGACACTCTGGGAGGGGCTTTATGCCAGCCTGAGTACCTCCAGCTGGTCTCACCTGTGGTGGAATAGGGGCGTGGACCGCATAATCCACCCCTTCCTTGCCTCTAACCTGCGTGAGACCTGTCACTATCTCACATGGGATATATGAATTGTATAATATTTGTGGGATTATATATATGAATCACTGTTATCTCTTTATATATTATTATGGATGGTATTCCGTATCTGAGCACTGTTTTGGATATATATTAGGTTTATTTATTAATTTATAATCGTATTGATCATTGGTCTAATATGGATTATTGTTACATATGGACTTAGTAATTATCGCATTATACTGCTATTATTTCCCGACATATAGTTCCAGCCGCCCCGCATGTCCATGTTCTTCCGCTTATGGCCATCGGTATTGCGTGTCACGTGCGTTCCACTGGGTCGCGGTCCCGCGAATGCGCTGCCCAGCTCCATCTTGACGTGCTCCATTGTCGTCATCACACTTTGCGCGTGCGCAGTGTGGTGACACCGACGCGCTGAGGGATGGTGCCGCGCATCATGGCAGTATCGTGCCCGTTTGGTTGGAGCACAGGTGTCCGCAATCCAGGTAATTTACCCACTTATTGATCCCTATATATACCCGGCATCTTTATATCTCCATACCTCCTGACGAAGCCGTTGAGGTGAAACGCGCGTCGAGGTCTTGCGCTTGGGGCTTCCTTACCTCTTTTGGTCAGATCATGTCTTCAGGTATGTCCCTGGTTAGGTGTGTCTATTAAGATACTGCTATGTCACAGTGTCCATATTAGGCCTACGATATAGGCTGTGAGTCTATCAACTCTCACTAATATACACTATTGTTTATGGTTACTGGGGGCTTATGCGGTGGATCTCACATTGTCTGGTGACTATTATCTGATAAATTGTGCCATACAAAATATTCCCCTACAGGGGTGGGTGATATATACTATCACCATAGTTGTTGTGCATATACTCTTTTAATCAAGAGATGCATTACCAGTTACTATGAGACACAGCGTATGGCCTGGTATCCGGAAAGTGCTATTATAGCTCTGCGCAGATACATGGTTGTCCATTGAGGTGTTGCCCTTTGCTTCTCTGTATATCCTTTTCCAGCTTGCCTTTTTCTTCCATATTTTATATATATTATTACAATAAAGTTGATATTATTTTTGACAATTAGTTCCACTGGCTCTTTTTGTTATGGAAGTGGAACAACTGTACAGATCAAAAAAAAAAAAAGACGAATATTCTAAAAAACAAATATATTCGATATAGTGCTATATATTCGTTTTTAGACTATTAGTCATTTTTTCCATCTAAAGTCATGATTCCTTCCTGCTTAAGTTGCTTGTGGGCCAATGACTCATTGGCCCACAAGCAAGAAGCAGGGAGGAATCATGTGTTCATATGGGTAAAAATGACGAATATTCGCTATAACGAATATATAGCACTATATTCGAAATATTTGCAAATTTTCGAAGTTGCGATATTCGAGATAAAAATTTGCTATTCGAATATTTGCGCTCAACACTAGTCATAAGACTATAAAACCAATAGATGGAGCTGTTCATGACTCATGAACAGCGCCATCTATTGGTTTCATAGTCTTATGACAATACAATTACTCTTGTCATAAGACTATGAAACCAGTAGATTGCGCTGTTCATGAGTAGTGTAGATCGCAAATTTTCCATAACATAAACATGGGCATATGGGAAAGACATGCAAATGAGCAGAATCTGCAGAATCTGCCTTGTTTTTCAGCTGAAAAACCATTTGCATGGAAAACTTGCGATCTACACTACTCATGAACAGCGCCATCTATTGGTTTCATAGTCTTATGACAAGAGTAATAGTATTGTCATAAGTTATAAGTTTTTACATGACAAAATTGTATAGACGGTTATTTAATATTATGTTAGGACAATCAGAAAACTTTTTGTCTCCCTAATGATATTGATCTAGGTGCGCAGGTCCAAGCCATCCAAGAGATCTGAAGTAACTTTGAGGCTTACTGGCTCTCAGTCAGATAAGAGCTGGTTTGGAATGTCTCATAGTGCACAAGGCTGCCATTGTAAGGTATGCTGACTCAGCCTGTCATCTGTCTCATGGATAGATTGATGGCTTGCATGTACCTGGCTTTTGGCATATAGCCTTTGTGTGGTTGTCTATTGTATGTCGTAGATAATAGGAGTCCAAGACGCATCCAGACATCCTCTTAATACTGTTTCCAAACCATTTTGATGGGGTTTCCATCAATTTCTAGCCTTTTTTTGTGAACCAGACACCCTCTCTTCTTCAGAGCAGGGGGTGCCTGGTTTGATGCTCGGGACTCCCATTGACTTTCATTGTATTAATTTTTACCAGAGCACCCGCATTTTTCGGCCGAGCACTCGGATGTGCCAAGCATAGCGATGCTCGAGCCGAACAGCAGTTCGGCCAAGCATGCTCACTCAACACTAGTCCCGACCTATCCCTTGTTTGAACTTGATGGACTTATGTCTTTTTTCAACCGTATCAACTATGTAACTATGTAACTATATACACAATTAGGGAAATATTTGTCAGTCAGGCCTCATGCACACGACCGTATTTTGTTTCCATGTCCGATCCGTTTTTTTTGCGGATAGGATGCGGACCCATTCATTTCAATAGGTCCGCAAAAAACGCGGACAGCACACTGTGTGCTGTCCGCATCAGTATGTCCATTCCATTGCTCCGCAAAAAAAATAGTGCATGTCCTATTTTTTTCTAGTTTGCGGACAAGGATAGGCATTATTACAATGGATCCGCAAAAAAAACGGATGCCATACAGAACGTCATCCGGTTTTTTTGCGGATCCGCAATTTGCGGACCGCAAAACACATACGGTCGAGTGCATGTAGCCTTTAGCTGAGAAGAGCGGGGAGAAACACTGGTGTCTGTCATGAACAACCTTGTGAAAATTTCCAGCAGCATGAACCTGATGACAGGCTCCTATACTATACGCATTGTGTGCAGCACAGACGACAGGTTGTATGTATTGCAATATAAAGTCATGCAAAGATGCATTGGAAACCATTTAAAAATAAGGGCATATTGGTGCATACTTAATTATTTGTATTAGAATTGTTACTATTTATTGTAATGCATTATAGGATATACTTTTGGATCATTAAGGAGAACTCCAGCCAAAACTAAGGTTTTTCATGGATTTCATTATGGAATGCCTTGTGTAAGGGTACTTTCACATTTGCGGCAGATGATTCCGACAGACAGTTCCGTTTCCAGAACTGCCTGCCGAATCCGGCAATCCGGACGCAAACGGATGCATTTGTGAGACGGATCCAGTTGCGGATCCGTCTGACAAATGCATTGCAATACCGGATCCGACTTTCCGGTTGTCATCCGGAAAAACGGATCCTGTATTTATTTTTGTCACATTTGTAAAGGTCTGCGCCTGCGCAGATTGGGAAACCGGATCCGCTTTTCCAGAACACTTAGTGCTGGATCTGGCATTAATACATTTCAATGGAAATTAATGCCGGATCCGGCACTCTGGCAAGTGTTCAGGATTTTTGGCCGGAGAGAAAACTGATGCATCCTCATGCATACTGAACAGAATGCTCTCTATTCAAAATGCATTAGGATAAAACTGATCAGTTTTTTTCTGGTATTGAGCCCCTAGGACGGAACTCAATACCGGAAAAGAAAAACGATAGTGTGAAAGTACCCTAAGTCTCTTACCTGTTTTCCACTGGGGTATGGGTCAGTTACTGCTGATAATTAGATAATCTCTGGTAACACGATTAAAATGAAGCAGATGAAAATACAGCCTCCCAGACTATATACAGTTCTTATGGTTTCTTAGTTTATGAAGGAGAATATACAGAGGCAGAAATTACATTTTCCTCCCAGCAAGCAGAGAGGATACTGATCCATGTAGGCCTCTTTTTTACGCCTGAAAAAGGCATCGAAAATGGTAAGGCCCCTTTTACACGGGCGAGTATTCCGCGCGGATGCGACGCGTGAGGTGAACGCATTGCACCCGCACTGAATACCGACCCATTCATTTCTATGGGGCTGTTCACGTGAGCGGTGATTTTCACGCATCACTTATGCGTGGCATGAAAATCGCAGCATGCTCTATATTCTGCGTTTTTCACGCAACGCAGGCCCCATAGCAAGTGCGGATGCGGTGCGATTTTCACGCATGGTTGCTAGGTGACAGTCTATTCACTGTATTATTTTCCCTTATAACATGGTTATAAGGGAAAATAATAGCATTCTGAATACAGAATGCATAGTAAAACAGCGCTGGAGGGGTTAAAAAAAAAAAATATATCATTTAACTCACCTTAATCCACTTGATCGCGTAGCCCGGCATCTGCTTCTCTCCCCTTTACTGAATAGGACCTGTGGTGAGCATTAATTATAGTTCAAGGACCTGTGATGACGTCACTCCGGTCATCACATGGTACGTCACATGATCTTTTACCATGGTGATTCACCATGGTAAAAGATCATGTGACGTACCATGTGATGACCGGAGTGACGTCATCACAGGTCCTTGAACTATAATTAATGCTCACTACAGGTCCTATTCAGTAAAGGGGAGAGAAGCAGATGCCGGGCTACGCGATCAAGTGGATTAAGGTGAGTTAAATGATTTTTTATTTTTTTTAACCCTCCAGCGCTGTTTTACTATGCATTCTGTATTCAGAATGCTATTATTTTCCCTTATAACCATGTTATAAGGGAAAATAATACAATCTACAGAACACCGATCCCAAGCCCGAACTTCTGTGAAGAAGTTCGGGTTTGGGTACCAAACATGCGCGATTTTTCTCACGCGAGTGCAAAACGCATTACAATGTTTTGCACTCGCGCGGAAAAATCGCGGGTGTTCCCGCAACGCACCCGCACATTTTCCCGCAACGCCTGTGTGAAAGAGGCCTAAATGAGACGGGCCTGCCTGCTCCTCCACTTCCCCACTCACATTTTCTAGTCCTGGCGTGAGCGGGGAGAAGTAGTAGATTTGTGTCTGATTATCAACTATGTCTTATAAAGGGAAAAGTATGGTATTAATAATCTTATGCACATGTATTATGGTATTACAATTTTATTATTATATTATTATGTATGTAATATGTATTATTGCTTATTAGTTACCTCTTTCCTCAGAATAGTATTTAAAGAATGGTGTTGTAGGGCGGTTTGCAAGTTGCTCTGAGTTGCTGGTTAGGCATTGTCTTACAGTTTCATATCCATTCAGCACAATCATAGGGGTTTGCCCAGCCCAAACAGTAATGATATTCCCATATATCTTCGAAAGCTGGGTGGAAAAGGAAAAGCAACCTATTACACAAAAATAAATCTCACCATAATTCTTGAAGTTAACTGTTACACATCAATATACTAGCATTTGTTCTAATTTATAGAAATTATAGTTTATAGAATTATTGGAATATTCAATATTCCAATAATTCTGAGCCCAGCAGCTAGAGATGGCCTTGCGGTTCGCCCGGCGGTCGTTTTGCGGTGAACTTTGCGTGTTCGCGATTCGCCGAACATATGGAGATATTCGCTCCCGCCATATTCTTTTACATTGTGAAGAACTTTGACCCATGACACATCCATCAGGTGGTACAGGACAGCCAATTGAGACGTTTCAGCACGTGGACATACCCCCTACCTTATAAATAAACCTGATCTGGCCGCCATTTTACATTCAGTGTTTTGCCAGTGTAGGGAGAGGTTGCTGTTAGGGACACCAAACGCTAGCTAATAGGGCCACAAAAGTCATTTTAAGGACTGGTATAGGTGTGCTATCGATAGGTGTGATACACAGAGGGGCGTAATATACTTATACTTCTTGTGTCAAAAACACATAGATCTATATAGTGATCACCTGGAAGTCAGGGGCTAGGGGCTTACTTGGGCCATTTTTATACAGGGTAAGGTTCCGGACGGGGTCGCTCTTATCAGGGCGGGTGGTCTGTTGTTAGGCTATAAGGGCCAGAATTGCACCCCCCCCGTAGGGCAATATCAGGGACAGTTCTTTGCCCACCCTGTCCTTCAATACCACATCATCATCTAGCCCAGGGATAATGGTTTTGCTTTCCTCCGGGATTCATGGGTGTGCACTGGAAACGCTCCCGGATTGTGGTAGGACATATGGTTTCTGATTTGGTGCCGCCGAGCACTTGTTATTGCCTACCACATCTATGCTTTTTGCTTAACTTTAATAATTAAATTTATTTTCATTTTGAGGGATATCTTTTCCATTCACACGTCAGCAAAATGGGTCCACATCCGTTCCGCAATTTTGCAGAACGGGTGCAGACCTATTCATTTTCAATGGGGCCGGAATGTGCTGTTCGCATCCGCAATTTGCGGATCCGCATCCGCATTTGCGGATCCGCGCTTCCGTTTCTGCAAAAAAATAGAACATGTCCTATTCTTGTCCGCAATTGCAGACAAGATTAGGCATTTTCTATTAGGCCTTATGCACACGACCGTTGTGTGCATCCGCGTCCTTTCCGTCATTTTTCACAGTTTAGCGGAGGTCCCATTCATTTCTATGGAGCTGTGAAAAAAACTGATAGTCCTTCCGTTTTTTCTCCGCGTCCATGATCCGTGATTCAATCCGTCAAAAAAAATATAACCTGTCCTATTCTTGACAGTGGAAAACGGAGGACGGACCCATTCAAGTCAATGGGTCCGTCAAAAAAAACTGATGCACAACTGGTATGTCATCCGTGTCCACGTCCATGTCCGTTTTTTTCTACAAGACCTTGGTGCAATAAAATTACACTTTTCATTAACCTTCCTTTTTTTCCCCCTGTCAGACAAAAAAAAAGGAAGACACAAGGAAACACAACTGAAGCAAAATCGGACACGGACCACTGAAGCCAAATAACTGACAGTGAAAGCCGTGTGCATGAGGCCTTATAGTGCCGGCGAT
This sequence comes from Bufo bufo, assembly GCF_905171765.1. Taxonomy (NCBI): domain Eukaryota; kingdom Metazoa; phylum Chordata; class Amphibia; order Anura; family Bufonidae; genus Bufo; species Bufo bufo. The sequence goes on from NC_053392.1 coordinate 250,776,389, forward strand.
GTGCGGTCTGCAAATTGCGGAATGCACATTGCCGGTGTCCATGTTTTGCGGATCCGCAAAACACTTACGGACGTGTGAATGGACCCTCATAGTAACATTATTAAAGGTTACGTTTTATCTTTATGCATATTCTAATGGATTGCCTTCCTTGTACAATGTTATAATATACTTTCTATGTTAGAAAGTATATTATAGTGCATTTGTATTGTGCGGCAGTTGTGTGCAGTTCTGCTGCGATACTGCAGGTATATAGAGGGACAAGCGTTATTGGGACAAATAATTTCTACTGGTGTTGCCCCCCAAAAAAACTGATAGAAGCGGGGTGTTATATACCAATATACTTTCTTTATAGTGCATTTGGGTACTGTATAGTGCATTTGCGCATGCGCGAAAATTATATTGCCGATATTTCGCATTGAAAAAAATAATGAATGGAGATCGCAAATTCGAATAATACATCTGGTATGTCACTGTCCATGTTGTGGGACTATTTGTGCACTTCCAGTAATTATTTCTTAGCTGCAAATATGAGCTGAAGGTTTTTCTGGTTCGCCTCCCATTAAAATGAATGGGACCCGCCGCGAACTTGCGGTTCACAAACATTTGATCGCGTTCGCGAACCGCCCCGGCCTCCTCCATCACTACCAGCAGCCATGTTTTCTCTCAATAGCCCCTGATTTCTTTGTTTAGTGCAATGCTATAGCTGTCTTCGCCTTAGGCCTCATGCACACGGGCGTTGTTTGGGTCCGCATCCGAGCTGCCGTTTTTGCAGCTCGGATGCAGACCCATTCACTTCAACGGGGCCGCAAAAGATGCGGACAGCACTCCGTGTTTTGTCCACATCCGTTGCTCCGTTCCGTGGCCCCGCAAAAAAAAATAGAACATGTCCTATTCTTGTCCGTTTTGTGGACAAGAATAGGAATTTCTACAATGCGCCTCCCGTTCCGTGAATTGCGGGAGGCACACGGGCGGCTTCCGTTTTTTGCGGATCCGCGGTTTGCGGACCGCAAAAAACGGCACGGTTGTGTGCATGAGGCCTTAGAGTTAGGCCTCATGCACACGACCGTTGTGTGCATCCGTGGCCGTTGTGCCGTTTTCCTTTTTTTTTCGCGGACCCATTGACTTTCAATGGGTCCGTGGAAAAATCGGAAAATGCACCGTTTTGCAGCCGCATCCGTGATCCGTGTTTCCTGGCCGTGAAAAAAATATGACCTGTCCTATTTTTTTCACGGCCAACGGTTCACGGACCCATTCAAGTCAATGGGTCCGTGAAAGAACACGGATGCACACAAGATTGGCATCCGTGTCCGTGATCCGTGGCCGTAGGTTCCTTTTTATACAGACGGATCCGAAGATCCGTCTGCATAAAAGCTTTTTTATAGCTGAGTTTTCACTTCGTGAAAACTCAGAACCAACAGTATATTCTAACACAGAGGCGTCCCCATGGTGATGGGGACGCTTCAGGTTAGAATATACTAAAAGAACTGTGTACATGACTGCCCCCTGCTGCCTGGCAGGTGCTGCCAGGCAGCAGGGGGCAGCCCCCCCTGTAGTTAACACATTGGTGGCCAGTGGGCCCCCCCCCCCTGTAGTTAACACATTGGTGGCCAGTGCGGCCGGCCCCCCCCTCCCTCCCTTGTAATTAACTCATTGGTGGCCAGTGGGCCCCCCCCCTGTAGTTAACACATTGGTGGCCAGTGCGGCCGCCCCCCCCTCCCTCCCCTGTAGTTAACTTGTTGGTGGCCAGTGGGCCCCCCTCCCTCCCCTGTAGTGAACTCGTTGGTGGCCAGTGCGGCCGGCCCCCCTCCCTCCCCTGTAGTTAACTCGTTGGTGGCCAGTGGGCCCTCTCCCCTCCCTCCCCCTCCTAATTAAAATCTCCCCCCTATCTTGGTGGCAGCGAGAGTACCGATCGGAGTCCCAGTTTTAATCGCTGGGGCTCCGATCGGTAACCATGGCAACCAGGACGCTACTGCTGTCCCGTTGCCATGGTTACTTAGCAATTTGTAGAAACCATTATACTTACCTGCGTGCTGCGATCTCTGCGTCCGGCCGGGAGCTCCTCCTACTGGTAAGTGACAGGTCATTAAGCAATGCGCCGCACAGACCTGTCACTTACCAGTAGGAGGAGCTCCCGGCCGGACGCAGAGATCGCAGCTCACAGGTAAGTATAATGGTTCTACAAATTGCTAAGTAACCATGGCAACCGGGACAGCAGTAGCGTCCTGGTTACCGATCGGAGCCCCAGCGATTAAACTGGGACTCCGATTGGTACTCTCCGCTGCCACCAATGATAGGGGGGGAGATTTTAATTAGGAGGGGGAGGGAGGGGAGAGGGCCCACTGGCCACCAACGAGTTAACTACAGGGGAGGGAGGGGGGCCCACTGGCCACCAACGAGTTAACTACAGGGGAGGGAGGGGGGGCCCACTGGCCACCAACGAGTTAACTACAGGGGAGGGGGGCCCACTGGCCACCAATGAGTTAACTACAGGGGAGGGGGGGGGCGGCCGCACTGGCCACCAATGTGTTAACTACAGGGGGTGGGCTGCCCCCTGCTGCCTGGCAGCACCTGCCAGGCAGCAGGGGGCAGTCATGTACACAGTTATTTTAGTATATTCTAACCTGAAGCGTCCCCATCACCATGGGAACGCCTCTGTGTTAGAATATACTGTCGGATTGAGTTTCACGATGTAACTCAAATCCGACGGTATATTCTAACATAGAGGCGTTCCCATGGTGATGGGGATGCTTCAAGTTAAAATATACCATCGGATTGGAGAAAACTCGATCCTATGGTATATTAACTCCTGACTTTACATAAAAGTCAAGGGGGGACGATCCGTTTGAAATTGCACCATATTGTGTCAACGTCAAACGGATCCGTCCCCATTGACTTGCATTGTAATTCAGGACGGCTCCGTTGGCTCCGCACGGCAGGCGGACACCAAAAACGACTTTTTTTTCATGTCCGTGGATCCTCCAAAAATCAGGAAGACCCACGGACGAAAAAAACAATCACGGAGAAACGGAACCCATTTTTGCGGACCGCAAAAAAATACGGTCGTGTGCATGAGGCCTTAGTGTCCTGCTGCAGTTTTTCAACATTTGTACATAAAAGTTTCAGAGCTAATGAAAACATTTATTGTTTACACATTTTGTGTAGATCAATTGTGAAAAATGTTCACTGTTACAGTTTTTTAACCACTTCACATCCGGGCCATTTGCCCCCTTCCTGACCAGGCCTTATTTTGCAAATCTGACATATCTCACTTTATGTGGTAATAACTTTGGAACACTTTTACTTATCCAAGACATTCAGAGATTGTTTTCTAGTGACACAATGTACTTCATGAGAGTCATAAATTTGAGTCAAAATATTTTACCTTTATTTATGAGAAAATCCAAAATTTACCCAAAAATTTGAAATATTCGCAATTTTCAAATTTTCTATTTCTTTGCTTTTAAAACAGAAAGTGATACCTCATAAAATATTTATTACTTAACATTCCCCATATGTCTACTTTATGTTGACGTCATTTTGGAAATGTCATTTTATTTTTTTAGGACATTAGACGGCTTAGAATTTTAGAAGCAATTCTTAAAATTTTTAAGAAAATTGTTAAAACCCACTTTTTCAGGACCAGTTCAGGTCTGAAGTCACTTTGTGGGGCTTACATAATGGATACCCCCATAAATGACCCCCATTGTAGAAACTACACCCCTCAAGTTTACTCAAAACTGATTTTTACAACTTTTTTAACCCTTTAGGTGTTCCACAAGAATTAAAGGAAAATGGAGATCAAATTTTTTAATTTCACTTTTTGGGCAGATTTTCCATTTTAATCCATTTTTTTCTTTAACACATCGAGGGTTAACAGCCAAATACAACTATATTTATTACCCTGATTCTGCGGTTTACATAAACACCCCACATGTGGTCATAAACTGCTGTATTGGCACACGGCAGGGCACAGAAGAAAAGGAGCGCCACATAGTTTTTGGAAGGCAGATTTTGCTGAACTGGTTTTAAATGCCATGTCCCATTTGAAGCCCCCCTGATGCACCCTTACAGTAGAAACTCCCAAAAAGTGACCCCATTTTGGAAACTAGGGGATAAGGTGCCAGTTTTATTGGTACTATTTTTGGGTACATATGATTGTTTATCATTCATTATAACACTTTATGGGGCAAGGTGACCAAAAAATTGGTTGTTTTAGCACAGTTTCTTTTTTTTTTTGTTTTTTTTACAGCGTTCACCTAAGGGGTTAGGTCATGTGACATTTTTATAGAGCAGATCGTTACGGACGCGGTGATACCTAATATGTATACTTTTTATTTATTTATTTCACTTAACACAATAATAGCTTTTTTGAAACAAAAAAATTATGTTTAATGTGTCCATGTTCTGTTTTTGTGTAGGGGCTAATTTTTTGCGGAATGAGGTGACAGTTTTATTGGTACCATTTTGTGGGACATACGCCTTTTTGATCACTTGGTGTTGCACTTTGTGATGTAAGGTGACAAAAATGGCTTTTTTTTCATGGTGTTTATCGGAATGAGCGGATCATGTGATATTATTTATAGAGCCAACTGTCACGGACGCGGCAATACCAATATTTATTCCTTACTTGGGGAATTTTTATTTTTTACATGTGAAACCTTTTTTTTATTTTTTTATTTTAACACTTTATTTTCTTATTTTTTATTTTACACTTTTCGTCCCCCATAAGGTCATACAAGACCTCTGGGGGACATTTAACTTAACTTTTTTTTTTTTTTTTTTTTCACTATTGATTTCTCCTGTAACTGGGGCTGACATAGTAGCCCCAGTTACAAGGGAAATACACCCCCCAGAGAGGCTGTACAGCACTATACTGTGCTGTACAGCCTCAGTGCAGGGCTGATTGAGGTCTGTGAAAGACCCGACAGCTCCTGCACTCTCTGGCCCCGGCGGTCACATGACAGCCGTGCTGGAACAGGAAGCGCATAGCATATGCTCTGTATACACAATGCTCGGCGAGCGCAGTGAATACAGCGATCTAGAAGGCAGGGACACCTGGGAACTGTCCCTGCCTTCTCTACGGGTTGCCTGTTGCGGATGTAGTAGGGGAGAACACCAAAAGACAACCAGAAGGAAGGGAAAATACACTAGGCCTCACCGCTAGGGAAGGAAAAGGGTCACCACCTATAAAACCCTGCTCCTGGCCCTAACTCCTATCCATATGGGCACCTCTCGATGGTAGAGATGCCCATACACAGGAACCTAGAAATCCCTGGTGGCCCTCGGATGCCCTAATGGTAATGACAGGGCAGAGACAACCCGCTCCTTCCCTAGTGAAGGAACCAGCGTCTCGCTGAGGCCTAGTAAACAACAAAGGTAAGGGGGAATACAAAATACAAGTGGAACACTTAACTGCTGAGGCTGATGGATGATGGATGAACAGGACTTCAACTAGAACCACACTCCAGCTCTTCCAAAAATGAAGCTATCCAGAGCAAGGAGTGATGGGTAAAGTTAGACTAAATAGGGGGAGGTAAAGGTCACATGATCCACACCTGAACAGGAGGTGTGGACATACAAGCAACACACAGACAAAATGAAACTAAAACCAAAAGAGGCTGTCAGATCACTAATGTGCAGATAATCTTTCAGACCTTCTAAAACCTGTGTGTGTGACATTGCCCTGCTGTCACTTACAGCGGACAACCCGATCTGCAGTTGCACGATTAGTGTGTAGCTGCAATCTCTGAATGGACGTTCAGGAACGTCCATTCAGAGATCTAGAACCACCTACCGGATGTTTTTAGTCAAACGGCGGACGGGAGGCTGTTAATCACTGCAAGTTACATTGAATTTAATAGATCTATAGATGGAAACACAGATGTGATATCAAATGTCATGGGTTTCATAGTACTCCTCTGGATAACTGCCTGAAAAGAACGTTAAAATAGATAATTTATTATATATTAAAATATAGTGGCTATCCGCCAACAGAACAAAACAGGCTAGGTGTGCTGAGCTAGTGGACTGAGTGTAAAAATAATCAGCCACTATTCCCATTCACACCACTGGGTAAAGTGAACTGTATGTGGTGCCAGGAGATACACTGTTGCCTCCCCAGTTACACCACAATACCTCAGATACACTGCAAATGAGCATAGGTGATTAAGGTGTTAAATTGTTGTTGCGGGAGGAGCTTTTGTGGGAGTGTGTGTGTGTATATATAGTCACATAGTATTAGCTTGCCCAATTATAGCTTGCTGATTTTTCCAAGTGCTGATTTTTATAAGTGCATTGGAGATATTCAGGAGACTAACTTAGACTAACTCAGAGCTTTTCCACTGTAGCAGAACTTCAGCGGTGTTTCTGGTGGATACTCAGACACTGTGTTTCAAAACAGCAGAACTTCAGCTGTGTTTCTGGTGGATACTCAGACACGGTGTTTCAAAACAGGTGAGGAATTTGTTAGACAGGTTATCACTATTTTCTGATTGCAAATGAGCATAGGTGATTAAGGTGTTAAATTTGTTGTTGGGGGAGGAGCTTTTGAGGGAGTGTGTGTATATATAGCCACAAAGTATTAGCTTGCCTAATTATAGCGTGCTGATTTTTCCAAGTGCTGATTTTTATAAGTGTATTGGAGATATTCAGGAGACTAACTTAGACTAAGTCAGAGCTTTTCCACTGTAGCAGAACTTCAGCGGTGTTTCTGGTGGATACTCAGACACTGTGTTTCAAAACAGCAGAACTTCAGCTGTGTTTTTGGTGGATACTCAGATACAGTGTTTCAAAATAGGTGAGGAATTTGTTAGACAGGTTATCACTATTGTCTGATTGCAAATGTGCAAAGGTGTTAAATTTGTTGTTGGGGGAGGAGCTTTTGTGGGAGTGTGTGTGTATATATAGTCACATAGTATTAGCTTGCCTAATTATAGCTTGCTGATTTTTCCAAGTGCTGATTTTTATAAGTGCATTGGAGATATTCAGGAGATACTCAGGAGGTAATCTGGAGGTGGATACAATCTAAAAAAGTAAGATTTGTTTGTTTAAAATCTTTCCCCTCTTTAAAATGGCAGACCTGGTTCTGTGCAGGAATTGTTGTGCTTTTATTTCAGGTTCCACTCTACAGAGGTTTGGATGCTGTCTGATCTGTAGATAGCTCTCCATAATGCAGCAGGAAATTGCATTTTTGAAATCTGAGATTTGTAAATTAACCGTTAAACAAACTCAGGCTGAGAACGTTGCAATGCCACTGCCACAGAGGCCCCCTAGAAATGGAAGATGGGTTACTGCAGGTTCTGGTAGACAGAGTTGTTGATAGAAGACATGTCCCACAGTCTGTGGCTCTCCATAATTCATTTGCAGCACTTTCAGAGTGCAAGAGCAACATGGAGGATGGCTCAAGCACAGTGGGTGAGAAACAATCATCTCCCATGCCTAAAGTATGCAAGACTGCAGCCAAAGACAAAAAGGAGAAGGTGAGGACTGATAGTAAGCAGCTATTGGTGGGAAAATGGTGCTGTTTTAAACTGTAGTAATCCTCTGCAACATAGAGAAATCCATGTAGTGCGGTACTCATTAACAATCATTCAGATTAGTACTAGGATGTTACTGCCACCAGAGTATCAAAAGAGAAAAACAACTGAAAAAAAAGGTGACTTTTAAAAATACCTTTATTATTATATCAAAAAGGAGGTATCGGTATATATATACCACTGTAGTGCAAAGAGACATGTGAGTACTTGAATTTCCTAAAGGGGAGTATTTGCCCCCAGCAAGAAATCCACAGTAACAGGATAGAACGAAAGGGAAACGGGGAAGAGGAGCAGAGTCTTATGGACAGGGCAAGGGCAGAATTGTCTCACCCTAATTTGCCCCCTAGACTGCTCAGCCCAGGGCGACCCCCTGATGGTGGAGGTTCTGTCACGGAACCATGAACCAGACGTACAACAAGGGATAAGTGAAAATAGAAGGCTTTATTGAAAATAAAGCTGTAAAGCAAAAGTCCAAACGGATGGCGAAACCGAAGCAGAGTCTTTGCGAAGCCAGAGGTCAGGAGCCAGAAGGGTAGTCAGACGAAGCCAGGATCAGGAACCAGCAGGGTAGTCAGACGAAGCCAGGATCAGGAACCAGCAGGGTAGTCGGACGAAACCAGGATCAGGAACCAGCAGGGTAGTCGGACGAAACCAGGATCAGGAACCAGAAGCAGCAGCAGTCTAGAAGCATGTGAACACAGGAGGACCAAGCAAGGAACTGAAGCCACAGACCTCCTATATATATGAGCTGGGCATCCAGCTCCTCCCAGTGGGAAGGAGGAGCCGCAGGGTGGGAGGCTACAAGAAACCCAGAAACCAAGATGGCCGCCAGCACATGTCAAACGAAGGAGAACAGCAAGAAGGTAAGACCATGACAGTACCTCCCCCTCAAGGGCCCCTCCTCCGCGGAGTAAAGAACGGTTTCTGAGGGAAGCGTGCGTGGAAGGCTCGGAGCAAGGCAGGAGCATGGACATCTGCGGAGGGAACCCAGGAACGCTCCTCTGGACCATAACCACGCCAATGGACCAAAAACTGCACCCGACCGCGGACCAGGCGTGAGTCCAGGATATTGCTCACCTCATACTCCTCACGATTACCCACTTGGACCGGACGAGGCCGAGGAACCGAGGAAGTGAAACGATTACACACCAGTGGCTTCAACAGGGAGACATGAAACACGTTGGAGATCCGCATGCCAGGAGGAAGCGCAAGGGCATAGGCTACCGGGTTTACCCTGCGAAGCACTCGGAAGGGACCAACAAAGCGAGGCGCCAGCTTGGGAGTGGGCACTCGAAGGTTGAGGTTGCGGGTGGACAACCATACACGGTCTCCGACCTGGTAGGAAGGAGCAGGCGCTCGTCTGCGATCAGCCTGGAGTCTCTGGCGCTGCGCAGAGACCTCAAGGGACCTCTGGATCAGTACTTAAGAAGCACGTAGGACGGAAAGGTGATCCTCCACAGCCGGAATATCCTGGGGAGAGAATACCTCCGGTAACACGGCAGGTTGGAACCCATAATTGGCCATGAAGGGAGACGTCCCAGAGGAAGAGTTCACCGCCGTGTTCCTGGCAAACTCAGCCCAAGGCAGGAGGTCAACCCAATTGTCTTGGTGATCGGAGACATAGCAACGAAGGAATTGCTCCAAGGCCTGATTGGATCGTTCTGCGGCCCCATTGGACTGAGGGTGGTAGGCCGAGGAGAAGGAGAGATGAATCCCCAACTGGGAGCAAAAGGCGCGCCAGAACCTGGACACAAACTGACTCCCCCGATCCGACACAATCTCCTTGGGCAAACCGTGCAACCGGAAGACCTCCCTGGCAAAAATCGTGGCCAACTCTTGTGCAGAGGGTAACTTCTTGAGAGGAACACAGTGGCACATTTTGGAAAACCGATCCACAATCATGAGAATGACCGTATGGCCTCGGGATGCAGGGAGGTCCACAATGAAATCCATCCCCAGGTGTGACCATGGGCGCTCCCCGGTGGCTATGGGTTGCAGAAGGCCCAACGGAAGGTGCCGAGGGGACTTACTCTGGGCACAAACGGAGCATGCCGCTACATATGCGGCGATGTCGGAACGTAGGGAAGGCCACCAGAACAGACGTGAAACAGCCCAGGACAGCTGATTCTTTCCAGGATGCCCCGCGGTCTTGGAGTTATGGTAGGTTCGCAACAACCGAGTGCGCAACTCCTCAGGCACAAAACATCTGCCGTTGGGTCTCCCAGAGGGAGCACCAGATTGAGCCGCCAAAATCTGCTCACCCAGGGGAGAGGTCAGGCTGGTGCGAATGGCGGCCAAGATCTGATTCGGAGGTATGACCGATTCTGCCCCTCTTCCACAGCGCTTTGGGGGAGAGCCAACTCAGTGCCGAGGTTTCCTTAACCAGCTGGGCATCCAGCTCCTCCCAGTGGGAAGGAGGAGCCGCAGGGTGGGAGGCTACAAGAAACCCAGAAACCAAGATGGCCGCCAGCACATGTCAAACGAAGGAGAACAGCAAGAAGGTAAGACCATGACAGGTTCCCTGTCCCCGAACCTATTACTATCCAGTCCCTGTTAATCCCTAATCAGGGGAACCCTAACAAGGGGAAGATAACTAGGTGGAGGGTAACAGCGGTTATCCCAGAGGAGGTGGGTACTGCCGAGGCCCTTCTGATAGCATAAAGGAGTGTCAGTGGTTATCCCAAGGATTGGGTGCCACTGAGACTCTACAAATATAGGACAAACGAGACCCCAACGCGTTTCGCATAGAACTCGCTAGGCTCATCAGGGGGTGGTCCCAATATAGTCAAAAATAGACAAAGCTGATATAAAAAAAAAAATATATATATATATATGATACTTAGCTCCTAAGCCAGATACACGTGGTTCTGCAGATTACCCAGAATAGTGCTGTCCTATTGAAGGTACATGAGAACAAAAGATAGAGTCCTATCACAGAACCACATAGTGCGGTACTCACTTGAAACTCCTGTAGGCAGGCCGTGTGGGCAGCGGCAGCGTAACGTCATTCAATTAGTCACGCGGCTGCTCCACCTGCTTCATTTATAAAGTGGGAGGAGCAGGCGCGTGACGTAGTGAATGACGTTATGCTGCTGCCGCCCACCCGGCCTGCCTACAGGAGTTTCAAGTGAGTACCGTACTACATGGATTTCTCTATGCTGCAGAGGATTACTATAATTTAAAACAACACCCATGCCTACACGCTACCTATTAATACTACAGTGAGCAGGGCCCGGTGTAATAGAATACAGTGACTGCACCTGGCCCCGCTGCCATTACAACACCAGATGCCGGCCCCCCTCCTCCCTTCCTGCTGACACTTTTGGGGGAAAATAAAGTGCGTCTTATAGGGAGAAAAATACGGTACTTTGTTACTGCCGCCAATATTGTTAATAATAATTTAAATACTTAGGAATACTCCTAACTAGAGATGTGTGAACCTGTCCAGGTTATTCAAAATTTTCAAAAAGTTTGGTTCAGAGCGAACTAGATGGGCTCCAATTGCCCTGGAAATTAGTATATAACACCCTCTAATCTCCTAGTACTCAGAATTTTTTGGGAAAAAAAAAATGTCTATGGGTGGTAGTAGTGGTAGTAATGGTGTATACAGTCAGGTCCATAAATATTGGGACATCGAGACAATTCTAACATTTTTGGCTCTATACACCACCACAATGGATTTGAAATGAAACGAACAAGATGTGCTTTAACTGCAGACTGTCAGCTTTAATTTGAGGGTATTTACATCCAAATCAGGTGAACGGTGTAGGAATTACAACAGTTTGCATATGTGCTTACCACTTATTAAGGGACCAAAAGTAATGGGACATAATAATAATCATAAATCAAACTTTCACTTTTTAATACTTGGTTGCAAATCCTTTGCAGTCAATTACAGCCTGAAGTCTGGAACACATAGACATCACCAGACGCTGGGTTCATCCCTGGTGATGCTCTTCCAGGCTTCTACTGCAACTGTCTTCAGTTCCTGCTTGTTCTTGGGACATTTTTCCCTTCAGTTTTGTCTTCAGCAAGTGAAATGCATGCTTAATCAGATTCAGGTCAGGTGATTGACTTGGACATTGCATAACATTCACTTCTTTCCCTTAAAAAACTCTTTGGTTGCTTTTGCAGTATGCTTTGGGACATTGTCCATCTGCACTGTGAAGCGTCGTGCAATTGAGTTCTAAAAGCATTAGGCTGAATATGAGCAGATATATTGCCCTAAAACACTTCAGAATTTCATCCTGCTGCTTTTGTCAGCAGTCACACTCATCAATAAATACAAGAGAACCAGTTCCATTGGCAGCCATACATGCACACGCCATGACACTACCACCACCATGCTTCACTGATGAGGTGGTATGCTTAGGATCATGAGCAGTTCCTTTCCTTCTCCATACTCTTCTCTTCCCCATCACTCTGGGTACAAGTTGATATTGGTCCATCTGTCCCATAGGATGTTGTTCCAGACTGTAAAGGCTTTTTTAGATGTCGTTTGCGCAAACTCTAATCTGGCCTTCCTGTTTTTGAGGCTCACCAATGGTTTACATCTTGTGGTGAACCCTCTGTATTCACTCTGGTGAAGTCTTCTCTTGATTGTTGACTTTTGACACACATACACCTACCTCCTGGAGAGTGTTCTTGATCTGGCCAACTGTTGTGAAGGGTGGTTTTCTTCACCAGGGAAAGAATCTTCAGTCATCCACCACAGTTGTTTTCCGTAGTCCTTCCTTGTCTTTTGGTGTCTGCTGAGCTCACCGGTACGTTCCTTCTATTGAAGAATGTTCCAAACAGTTGTTTTTGGCCGCGCCAAATGTTTTTGCTATCTCTCGATGGGTTTGTTTTGTTTTTTTCAGCGTAATGATAGCTTGCTTCACTGATAGTGACAGCTCTTTGGATCTCATCTTGAGAGTTGACAGCAACAGATTCAAATGCAAATAGCACACTTGAAATAAACTCTGGACCTTTTATTTGCTCATTGTAATTGGGATAATGAGGGAATAACACACAACCTGGCCATGGAACAGCTGAGAAGCCAATTGTCCCATTACTTTTGGACCCCTTAACCAGTGGAAGGCGCATATGCAAACTGTTGTAATTCCTACACGTTCACCCTGATTTGGGTTGTAAATACCCTCAAAATTAAAGCTGACAGTCTGCAGTTAAAGCACATCTTGTTCGTTCAATTTCAAATCCATTGTGGTGGTGTATAGAGCCAAAAATCTTAGAATTGTGTCTATGTCCCAATATTCATGGACTGACTGTATACATAGTTTCCACTACCAATCGCAATGGCATGACTTCATAGAAATGTAAAAACTGATATTATTGATAACTAGCAATGCATTTTTTGCAAATATAAAAATATATTACAAGTTATATTATAATATAAATAATAATAATATAATTATAATATATATATAAATATATAAATAAATAAATTTTATATATATATATATACAGTTGCAAGAAAAAGTATGTGAACCCTTTGGAATGATATGGATTTCTGCACAAATTGGTCATAAAATGTGATCTGATCTTCATCTAAGTCACAACAATAGACAATCACAGTCTGCTTAAACTAATAACACACAAAGAATTAAATGTTACCATGTTTTTATTGAACACACCATGTAAACATTCATAGTGCAGGTGGAAAAAGTATGTGAACCCTTGGATTTAATAACTTATTGAACCTCCTTTGGCAGCAATAACTTCAACCAAACGTTTACTGTAGTTGCAGATCAGACGTGCACAACGGTCAGGAGTAATTCTTGACTATTCCTCTTTACAGAACTGTTTCAGTTCAGCTATATTCTTAGGATTTCTGGTGTGAATCGCTTTCTTGAGGTCATGTCACAGCATCTCAATCGGGTTGAGGTCAGGACTCTGACTGGGCCACTCCAGAAGGCGTATTTTCTTCTGTTTAAGCGATTCTGTTGTTGATTTACTTTTATGCTTTGGGTCGTTGTCCTGTTGCAACACCCATCTTCTGTTGAGCTTCAGCTGGTGGACAGATGGCCTTAAGTTCTCCTGCAAAATTTCTTGATAAACTTGGGAATTCATTTTTCCTTCGATGATAGCAATCCGTCCAGGACCTGACGCAGCAAAGCAGCCCCAAACCATGATGCCCCCACCACCATACTTCACAGTTGGGATGAGGTTTTGATGTTGGTGTGCTGTGCCTCTTTTTCTCCACACATAGTGTTGTGCGTTTCTTCCAAACAACTCAACTTTGGTTTCATCTGTCCACAGACTATTTTGCCAATACTGCTGTGGAACATCCAGGTGCTCTTGTGCAAACTGTAAACGTGCAGCAATGTTTTTTTTGGACAGCAGTGGCTTCCTCTGTGGTATCCTCCCATGAAATTCATTCTTTTTTAGTGTTTTACATATCGTAGATTCGCTAACAGGGATGTTAGCAGATGCCAGAGACTTTTGTAAGTCTTTAGCTGACACTCTAGGATTCTTCTTCACCTCATTGAGCAGTCTGCGCTGTGCTCTTGCAGTCATCTTTACAGGACAGCCAGTCCTAGGGAGAGTAGCAGCAGTGCTGAACTTTCTCCATTTATAGACAATTTGTCTTACCATGGACTGATGAACAGCAAGGCTTTTGGAGATACTTTTATAACCCTTTCCAGGTTTATGCAAGTCAACAATTCTTAATCGTAGGTCTTCTGAGAGCTCTTTAGTGCGAGGCATCATTCACATCAGACAATGCTTCTTGTGAAAAGTAAACCCAGAACTGGTGTGTGTTTTTTATAGGGCAGGGCAGCTGCAATCAACACTTCCAATCTCATCTCATTGATTGGACTCCAGTTGGCTGACACCTCACTCCAATTAGCTCTTGGAGATGTCATTAGTCTAGGGGTTCACATACTTTTTCCACCTGCACTGTGAATATTTACATGGTGTGTTCAATAAAAACATGGTAACATTTATTTCTTTGTGCTTTATTAGTATAACCACTTGCCGCCACGCTAACGCCAAAAGGCGTCATCGCGGCGGCTCTCCCAGGTCACACTAATGCCGATTGGCGTCATCTCGCGTGAGCCGAGATTTCCTGTGAACGCGCGCACACAGGCGCGCGCGTTCACAGGATCGGAAGGTAAGCGAGTGGATTTCCAGTCTGCCAGCGGCGATCGTTCGCTGGCAGGCTGGAGATGCGATTTTTTTAACCCCCAACAGGTATATTAGACGCTGTTTTGATAACAGCGTCTAATATACCTGCTACCTGATCCTCTGGTGGTCCCTTTTGTTTGGATCGACCACCAGAGGACACAGGTAGCTCAGTAATATGTAGCACCAAACACCACTACACTACACCCCCCCGTCACTTATTAACCCCTTATTAACCCCTGATCACCCCATATAGACTCCCTGATCACCCCCCTGTCATTGATCACCCCCTTGTAAGGCTTCATTCAGACGTCCGTATGATTTTTACGGATCCACTGATACATGGATCGGATCCGCAAAACACATACGGACGTCTGAATGGAGCCTTACAGGGGGGTGATCAATGATGGGGGTGATCACCCCATATAGACTCCCTGATCACCCCCCCTGTCATTGATCACCCCCCCCTGTCATTTGATCACTCAACTGTAAGGCTGCATTCAGATGTCCGTATGTTTTTACGGATCCACGGATACATGGATCGGATCCGCAAAAAACATACAGACTTCTGAATGGAGCCTTACAGGGGGGTGGATCACCCCATATAGACTCCCTGATCACCCCCCCTGTCATTGATCACCCCCCTGTCATTGATCACCCCCCCTGTAAGGCTGCATTCAGACGTCCGTATGTTTTTTTACGGACCCACGGATACATGGATCGGATCCGCAAAACACATTACGGACATCTGAAGGGACCTTATAGGGGGGTGATCAATGACAGGGGGGTGATCACCCCATATAGACTCCCTGATCACCCCCCTGTCATTGATCACCCCCCCTGTAAGGCTGCATTCAGATGTCCGTATGTTTTACGGATCCACGGATACATGGATCGGATCCGCAAAACACATACGGACATCTGAATGGAGCCTTATAGGGGGGTGATCAATGACAGGGGGGTGATCAATGACAGGGGGGTGATCACCCCATATAGACTCCCTGATCACCCCCCTGTCATTGATCACCCCTCGGTCATTGATCACACCCCCTGTAATGCTGCATTCAGATGTCCGTATGTTTTTTACGGATCCACGAATACATGGATCGGATCCGCAAAACACATACGGACATCTGAATGGAGCCTTAATAGGGGGGTGATCAATGACAGGGGGGTGATCACCCCATATTGACTCCCTGATCACCCCCCTGTCATTGATCACCCCCCTGTCATTGATCACCCCCCTGTAAGGCTCCATTCAGATGTCCGTATGTTTTTTACGGATCCACGGATACATGGATCGGATCCGCAAAACACATACGGACATCTGAATGGAGGCTTATAGGGGGGTGATCAATGACAGGGGGGGTGATCACCCCATATAGACTCTCTGATCACCCCCCTGTCATTGATCACCCCCCTGTAAGGCTCCATTCACAGATTTTTTTGGCCCAAGTTAGCGGAAATTTTATTTTTTTTTCTTACAAAGTCTCGTATTCCACTAACTTGTGTCAAAAAATAAAATCTCACATGAACTCACCATACCCCTCACGGAATCCAAATGCGTAAAATTTTTTAGACATTTATATTCCAGACTTCTTCTCACGCTTTAGGGCACCTAGAATGCCAGGGCAGTATAAATACCCCACATGTGACCCCATTTCGGAAAGAAGACACCTGAAGGTATTCAGTGAGGGGCATATTGAGTCCATGAAAGATTGAAATTTTTGTCCCAAGTTAGCGGAAAGGGAGACTTTGTGAGAAAAAAAAAAAATCAATTTCCGCTAAAATTCTATGAACTCGCCATGCCCCTCATTGAATACCTTGGGGTGTCTTCTTTCCAAAATGGGGTCACATGTGGGGTATTTATACTGCCCTGGCATTTTAGGGGCCCTAAAGCGTGAGAAGTCTGGGATCCAAATGTCTAAAAATGCCCTCATAAATGGAATGTGGGCCTCTTTGCGCATCTAGGCTGCAAAAAAGTGTCACACATCTGGTATCGCCGTACTCAGGAGAAGTTGGGCAATGTGTTTTGGGGTGTCATTTTACATATACCCATGCTGGGTGAGATAAATATCTGGTCAAATGCAACTTTGTATAAAAAATGGGAAAGTTGTCTTTTGCCGAGATATTTCTCTCACCCTGCATGAGTATATGTAAAAAGACACCCCAAAACACATTGCCCAACTTCTCCTGAAATACGGCGATACCACATGTGTGACACTTTTTTGCAGCCTAAGTGGGCAAAGGGGCCCACATTCCAAAGAGCACCTTTAGGATTTCACAGGTCCATTTACCTACTTACTACACATTAGGGCCCCTAGAATGCAGGGCAGTATAACTACCCCACAAGTGACCCCATTTTGGAAAGAAGACACCCCAAGGTATTCCGTGAGGGGCATGGCGAGTTCCTAGAATTTTTTATTTTTTGTCACAAGTTAGCGGAAAATAAGGTGGTTTTTTTGGGGTTTTTTTTCTTACAAAGTCTCATATTCCACTAATTTGTGACAAAAAATAAAAACTTCCATGAACTCACTATGCCCATCACGAAATACCTTGGGGTGTCTTCTTTCCAAAATGGGGTCGCTTGTGGGGTAGTTATACTGCCCTGGCATTTTAGGGGCCCGAATGCGTGAGAAGTGGTTTGAAATCAAGAATCTGTAAAAAATGGCCGGTGAAATCCGAAAGGTGCTCTTTGGAATGTGGGCCCCTTTGCCCACCTAGGCTGCAAAAAGGTGTCACACATCTGGTATCACCCTACTCAGGAGAAGTTGGGCAATGTGTTTTGGGGTGTCTTTTTACATATACCCATGCTGGGTGAGAGAAATAACTTGGCCAAATGCCAACTTTGTATAAAAAATGGGAAAAGTTGTCTTTTGCCGAGATATTTCTCTCACCCAGCATGAGTATATGTAAAAAGACACCCCAAAACACATTGCCCAACTTCTCCTGAATACGGCGATACCACATGTGTGACACTTTTTTGCAGCCTAAGTGGGCAAAGGGGCCCACATTCCAAAGAGCACCTTTAGGATTTCACAGGTCATTTACCTACTTACCACACATTAGGGCCCCTAGAATGCCAGGGCAGTATAACTACCCCACAAGTGACCCCATTTTGGAAAGAAGACACCCCAAGGTAGTCCGTGAGGGGCATGGCGAGTTCCTAGAATTTTTTATTTTTTGTCACAAGTTAGCGGAATATAAGGTGTGTTTTTTTTCTTTTTTTTTTCTTACAAAGTCTCATATTCCACTAATTTGTGACAAAAAATAAAAACTTCCATGAACTCACTATGCCCATCACGAATACCTTGGAGTGTCTTCTTTCCAAAATGGGGTCGCTTGTGGGGTAGTTATACTGCCCTGGTATTTTAGGGGCCCGAATGCGTGAGAAGTGGTTTGAAATCAAAATCTGTAAAAATGGCCGGTGAAATCCGAAAGGTGCTCTTTGGAATGTGGGCCCCTTTGCCCACCTAGGCTGCAAAAAAGTGTCACACATCTGGTATCACCGTACTCAGGAGAAGTTGGGCAATGTGTTTTGGGGTGTCTTTTTACATATACCCATGCTGGGTGAGGAAATATCTTGGCAAAAGACAACTTTTCCCATTTTTTTATACAAAGTTGGCATTTGACCGAGATATTTATCTCACCCAGCATGGGTATATGTAAAATGACACCCCAAAACACATTGCCCAACTTCTCCTGAGTACGGCAATACCAGATGTGTGACACTTTTTTGCAGCCTAGGTGGGCAAAGGGGCCCACATTCCAAAGAGCACCTTTCGGATTTCACCAGCCATTTTTTACAGATTTTGATTTCAAACTACTTCTCACGCATTCGGGCCCCTAAAATGCCAGGGGCAGTATAACTACCCCCACAAGTGACCCCATTTTGGAAAGAAGACACCCCCAGGTATTTCGTGATGGGCATAGTGAGTTCATGGAAGTTTTTATTTTTTGTCACAAGTTAGTGGAATATGAGACTTTGTAAGAAGAAAAATAAATCATAATTTTCTGCTAACTTGTGACAAAAAATAAAAAATTCTAGGAACTCGCCATGCCCCTCACGGAATACCTTGGGGTGTCTTCTTTCCAAAATGGGGTCACTTGTGGGGTAGTTATACTGCCCTGGCATTCTAGGGGCCCTAATGTGTGGTAAGTAGTTTGAAATCAGAATCTGCAAAAAATGGCCGGTGAAATCCTAAAGGTGCTCTTTGGATGTGGGCCCCTTTGCCCACCTAGGCTGCAAAAAAGTGTCACACATGTGGTATCGCCGTACTCAGGAGAAGTTGGGCAATGTGTTTTGGGGTGTCATTTTACATATACCCATGCTGGGTGAGATTAATATCTTGGTCAAATGCCAACTTTGTATAAAAAAATGGGAAAAGTTGTCTTTTGCCAAGATATTTCTCTCACCCAGCATGGGTATATGTAAATGACACCCAAATCACATTGCCCAACTTCTCCTGAATACGGCAATACCACATGTGTGATACTTTTTTGCAGCCTAGGTGGGCAAAGGGGCCCAAATTACAAAGAGCACCTTTCGGATTTCACCGGCCATTTTTTACAGATTTTGATTTCAAACTACTTTGCACGCATTTGGGCCCCTAAAATGCCAGGGCAGTATAACTACCCCACAAGTGACCCCATTTTGGAAAGAAGACACCCCAAGGTATTTCGTGATGGGCATAGTGAGTTCATGAAAGTTTTTATTTTTTGTCACAAGTTAGTGTTATATGAGACTTTGTAAGAAAAAAAAAAAAGAAAGAAAAATCATAATTTTCCGCTAACTTGTGACAAAAAATAAAAAGTTCTATGAACTCACTATGCCCATCAGCGAATACCTTAGGGTGTCTACTTTCTGAAATGGGGTCATTTGTGGGGTGTTTGTACTGTCTGGCCATTGTAGAACCTCAGGAAACATGACAGGTGCTCAGAAAGTAGGTCAGAGACAGGATAAGGAAAAAAGAGAGGGTTAGTCACTGGGCCTTCAAAACGATGGTCCAGGGTTAACTGCGCAGGGCGCCAAAGGTAGGACAGAATGAGTATCTTTTAATTTCCGTGTACGGTGAAAGTGGTGGGGCAGATAAGGGCAGGCAGCCAAATGGTCTCAACCCACCTAAAGGACTCTCGGTGGGTGATTTGAAGATTGGGAGTGGGGTAGCGTGGAGACGCTAAAAAAGGACCACGGGAGCGGCGCCAAAATCCCTAATATCTAAATTTGTGGGGGTATATAACCCATAAAAGATAGCACTTATTATGTCGCTAATTGAGATAAAAGTATTATGTCGCTAATTGAGATAAAAACATATGGTTAAGACAATTATAAATTGACAAGTATAAAATTGAAATATAAAATCAAAATTTAAGTGACTCACTTCACCCAGGAGGGTAATGTGGGATAAAGCTCAAGACACCCACACTACACCTCCTGCGCCTGGATCGCCAGTAGAGTCTTAGAAATGGACAAAGATCACTCTCGAGTCCTTGTTCTTTCTTTTATTCTTTTTATTCCAAGAGCCAGGGTTGGGGGAAGGAGCAGCTCAACGCGTTTCGGGGCCTCTTAATGGGTCCCCTTCATCAGGAGCATAGACATTCAATATACAGTAAGATGGGTTTAAATAGCATGTGAAATAGCCAAAAGACCGCCAAAAACGGCATCAAATTGTGTCACTTCCGGTTTCTGCATGCGTTCCACTGTGGAACGCATCGGAAGTGACGACCTCTACATCTCAAAAGAATTGGTTTGATAGGTAAAATCGATCTAAAGTACAGATACATTCAATATACAATATACAATAAGATGGGGTTTAAATAGTATGTGAAAAAGCCAAAAAGACCGCCAGGAACGGCATCAAATTGTGTCACTTCCGGTTTCTGCATGCGTTCCACTGTGGAACGCATCGGAAGTGACGACCTCTACATCTCAAAAGCATTGTTCGATAGGTAAAATCGATCTAAAATACAGTGGGGCCATTTAGAAAACATATGGGGTTAGTAGGGGTAACCTACACCCTCCTTTGAATGTGAAAGATAGTGTGTGTCCCCCTTTCTTCACTGCGCCACGGTGGAACGCAAACCGGACTTCCGGTATATTCCACCGTGGAGCGCACCGGAAACGGAAGTCCCGGGTGCTACTATGGGTCTGTGCAAAGTCTTATGTAATGTTCGTGGTGGAACGCATACCCGACTTCCGGTGTGTCCCATCGTGGAACGCACCAGAACCGGAACCGCGCCTCCAGACGGGGGTGTGTATGTTATATCGTCAAGGGGTTTGAAAACAAAACAAAAAGAAAAAAAGGGAAAGAAAAACAAAGGGGGGGGGGGGTCCTTACGAATAGATTCATACTGAGTCTCGGGATATTAATACATATAGGTTTTTGCACAATGGTGTCAATTAGTGTGGGTGGAGTCATTTTATCCATTGTCATGTGATTGGGGTTTGGGGGAAGGGTTCTAATCAGGGGCGATATTTTAGATAATACAAGGGGGACTGCAGCAGGTATCAATAGTAATCCAACAAGTGATAGTGGAAAGATCATGATTAATTGACAGGGGTGATATTGATGATAAATATATACATTGATCACTGGATCATATCTAGAAACAACTCATATATATATATAACTTGTAAAAAATATGTATCATAAAAAATATATAACTATATAAGAAAAAAATAATATATATATATATATAAAAATAATATATATATAAAAATAAAATTAAAAATAAAATTAAAAATAAAATAAAAATAAAAATATATATATATATATATAAAAGAAATTTTTTTTTTTTTATAAAAAATATCTGTATAGATAGATACATAGATATCATGTTTTAAATGCGTATACGGATAGGGACGTATGGATGATGCTGTGATTGTATCATAGGTGAAAAATACAGGGTTGGGATAGTGGTACTCTTTTAATAGTTAGAATATTCTAGACATTCATTCAAACCGAAAGGGGATAGGGTGTTTAGTGTAAATATCCAGAACATTTCCTTCCGGCATAACTGTTGGTATGATGAGGTGATGGTTTCTAGAGGTGTGACTGTGAGACCGATTATGGATCCCTCATGCCTTTCGGAGAAATGTCGTGATACGCTGTGTGTTAGGACTTTACGTTTAATGTTGGACCTGTGCTCACACATTCTTTCTCTGAGGGTTTGTGTGGTCCTACCGACGTATTTTAAACCGCAGGGACATTTTAGGAGATAGATGACGTTTCTGGTTCCGCAGTTTAAATCTTGTTTTATAGTCCAGGGACCCGAGGGACCCCCTGTTTCGATGGTCTTAGTGCCGTGTGCAATCATTGCGCAGCATTTGCACTTTTTAATGCCACATTTAAAACATCCTTTTTTCATGGGTAGTGGAACGATTGTATTCGTAGGGGCTTTGAGTTTGGGACAGGATGGGGCGATGATATTTTTGATGGTTTGTGCCCTTCTAAAAGTTATGGACGGCAATTGGGGTAGTATATTTTTGAGGATGGGATCTTTCAGCAGGATATTCCAGTGCTTCGTTACTACTTTTCTGATGTTTTGATGGTCTCTGTTGTATCTGGTGATAAGGTTGTATTGGTATCCTTTCTCGTCCGTAGTTTTTGGGAGTGGTGGTTTCAACGCTTCTTTTTGATCTATTTTTAGGATCCTCTGGGTCGACGCCTTGATTAGACTTTTGGGGTAGCCTTTTTCCAGAAAACGATCTTTAAGAATTCCTAGTTGTGTTTTGAGGGTCTTTTCGTTGGAACAGTTTCTCCGTACTCTTTTCATTTGCCCGTAAGGTATATTTTTCTTCCATTTGGTGTGGTGGCAGCTGGAGTATTCTAAGTAGCTGTTGGCGTCTACTTTTTTAAAATGAGTGCTGGTGGTAATCTTGTTGTTGATGATTTCGATCTGTAAATCTAAAAATGTTGAGCTCTTGGAGTCGGATTCATATGTAAATTGAAGGCCCCAGTCGTTCTGATTTAACATCGATATGAATGGAGTTAGGTCCTCAGCGTTGCCCCCCCAGATGAAGATAATGTCATCGATATATCGGCGGTAAAAAAGCACATCCTTATGGGATTGGAGACCTAGAGACTCTTCAAAAAGGCCTACGAACAAGTTTGCGTAAGAGGGTGCGAATTTCGTACCCATAGCGGTACCCCTTGTTTCTATGTAAAAGGTATCGTTAAAGGTGAAAAAATTGTGTTCTAGAATGAATTGTATTGCGTTTAGAATGAATTCCTTCTGAGGGGAGGACATTTCTTGGTCCCGTTCCAGATAATGTTTGACTGCACGTAATCCTAAATCATGCCGGATGTTACTGTAGAGGGATGCCACGTCAAGTGTGACCCAAAAGTAGTGATCCTTCCAAACTATATTGCTGAGGGTGTTAATCAGGTCTGCGGAATCTCTTAGGTGGGAAGGGAGTTTCTGTACATATTTCTGTAGGAACGTGTCGACATACGCTGAGAGGTTAGATGTAAGTGAGTTTATGCCGGAAATGATTGGTCTACCGGGTGGGTTGGTGAGGGTTTTGTGGATTTTGGGTAGGAAGTAGAAGCGAGCAGTGGTGGGGTGATTGGGCGTGAGGAATGTTTTTTCTTTTTTGTTAAGGGTGTTTTGGTTATAACCAGAATCTATAAGTTCTATCAATGTTTTTTTGAAGATGGCCGTTGGGTCATCTATAAGGACTTTATAGTATGTTTGGTCGGACAGGATTCTAGTGGATTCCTGTATATAGTAGGCGAGGTCCATGATTACGACCCCACCTCCTTTGTCTGCATTTTTTATTACGATGTTTTTGTTTTTCTTAAGATCTGTCAAAGCTCTTTTTTCTCGATTATTGAGATTATTTGGAGTGTCAGAGATTCGGGCTTCTTTCAGGGTTTTTAAGTCGTCTAAAACTATATTAAGAAAGCTCTCTAGATGGGGGCCTCTGCTTTGTAGTGGATAAAAGGAAGATTTGTTCTTTAGACCTGATGGGATGGGGGTATTTGTTTGATCTTCATTTTGGGCAGATGGTACTATTTCTTGAGTGGTGGGCAGGGACCGGACACTGGAAATGATGTTATTAATATTGTTCGTGTCGACTCCTGGTAGTGGGTTTTCTTTTTCTCCTGAGATAATTTCTTTTATGGCAAAATGTCTTTTGAGTGTTAATTTTCGTATCCATTGGTTTATGTCGACAAATAATCCGGGATCGGATGTGTTTGTGGGACAAAAAGAAAGTCCTTTACTGAGCACACTAAATTCATCTGTTTTGAGTTTGTATTTTGATAAGTTGAATATTCCTTTGGTGTCTTGTGGTGTGTAATTTTTCGCGTTTTCTTCTAGTGTGATGGGGACTGAGGTATCTGGTCTGCGGTTGTGTTCGTTGGTGTAATGAGTGGTTTGAGTTTTCTCTTTTTTGGAGTGTTTGGTTCTTCCCCCTCTACATCCCCTGAATCGTTTTTTACCCTTTTTCGGGATGGAGGAACGGGACTGAAAAAATGAGTAATCTTGAGGTTTTGGGGATTGAGGGTGGGCGTGAAGGGGATCGGGCCTGTTGGAGTGAAGAAGGGGCTCAGGACTTGTAGGCTGGAGATTATCTGTCTGGCCGGAGGGGTGAGGTTGTTTGTTGTAGGTGAGATTCTCCCTAAAAAAGGGCTTTCGGAGAGATTGGAGGGTAGTGCTAAAAAAAGTTCAGATTGTGTGGTAGATACTGAGTGTGTTGAAATGTTGGATCCTGTAAGGATGGGGGATGTATGGGATTTATTCGGGGAGGAAGGGGATTGGTTCGGAGAGGAGATGGATTGTGTTGGACTGGGGCTAGAGCACACTAATTTTGTTTGTTGCTTCGGTGGAGTGGGGCTTTTGTTGTGCGGGACAGTGGGATGAGGGGGACTCCTAACTGCTGTGGAGACTAATGTGGTGTCTCCCCTATTGGGTGGGCCAATGTGTTTCGGCCCACAGGGGGGATCTTGTGTCTGTATGGTACCCCAGTGTGTCTTTGGGGGGATTGCTATTCTGGCTGTTGTTTCTTGGGCTCGGACGGGTTTGGGGTAGGGCGTACGGTTTTTTTGGGATCTTAATATCCCCTGTGTGTTGCTGTTGTAAAAAACTCTGTTCTGCGACCTGGATTGTGTTGAAGTGGGTCTGTGTTGGAGGTCCAGATGGGTAGGTCTAGTATACGAAAATTTGGAATTGGTGTGTGCGTTATTAGAAGGGAGGGGAAAAGAGTGTTTTCTTTCCCAGGACCTGGTCTTATTAAGGTTATAGTCTCTGATGTCCCTTAAAAGTTTGTTACATTTTCTAAGTGCCTCGTTATATTCAAAGCGTCTGAGAGGATCCCACAGGGGATTTCTCTCATCTTTTTTGAAGAGTCTCTAGGTCTCCAATCCCATAAGGATGTGCTTTTTTACCGCCGATATATCGATGACATTATCTTCATCTGGGGGGGCAACGCTGAGGACCTAACTCCATTCATATCGATGTTAAATCAGAACGACTGGGGCCTTCAATTTACATATGAATCCGACTCCAAGAGCTCAACATTTTTAGATTTACAGATCGAAATCATCAACAACAAGATTACCACCAGCACTCATTTTAAAAAAGTAGACGCCAACAGCTACTTAGAATACTCCAGCTGCCACCACACCAAATGGAAGAAAAATATACCTTACGGGCAAATGAAAAGAGTACGGAGAAACTGTTCCAACGAAAAGACCCTCAAAACACAACTAGGAATTCTTAAAGATCGTTTTCTGGAAAAAGGCTACCCCGAAAGTCTAATCAAGGCGTCGACCCAGAGGATCCTAAAAATAGATCAAAAAGAAGCGTTGAAACCACCACTCCCAAAAACTACGGACGAGAAAGGATACCAATACAACCTTATCACCAGATACAACAGAGACCATCAAAACATCAGAAAAGTAGTAACGAAGCACTGGAATATCTGCTGAAAGATCCATCCTCAAAAATATACTACCCCAATTGCCGTCCATAACTTTTAAAAGGGCACAAACCATCAAAAATATCATCGCCCCATCCTGTCCCAAACTCAAAGCCCCTACGAATACAATCGTTCCACTACCCATGAAAAAAGGATGTTTTAAATGTGGCATTAAAAAGTGCAAATGCTGCGCAATGATTGCACACGGCACTAAGACCATCGAAACAGGGGGTCCCTCGGGTCCCTGGACTATAAAACAAGATTTAAACTGCGGAACCAGAAACGTCATCTATCTCCTAAAATGTCCCTGCGGTTTAAATACGTCGGTAGGACCACACAAACCCTCAGAGAAAGAATGTGTGAGCACAGGTCCAACATTAAACGTAAAGTCCTAACACACAGCGTATCACGACATTTCTCCGAAAGGCATGAGGGATCCATAATCGGTCTCACAGTCACACCCCTAGAAACCATCACCTCATCATACCAACAGTTATGCCGGAAGGAAATGTTCTGGATATTTACACTAAACACCCTATCCCCTTTCGGTTTGAATGAATGTCTAGAATATTCTAACTATTAAAAGAGTACCACTATCCCAACCCTGTATTTTTCACCTATGATACAATCACAGCATCATCCATACGTCCCTATCCGTATACGCATTTAAAACATGATATCTATGTATCTATCTATACAGATATTTTTTATAAAAAAAAAAAAATTTCTTTTATATATATATATATTTTTTTATTTTTATTTTATTTTTAATTTTATTTTTAATTTTATTTTTATATATATATTATTTTTATATATATATATATATATATTATTTTTTTCTTATATAGTTATATATTTTTTATGATACATATTTTTTACAAGTTATATATATATATGAGTTGTTTCTAGATATGATCCAGTGATCAATGTATATATTTATCATCAATATCACCCCTGTCAATTAATCATGATCTTTCCACTATCACTTGTTGGATTACTATTGATACCTGCTGCAGTCCCCCTTGTATTATCTAAAATATCGCCCCTGATTAGAACCCTTCCCCCAAACCCCAATCACATGACAATGGATAAAATGACTCCACCCACACTAATTGACACCATTGTGCAAAAACCTATTTGTATTAATATCCCGAGACTCAGTATGAATCTATTCGTAAGGACCCCCCCCCCCCTTTGTTTTTCTTTCCCTTTTTTTATTTTTGTTTTGTTTTCAAACCCCTTGACGGTATAACATACACACCCCCGTCTGGAGGCGCGGTTCCGGTTCTGGTGCGTTCCACGATGGGACACACCGGAAGTCGGGTATGCGTTCCACCACGAACATTACATAAGACTTTGCACAGACCCATAGTAGCACCCGGGACTTCCGTTTCCGGTGCGCTCCACGGTGGAATATACCGGAAGTCCGGTTTGCGTTCCACCGTGGCGCAGTGAAGAAAGGGGGACACACACTATCTTTCACATTCAAAGGAGGGTGTAGGTTACCCCTACTAACCCCATATGTTTTCTAAATGGCCCCACTGTATTTTAGATCGATTTTACCTATCGAACCAATGCTTTTGAGATGTAGAGGTCGTCACTTCCGATGCGTTCCACAGTGGAACGCATGCAGAAACCGGAAGTGACACAATTTGATGCCGTTCCTGGCGGTCTTTTTGGCTTTTTCACATACTATTTAAACCCCATCTTATTGTATATTGTATATTGAATGTATCTGTACTTTAGATCGATTTTACCTATCAAACCAATTCTTTTGAGATGTAGAGGTCGTCACTTCCGATGCGTTCCACAGTGGAACGCATGCAGAAACCGGAAGTGACACAATTTGATGCCGTTTTTGGCGGTCTTTTTGGCTATTTCACATGCTATTTAAACCCCATCTTACTGTATATTGAATGTCTATGCTCCTGATGAAGGGGACCCATTAAGAGGCCCCGAAACGCGTTGAGCTGCTCCTTCCCCCAACCCTGGCTCTTGGAATAAAAAGAATAAAAGAAAGAACAAGGACTCGAGAGTGATCTTTGTCCATTTCTAAGACTCTACTGGCGATCCAGGCGCAGGAGGTGTAGTGTGGGTGTCTTGAGCTTTATCCCACATTACCCTCCTGGGTGAAGTGAGTCACTTAAATTTTGATTTTATATTTCAATTTTATACTTGTCAATTTATAATTGTCTTAACCATATGTTTTTATCTCAATTAGCGACATAATACTTTTATCTCAATTAGCGACATAATAAGTGCTATCTTTTATGGGTTATATACCCCCACAAATTTAGATATTAGGGATTTTGGCGCCGCTCCCGTGGTCCTTTTTTAGCGTCTCCACGCTACCCCACTCCCAAGGTGCTCAGAAAGTCAGAGCTGCTTCAAAAAGCGGAAATTCACATTTTTGTACCATAGTTTGTAAATGCTATAACTTTTACCCAAACCATTTTTTTTTTACCCAAACATTTTTTTTTATCAAAGACATGTAGAACAATAAATTTAGAGAAAAATTTATATATGGATGTCGTTTTTTTCGCAAAATTTTACAACTGAAAGTGAAAAATATCATTTTTTTGCAAAAAAAATCGTTAAATTTCAATTAATAACAAAACAAGTAAAAATGTCAGCAGCAATGAAATACCACCAAATGAAAGCTCTATTAGTGAGAAGAAAAGGAGGTAAAATTCATTTGGGTGGTAAGTTGCATGACCGAGCAATAAACCGCTAAAGTTGTGGAGTGCCGATTTGGAAAAAAGGGCCTGGTCACTAGGGATGTATAAACCTGTGATCCTTAAGTGGTTAAGCAGACTGTGATTTTCTATTGTTGTGACTTAGATAAACACCAGATCACATTTTATGACCAATTTGTGCAGAAATCCATATCATTCCAAAGAGTTCACATACTTTTTCTTGCAACTGTATATATGTATATATATATTTATATACACGCACAAACATATATACATACATGCATGTATACACAGACACACACACACATATATACACATATATGTACACATGTATATACACATATACACTCACCTAAAGAATTATTAGGAACACCATACTAATACGGTGTTGGACCCCCTTTTGCCTTCAGAACTGCCTTAATTCTATGTGGCATTGATTCAACAAGGTGCTGATAGCATTCTTTAGAAATGTTGGCCCATATTGATAGGATAGCATCTTGCAGTTGATGGAGATTTGAAGGATGCACATCCAGGGCACGAAGCTCCTGTTCCACCACATCCCAAAGATGCTCTATTGGGTTGAGATCTGGTGACTGTGGGGGCCATTTTAGTACAGTGAACTCATTGTCATGTTCAAGAAACCAATTTGAAATTATTCGAGCTTTGTGACATGGTGCATTATCCTGCTGGAAGTAGCCATCAGAGGATGGATACATGTTCTCATTCTGTTTACGCCAAATTCAGACTCTACCATTTGAATGTCTCAACAGAAATCGAGACTCATCAGACCAGGCAACATTTTTCCAGTCTTCAACAGTCCAATTTTGGTGAGCTCGTGCAAATTGTAGCCTCTTTTTCCTATTTGTAGTGGAGATGAGTGGTACCCGGTGGGGTCTTCTGCTGTTGTAGCCCATCCGCCTCAAGGTTGTGCATGTTGTGGCTTCACAAATGCTTTGCTGCATACCTCGGTTGTAACGAGTGGTTATTTCAGTCAACGTTGCTCTTCTATCAGCTTGAATCAGTCGGCCCATTCTCCTCTGACCTCTAGCATCCACAAGGCATTTTTGCCCACAGGACTGCCGCATACTGGATGGTTTTCCCTTTTCACACCATTCTTTGTAAACCTTGGAAATGGTTGTGCGTGAAAATCCCAGTAACTGAGCAGATTGTGAAATACTCACACCGGCCCGTCTGGCACCAACAACCATGCCATGCTCAAAATTGCTTAAATCACCTTTCTTTCCCATTCTGACATTCAGTTTGGAGTTCAGGAGATTGTCTTGTCCAGGACCACACCCCTAAATGCATTGAAGAAACTGCCATACGATTGGTTGACTAGATAATTGCATTAATGAGAAATAGAACAGGTGTTCCTAATAATTCTTTAGGTGAGTGTATATACAGTACAGACCAAAAGTTTGGACACACCTTCTCATTCAAAGAGTTTTCTTTATTTTCATGACTATGAAGGCATCAAAACTATGAATTAACACATGTGGAATTATATACATAACAAACAAGTGTGAAACAACTGAAAATATGTCATATTCTAGGTTCTTCAAAGTAGCCACCTTTTGTTTTGATTACTGCTTTGCCCACTCTTGGCATTCTCTTGATGAGCTTCAAGAGGTAGTCCCCTGAAATGGTCTTCCAACAGTCTGCTTTTTTCTTGCCATAATACCAACTCTAACAGTCTATTCAGTAGGACTATCAGCTGTGTATCCACCTGACTTCTCCTCAACGCAACTGATGGTCCCAACCCCATTTATAAGGCAAGAAATCCCACTTATTAAACCTGACAGGGCACACCTGTGAAGTGAAAACCATTTCAGGGGACTACCTCTTGAAGCTCATCAAGAGAATGCCAAGAGTGTGCAAAGCAGTAATCAAAGCAAAAGGTGGCTACTTTGAAGAACTTAAAAGAAACTGTACTCTGAACGTAGATTTTGAAAAAGAAGCTATTACATTAAAACAACAATTCCTAATAAAACAATACCCAGAAGAAACCATAGATTTGGCCTTAACTGAAGTTAAAAATATGGAAAGAAAATCCTTTTTTGAAAACAAGAATAAAAAGAAACAAGAGGAATCAGGGGAAAAAATAAGACTAATACTTCCGTTTCATGGACAATATAAGAAAATCAATACCCTAATACGGAAACACTGGCACCATTTACAAAGGGACAAAATTATAGGTCCATTGCTTCCAAACAATCCATTAATCTCGTATACCAAGGCACCCAATCTGGGCATATTGATTGCCCCTACTATAAAAAATCCAGGCAAAAATATCAAATCCAATTGGCTCAATCTAAAGGGATTCTATAGATGTGGAGTCTGTAATAATTGTAAATTAACACATTTCCCGAAAAAAACCATACAGGTCCAATCAAGACAAAATTCCTTCAGTTACACAATCAAAGACAATCTGTCATGCAATTCCTCAGATGTCATCTACATCTTGGAATGTCCGTGCCACAAACAATATGTGGGCCGGACGAAAAGATTGTTCAAAAAGAGGATAGCAGAACATATTGGTAACATTAAAAAAGGTTATGAAAATCATACATTGTCTCAGCATTTTAAAACACATCATAATAAGGATCCCTCGGGACTAATATACATAGCATTTGAAAAAGTATATAAACCTTGGAGAGGGGGCAATCACATATCAAGTATGTCCAGAGCAGAATCACGTAAGATCTTCGAATTTGAGACAATTACCCCTGCCGGCCTAAATGCAGAGTTAGAGTTATTTGGATTTTTATAGGGGGATGTGCCCCTCTGGGACAGTCTGTCGAGTTCGGGCTGTTTATCAGCATCTCGACGGCCTCTCCCAGTCGGGTCCTTCCCCCTTATCTACACTCATATACGTATTTATCTACATTTAATATAATCAAGATGAACACAAATAGATCCAGATTAAGAAAAAGAGGAACAACAACACTCTCTGTCGATTTTATGATTTTATGCTATTATGCTTCTTATTAAATTAAATTATTTTTATTGTGTTATATGAATGTTGATTTATTTATAGGAATGTATATGGGAATTTTTTACAAAAATTTTTTTTACAAAAATTTCTTTACAAAAACTTTTTATAAATCTTTTATAAATTTTAATATTGATGTCAAATATTGATAATAACACACCCCCATTATTTATGATAGTCATATATCCTATCTAATGCTTTATGTTATCTATAGCCTCTAAGTTATTTATACAGAATGATATCTGTTGTATTATATGTCATTTTTTATCCGAATTCCATTTCACATTTTGGATTTATCCTGGATGTCTTAATGATCCCTCCTCTATAAAAGGAGGGAAAAGAACAGTACTATTCACCACTGATGAAGGTGCAAGAGTGCACCGAAACGCGTTTGGTTTTACCCAGAATAGTACTTGGATTGTGTATTAAAAAAGTCCTTTTATCAACTAAAGGTGAATATTATACAGCTTACTAACAAATTGGTAAGCAGTCCGGAACAGCAGACCGACACTTCCGGTCATAGGAACGTCACATCCTGTATAGCAGAGAGTGACGCAGCGATCCAGGAAGCCGGAACACAAGAAGACGCCGAAGACGCCGAAAGACACGTGCGCACCACCGCTACATGCCGCAGAGGATCGGATGACCTTAGAAGGACACTTTCTTTACAGCAGCTGCCCGGAGCACAACCATATGGGGTAAGACTGTTCCAGCTTTTCTCTTAAGTGACTATACTTCCAGGACACAAGTGGAGATAAGCGGACTTATTTTATCATAATATAAGACCTATATGCAGACTGATCATCTGCATAGGTAGGCATCCATTGGTCATACAAGGACTATTTTCTGCCATCTATATATCTTTACTCTATAAGAGGAACTAGAATGTTCCTGATATTAGTTTAATAACTTTTAATTGCATGATGAAATTTTACTGCTTCTGTATGCCACATTACTATTGAAAGTTGCCACTACATCCATCATTTGTAGAAAGGCATAATTTTACAATAAATAAATAATTGAGATATACCTCATATATTATTGAAGTCCTATATATACCCAGCCATTCGAGTGCCCTCCATCCTGTGAAATCTTTACCATATATATATATATATATATATATATTTATATACACGCACAAACATATATATACATACATGCATGTATACACAGACACACACACACACATATATGCACACATGTATATACACATATATATATATTAAATTTTACTACTGAAAAATGCTAGTAGAAAGGGGATTAAAAGGTTAATCGCAAGGAGGCCAGTGGGGCGCTGCTCAACACCTAATGTCATTGTATTTAATTAATATAAAAAAAATGGCAGCATCTCTGTATCATAATAACAGTAATCTGCCATTTTCTTCACTGCCAGGTCTTTTTATAGCACGGTCATGGGAACCAATCACAGGTCGGTTCTCACGGAAATTAAGGTTAAATACCTTGTTAACCAATATGACATAATTGTTTTGACAAGCTGTCATCACCAATTAAGCTGGATTGCCAGAGAACCGGCCTGTGATTGGTTCCCATGACCGTGGGAACTAGAATGTGATTGGCTAAATATTCTGTATTGAGCGATCTAGAGCTATAAAAAGACCTGGCAGTGAAGAAAATGGTAGATTACTGTTATTAGGATACAGAGATGCTGCCATTTTTTTTTTATATTAATTAAATACAATGACATTAGGTGTTGAGCAGCGCCCCACTGGCCTCCTGTCGATTAACCTTTTAATCCCCTTTCTACTAGCATTCAATTATTTGCTCAGGGGATAAAGTGGTGAGATCGGTTATTTACAGTTCTGTATGGTACTTTCTATGGTTCAGTTCAGCGCCTCTGTTTTTTTAATTATTCATAATTAAAAATCAAATTATTCATTTTTATTCATAAAAATACGAGGATTGTGTTTGCAGTGATCTACCAGTGCTGCACCGACTTTCCCCGTGTGTAGTGTGTGTCTGCCAGCCTTAGGATTTGCTGTCATTAGTCCTCCTTATGATGTGCAGTGTGTGAGGCTGGTGGTCACAGGTCATGGCTCTGCCAGCTCTCCAGGGCACAGGATTCCTGCTGGAGACCCTTTCACTGCTGGTGCCCTGGAGCGCACGGCATCAGTGTGTACAGAGATGCTGTGCGCTCCCATTGCTCTGATGTTTGCAGCGCATCCAAATGTCCATGAGATGTGACAGCTGTACTCCCCTTTGTATGGTTCCATTCAGCGCTTCTGGTTGTTTTAATTATTCATAAATTAATCCTGAAAATGGGGCAAATTTGGACTGGCGATCAGTTTACAGTACTTTATGCGGGACTTCTGTAATGGAATAAGCCTTGCCACCTACAGTACTCCTATCTCCACAGCGAAACTTTGATATTTACTGTATAGCGCACGGGAACTAACTAACTGACTGTAGTTCCATGCGCCATCTGGTGTTCACTAAACAACATTGCACCCTGAATTTTCTCAATGGCTATTTACGCGATTCGGGTTTGCTAATTGAATTGGAAATCGCTTTGCACTGCCGCGATTCTGAAGGGAGCGCTAGTGATGCTATATCTGTATGTCCCGGAGCGGCATTGTTCACGGGAGCACACAGCATCATACTTTATAATGATGCTGTGCACGTCGAACCGCCTGCTGTGCTTTTGTCTTGCACTCATAAAATCATGTGCGGGACTATAGCCACGACATGCACAGCATCATTGTAATCTATGATGCTGTGTGCTCCCGTGCTCACGATCAATGCCGCTCAGGGACATATGTGTAGTGTCCCACTCCAGGTATATGTAATTTCATTATGTTAGAAAAAGACTGGCACTCTGACATATATTGATCACATGGAAACAATGTGCCAGAGCTATGTAATAGATACAAAGACTCCAGCCAAGTCGTATTTGGTGCAATTTGTTTTATTTGCGTATCAACGGTGGTTGCTGCGGCGGAGTGACGTTTCGGCACCTCCGTGCCTTCATCAGACTGCAGCAAAAATAAATATAGATATAATATAATATAAATCAGTGAATAGAGTGCCGTATAACATGACAGCGGATACATAGCATAAGTCTCTATGTGCGTCATACATCCACAAACGTATATATTATAAGAGAGTAGTGGATTCACGGATCCAAATTTTTAAGGAACAAAGAAAAAAAGAAAGAAAAAAGAAGAAAAGCAATCAGGTAAACTAAAATAATGGTATCAATGCATATTTTCAAATACTGAAGTTCAAGGCTGAAAGAGCCTCTCGTGGTAAGGACACAGTCAGGTGCCGCCATCTCTCAATCAAAGAAGGGAGGGCTGTGATGTGGGGTTAAGGGAATTATCAGGTATGCCCCTACTATGACATACCCACTATATGACCCTTTCAATTAAATATGGCCCCTTATACTCTTTAGGACAGCGATTACTGGCCTATTTCAGTACAAAAAGAAAAATATACACGCAGTTCACTTCTGCAGTTATATGTGGTGAAAGCGTTTAGTGGTGTATTTCAGTACAAACCGAATAATATATACGCACTTCACTGTCGTAGTTATTTTTGTTGAAAGCATTTAGTGGCCTATTGCAGTACAAAAAGAAAAATATATACTGTAAGAAGGTACCTGGAATCATCGTGGATGGAAGGTATGTGGCACCAAGGTTCCTGGCCTTGGTGAAGTAAGAACCGGTATTTTATGTATCAGCAGCAGCTATTGCTAATTGACGCCTAAAGATTTAGCATCGCTGTTATAGCTGATCTGGGACGGCTCTTTCTGGGAGTAGTCAAAGTGCTGAGTGGGTGACTACTCCCCATGTTCGGGCCGGGTTTTGCCAGTCATAAAAACCAGCCAGCACTGCCAGGTGTGTGGATTTACCTCCCTCTGTCAGTGGAGCTCAGGAGTCTGTGTGCTGTGAACTGAGGGCTGTGCTGGGATTTGAGGTTTGAGTCGGGCTGGAGGACTCGGGCCCCTCTAAATGCGAACAGGCCGCCTATGGACTTGATGAGGCTGAACGGCTAACAGGGTGTGAATTAACACCCAGGAGAAAAGGTGACTTTTTTTGTTTATGGACTTTCCTTGTGTGTGAACAAACAGCAAGCCATCTGCGTTTTGCGATACACCTTATCTGCATTTTGTTATACACCAATGTGTGAATAAACACCGCTGTTTGATTTAAGAACTGTGTACTCTATACTGCATCTGCTAGTCCTAACTACCAGAGCGAATCCCTACAATACGCATTCCACTGTTGCAGTTATTTGTGGCCTATTTCAGCCCATTTCTTTCAAAAGAAAAATATATACGCAGTTCACTTCTGCAGTTATATATGGTAAAAGTGTTTAGTAACGTATTTCAGTACAAAAAGAAAAATATATACACACTTTACTGTTGCAATTATTTGTGGTGAAAGCGATTACTAGCCTATTTCAGTACAAAAAGAAAAATATATTTGTCGCTTTTAATTTATTTAGTACAGCTAAAAGTATGTCATAAGAGAAGTGCCAGGCAGATGTCGCAGCAGAGTAAGGGGCCGTGGCAGCAGAAGTCATAGCGAGAGGCCTGAGCTCCCGGTGTCAGCTAGCGGTCATGTCTTAACCAGCAACCCAGCGGTTCTTGATAGTATAACTAGGTCATCCACTTCATCCCAAGTTACATCAGACACCCCCAGCCAACAGTCTGTGGGTTTGTCAGACAGAACCATTAGTTGGCATGGCCCAGGAGCAGGCCCTGTGCCCTTATCTGTCCTCAACCTGCCTCTGTCCTTTGCTGTTCCATCACCCACAGAAGTATTGTATGCTGTGGGCTCAGCTCCACTATACAGCGAGGACGAGCTACTACAGGACAGTCAGCAGCTACTGCCCAGCCAAGTTCTGGAGGAGACATCCGCCGCTTCCTCCGCTAGGCGGGAAAGAAGTGATGAGGAGAGTGGCATAGGAGGTGGTGGTGCGAGCGGTCAGGCTCCTGACCCAGAGACGGTTGAGGAGGACATCAGTGACGTGCAGACACTACTCGATGATGGCGAAGCCGATCGCACTTGGGAGCCGTGTGAAGAAGGGGCTTCATCATCATCAGGAGAAGAGGGTGCCAGCTTGCCCGTGAGGCAGCGGCTGAGCCAGTAAATCGCTAGCATAGCCGGGAGTCAGCAGGGTGGCAGCAGTGGGAGGTTGGGAGCCAAACGGGCACGGGGTAGACCACCCGCTTTTCAGAAGCCTACCTGCCCGGAAAGGAGTGGTGCACGGGTTCACGGGAGCGGCGGTAGCAGTAATTCAGTGCATACTGTTGTGGGTAAACTCACCTACTCAGCGGTGTAGCAGTTTTTTGTTAAGCCGTCGGAGGAGGTGAAGGTGGCCATATGTAGAATCTGTGGGCAGAAGGTGAAACGTGGCCAGGGTGCCAATGTTGGCACTACAGCCCTGTGTCAACATATGCAGCGTCGCCACCCAGTGGCCTGGGAGAACCGTGGCTCTGATGGGGTGGTCCAGCCTGCTGCATCACCCAGTGGAACGCACCCGATTTTAGGCACTCAAGCTCCACTACCTCAGCCGAAGGGAGCTGTCTGTCCTTCCCATCGTCTGCTGTTCCTGATGCTTCTGCTCCTCCTACTCCTCGTCAGTCATTCCCGTCAGCAATCGATCACCGAAGCGATTGCCAAGAGACAACAGTATGCGTGCACGCATCCAACGGCACAGAAGCTGAACATGCTCCTGTCCAAGTTGCTGGTGCTGCAGTCCCTCCCTTTCCAAGTGGTGGACGCTGCACCATTCAGAGAACTGATGACTTGTGCTGAGCAGAGGTGGAGAGTCCCAAGCCGTAATTTCTTTGCGAAAAATGCAGTACCAGCCCTGCACAAATATGTAGAACAGAAGGTGGGCCAGTCCTTGAGCCTGTCGGTGTCTGCCAAAGTGCATGGCAGCGTCCACGTGTGGAGCTGTAACTATGGTCATGGACAATACATGTCCTTTACGGCCCACTGGGTGAATGTGGTTCCTGAACAGCCACACCAGCAACTTGGCCAGGTCACGCCGCTTCCGCCTCCACATTCTCACGCCGTTGGTCCTGCGACAATGTCCGCCTCTGCCTCCTCATCCTTCACCATGTCCTCAGCCTCCACTGCAGGGACAAGTCACAGTGCCCCTCCAGCATACCACATGTGCAGGGCAAGGCGGTGTCACGCTGTTCTGCACCTGGTTTGCCTTGGTGAACGGAGTCACACAGGGGAAGAACTGCTCCGTGTGATTCATCAAGAAATCGAATCGTGGCTTTCTCCGCGACAACTAAAAATCGGAACCATGGTGATCGACAACGGAAAGAACATGGTGTCGGTGCTATGTCAAGGAAGGATGAGCCATGCGCCCTGCATGGCACACACGTGTTCAATCTGGTTGTCAAGCGGTTCCTGAAGTCTTCCACCCATCTGCAAGCCATCCTAAAAATGGGCAGGAAATTTTGCATGCACTTCAGCCACTGGTACACTGCAAAGCAAACCCTCCTTGAGCTGCAGCAGCAGAACAGCATCCCCCAACATAGGCTGATATGCGATGTTTCCACCCGTTGGAATTCCACCCTCCATATGTTGGACCGGCTATACGAACAGAGAAAGGCCATAAACGATTTCTTGATTATGCAAGTGGATAGTAGTACTCCTCTGTGTAACTTCGATGTCAGCCAGTGGCAGCTCATGTGTGACACCTGCCGTTTGCTCAGGCCCTTTGAGGACACCACGTTATTTGTCAGTCGCCAGGACTACTAGATGAACAACGTCATTCTATTGCTTCATGTCCTGGAACAGATGGTGTTAACAATGGCTGGTCAGGGCACTGGAGACGTGGCGCCTAGATCTCATGGCCACATGAGACCTGTGGGGGATGAACTGGAGGAGGAGGACATTAATGCACAAGCAATGTGTAGTGGTTTTTCTACACAGGTGACAGGAGAGGAGGAGCAGGAGCAGCCAGAGGAGCTACAAGGCGATGAGAAAGACGAGACAGAGCAGTGGAAATAGAGGCAGGGAGTCCCTCCAAGTCACTTGCACAAATGGCCCGATGCTTGCTTGCTTGCGTAGTGACAGCTGAATTGTCACCATTCAGCAGAAGGATGACTTCTAGCTCTCCACCTTGTTGGACCCTCGCTTCCGGTCCAAAATGGGGGCCTTTTTTTATACTCACTGAGAGGGAGGACAAACTGAAGTACTACAGAGACATCCTGTGTAGTCAGTTGGCCGCTGCCTATCTGCGCCAGCAACCATCCTCTCGCAGGTCTGACCAGGGGGGACCCTCTGTGCTCACTTACTCTGCCATGGCTGCTGGGGAGGGGTAGGGTGGGAGGAGCAGTACCAGCTCCATCAGAAGCAGCCTGAGTCTACAGTCGCTGATGAGTAGCTTTCTTCACCTGCATAGTGAAGAAACTACTCACCTGCAGCAGAAGGTAGACCTGGAGCAGGACCTAAACCAGCAGGTGGTGGCATACTTGGACAGCACCCTGCCACTTCACATTAAAGATCCACTAGACTACTGGGTAGCCAAACTGGATTTGTGCCCGCAACTAGCAGAGTTTGCCCTGGAAAAGCCTGGCCAGTAGTGTGGCATCAGAGCGAGTGTTTAGTGCGGCGGGGGCCATAGTTACCCGAGGAGAACTCGCCTTTCCACCCAAAATGTGGAGAGACTGATCTTTGTCAAGATGAATCAGGCGTGGATCATCCAGGATTTCCACCCAACAATCCCTGATTAGATCATCCATGCCGCCTCACCCAAACCTTTAAAAAAAAAAGAGAACCGTTTCTTCTGGCTTGCCTCAGCTACTACTCTGATGCTGCCAACTGCCTGATGCCACACATCTGATGCCAAGTGCTCCTTCTTTCACACATCTTTATCAGTGGGTACTGGTATTGCCACCCACCTCCCCATTCTGTCATCGGGTCATTGTGTGGTCTCCTGATGGTGCTGCTGCAATTTCCACACTATGTCACCTTGCCACTCTGTGGTATCCTGATGCTGCTGCTGCCATGTCCACACTATGTCACCTTGCCACTCTGTGGTATCCTGATGCTGCTGCTGCCATGTCCACACTATGTCACCTTGCCACTCTGTGGTATCCTAATCCTGCTGCTGCCATATCCACACTATGTCACCTTGCCACTCTGTGGTATCCTCCTGATGCTGCTGCTGCCATGTCCACACTATGTCACCTTGCCACTCTGTGGTATCCTGATGCTGCTGCCATGTCCACACTATGTCACCTTGCCACTCTGTGCTATCCTGATGCTGCTGCTGCCATATCCACACTATGTCACCTTGCCACTCTGTGGTATCCTCCTGATGCTGCTGCTGCCATGTCCACACTATGTCACCTTGCCACTCTGTGCTATCCTGATGCTGCTGCTGCCGCAAACTCCAGACTCGGTCATTGTGCCACTCGGTGGCCTTCTCCTGATGCTGCTGCCGCCACCTCCAGACTAGGTCATTGTGCAACTCGGTGGCCTCCTCATACTGCTGCCAACTCCAGAATCGGTCATTGTGCCACTCGGTGGCCTTCTCCTGATGTTGCCCACTCCAGACTGTCATTGTGCCACTCTGTGGCCTTTTCCTGATGCTGCTGCTGCCACCTTCTCCAGACTCGGTCATTGTGCCGCTCGGTGGCCTCCTTATACTGCTGCCACCTCAAGACTCTGTCATTGTGCCACTCTGTGGTCTCCTCATGCTGCTTGAACCTCACCACTATGTCATAGGTCTACTCTATGGACTTCTCATGCTGTTCCCACCCTCCCCCACTTCATGACTGGTCCACTATTTTGGCTTTCGGCCTGGCTGACATCATCATTTATTTGACCTTTCTTCTGATCTGTCAGAAGGAAGGAAAAATGAGACGCACAACGGATCTTGTCTGTGTAGCAGCTGTAAGGCCTGTTTGGTCCTATCAGAATTGGCTTATGATTTGGTAGCCAAAAACAGGAGTGGGTACAAAACACAGAAGACATGCAAATATTCAATTCACCTGTCATCTCTGCTTTAGATCCACTCCTGTTTTATTTGGCATTAGCAATACTGATTGATTATTGAGCAAAGGCTGACCGAGTGAAGGCGTATGCTCCACAGACAGGATCGGGTAACGCAGCAAAACCGCAAACAAATGCTGCGCTACCTAAATGCACTATATAGAAAGTATATTATTGGTATATAACACCTCTGCTTCAATCAGTTTTTTTTTGGGGGGGGGGGGGCAACTGGTATATCACACCAGTAGAAATGATTTGTTCCAATAGCGTTTGGCACTCTGTCTAGCTGCAGTATCGCATAAAAACCGCAAACAACTGCTTCACAATACAAATGCACTATAATATACTTTCTATGTTAGAAAGTATATTATAAGTATATTACACCCCTCAGTAAGTCACACCTATACCAGTCCTTAAAAGGACTTTTGTGGCCCTATTAGCTAGCATTTGGTGTCCCTAACAGTCTGTCCCTGCTCCACACAGCAACCTCTCCCTACACTGGCAAAACACTGAATGTAAAATGGCGGCCAGATCAGGTTTATTTATAAGGTAGGGGGTGTGTCCATGTGCTGAAACATTTCAATTGGCTGTCCTGTACCACCTGATGGATGTGTCATGGGTCAAAGTTCTTCACAATGTAAAAGAATATGGCACTGGCGGACATCTTCATATGTTCGCCCATTCGGCGAACCGCCAACAAGCAAAGTTTGCCGCGAAACGACTGCCGGGCAAACCGCAAGGCCATCTCTAATTAGCAATACTGATGGATTTTTGAGCAAAGGCTGACCGAGTGAAGGCGTATGCTCCACAGACATTATTAAGGTTCAAATAGCCTGGCGGCTAATAGGTTCCCGTTTAAGGTCTATTTTAAAATGTAACATTTATTTTATATTCTTTAAAAAATTACGGGAAAATAGAAAAGAAAAAGAATATAAAATTCCAGTGCTATGGTGCTTGGTGACAGTAATGATTCTATTTGATTTGTTATTACTGCTTATATTTGCAGTCTCTATCCTTTGTATATCTACAACTCTGTCCTGAGGGATTGATCAAGTTGTATTGCCCTGCTTCAGTTTGACAGGAATATCCACAGCCCAAGCCTGAGATGTAGATCTCCGTCAATCCTGCATCAGAGTGGATCGAGTCTGTGTCGCTCTTATCCCTTGATTCCTCTTGAGGATAGAGCGTAACTATTTGTCTCGGCTAACCCAGTGTCTGCAGCACTCCGGGGGCCGGACTCCAAGCACACTGCACTGTCTCTAAAACCTAAACTTGCAGCTCCCCCGACATGTTTCACCACCGATGTGGCGTCTTCAGGGGCTAAGGAGCTACTAACAACAAGATCGCCATGTAGTTTGACCTTTATATATCATATGGGTGGGTCGTTGTCTAGCCATATCCCCTATGATTCGCCGGCGATCTGTTGATAGTCATAAGGATTGGCCAATAGAAATCCATTTGGTACACAGTCAGTAACGAACTAACCTGTGTTAATAGCCAGTGTGCGCCTGCGTGTGAACTTGTAACTTTACCTTATCCTCTCCGTTCCGGGACCTGTCTCACTGAGGTAGATTCACCGCACGGGCACTAAGTATAGGCGCGTGCGCACTGTTCACCACTTCGCCTGCCCACAGGTTATCCCTACTGCGCATGCCTACATACTTAGTTCGTGAATTGCTTAAAGCCCACGATACAGATGTCTATGCGCATGCGTCCACACTCAGCCATTCTTGAGATCCATTTATCCTCTCCACTTATTTCACCAGGTTAAGATCAAGGTACATGCGTCCATATTCTAATTGTATCTCTGAGGAATTCCTCCTACGCATGTGCCGCCTGTTAGTCTGTCAGTTGACAGAATTCTACAGGACTCTCCCAGACCTATGTTTTTGGGTGCATTTAGTATCCCTATTTTTGGAGATTTTACAGGGTGTGTTTCACCTCCTGTGTATTAAAGGGATTTATTGCACTTATTATCCATTTCATTTACATAGGGATATAGGCGACTTCCAGCATGTAGATGTAAATTCATGCAGTATTCCTGGATTGTTGCACTTATTATCCATTTTATTCACTTAGGGATTGGGAGAACTGCAGTATGTAAGTGTAAACTCATACAATTTTTCCAGAGAGGAGAAGGGAAAGGGAGGAAAAAGGGGTAGGGAGGGAGAGGCTGGGGATACAGTATACTCATAAAGGATGTCACAGTCATCCTATTTAGGGGAGATATTATTGCTATTATCTCAGATATTAAATTTTTGTGTCCTTCAGTATATACCAATCAAATCAATTCCCAAAGCTTATTGCTATAATACTGAATATAATGTACCCCCATATAATCCCGATCCCCACTTTGACCTATTAATATACACTTTGCTCTTATATAATGTAGACTAAGGCATGCACACTGCCCTGTGGAAATCCTATAAATAACACTGATCGAGATGGTAATTGGCCAGAGCAATTTTCTCTAAAATCTTCCTTTAATTCCTTGTTTTTTATCCATTAAATTATATATACTAATAATTGAGTCTACTAGGTTTCCTTTTTATATACAAATATAATCTAATACTAGATGAATGCCGTGAATGAAAACCCTTCATTCAGTCCATAAGGACTCATCGTATTTAATCTGTCAATCCAACGGGCTTCACATTGTAACAGTTTTTTGTCTAGATTACCACCTCTTGGTCCCATGGATACCTTTT
Organism: Bufo bufo; assembly: GCF_905171765.1. Classification (NCBI taxonomy): domain Eukaryota; kingdom Metazoa; phylum Chordata; class Amphibia; order Anura; family Bufonidae; genus Bufo; species Bufo bufo. The sequence continues at coordinate 250,819,350 of NC_053392.1, forward strand.
CTATTCCCCAGAATCTTAGTATCGAACTCTGGTTCCCATGTATGTATTTAACATGTCTGGCCAGAGGGGTGTCTTTATCTGTTTCAATGGTGCTTAGATGTCCAGAGATTCGACGTCTCAGCTCTTGTATGGTTTTACCCACATACAATTTCGGGCATGGACAGGCAGCTATGTATATCACTCCTTGTGTTCTACATGTTATTAATTGCCTAATTTCATATTCTTTCTTGTCTCCAGGGTTCGTAAATCTCTTGATGCGAGGTATATATTTGCAAAAGGAGCAGTTCCCACATGGTGATGACCCCTTATACTTCTCCTTTTTGCTGGTAAGTTGAGTTCTTTCTTCCATCAGGTGACTATGGACCAGCTGGTCCTTTAAATTCGGACCTCTTCTGTATGTTATGGATGGATATGGGGTGAGAACCATCCCTAGATCTCTATCAGATCGTATTATATGCCAGTATTTTTTAATTATACGGCATATCTCATCATTATATCCATCAAAAGTTCCAATGCACCTGATGACTTCACTTTTTTTATGGATTGTTGTTTTCAATAGGTCTTCCCTATTCATGCTCTTGGCTCTATTATAAGCTTTCTTCAGGGGTCTAGTCGGGTAACCTCGCCTTTTAAACCTCTGGAAAAGTTTTTCACTCTCTCTCCCGAAGGCCATTTCATCCGAGCAGTTCCTGCGTGCCCTCAGGTATTGGCCTATTGGTATTCCTCTTTTCAGGGGGAGTGGATGCCAACTATTCCAGTGTAAATAACTATTCGTTGCAGTAGCTTTCCTGTGGACCTCAGTAACAAGATGACCATCTTCTGATTTTTTTATTTTGAGATCAAGAAAAACTATCTCCTCATTCTGGACCTCAAAGGTGTATCTCATCCCTATATTGTTATTATTAAGTCTATGAGCGAATTCCTGAAAAAGGATGTGACCGCCATCCCATAATATGAGAATGTCGTCAATATATCTGCCCCAAAATAAAATGTGGCAGACATATGACGACATCTCATCCGTGAATACAAAATTATTTTCCCACCACCCTAAAAATAAATTTGCATACGTCGGGGCACATGACGTCCCCATCGCAGTCCCATTTATTTGGTGATAAAAGTGTTCCTGAAACATAAAATAGTTGTGCTCCAAAATAAATCTAAGTGCTAATAAAGCAAATTCATTATGTTTTTGAAAATTTTTACTTTTTGTATTCAGATAAGATTCCACCGCGTGTATTCCTAAAGAGTGCTGAATATTACTATAAAGTGACTCGACATCTAGACTTGCTAGAATAATATTAGGGGTGACAGTGATATCATTGATTTTTAAAAGTAAATCTTTTGTGTCCCTAATATATGAGGGCAAGGCGGTCACAAAAGGTCTCATTATTTGATCAACATATTCGCTCAGAGCTTGCGTCAGGTTTTCATTCCCTGAAACTATCGGTCTACCGGGGATGGGTTTCTTATTCTTATGTACCTTTGGTAAGGCATAGAATGTGGAGATGGTAGGATTTTTATTAAACAGATATTGGTATTCATCCTTGGAGATGATATTTGCCTGGAGTGCATCTGTGAGGAAGTTTTTTAGTTCACTCATATAAACCTTTGTGGGGTCCTGAGATAAGACTTTGTAAGTTTTCCTATCTCTTAGAAGTCTCAGGACCATCTCTACATAGTCATTTTTATCTTGTATGACTATGTTGCCCCCCTTATCACTCGGTTTTATTATTATATTTCCACTTTTCTTTAGGGTCTCTAGGGCTTCATGTTCCTGATTACTCAAGTTAGAATTTATGTGACCCTTCCTCATTTTTAGGGATTTTATATCTTGGGTCACGAGGTGTACAAAAGTTTCTATCTCTTGAAATTGTGTAAAATTCGGAGTAATCCTCGATTTAGGTTTTAAAGTTGAGAAGGGTGGATCCGGGATAATCTGATGCCCTTCACTCTCTTTCAATAGATCTTCTAGAGTCTCTACACATCTTTTTTCATTTTCAAATGTCTTGCGTACATCATTTTGTTCTTGTTTGTGTACTTTGTGTAGGGCTAATTTCCGGGCAAAAAGATTTATATCCTTGATCCAAAGGAACTTGTCGCACTGAGGGACTGGCGCAAAGGTAAGACCCTTACTTAAAAGTGTCTGTTATGAGGTTGTAATCATATGGGTAGATAGATTTATAATCTGTTTCTCCACAGACAGGATCCGTTTTTTGTTGCTTATTGTTCTGACGGATCAGAGGAAGGGCAAATTAATCAGTGACTTCAACACAAACTTACTGCTGACACCCCCTCCACTCTGTCAGGGAGGCTCTACTTGTATAAGAGTTTAATAGAACAGGTTCTGTAGACATCTATGTGGAATCAGCTGACGAGGGTGTAAAAGGAGTGCGCTTCTTCTTAAAGCTAGCATCAACCTTTAAGGCTGAGTTGATACTTCAGTTATTTGGTCAGTTTTGGCCCGTGACTGCCCAAATAAGTGAAGTGTGCAGCGATTCTAAGAGCGATGCCTGTCATCTGCATGTCATACTGACTCACAGTATTATTTCACTACCACAGCAGGCTCCCTATGCGTGTTGCTGCAAGGCACAGTGTTCTACACCCCTAGCCCTAAATGATCTCTGCAGCCCGGAAATAGCCGTTTTTTAACGTAATTCGCCGCGAATAAATTCAGAAAAATACGGCAAACCGTCCGAATCAAATTTTTTAAAGCTTCGCTCAGCTCTATTCGTGATCTTGATCCCTCCACGTTATTAAACCATCAGAACAAGTTTAAACGGGCACTGAATTTTCAAATAACTTTTGATACATCTTGATTGGTAGGGTTTTGAGTACTGAGACCCCCCTCCACCGATCGCTAAAACGAGAAGAGAGAAGCGCTTGCCTATTGCACACTCTCTCTCCTCGCTGTAGAGAATGGAATCAAGACAAGCCCATAGACTTCCATTGAGCTAGTCTCCAGCAGGAAGGAAAGAGAGTGATCACCTCTCCTTGTTCTATCAATCACTGAGTCTCACCCCTACTGATCACAACTTTTGATACTTCTCTATGAAATATCAAAAGTTGTTTTTGAAAACACAGTGACTCTTTAATAATTAGAAAATATTTTTTTCTAATTTTCTGTTTGTCTAAACATGGGGTGCCTCTTAAACTCCAAAAATTACGGTGACTTTATTTTCTTTTTTATTACTCTCATCAAATCAGATTTTTTTTTTTCTTAGTAAGAAAGGATACAGAATCAATAAAAATGAATACAATTAATCACACATTTGACTAATTTTACTGGTACCTTCATTAGCTTCTTATGATGAAGCTGAAATTGGATTGCATAAAGATTTCCAATGAATGGTAGCGGAGTTGGTCCAGGGGGAAATAATGCTGCAGTTCGATAAATGTTGATGATTTTGATGCTGAGCAAACATAACAGCAGCCCCAAAAGTAACCAGATGAAATCCATCTGTAGCGTCAGGTTCTCAAGTGGTTTCCCTTTAAGAGAAGAAATTGCAGACCAAGATCAGTCAAAACAGTGAGCTGCCAGTTATCATTCAGGGGGGTAATAAACAAAGGTCTCTGTCAAATATCACTGCGTTAACACAAGAAGAAATACAGCTACAATTATGTATTGATAAAGCTCCTGTCCCAGATGGCATACATCCATAGGTACTGAGGAAATTAAGCTCACTAATTGATAGACCATTAGACTTTCGTGTAACAGGGGCAGTGCCACAAGACTGGAGGATGACTGATATGGTAGCAATATTTAAGAAAGGTAAAAAGTTGGAAACATGTAACTACCAACTGGTAAGTTTGATATCTGTGTATGTAAAATATTTGAATGTATTCTAAGAGATGAGCTGCAAAAGTATAAAGCTGTGATTAAATTAATAACTGATAACCAGCATGGCTTCAAAAAATACAGGTCTTGCCTAACCAACATGCTTGGTTTCCGAGGAGTTAAGTGCAAATGCATATTTAGCAATATGATGATAATATGGTAACCTGATTATATACAGTATGTGCTCCATGGTGTGCCATTAGAGCCCCAAAAGATTTTGTTGATGATTTGAGTTTATAGAAACAATGTAGGATTACTTCTGGTGCCGCTGCTGGAAATAAAGACTCCAAAAGATCTAATATCAAATGTCAGTAACTTTATTGGGTACAAGGCTTATCAGGCCTAATGGAGTATTTTTCATTCAGCAGCATAGCCAGAAGTGATCATTCAATGTCTTTATTCTCCCAAATGTTGATGGACCAGTGAATCGGGAGAATGAAAACTGCAGAAGATGACGTACTGTCTGAGGTGTTGAGACCTGAACACAACAATAAAAGTTTGAGGGGTTGCCCAGATTGACGTGAATGGGGCTTAGCTGCAATACCATCAATAACCTATGGACAGGGGTGGTGGTGTTTTGGAAGAAGACAGCCATGTCTTTGTAATTCTGGACAACCCCTCATTTGACAGGGAGGAGTACAGGGGAATCCATTCCCCCAGGTTCTGTTTCACTGTGTACACTCAGTTCAGTCCCAAAAAAAAAAATTTGTAGAGATTTTTATGCTGAATTTAAACCCATACCTGATGCAGCCATTGTGTTGTTTTTTTTTTTCATTTTCATTTTTTTTACTTCCTACCTTCCAAGAGCCATAACTTTTTTTTATTTTTTCGTTTACATAGCCGAATGAATGTTTTTTGGAGGAAAAGTTATACTTTCTAATGCTACCATTTAATATTGTACACAGTATAATGTGATGCAATTACAATTAATTACAGCACAATTAATTAAAGTACAATGACATTAATACCAATTTTCTACAGTTTGTCTTATGATGTAATACTTAAAGGGGTTGTCCGCTTTATTTCTATTGATGACCTATTCTCAAGATAGGTCATCAATATCAGATCAGCGGGTTGCCGACTCCTGGCACCCCCAACAATCAGCTGTTCAAAGAGCGCTGCCTTCTCGTCACTGTTTACCCGCGGCCGTTGGAACTGCATTCACTTCAAAGGGACAGCTTAAGTGTAATTACGTATGCTCACCGCTACGGTTGCAACATCTAGCACGTAAACAATGAAGGGACGGCACCTGCTTTCTCTGCAAACAGCTGATTGGTGGGGGTGCAGAGAGTCGGTCCCCCGCTGATATGGATGACCTATCCTGATAGGTCATCATCAATATAAATAAAGCGGACAACCCCTTTAAAAAAAAGAAAAACTTTTATTTCCGACACTTATAACTTTTTCATATTTCCATCTATGGGCTGTTTTTTTTTTTTTTTTTGCTGCTCAGTCTGTAATTTTTATTCGTACCATTTCCGAATATGCATACATTTTTAAAAAAGAAATGTGATGTGAGAACTCTCCCAGCTGCTGCTGGATGCTGTACACCAGCAGCTTCAATGCTATTTAGTTGTTTTACTGCCTCATTAAGCAGTTTGCCTCCATGACACCCCCCGCCTTCATATTCTGTCCTATCTCATCCTCATGGAGCCTCTGCTGTCTCCTTTCCTCCCTCATGTATCCAGAGCTCCTGTTCCACCCTCCTATCTCCTATTGCTGCCCTGCACAGACCTCCGGCCACTACTTCTTATATGAATCCCCCTCAGAGCCCCTTCCACCTACTTGCTGTGTCCACCCCTCCTGTCCATCCAGGGCCCCGGGCCCCTGTCTCACTCCTCTGCCTCTCATTATGGTGGTGTCTGAACCACATTCACTACAGGGTCATGTGACTGTGCCCCCCCTACCCCATACTGTGCCCCCTTATACCCTTCATTTTGCCCTCTTACCACACCCTTTACAGTGCCTCTAGTCATTCCCTGTACTGTGCCCCCTTATACCATTTTATTTGGTCACTGTATGGCAGTGTTATCCGATCACTGTACAGAGGTGTTATCTGGTCACTGTATGGCAGTGTTATCCGGTCACTGTATGGTGGTGGTTTCCAATAACTGTATGGCAATAACTGCATCCCCTTCCCTGCCCACGCCACCTTTTTTAGATCTAGCATGAGTGGGGAAAAGTTGCAGATTGCAGTGCTAAGGACCTTTGCACCACAATCTGTGTCAGAAATACTCCTAATATAGACTTATTTCTATTTAATAAATGACCCCCTAATTGTATTATTATTCCAGGGTAGGGCTAATATTTTTATAGTATACAGATTCTAGTGTATTATACTGTGCCCTGTATTTATATAGATAATGATCCTTGGGAGACACAGTCCTCATCCCTGACCACCAGGACCAGGCAGCACCAGTCAGTACATGGCGGCCTCCCCTCTCCGCCCCGCTGCTCCGTTGTGTACTGGTGCTTATTCTGACACTAAGGCTGGGTTCACATTACATTTTTGCCATTCGTTTAATGTATACAAAAAATGTATACATTAATAACAGATGCCTCAGACTGATGCCATACAGTGACAATCGTTCGCCATAGAGTTCCATTGTAACAAAACATATACGTTAACGTATGCATTTTTTACTGGACTCTTTAGGATACAAAAACGTGGAGTGGTGCACATTTGTATACATGAAACCGATAGGAAAAACGTCATGTGCAAAATTTGCTGTGGGGCCCAGTCAGTTCTAGCTACATCACTGCACAGTTCCTTCTCTCCTCCAGGCCTGGCCCAGCAGTGACGTCATGCCGTGTGTATCACTGCTGCAGTGGGCCTGAAGAGAGAAGGAGTGCAGGGAGATGAGCTGCAGTTAGTGAATGACAGGACTGCCGGCTCCCCTGCGCTCCAGCAATGATAGGTATGCAAGGGGGCCACTGGGGGGCCATTACACTGTGAGGGTCCCTTACACTGTATAATAACCCCCACTGCCCCCCATTTAGTATAATGATCCCCAATGACCCTGCATTCAGTATAATGACCCCAGAGCCCCCATTCAATATAATGACCCCCCAGTGACCACTATACAGTATAATGACCCCCAGTGCCCCCTCCATACAGTATAACCCCCAGTGTGGGGGCCAATGGGGGTCATTATTCTGGATGGGGGGGGGGGCAACTGGGGGTCATTCTTCTGAATAGAGGGCAACTGTGGGGTCATTATACTGTGTGTGGGGCCACTGGGGGTCCTTATACTGTGTGGGGGGCATTGGGGGTGTTATTATACTGTGTGAAGAGCCACTAGTGGTAATTATACTGTATAGGGGACAGTAGGGGGTCATTATACTGTGTGGGAGCCACAGGGGGACATGTGAATGTAAAAAAATGCCTCAAGGGGGCCCACTGGGATTTATTGCCCAAGGGCCCACATGAACCTGGAGCCAGGCCTGTGCATCAGGCACTGGTGTGTGGAAATCCTGGCTGATCCATGCTTGATTATTCTTTATATAGTTCTCTTTGGGGTAACTATACCCCCCGCCACACAAAAAATTTGCTCTGATGACACACTATTGGCCAGGCAGGAAAACTTGTCCAGGGCAAACCCGGCCAATTGCGGCCACAATTCAAGTTTGGCTGCCCAGTAGTCCAGGGGATCTTGGAATGGGGTGACAGGGTGCAGTCCAAGTATGCCACCACCTGCTGGTTCAGGTTCTGCTCCATATCCTGCTGCTGCCGGATGGTTTCTTCAGTAGGCGGGTGAAGAAACGTGTTAATCAGAGACTTGAGACTCAAGTTACTGCTGAGGGAGCTGATGCTGTTCCCCCTTCCCCAACAGTCAAAGCAGTGGAAGGCATAGGGCATGTTTTGCACAGTAAGAGTGACTGGAGAGCATGCACAGTTTTCTGGCCATTTTCAAGAACTCTTGCAGTTGGGTGGAAGACTTAAGGAACCAGGTTACAACCAGATCAAAGACATGTGCCACGCATGGCACATGGGTCATCCCTCCTTGACGCAGCACAAAAAGAATGTTCTCCCTGTTATTGGTGACCATGGTTCCGATCTTTAGTTAGTGAGGAGACAGCCAGCATTTGATATTTTGGTTGATGACATGGTGCAGTTCCTCCCTGGTGTGACTCCGATCGTCCAGGCTGGCCAGGTGCAGAACAGCGTGACACTGCCGTGCTCTGCATAGGTGGTATGCTGGAGGACCACTCAGAACTGTGCCTGCAGTGTAGGCTGAGGACAAGGTCGAGGATGAGGAGGCAGAGGAGGACATTGGCGCAGAAATAGCAGCATTACAACGTGGAGGCAGCATTGCCATCACCTGGCCAAGTTGCTGGTGTGCTTGGGCAAGAACCACATTTACCCAGTGGGTCATAAAGGACATATAATGTCCTTGACCATAGTTATAGCTCCACACATCGGTGCTGCCGTGAAGTGTACCAGACACTGACAGGCTCAAGGACTGGCCCACATTCTGCTCAACTTACGTAAGCAGGGTTAGTACAGATTTTTTAGAGAAGCAATGACGGCTTCGGACTTTCAACCTTGGCTCGGCACAAGCCATCAGTTTTCTGAAATGTATTAATAAAAAAATTTAAAAAAAGGTATAGTGGCTCACCCGTCTTAATTTCTGGTTGGGGGTGCACTGTTTTAGGTCTACCCCACAGCCTTTAATTGAATTAATAACTATATAGAAATACTAACAGGCACTCAATCACCCGGAACTGCATTAAGAATTCATATTTTAATATATCAATAAACAATAGGTTAAAACAATAAAATACATAAATTAAAATATAAAATACATATAAAAAACTCTAATAATCAATTATCGTAGCAAAAGAATTGATCAACTATCAATTATATATATATATATATATATACAGTACAGACCAAAAGTTTGGACACACCTTCTCATTCAAAGAGTTTTCTTTATTTTCATGACTATGAAAATTGTAGATTCACACTGAAGGCATCAAAACTATGAATTAACACATGTGGAATTATATACATAACAAACAAGGGTGAAACAACTGAAAATATGTCATATTCTATGTTCTTCAAAGTAGCCACCTTTTGCATTGATTACTGCTTTGCACACTCTTGGCATTCTCTTGATGAGCTTCAAGTGGTTTTCACTTCACAGGTGTGCCCTGTCAGGTTTAATAAGTGGAAATTCTTGCCTTATAAATGGGGTTGGGACCATCAGTTGCGTTGAGGAGTAGTCAGGTGGATACACAGCTGATAGTCCTACTGAATAGACTGTTAGAATTTGTATTATGGCAAGAAAAAAGCAGCTAAGTAAAGAAAAACGAGTGGCCATCATTACTTTAAGAAATTAATGTCAGTCAGCCGAAAAATTGGGAAAACTTTGAAAGTAAGGGCTATTTGACCATGAAGGAGAGTGATGGGGTGCTGCGCCAGATGACCTGGCCTCCACAGTCACCGGACCTGAACCCAATCGAGATGGTTTGGGGTGAACTGGACCGCAGAGTGAAGGCAAAAGGGCCAATAAGTGCTAAGCATCTCTGGGAACTCCTTCAAGACTGTTGGAAGACCATTTCAGGGGACTACCTCTTGAAGCTCATCAAGAGAATGCCAAGAGTGAGCAAAGCAGTAATCAAAGCAAAAGGTGGCTACTTTGAAGAACCTAGAATATGACATATTTTCAGTTGTTTCACACTTGTTTGTTATGTATATAATTCCACATGTATTAATTCATAGTTTTGATGCCTTCATAGTCATGAAAATAAAGAAAACTCTTTGAATGAGAAGGTGTGTCCAAACTTTTGGTCTGTACTGTATATATATATATATATATATATATATATGTAAAGGGGGAATATTAATCACCAATATTTATGCAAATATCAATAATTAATATTCCTAAATGGGAGGAGCCGTATATTGATGACTCCGCCCATTTATACCTTTATATAATAATAACACAATACCTTTGCTATGCTTTACACTAATCACTATGCTAGCTGCATGCGCCTTACTAACTAACTATCGCCAATAACTACACGTTACGCAGATAGTTACAAGTAACACAGTATTTATTGCTTACAATACACTACGCACGCAATACACTAACAATACAGCACTAAATATACAATCCTAAACTACACTACACATTCCCAATTCCACCCATCAACTAACTATACAGTTCACACATACAAGTTTATAACAACCCACCCCACCTAGTCCTATACTATCCCTATGGGGTACGCCGAGGGTTAATGGTGGCCTTACAGGGGTGTAAGCCGACCACAAACACAAAGGGTTAACAATGGGGATCATATCAGAACTGTACAGCAATGCAAGGGTAAATACCCTGCAAGTGTACAGTGAGGGGGGGGGGTGGCAGGGTTTGAGCAGGGGTTACCACCAGGGGTTAATCAGGGTAGGGAAAGGGTTACACGGTGGCACTACAGGAGTGTATGTAGTCCACAGACACTAATACAGTAATAGGGGTGAGATACAGTGGGGGTCATCAGGGGGGTGTAACTGAACCACAAATACAATCAGGGGCACAGGATCAGGGAACCAGTGGCACAGGATCAGGGGTACAAACAAGGATACAATAAGGCAAGGGTTTGGGGGATCAGGGTGTCCAGTAACACGGCAAGGGTAGGGGTTACAGGACCAGGGGTGATAATAAGGGGATGTGAGGGGTAGGTAGGGGCTACACAGGTTGATACTTAATCCTTCCAGCATTCCCGGTGGTCATCATGGAGCTGCTCTCTCCCATGTGTCTCTGATTCTAGTCTGGTTGCAAGAGACCGCGCCTCTGCCCTGCTTGGGGCTTTATAGCCCAAATCTAGCCCCCCTCCTCCTTCCTCAGGCATGTGACATCATAGTGTGCCTTAGTCCTCCCCCCTAGTCCCAAAAATGCTGGGAGTAATGGGCATGGCCATGGGGCAGAGGTGTGGAAAACAGGTTATGATGTCTCTGGTTAGAAGGGCCTCTCACGAACGGTGCCAGAGAGTCTGATTGTATGGGGCCTGAACAAAAGGGGACTAGATGCTAATCAGCTGTTATCCTACAGGCTATCAGCACAAGTTTTTCTCTAAACAACTCTGTAGATAAGAGTTGGAATTGCATATATACATATATATATCCACAGATGCTTGGGGCACATCTATAAACACATACACATACAAAACCGTGGGTATGAATGGGCAGCAATAAGCCCACATACATACTGTCATGCTGACATAAGTGTATATACATAGACACGTGGGCAAATACATACACACATATCTATATATACACACTCCCTCGCATATATCTGGGGCATCACATACAGGGGACATGCATATGTCCCCACTTGCCATACAGGGCCAATATATACACGGTCATACAGGAAATATATACTAACTATAAGGGGACACATATAAGGGGGCACATATATATACTAATATAAAGGGGATTATAAGGGGGCACAGCTTCCAGGGACCACATATTTCCCACAGGGGCCACCATGAGCCCCTGGGGATCACCATGGGCAGACGTGCGCAGATGCTTGGCACATCTGAGCACATCACCCCATGATGCGGTGGCTAATGTATGCATATACAGTCATGTGAAAAAATTAGGACACCCTTTGAAAGCATGTGGTTTTTTGTAACATTTTTAATAAATGGTTATTTCATCTCCGTTTCAACAATACAGAGAGATTAAAGTAATCCGACTAAACAAAGAAAACTGAAGAAAAGTCTTTTCAAGATCTTCTGTAAATGTCATTCTACAAAAATGCCTATTCTAACTGAGGAAAAAGATAGGACACCCTTGCCCCTAATAGCGAGTGTTACCTCCTTTGGCTGAAATAACTGCAGTGAGACGGTTCTTGTAGCCATCTACCAGTCTTCGACATCGGTCTGAGGAAATTTTACCCCACTCCTCAATGCAGAACTTTTTCAGCTGTGAGATGTTTGAGGGGTTTCTTGCACGTACAGCCCTTTTCAAGTCACCCCACAGCATCTCAATGGGATTCAAATCTGGACTTTGACTTGGCCATTCCAGGACTCTCCATTTCTTCTTTTTCAGCCAATCTTTGGTTGATTTACTAGTATGTTTTGGGTCATTGTCATGTTGCATGGTCCAGTTCCGCTTCAGCTTTAATTTTCTAACTGATGGTCTCACATGTTCTTCAAGCACCTTCTGATACACAGTAGAATTTATCGTGGATTCTATGATGGTGAGCTGACCAGGTCCTGCTGCAGCAAAGCAGCCCCAAACCATGACACTTCCACCTCCATGCTTCACAGTTGGTATGAGGTTCTTTTCTTGGAATGCTGTGTTTGGTTTACGCCAAACATGTCCTCTGTTGTTGTGTCCAAATAATTCAATTTTGGACTCATCTGTCCAAAGAACATTATTCCAGAAGTCCTGGTCTTTGTCAACTTTATCGCTGGCAAATGTCAGTCTGGCCTCGATGTTTCTCTTGGAAAGCAAAGGTTTCCTCCTTGCACACCTCCCATGCAAGTTAAACTTGTACAGTCTCTTTCTGATTGTAGAGGCATGTACTTCTACATCAACAGTAGCCAGAGCCTGCTGTAGTTCTCGAGATGACACTTTAGGGTTTTTGGATACCTCTTTTAGCATCTTGCGGTCTGCTCTTGGGGTGAACTTGCTGGGGCGACCAGTCCTGGGCATGTTGGCAGTTGTTTTGAAAGCCCTCCACTTGTAGACTATCTTCCGGACAGTGGAATGGCTGATTTCAAAATCTTTTGAGATCTTTTTAAATCCCTTCCCAGACTCATAGGCTGCTACAATCTTTTTTCTGAAGTCCTCTGACAGCTCTTTTGCTCTCACCATGGTGCTCACTCTCACTTCAACAGTCAGGAGCACACCAAACTAAATGTCTGAGGTTTAAATAGGGCAAGCCTCATTCAACATGCAGAGTAACGATCTACTAATTATGTGCACCTGGTGTGATATACCTGTGTGAGATCTGAGCCAATTTAAGAGGGAATACATGTGAGGGTGTCCTATCTTTTTCCTCAGTTAGAATAGGCATTTTTGTAGAATGACATTTACAGAAGATCTTGAAAAGACTTTTCTTCAGTTTTCTTTGTTTAGTTGGATTACTTTAATCTCTCTGTATTGTTGAAACGGAGATGAAATAACCATTTATTAAAAATGTTACAAAAAACCACATGCTTTCAAAGGGTGTCCTAATTTTTTCACATGACTGTATATACCATACATGCCCGCACGTGTTTGCAGGCATGCATGGATATATATGCATACGTCTCAACCCTTCCTCAACAATCCCCCTGTTGTCGGACTATATAATACGACAATATATTGGGGGAACGGGTTGAGATATATTTGCCCCCCTTCAACACCATCTTTGGTGGAAGTTCAGGAAGAACTGTAGTGCACACTGATCTTTAGGTACTTAGACATTCCTAATCCAGCTTCCTCCGACCTGCCCTTCACCGTAACCTACTCCTCCGTCCACAGGATACACCGTCTTCTTCTTGACATCTTTAGGATACCACACACCCACAGTCTCTCGGTTAACTGGTCTTTCTTTAACAGTCTTTTAGTGTCGGCCACCCCCACTTTGGAGTGACCACACCCCCACAGTCTCTCGGTAATTCTGCCGATCTTCAGGTATCTTCGTCCCCCCCAATTCTAGAGCGGGTTCACCCTTACAGTCTTTAACTGGCCTTTCTTTAACAGTCTCTTGGTGTCGGCCACCCCCACTTTGGAGTGGCCACACCCCCACAGTCTCTCGGTAGTTCTGCCGATCTTCAGGTATGGCCCGCCTCCAAGGCATCTGGAGCGGGTTCACCCTCACAACCTCAGTCCCAACTTTCTTCTATCCAACGTCTGTTTCCATCTTGATGGGTGCGGTTCTCCCGTGGACAGATTAATAGGTCTTTACCAGGCAGGTCAAACTCTTAAGCGGTGATGTCATAGTACCTAAATTCTACTGCGGAGAACACCTCCGTCACACTACACATCCAGCCCTTCCCTTAAGAACTTCACCGTTACAGGGTTCAAGGTGGCAAATGGCAAACAAAGGATGCCTGTTCCTATCGTGACCTAACCTTATCCCCATTCACACAAAATACATGTCACATCCCTCCCAACACCACCAAATTCCACTAAATGTGTGTACCCATAGAGACTCATGCAACCTGGCATAACTCTCTACACCTCCAAAGACACAGGTAGGTCACAGACCCCCGTGTCAATGGGAAACGATTATAGGATGCAAATGTGTACAGCCAAATTATAACTCACCGCAATGCGTTGGGCGAGTTTCCCTGGGTATAGGCTGTCACACATTTGTACCTAGAGTGTCTATGGGTACACAATCAACCAACAAACATAAACAATATATATATAAATACAATGTGCTATGGGGTTTCAGGGTAGTACATGTTATACGTCCCGAACCCTCATAGGAAACAAAGTGTCCATAAAATATTTGGCTACAGGACAAAGTTGGAGTTATGTCCTGAGCCTCCTCCTCCGGTTAGTTCTGTAAAGTTCTGTCTGGTTCTGGTGTATTTGGTCAATAAGTCCCTTGACCCTCCGATATGACGATGACCAGAACCAGAAGAAGTTTCACTGGGTGAAACAAGCGATCGTAAAATAAGCTCTTCCACCCGAACGTCTCCAAGTCTTTCTCCAGAGCATGAGATAATGCTCCCGCTGGATTGTGGCACAGTCCTCCATCTCTAGAACACCTCTGAACAGAGGTCGCTTGGTTGCCAAAAACCAGTGGGATCCTCTGGAGCCTCACAAGAGTGTCAGGGGGGATAGCTGGTCTCTTCTGTGGCGTCATCTGGGTTTTTCCTCTGCTCCATATTAAATCACACCTATGGCAGAAGAAAATACCAGGCGCTCCCAGGGGAATTTCTCCCCTAACAGTGGAATTAAATGTAAAAATTCCCAGCACCAATACCTTTGACCCATGGGTAGAGAAAGGTATTGGGCTGCCCTTTATCTCACATGACACCTCGTTATCCCAACACTGGTGTCTGAACACCTTACCTTCAGAGGATCGCCTCTGCAACACATCCCTCTGCACCAACAGATAAGGATGGCCACCCTACTAGGTTAGGATAACTGGAGTTCTGTGGACCAAGCACCATCTTGTTATTGATGGCACTGTATCCCTGTCCACTCATGTGTACCCAGGCTGATTTCCCCCTGTGATCCCGCCTTGTGGAGGCCCGCAGAACCAATGGCATAGTCATGCCCTGGCTCCCCAGGACCCCACCACACAAGAACACAGTCCACACTCTGCTGCCAAACATTCTGCGTCCAATCCCTATCAGAGCTGTGCTACCTGCTCGGACTAGAATTAAGTGCGCAGCACAACATTACACCAATGTTGTCTGTCCGCCCCAGTCCCCAGTGTAACACAGCTCTACCGAAAACCTGGAGCACAACAGCACTATCTGTATCGATCTGAGACCCTGGTTGCCCAGAATAATATCACATCATCCTTTGTGTGCTGCATGGAGAAGGTCCTTATGCCTTCTCCCGATCAGCAGGATTTCCCGTGTGATATTATCTGCTCGCGAACCTATACGTTCTCGATCCACAGTATAACACTGTTCCACTCCAAGGGGACACAGAATGAAACAAAGACAGCAGACTGGACTTACAACTACATAAATCAGCATGGTAGAACACATCCGTAGACAAGGACTACCACCATCAACATCAAGAAAAACTTACAAACAGATAACAAAAACACACAACATGGACATACACAGGGAACAAACGGTGTAACAAATAGTACAGGGGTGTCAAATGTTGCCTAGCCTAGCTTGGCCACTCTGACCCCTCAGCAGCTGGTGATGCTGCCGAGAGGTAACCCCGTTATGGCCAGGCTGACTAGACCCCACTGCACAATTTGTTACCTGGATGATACTGTTGGACACATTGCAATTACTTGCACAAGGGCAATTCCTTGCAATGTGTCCTTTGTTCCCACACCTGAAACACGTGACTTGGTTTCCTGTCCTGTGTGTTATGTTCCTATCTGTTTTGCAGTGTCTCGCTATGTGACCTAGGCCACCACATGCAAAACATCTGATGTTTGCTCTGCATGGCCCAGGTCCATCTACACTGCAGCCGTGCTCCCTTCTCCTGAATTGTTCCATCCTCAGGGACGCACTCTTCACGACAGTTCTTTTTCCCAAAGTCTGGGAAAAATCTCTGTTAGTCTGGACCGGCTTGACCTGATGATTAGACCGGTCACAGACTACTCTCCCCCCTTGTGGCCCTGCACAGGGCAACGTTTTGGGAGATTCCGACCCTGGCTTTACGGAAAAAGAAAGGGCCGGCACCAACTTGGTGATAACCTGTTGCATGCCAGACATTAGCTGGGACCTTACAGCAACCTCAGCCTTCAATTTGGCTACCGTCACGTCAGTAGAGGCAGTCCGCTCCTTGAAGGCCTTGACCTCAGTATAAGACTGAGTCAACTTAGCCTCAATTTCCTCCTTCTGCCTCTGCTGCTCTACTAACTGTGACTCTATATTAGTCACCTGCGCATCTCGGTCAACAGTAGACTGCACATTCTCTGCCAGCTGTGCCCGCAATGCCGAAACCTGGTCCGAATTACTGGTACAGCACTGGCAGTGAATGGCCGGAGGAATTGTCTCCGTTGACTGAGACACCAGCACCACTTCCTTTGGCTTACAGATGCTAGCCTCAAACGTATGAACGAGTTTGGCCAGCATCTGAAGCCGTTTGGTGGCCTTGTTCAACACCATCCGTTTGTTCACACAAAGCTTGTCATAACTGCAAGCCTGTTCCAACAAATCGGACCACAGCATTTCTGCTGACTTGTATGTGGTTGGGAGGATGGAGTTAAATGTGCTGTGTCTGCTCAAGTGTTGCAGCGTGGGGAAGTCCATACTCACCGTTTGCTGAGCGTCCATCTTCTCCCTCGCAATCACTTGAGCGATGCAGTGATTTGCAAAGCAAATAGCAAAATATTAATTCACAGAACAGATTATAGATTCTCTGCTAAAGATTTTGATCTACGCTTGGTGCTGTAAGGAAGAGTCGCGTTACCTGTCCGAATTATCAGGTCCTAGACGCTCAGACCGCTGACCACGTCTCTCTTGCCTGACAATTCACAGGATGACCGACCTCTAACCTCAAAACCAAACACAGATTTCAAAATCTAAGCAGTGGGCCTGACTCGCCAATGTAAAGGGGGAATATTAATCACCAATATTTATGCAAATATCAATAATTAATATTCCTAAATGGGAGGAGCCGTCTATTGATGACTCCGCCCATTTATACCTTTATATAATAATAACACAATACCTTTGCTATGCTTTACACTAATCACTATGCTAGCTGCATGCGCCTTACTAACTAACTATCGCCAATAACTACACGTTACACAGATAGTTACAAGTAACACAGTATTTATTGCTTACAATACACTACGCACCCAATACACTAACAATACAGCACTAAATATACAATCCTAAACTACACTACACATTCCCAATTCCACCCATCAACTAACTATACAGTTCACACATACAAGTTTATAACAACCCACCCCACCTAGTCCTATACTATCCCTATGGGGTACGCCGAGGGTTAATGGTGGCCTTACAGGGGTGTAAGCCGACCACAAACACAAAGGGTTAACAATGGGGATAATATCAGAACTGTACAGCAATGCAAGGGTAAATACCCTGCAAGTGTACAGTGAGGGGGGGGGGGGGTGGCAGGGTTTGAGCAGGGGTTACCACCAGGGGTTAATCAGAGTAGGGAAAGGGTTACACGGCACTACAGGAGTGTATGTAGTCCACAGACACTAATACAGTAATAGGGGTGAGATACAGTGGGGGTTATCAGGGGGGTGTAACTGAACCACAAATACAATCAGGGGCACAGGATCAGGGAACCAGTGGCACAGGATCAGGGGTACAAACAAGGATACAATAAGGCAAGGGTTTGGGGGATCAGGGTGTCCAGTAACACGGCAAGGGTAGGGGTTACAGGACCAGGGGTGATAATAAGGGGATGTGAGGGGTAGGTAGGGGCTACACAGGTTGATACTTAATCCTTCCAGCATTCCCGGTGGTCATCATGGAGCTGCTTTCTCCCATGTGTCTCTGATTCTAGTCTGGTTGCAAGAGACCGCGCCTCTGCCCTGCTTGGGGCTTTATAGCCCAAAACCAGCCCCCCTCCTCCTTCCTCAGGCATGTGACATCATAGTGTGCCTTAGTCCTCCCCCCTAGTCCCAAAAATGCTGGGAGTAATGGGCATGGCCATGGGGCAGAGGTGTGGAAAACAGGTTATGATGTCTCTGGTTAGAAGGCCCTCTCACGAACGGTGCCAGAGAGTCTGATTGTATGGGGCCTGAACAAAAGGGGACTAGATGCTAATCAGCTGTTATCCTACAGGCTATCAGCACAAGTTTTTCTCTAAACAACTCTGTAGATAAGAGTTGGAATTGCATATATACATATATATATCCACAGATGCTTGGGGCACATCTATAAACACATACACATACAAAACCGGGGGTATAAATGGGCAGCAATAAGCCCACATACATACTGTCATGCTGACATAAGTGTATATACATAGACACGTGTGCAAATACATACACACATATCTATATATACACACACCCTCGCATATATCTGGGGCATCACATACAGGGGACATGCATATGTCCCCACTTGCCATACAGGGCCAATATATACACGGTCATACAGGAAATATATACTAACTATAAGGGGACACATATAAGGGGGCACATATATATACTAATATAAGGGGGATTATAAGGGGGCACAGCTTCCAGGGACCACATATTTCCCACAGGAGCCACCATGAGCCCCTGGGGATCACCATGGGCAGATGTGCGCAGATGCTTGGCACATCTGCGCACATCACCCCATGATGCGGTGGTTAATGTATGCATATATATACCATACATGCCCGCACGTGTTTGCAGGCATGCATGGATATATATGCATACGTCTCAACCCTTCCTCAACAATATATATATATATATATATATATAAACACATTGGTTGTTAGATGGTACCTAATGAAACACATATAAACATGATTTCTATTTGTGAGATATATAATGCAAATAATAAAAAAATAAAAAATATCCAAAAATAAGACGTACCCAAAAGTAAATCAATGATATTGTATATTCCAGATATTAGATGATTCATTATTTTAGAAGAGATTAATCATGTTAATTGACCCAGGAAGAAGTACAACAGTGACTTAAAAAGATTAAAATAGACAAATCGCCAGGACCAGATGGCATACGCCCCCGTATCCTAAAATAATTAAGTAATGTCATAGCCAGAAAACATCTGTATGTGGGTAAGTAATTGGCTCAATGATACAAAACGGAGGGTGCTTATTATTGGTACACACTCAGATTGGGTGACTGTCACTAGCGGAGTACCTCAAGGGTCAGTATTGGGCCCTATTCTCTTCAATATATTTATTAATGATCTTGTAGAAGGCTTGCACAGCAAAAAATCTATTTTTGCAGATGACATTAAACTGTGTAAAGTAATTAACACGGAAGAGGAAAATATACAGCTACAGCTGGATCTGGATAGATTGGATGCTTGGGCAGATAAGTGGCAGATGAGGTTTAACACTGACAAATTTAAGGTTATGCACATGGGAAGGAATAATGCAAATCAGCCGTACATACTAAATGGTAAAACACTGGGTAACACTGACATGGAAAAGGACCTAGGAATTTTAATAAACAGCAAACTAAGCAGTAAAAAACAGTGTCAGGCAGCTGCTGCCAAGGCCAATAAGATAATGGGTTGCATCAAAAGGAGCATAGAAACCAGTGATAAGAATATAATCCTACCACTTTACAAATCACTAGTCAGACCACATATGGAGTACTGTGTACAGTTCTGGGCTCCTGTGAACAAGGCAGACATAGCAGAGGTGGAGAGGGTTCAGAGGAGGGCAACTAAAGTAACTGGAATGGGGCAAGTACAGTACCCTGAAATATTATCAACATTAGGTTTATTTACTTTAGAAAAAAGACGACTTAGGGGAGATATAAATACCATGTATAAATATATCAAGGGACAGTACAGAGATCTCTCCCATCATCTATTTATCCCCAGGACTGTGACTGTGATGAGGGGACACCCTCTGCGTCTGGAGGAAAGAAGGTTTGTACACAAACATAGAAAAGGATTATTTACAGTAAGAGCAGTGAGACTATGGAGCGCTCTGCCTGAGGAGATGGTGATGGTGAGTTCATTAAAAGCTTGGATGAATTTCTGGAGTGTAATAATATTACAGGCTATAGCTACTAGAGAGGGGTCGTTGATCCAGGGAGTTATTCTGATGGCCTGATTGGAGTCGGGAAGGAATTTTTCCCCCCTTAAGTGGGGGCTTGTACCTCACAGTTTTTTTTTCCCTTCCTCTGGATCAACTTGCAGGATAACAGGCCGAACTGGATGAACAAATGTCTTTTTTCGGCCTGATATACTATGTTACTATGTAGATAATTAATAAATTGT
This sequence comes from Bufo bufo, assembly GCF_905171765.1. Lineage (NCBI taxonomy): Eukaryota > Metazoa > Chordata > Amphibia > Anura > Bufonidae > Bufo > Bufo bufo. Next base: position 250,839,733 of record NC_053392.1, read on the forward strand.
TATTCCTAATTCATCCAACCAATGTTCATGATTGGGATAACAGTAAATGGTTAATTATGTTGCTTAATCCAGATTAGGCTACTTTCACACTCGCGTTTTGGCTTTCCGTTTGTGAGATCCGTCTAGGGCTCTCACAAGCAGTCCAAAATGGATCAGTTTTGCCCTAATGCATTCTGCATGGAAAAGGATCCGCTCAGAATGCATCAGTTTGCCTCCCATCAGTCTCCATTCTGTTCTGGAAGCGGACACCAAAACGCTGCCTGCAGCGTTTTGCTGTCCGCTTGACGAAACTGAGCCAAATGGATCCATCCTGGCACACAATATAAGTCAATGGGGATGGATCTGTTTTCTCTGACACAATCTGGCACAATAGAAAACTGATCCGTCTCCCATTGAGATCAGTTCATGACGGATGCATGTGGTTGTATTATTGTAACGGATCCGTTACGGATCCACCCAAAACGCGAGTGTGAAAGTAGCCTTATTCATTCAAGAATCAATTTTCATGATTATCATTCCCCTATTGAAGTATATATTGTAAGGGATTGCTCTCTCAAGCAGGGCGGCGATGACAGATTCCTTTACAGACAACAGAATTAAAGTCCAAATGATGCTTTATTTTATGGCACTTAGGCAATTACAGCTGAACCCAGTTATAACTCACTGGGTAAGATGAAGTTCCAGCTTCACCAAAACATAAACTAAACAAAATAAACTCCTGCCCATCTGGGCTCTAGCTAATACAAATTAGTTTCTAGCTCACCTATTGAGCGCAGATCACACTCCATGATTTAGGCTTCCCTAGCCAGCAAGGCAGCCAGATTCCTAGGCTTTTTCCAGGCATACCTCCTTCTCACACTGACAGCCTGGGATATGCTTTTATTTCCCCCTAACGATCCCAGCGGAACTACACCTTGGGATCCCACAGGCTAGGGGAAAATACATGCCCTGGAATACAGGTGGACTGGGGAGGTCCCACTACCAAACCTATCTTTCCCAGTCCAAATAAAATTTAGCCCTTGAACTTTAACAAAAAATAGCTCTAGCAACTACGTTTGCTGAAGCCATTTGGATTTTACTTACCTCACCCAGTTGAGGAACCTGGGTGGGATATAAACCCCTTCCAGGACTTTACCACAATATATATTTCTCATCTATTCAAATTGTCCTTATAACGTTATGGATAAGATTTCCTTAAGGGTAAATGTTGTCAATATAATATAATTGCGCACATATATATTGTGCATAACTTTCTTTTGCTGCTGGCAGCTCAACTTTACCACATCTTCCAATAATCAAATAACAATGAATCGTTAATGATTAGGGATGAGCGGACCCATGGATGGCTGGGTTCGCCCAAACTTCAGGTCAAAGTTCGGGTTTGAGTTCGGGACCCGAACTTTGGTGCACTGAAATGGCTGTAAAATTGTCATAGTAAGGGCTAGAGGGGTTCAAAAGGAAGCAACATGGGGTTAAAAGCAGGACTATTGCCCTGCAAACAAATGTGGATTGGGAAATGACTTAAAATAACATAGAATAGATTATTTTTTTAAAATATTAAATCTTGAACCAGGAGGCGGAGGTCAAAGTGGAGTAGGAGGTTGAGGAGGCGGTAGATGTGGAAGTGGCGGTAGAGGTGGAGGAGGAGGAGATAGCCAAGACTGTTTTTGTTTTTTAGTTTTCATTTATTTACTTTAAATTTGGGAAGGCCCCAAAACATTGGGAAATCGAAAAGAGAACGCAAAGAGAAAGTGCGTTGGAGTATAACAATGGCTGGGTGCGGCCGGTATACTTGTCTACTCAGCACAAGGTACAGACAAGGCCTGTGGCATCCATGCCTGGTTCATTTTAAAGAACGTGAGCTTGTCTACGTTGGCTGTGGACAGGCAGCTGCGCTTGTCTGTGATCACCCCCCCTGCCGTGCTAAACACACGTTCGGACAATTCACTGGCCATAGGGCAGGCCAGCACCTCCAGGGCATAAAGGGCAAGCTCTGGTCATGTGCCCAATTTGGAGACCCAGAAGTTGAAGGGGGAAGACTCATTAGTTAGTATGTGTAGGCGTGTGCACATGTACTGTTCCACCATGTTGCTGAAATGCTGCCTCCTGCTAAGACGTTCCATATCAGTTGGTGGTGCTGGATGTTGTGGCATGCTGACAAAGCTTTTCCACATTTCGGCCATGCTAACCCTCCCTTCTGAGGTGCTGGTGGTGCCCCAGCTGCGTTGGCGACTTCTTCTTTCTCCTCTGCCTTCGCCTTGTGCTTCCACTGAGCCCCCGCTGTCAGGTGGGAATGCCATCAGCAGCGCGTCTACCAGCATGTGCTTGCACTCTTCTGATCACGCTCCAGTGACAGAATTATGGACAGCACATTGTCCTTGTAGCGAAGATCCAGCAGGGTGGCCATCCAGTAATCAGCACTGGTTAGAATGTGGGCAACTCGGCAGTCATTGCGCAGGCACTTCAGCAGGCACTTCGCTAATGTGTGCCAGGCTGCCCAGAGGCAACAACAAGCTGTCCTCTGTGGAAGGTGTATCGTCTGTGTCCTCTGTATACCCCCAGCCATGCTCCGGTGATGCCCATGAGCTGCTTTGGGTGCCACCCTGCTGTGAAAACGGTTCCTCCTCATCATCATCCTCCTCCTCCTCCAGAACTGTGCCCTGGCTGGACAGTTGTGTACCTGGCCTCTATTGGTGCAGGAACCCACCCTTCGAGCCACTTGTGAATGACTGGCATGATAACCGTGGAAATGATCCCTCTTCTTCCTGTGCCACATCCTCTTCCATCATCGCCCAAGCGTTTTTTCAAGGAGACATAGAAGTGGGATAGTAACGCTGAAGACGGCGTCATCGGCCATGTTGGTGGAGTACTCGAAACAGCATAACACGGCACACACGTCCCACATGGAGGCACACTCGTTAGTGGTGAAGTGGTGCTGTTCCGCAGAGTGACTCACCCATGCGTGCTGCAGCTGAAACTCCACTATCGCCTGCTGCTGCTCGCACAGTCTCTCCAGCATGTGCAAGGTGGAGTTCCACCTTGTGGGTACATCGCATATGAGGCGGTGAGCGGAAAGGCCGAAGTTACGCTGCAGCGCAGAGAGACGAGCAGCAGCAGGGTGAGAATGCCAAAAGAGTGAACAGCACTTTTTGCAGCAGCTCTGACATATCAGGGCAATTTTTCAGGAACCTCTGCCCCTCCAAATTCAGCACATGCGCCAGGCAAGGGATGTGCGTCAAACCGGCTAGGCCCAGAACTGCTACGAGATTTCGCCCATTATCGCACACCACCAGGCCGGGCTTGAGGCTCAGTGGAGCCAACCATTCATCGATCTGTTGTTCCATGCCCGTCCACAGTTCCTGCGCGGTGTGGGGTTTTCCCTCTAAACAGATGAGTTTCAAAACGGCCTGCTGTCGTTTCCCCCTGGCTGTGCTAAAGTTGGTGGAGCAGGTGTTACGCTGCCCAGATGAGGAGGTGGTAAAGGAGGAAGCGGAGTAGGAGGAGGAGGCAACAGGAGGCAACGAGAAACGTCCTGCAATCCTCGGTGGTGGAAGGACATGCGCCAAACTGCTATCCGCCTCAGGCCCAGCCGCCACTGCATTTACCCAGTGCGCAGTTTGGGAGATATAACTAGAGATGAGCTAATTTATTAAAAGTTTCGTCTGATTCGCCAAATTTCACAAAAAAATTTGCTTCGTGACAAATTACTTTAGCGGGTGCAATGACAGGGAGCTGCGATAGCGCCGTCCCCGTCATTGTAACCCACCGATGCCGCGCTCATACATGTGTAAAATTAACAATAATTAAAAAAAAAAAATTTTTATCACACTTACTGCCTCCATTTGCACACGACGGGCTGGCCGCCACCATCTTGTTTGAAGGTCTCAGCCGAAATCCTGTGCGGCGCGAGATTACGTATGAACGCCAGATGGCGTGGTGACGTATGACGTCATCACGCCGGCCAGCATGATGTTATAATCTCACACCGCACGGTATTTCGGCCGAGATCTTCAAGCAAGATGGAGGCTGGCGGCCTGTCGCGAGCAAATGGAGGAGTTACGTTTTAATTTTTTTGTTTTTATACTACAAACCGGATTCCAAAAAAGTTGGGACACTAAACAAATTGTGAATAAAAACTGAATGCAATGATGTGGAGATGGCAAATGTCAATATTTTATTTGAAATAGAACGTAGATGACAGATCAAACGTTTAATCCGAGTAAATGTATAATTTAAAAAAAAATACGTTGATTCAAAATTTCACGGTGTCAACAAATCCCCAAAAAGTTGGGACAAGTAGCAATAAGAGGCTGGAAAAAGTAAATTTGAGCATAACGAAGAGCTGGAAGACCAAATAACACTAATTAGGTCAATTGGCAACATGATTGGGTATAAAAAGAGCTTCTCAGAGTGGCAGTGTCTCTCAGAAGCCAAGATGGGTAGAGGATCACCAATTCCCACAATGTTGCGGAGAAAGATAGTGGAACAATATCAGAAAGGTGTTACCCAGCGAAAAATTGCAAAGACTTTGCATCTATCATCATCAACTGTGCATAACATCATCCGAAGATTCTGAGAATCTGGAACAATCTCTGTGCGTAAGGGTCAAGGCCGTAAAACCATACTGGATGCCCGTGATCTCCGGGCCCTTAAACGACACTGCACCACAAACAGGAATGCTTCTGTAAAGGAAATCACAGAATGGGCTCAGGAATACTTCCAGAAACCATTGTCAGTGAACACAATCCACCGTGCCATCCGCCGTTGCCAGCTGAAACTCTACAGTGCAAAGAAGAAGCCATTTCTAAGCAAGATCCACAAGCTCAGGCGTTTTCACTGGGCCAGGGATCATTTAAAATGGAGTGTGGCAAAATGGAAGACTGTTCTGTGGTCGGACGAGTCACGATTCGAAGCTCTTTTTGGAAATCTGGGATGCCATGTCATCCGGACCAAAGAGGACAAGGAAAACCCAAGTTGTTATCAACGCTCAGTTCAGAAGCCTGCATCTCTGATGGTATGGGGTTGCATGAGTGCGTGTGGCATGGGCAGCTTGCATATCTGGAAAGGCACCATCAATGCAGAAAAATATATTCAGGTTCTAGAACAACATATGCTCCCATCCAGACGTCATCTCTTTCAGGGAAGACCCTGCATTTTTCAACAAGATAATGCCAGACCACATTCTGCATCAATCACAACATCATGGCTGCGTAGGAGAAGGATCCGGGTACTGAAATGGCCAGTCTGCAGTCCAGATCTTTCACCTATAGAGAGCATTTGGCTCATCATAAAGAGGAAGGTGCAACAAAGAAGGCCCAAGACGATTGAACAGTTAGAAGCCTGTATTAGACAAGAATGGGAGAGCATTCCTATTTCTAAACTTGAGAAACTGGTCTCCTCGGTCCCCAGACGTCTGTTGAGTGTTGTAAGAAGAAGGGGGGAGATGCCACACAGTGGTGAAAATGACCTTGTCCCAACTTTTTGGGGATTTGTTGACACCATGAAATTCTGATTCAACATATTTTTCCCTTAAAATTGTACATTTTCTCAGTTTAAACTTTTGTTCCGTGATTTATGTTCTATTCTGAATAAAATATTAGAAGTTGGCACCTCCACATCATTGCATTCAGTTTTTATTCACGATTTGTATAGTGTCCCAACTTTTTTGGAATCCGGTTTGTATTTCAGGTTAAATCGATTCGCTGACACGAAACACGAGGAAATTTGGCTTCTAGGTGAATTAAATTTATCCTGAAATTCAGATCGAATTCCACTTCGTGGGATTCCATTCGCTCATTTCTAGATATAACGTGCCTACGTGGTAACAAATCGCATTTTTTCCTAAAATGGCTGCTGAACGTGTGAGGACATGGAGAAAGGAACTCTGGGCAGGCGAGATTACCCATAATGCCATGCATGCAGCCAATTAGCAGCCAGCCCGCCCTGTGATGTCACAGCCCTATAAATAGCTTTAGCCATCTTAGATTCTAACATTTTCCAGTGTACTTAGTGCAGGGAGAGACATCAGCAGGCGCTAGGGACAGTGTTAGAAAAAACTTCATTGTGCTAAAAAAAACGATTTACATGTGCAGGGCAAGGTTATCCAAGGTGTAGGGAAAGGATAGGGAGGAATCATTCTGCAGCATTTACATTGAACAGGGTTCAGTAGGGGAGGTTACAGTCTGGGTAATAGGAACAATCCTATTACACCTTGCTGCACTGACTGGGGATCCAAATTGCCATTATACAGCTCTGCAATTCCAGCAAACCATTCTTATTAGGGTGCAAGTGCTGTTTGAAACAGGCATTAACAGGGTTTATTACAAGGAAATATTTCTACGTCTTATTTTCCCTTGTGCGGTGCAGTTAAATGTTCTAAAGAATTTTTTGGCTTGTATTAGTGGTAAAAAAGGGCTAATTAGCCTTTGTGTGGTGAAGCGCTAAAATTACAGCCCTTTTTGTCGTGTATTAGTGGCAAAAGTAAAATATATTTCCCACTAAGCTGTGCAGTTACATGGGACGTAACAGGGATTAAACTGATAAGAATAGTACTACTTAACACACCACTCATATAGGGTGGCACAGTACATTGCACGGCGCATGCGCAGTGCCCCAAATTGGAAGTAAGAGGACCGACGAAGCATCTTTTTCCATCTCCCGGTTCCTAAAATCTATTCCATACACCGGCCCCTGATAGGGAACATAACAGGGATTAAACTGATAGGAATAGTACTACTTAACACACCACTCAGATAGGGTGGCACAGTACATTGCACGGCGCACGCGCAATGCCCCAAATTGGAGGACCGACCAACCATCTTTTTCCATCTCCCGGTTCCTAAAATCTATTCCATACACCGGCCCCTGACAGGGGACGTAACAGGGATTAAACTGATAGGAATAGTACTACTTAACACACCACTCATATAGGGTGGCACAGTACCTTGCACGGCGCACACACAGTGCCCCAAATTGGAAGTAAGAGGACCGACGAAGCATCTTTTTCCATCTCCCGGTTCCTAAAATCTATTCCATACACCGGCCCCTGATAGGGGACAAAACAGAGATTAAACTGGTAAGAACAGATTTTTTTAAAAAGAGGACAGCCTCTGCGGAGCTGGGTATTTTTTGGCCGCGTTACTGAACGCTCATGCACAATGGCTGTAGGCTCATGCGTCCTTTTGCGGAGGTGACAAACCTGGTCAGTCAAACCCAAGGCAACATTATCGACCTCATCCCATATGCGTTTTTTCTGGAGCGTGCCCTGTGAAGAGTGCTGGATCAGGCCGTAGATGAGCATGAAGAGGAAGAGTTGTGGTCACCATCACCACCAGAAGCAGCCTTGTCGTCGTCGATTGCTGGACCTGCGGCAACGCAGAGAGAGGAGTCTGAAGAAGAGGAGTCAGAGGAGGAAGGTGGCTTTGAGGAGGTGGAAGACCAACCACAGCAGGCGTCCCAGGGGGCTTGTTGTCACCTTTCAGGGACCCTTGGTGTTGTACGTGGCTGGGTGGAGGAAGAGACCTTCAATGACGTCAGCGAGGACAAGGAACAGGACATGGCTAGCTTGGTATCCAACCTTGTGCAAATGGGGAGTTTGCGGTTGTGCAAATGGACTGTTTCGGTTGTTTGCGGTACATTAAACGGGGAGTTTGGTCTGTCAGAGTTTGGTCTGTCACTGAGAAGCGGGCGTAACCCTTACACTGTATAATAGACAGAGGCGGCTCTCCACTGGTTTTCTGGAGAAGGTGCTCTTGCTCAATTTGACTCACCCTTGTCAATATAAAAATAGGTTTAAAATAAAGTATTAATGAGCAGGCACTCTATTTATAGGCTCATGGGAGGCAATTTTATTAAATAAATGTTAAAATAGAGTTCAAAATAACGAATATTTGGTATACATAATTCATATAAATAATTTCTAGCAGCAATATCAATATATAAGACAATTCATAAATAACAGCAGTATCAATTGATAAATACGATTGGAGGATAGCAGCAACGTAAGCAGCAAATGGTTAATAAATAGAATAAAAGCAGGAGTATCCTTTAAAATGGAATTGATGGTAATAGTTCGATGTATCAATAGTTCAATGTAATAGTTCCCATGTAGTATACTCCACTATTTGTTCGAGGAAAAAATATAGCCATCGAAGCTATACTCCTCGAACAAATAGTGGAGTATACTACATGGGAACTATTACATTGAACTATTGATACATCGAACTAGTACCATCAATTCCATTTTAAAGGATACTCCTGCTTTTATTCTATTTATTAACCATTTGCTGCTTACGTTGCTGCTATCCTCCAATCGTATTTATCAATTGATACTGCTGTTATTTATGAATTGTCTTATATATTGATATTGCTGCTAGAAATTATTTATATGAATTATGTATACCAAATATTCGTTATTTTGAACTCTATTTTAACATTTATTTAATAAAATTGCCTCCCATGAGCCTATAAATAGAGTGCCTGCTCATTAATACTTTATTTGTAACCCTTACACTACCTGATCGATACAACATCATACCTGATCGTATACACACACTGGATGTTTTAAAGCACGTTATTCCAAACAATTTAGGAATGTTAGATGATTTATGCCCTTTATGGATTAAAACCCGACTCTGCGTCAACTACGTAATTTTCCATGGGAGTTTTGCCATGGATCCCCCTCCGGCATGCCACAGTCCAGGTGTTAGTCCCCTTGAAACAACTTTTCCATCACTATTATGGCCAGAAAGAGTCCCTGTTGGTTTTAAAATTCGCCTGCCTATGGAAGTCTATGGCGGTTCGCCCGTTCACGAACATTTGCGGAAATTCGAGTTCGCCGCTCGCGAACGGAAAATTTTATGTTCGCGACATCTCTATTCTTCTGTAATGACTTCCATGGCTGGCGATGAGTTTGATGCATGCTCTACTATATCCAGAACAGGCCCCCGAAATTGAAGGAGAGCACACCACGCATGTGTGGAGTGCTCTGTATTAAAGGGGTTCTGCTCTTTCATTTAACTGATGATCTATCCTCTGGATAGATCATCAGCTTCTGATCGGCGGGGGTCCGACACCCGGGGCCCCCGGCGATCAGCTGTTTGAGAAGGCAGCAGCGGCCTTCTCACTGTTTACCGCCGGCCCACTGACGTCACGACTAGTATCAACTAGCGTGGGCGGGGCTAAGCTCTGTTCACTGGAATGGAGCTTAGCCCCGCCCACGCTTGTTGATACTAGTCATGACGTCAGTGGGCCGGCGGTAAACAGTGAGAAGGCCGCGGCGCTGCTGGAGCGCCGCTGCCTTCTCAAACAGCTGATCGGCGGGGGTCCCGGGTGGATAGATCATCAGTTAAATGAAAGTGCAGAACCCCTTTAATTTAGATGGGAGTTCCGAAACAATTTTCAGCAGTCTCATAGAAATGAATGGAGAGAGCACCGCGCAAGTGCGACCGCAGTTCTATTCACTTCTATGTGAACGCCCAGCACTCACCTGTTTTGATAGAAATGAATGTAGGACGGTAGCACATGCACGGCTGCTCTCCGCTCACTTTGGGATAGGTGCCAGTTCTTAGAGGTGGGACCCGCACCTATCTGACGTTGGTGGTATATCCTTGCAATATGCCACCAATGTCTCCAATGAGCAGTGGCGTACACATAATCCATGGGGCCCCGGTGCAAAACTGATCCATTGGGCCCCCTCCCCGTCGCCCCCCCCCAACCTGCCTCCACCCCCCACTACCTCCCCTACCAGTGCTGTAACTATAGTGTTATGGGCCACAGTGCAAACATTTTTACAAAGAAGCGGCAGATTTTCTTACTAAGGGCTCTTTCCGTGCGGCTAATCCGCTGCGTGAATGAGTGCCAAGCCCCATTCTGGACAGCAGAGACACGGAGCAGTAACATGATTGACTGTAATCTTTTTACTACAAAATCACGGTGACAACTTTATCTCACTGTGATTTTGTAGTAAATAGATCACAGAGAGGGAAAAAGCATTATCAATCATGTTAATGTTCCGTGTCTCTGCTGTCCAGAATGGGGCTTGGCTGTCTTTCATGCAGCGGATTACCCGCACGGGATCCGCTCGTGTTAAAGAGCCCTAAGCCCAATGCATGGCTACACTAACCCAGTCCTAATAAAATCTGGTCCTACCTCATCCAGGGTGTCACTTGCATCGGCGTGATGTCTGCTGGATCCAGAATAAGGTCCCTGTGGTGAGAAAAAAAGAATAATCACATTAGGAAGGGATGGTGACTGCCCCTGTGAAATCACCAGCAGGGGGAGCTGTGCTGGCCTGTAAGACTGAGCCATGCCAATGTATAGCAGGGTAATCTAGGACATTTCCCCTAAGTGCAACCACACAGTACTAATGCCCACCTTGTGGCCCCTCACAGTAGTTATGCCCACCTTTGTTCCTGTCACAGTAGTTATGCCGAGATATGTGCCCCCTGATAGTAGTTATGCCCAGATATGTGCCCCCTCAGAGTGGTTAAACCAGATTATGTGTCCTCTCACAGTAGTAATGCGAGATTATGTGCCCCCTCACAGTAGTAATGCCAGATGATGTGCCCCTCACAGTAGTTATGGCAGATTATGTGCCCCTTCACAGTATTTATGCCCAGTTATGTGCCCCCTCAAAGTAGATATGCCCAGATATGTGCCCCCTCAGAGTGGTTATGCCAGATTATGTGTCCCCTCACAGTAGTAATGCCAGATTATGTGCCCCTTCACAGTATTTATGCCCCGTTATGTGCCCCCTCAAAGTAAATATGCCTAGATATGTGCCCCCTCAGAGTGGTTATGCCAGATTATGTGCCTCTCACATTAGATATGCCCACATATGTGCCCCTCACAGTGGTTATGCCAGATTACGTGCCCCCTCACAGTAGTTATGCCTTCATATGTGCCCCCTCATAGTTAAGCCTTCATATGTGCCCCCCTCACAGTAGTTATGCCAAATTAGGTGCACCCTCAAATTAGTTATGGCAGATTAGGTGCCATGAGAGCCAGGCTACGCAGAGGGCAGTCAGGGTGCTGGTGAAGGATGACCAGAGACAGTGCTGCCCAGAGGATGCCATGTCTGCTGTCCATATACCAGGCCTACCAGTATTACTCCTTCATATACCGCCTGTCCGCCTGGTCAGGGTGACCAGGTGGTATAAGAAGGGGTAATACTGGTGGTAGGCCTGGTATATGGACAGCAGAGATCTGTATTATTAGTGTATATAATGCCCCTCTGTATTATTAGACCCCAGCCCTAGCAACGCCACTGCATAGAGTAAATAGACTAGTCTATAAAGTATTAAGACTGGCTGTAAATACTTTACATACAGTATGTCAGCGTTAAAGGTTGGCCACCTTCTGGGGGGTTTTCAGATACCCCATCCTGGCCAGACTTGCAAAGGAAGGTATACTTAGGCTGGGTTCACATCATCTTTTTCTGTTATGTTTAATGTGTAAAAAAAATCATATATGTTAATCGGATATCTCATACAGTGACAAACGACAAATGTGATATTAACCCAGCCTTAACTGCTCCCTGGCTTTGGCTCCCTCGCTCAGGTCCCCCGCTGTCAAAATCCACTTTGACACTGCTGCAGCCAATGACTGGCTGCAGAGTTGATCTGACCCCTTTGTGTCATATCAATTGGTCACATAACACAAGGGGGTCAGGTCACTGCTGTGGTTTGTCATTGGCTGCAGCAGCATTAAAGCAGCCTTACCTGCTCCACATCATTGGGTCCCGACTTTTTTGCTCCCTCACTTGGGTTCCCCACTGTCAACATCCACTTTGACAGAACTGCAGCCAATGACTGGCTGCAGAGGTGACATGACTCCTTTGTGTCATATCAGTTGGTCACATAACACAAATGTAATGACCCAGAGTGCCATTACCACTCCACACCCCGCTACTGTCTTCTATGGGCTAACACAGTGTCATCTTATGCATTTATTTCAGTCCACTACAATGTGCATTCCCAATTCTGTAACTGTTGTTGTTCATGTAATGTACCTGGTTCACCAGAAAGGGGCAGCAAGCATGGCAGAACTACATTTGCAGAGGATGGAACCTTCTTTCCATTCTCTTCTCTCCCTCTGAGGAGTTTAGTTAGTTAAAGGTCAGTGGAGAGTACCCCCTGCTAGGGGAAGGAAGCAGGTCCATGTCCCTGCTGGATGCGCCTTGCCCAAGCCAGCCAGAGCACCTTCAGCTGGATGTGCAGGCCAGAGCTTGGAGCTTCTGAATCCAGGAGGAGTTTTCCCTGGACAAATCTAGAGTCAGACTACAGCGAGAAGTTGAAGCATAAAGTTAAAGCTAAGTTATACAGCCAGCCTGTCAGCACAGCAGAGCCAGAGAGCAGGTTTGAGTTTGTTTGCCTGCCAGAGTTAATGCTAATGCCTAATGGGAACCAAGACAAAGCCTGAAACTGTTGGAGAAACGTTTATTCAAGTAAAGCTGTTATTGAACTTCATCACAAGGTCTTTCTTCAAATCCCTCGACTATTCCCCCCTATTTGCACTGCTTCAGACGACAACACCTGGGATCCAGCGTATCCAGGTAGGAGCACCGTGACATGTGCACCAACATTAAGGAACATTTAGCCCACCCTACACTACTCTGGCCTTCCTACACCTGGGTACCATCTATTACATCACTAGAAGGGGCCCTGTGCCCTTGTTGCTTTAAGGGTCCTATGGCCGTTGGCGTGCGTCGCACAAGGGGGTCAGGTCACTGCTGTGGCCAGTCATTGGCTGAAGCAGCGTTAAAGCAGGTGTTGGCCGTGGGGTACCCGAGCGAGACAGCCAAGGCTGGGAGCAAAGGAACTAGGACCTTGTGGCAGGGAGCAGGTAAGTATGCTTCCCTTTTTAAGGTCTTTCTACGATGGGAGGTCTGAAAAAAATTAATAAATAAAAGACAGCTAACACCTTTAATGCAGAGAAATAAAAAGTTTTATCTAGTTCATACCTTGCAAGCAGCCGTGAAAATGTCTGTTTGAAAACCAAGTACCAGGTATATATAAAGATGCTAACAGGTTAATTTTGTTTATACAGAAAGTTCAACCCACATTGTTCAGCCTCAGGTTGCACTATGGGAATGGCAGTCTATGTATTAAATAATCCTGAGCAGCACAAGGAGACACAAACCTGTTTAACGCCTTCTAGAGGCAGGCAGTTTTCATCTACTTTGCACAGACTGGACCCACTGTACCAACTAACCGGTTAGACTTTGGGCTAACTCTAAGGGTATGGCCACACACTCAGGTTTCTGAATGCAGTTTTGGATGCCAAAATCAGGAGTGAATTAAAAAAAGAGAAGTATTAATTCTTTATATTTTCTCTCCTTTTGTGATCCACTCGTGATTTAGGCTTTCAAAACTGCATGCGGAAACCTGACAGGGTGGCCATACCCTAAGATCGTTATCCTGGTTTTTACCATTTAACCCAGCCACCAGGCCACTACCTCTTGAGGTAGTCCCAGTGTAGTTGGCGGCTGACCCATGGGGTCAGAGACACTAGTGCATAGCACAGAGGGGGTCAGGCAATATAACTATTCTGGTAACAGGCCAAGGTCCGGGCATGCAATGTACAAGTAATCTGGGAAACAAGTCCAAGGTCATGACAGAATGCAATGGGGCAGTACGTGAAACAGGCTGAGGTCAAGGCATAAAGCTAGGAGTCAGAGTTGGTTGTCAGGCTGGAGTATAGTACACAAGTAGTCAGACAGAGAATAACACCTTAGCAGTTAACTAGAAACTAGGTAACCAAAAACGTAGGCACACAAGTTGCCTGCCACTGGCTTGAAAAAAAATCAGGGAGCACGCTGGCACCCTAAAGACAGCAGTAGGGCGCTTGGCAGCAGGAGCAAGCCGTGGCCTGCGAGGGAAGGACATGGATCGCCAGTGCCCGGGCCCACTATCAGTAGCAGGAGAACGAGATGCGGGTCCGAGCCGCTGAGCAGAAGGGGGACCGGCCTGGTGAGTGATATGGCAGACCTCCCAAGTGTCCGTCTTTTGGAGGGACAGTCCCTCTTTTTGACCCAAGTCCCTCTGTCCCTCTTTACTCCATAAATGTCCCTCTTTTTGATCTGAGGTATAGATTTTAATTATTGCATTTACAATAGTAATCCAGAAATTGTCTGGTTTCTGTCTGTATATAGGAGGCAACCTTGTATATTATTTGATGCAACTTTTATTTTAGAAATTTTAATATTCGGATAATTTTTGCACCATTTCGGAAGAGAAAACTATTGAAGTGTATAGATATGCTGAAAAAATGGATCTTTCACGCAATGAACCATAAGTGTTCCTATTTGAACATCCAAAAAGTTAGGAGGTATAATATGGTGCCCATACCTGCCTGGAGGAGCAGGACAGCAGGGCGCATGGGCCACCAGCATAACATTCATTTTGCAAATCTAATATGTGTCTCTTTATGTGGTAATGACTTTGGAATGCTTTTACTTATCCAAGTGATACTGAGAATGTTGCTTCATGAATCATGACACATCATGATTCCTGTTAGTGGTACATTTGGGTCGCTATGTGGTACTTCTGTTGTCACGGCGCAGTGTGGTAAATACACTCCACACTGAACATAGAAGGGAAAAGGTATTAGGCCTGGAACCTAGAGAAAGTAAAATGGTCACACCTAGTGAGTCCCTACACCGAGCCCTGACTGCTATCAGTATGAACAGACCTTCATGGTAGGAATGTTCATACCCAGGAACCTAAGCCCAATCTCATCCTAACAGGGCCCTGCAGATAGTGTCAGGACACGGACCCAGATGAAGGAATAGGAGACCCCCTCAGGCCTAATATCAGCAGGTAAAGGAAAACAACAAACAACAAAGAAGATAAACTTAACTTCCAGAAATATACGGACGAGCAGAAACTCAGAGATAACCAACACCAGGACTTTCACAAACAAGGAGCTATCAACCGCATAGCATGATGGGTGAGGCCAGACTAAATAGAGGAGAAGGAATGACCACTTAACATACACCTGAGACAAGAGGTGTGGTCATCCTCAGCACCAACACAGAAAAGTGAAACCAAAGAGGCTGTCAATCACGTGCAACCAGTCTCCTCGATCTTCTAGTCCCTGTCACAGGCGGGACCATGACAGTACCCCCCCCCCTTTCTACTGGTGGCCTCCGGACACCCAGGACCATCTTTATCCGGATGAGCCCTGTGAAAAGCTTTCACAAGATGATTAGCACTAAAGAGGTTGTCCAAGTTAAATTTATTGATGACCTATCCTCAGGATAGGTCATCAATATCAGACACCAGGCACCCCTGCCGATCAGCTGTTTGAAGAATCCGGGAGTCCACTATCCTGGCTATTTGAAATTCTAGATTACCGTCCACCATGACAGGCGCGGGAGGCAAGGAGGACGGTTCAACAGGTTCAACATATCTCTTCAACGACTTATGGAGCACATTTTGAATCTTCAAAGCCTGAGGGAGTTCAAGATGAAAGGCAACTGGATTAACAATGGCAATGATTTTATATGGACCAATAAACCTTGGAGCCAATTTGCCAGATCCAATTGGATCAATTTTTCAACTTGTGGATAGCCACACAGAATCACCCACTCTCAGTTCCGTACCATTCATATGTCTCTTGTGAGCCATACGCTTATACTTATTGCCCATTTTTTTTTATTATTTGGAATCTTCCGCCAAATAGTTGACAAAGAAAAGGAAAATCATTCCACTTCCGGTATACCAGAAGATTCTGTACAAGAAAATGTGCCAAATTGCAGGTGGAACCCATATGCCCCAAAAAATGGTGACTTATCAGTGGACCCTTGTCTACGGTTATTTATGGCAAATTCAGCTAAAGACAAAAATGAAGACCATTCCTCCTGGTTCTCAGAGACAAAACATGTCAAATAAGTCTCCAGATTCTGGTTAGTGCGTTCAGTCTGTCCGTTCGACTGAGGATAAAAGGCCGAAGAGAAAGACAATTGTACCCCCGGACGAGTACAGAATGCTTTCCAGAATTTGGAAACAAACTGAGTCCCCCTATCAGACACCACATCAGAAGGAATACCATATAATTTCACGATGTTATCGACAAACACTTGTGCAAGAGTTTTAGCGTTAGGTAGACCTGGCAATGCCCTAAAGTGCGCCATCTTACTAAAGCGATCAACAACCATCAAAATCAAAGTTTTTCCTAAAGAAAAGGCAAATCTGTGATAAAAATCCATGGACAAATGTGTCCAAGGTCTGGATGGGATGGGCAACAAAACTGCTCCTACCCCCACCTCGGATGCGTCAACTTCCACAATGAATGGTTGTGACACATCAGGTTGCACCAGTATAGGAGCAGAAGCAAAACACTTCTTCACCGCAGAAAAGGCTTGTAATGCCACATCAGACCAGACTGAGACATTCGAACCTTTCTTAGTCATGTCTGTCAAAGGTTTGACCACAGTCGAGTAGTTCAAAATAATCTTATGGTAGTAGTTGGTTAATCCCAAAAACCGCATAAGCACTTTCAGATTTTCGGGTCGATCCCAGTCCAACACAGCATGGACCTTCTCAGGATCCATATGAAAACCTGAAGATGAGAGTAGGTAACCCAGGAATTGCACTTCCTGAACTGCAAATACACATTTCTCCATCTTGGCATGCAATATATTCTCTCATAGGATCTGTAACACCTGTCTCATGTGATCCTGATGAGTCTCCATATCTGGAGAATAAATTAATATGTCATCCAGATACACAACAACAAACCTCCCCACCAGATGATGAAAGATATCATTAACAAAATGCTGAAAAACCGCGGGAGCATTAGTTAATCCAAACGGCATGACCAGACTCTCAAAATGACCCTCTGGGGTATTAAACGCCGTCTTCCATTCATCCCCTTCCTTGATCCTGACCAGATTATATGCCCCACCTAAGTTCCAACTTGGAGAACACTTTGGCACCAACAATCTGATTAAACAAGTCAGTAATTAAAGGAAGCGGGTACGGATCACAGACCGTAGTACGGTGAAGCTCACGGAAGTCCAGGCATGGCCTAAGGGTTTCGTATTTCTTCTTTACAAAGAAAAACCCCGCCGCCACTGGGGACTTGGAAGGTCTAATACAGGCATGGCCAACCTGCGGCTCTCCAGCTGTTGTAAAACTACAACTCCCACCATGCCCTGCTGTAGGCTGATAGCTATAGGCAGTCTGGGCATTCTGGGAGTTGTAGTTTTGCAACAGCTGGAGAGCCTCAGGTTGGCCATCCCTGGTCTAATATGTCCCTTAGCCAAACTCTCGGCAATATACTCTCGCATGGCCGCTCTTTCGGGTTCAGAGAGGTTATATAACCTAGATTTGGGCAATAGTGTTGAGCTCGAATATTCGAATAGCTAATTTTTTTATCGAAAATTGGCACTTCGCTAATTCGCGAATATTTTGAATATAACACTATAAATTTGCTATTTAGAATATAATATTTTTAAATTTTTTTTATTGTTATATTTTTTTCTTTCCTACTTCCCAAAAGTAGTTCTTAGCTGTCCTGAGGATTCCTGGCTTCCTGGCTGCTCCAGTCAGTGCCCGTTGCCGCTTCTGCCGACTTCCGTGCCCATGGAGCGTCCCCATCACCATGGGAACGCCTCCATACTAGAATGTACTGTCGGATGTGAGAATTAAGTTAAAATCGCAATGCGATTAATATAACTTGAAGTAATCGCATTGCGATTTCGACTTAGACCTGGTTTATTATGGTTGGCTTGGTAGAATTAGCAAAGATGACGAATATGACGAATGTATTCGTCATATTCCTCAAAACGAAAGATAACAAAGTATTCTCCATCTTCGTTTTAGCTCCATATTCGTCAACTTCGCTAATTCTAGCAATCAAATAGGAAAGTTGACTAGAGACAGCTAAGTTTTTAATTCGCTATGCGATTATATTACTTTGCTTTTTTTTAATAAATAGAATAATTATAATGATTATCAAGTATTATAATTATTTTATTTCTTTAAAAAAAAAAGCTAAGTAATATTATCACATAGCGAATTAAAAACTTAGCTGTCTCTAGTCAACTTTCCTATTTGATTGCTAGAATTAACGAAGTTGACGAATATGGAGCTAAAACGAAGATGGAGAATACTTCGTTATGAGGAATATGACGAATACATTCGTCATATTCGTCATCTTCACTAATTCTACCAAGCCAACCATAGTAAACCAGGTCTAAGTTGAAATCGCAATGCGATTACTTCGTTATATTAATCGAATTGCGATTTCAACTTAGCACTGCTATATTCCATATTCGTTAACTTCGTTAATTCTAGCAAGCTGACCCATTAGAAACACAGCTCTAAGTTGAAATCGCAATGCGATTAATATAACTTGAAGTAATCGCATTGCGATTTCAACTTAGACCTGGTTTACTATGGTTGGCTTCGTAGAATTAGCGAAGATGACGAATATGACGAATGTATTCGTCATATTCCTCATAACGAAGATAACAAAGTATTCTCCATCTTCGTTTTAGCTCCATATTCGTCAACTTCGTTAATTCTAGCAACCAAATAGGAAAGTTGAATAGAGACAAAACGAAAGATAACAAAGTATTCTCCATCTTCGTTTTAGCTCCATATTCGTCAACTTCGCTAATTCTAGCAATCAAATAGGAAAGTTGACTAGAGACAGCTAAGTTTTTAATTCGCTATGCGATTATATTACTTTGCTTTTTTTTAATAAATAGAATAATTATAATGATTATCAAGTATTATAATTATTTTATTTCTTTAAAAAAAAAAGCTAAGTAATATTATCACATAGCGAATTAAAAACTTAGCTGTCTCTAGTCAACTTTCCTATTTGATTGCTAGAATTAGCGAAGTTGACGAATATGGAGCTAAAACGAAGATGGAGAATACTTCGTTATCTTCGTTATGAGGAATATGACGAATACATTCGTCATATTCGTCATCTTCACTAATTCTACCAAGCCAACCATAGTAAACCAGGTCTAAGTTGAAATCGCAATGCGATTACTTCGTTATATTAATCGAATTGCGATTTCAACTTAGCACTGCTATATTCCATATTCGTTAACTTCGTTAATTCTAGCAAGCTGACCCATTAGAAACACAGCTCTAAGTTGAAATCGCAATGCGATTAATATAACTTGAAGTAATCGCATTGCGATTTCAACTTAGACCTGGTTTACTATGGTTGGCTTCGTAGAATTAGCGAAGATGACGAATATGACGAATGTATTCGTCATATTCCTCATAACGAAGATAACAAAGTATTCTCCATCTTTGTTTTAGCTCCATATTCGTCAACTTCGTTAATTCTAGCAACCAAATAGGAAAGTTGAATAGAGACAGCTGTTTTTAATTCGCTATGCGATAATATTACTTTGCTTTTTTTAAAATAAATAAAATAATTATAATACTTGATAATTATTCTATTTATTAAAAAAAAAGCAAAGTAATATAATCGCATAGCGAATTAAACACAGCTGTCTCTATAGTCAAATTTCCTATTTGATTGCTAGAATTAGCGAAGTTGACGAATAGGTAGCTAAAACGAAGATGGAGAATACTTTGTTATCTTCGTTTTGAGGAATATGACGAATACATTCGTCATATTCGTCATCTTCGCTAATTCTAGATTTCAAACCAATAGGAAAGTTACCTTAAAGAAGAAGAAGACGCCGGCAGGATCAAGTGGGTGGAGCCTAACTACTTACATACCGGAGGCTATACCGGGCGAACGGAGCGGCGCCCGGGGATAACAGTAAGTGCAGGGGGATCCCTGGGCGCCGCTTTACACCTCTGTATAGTTAGTTTAGAGGCTTTCCTCTGGTGAAAGGTCCTCTTTAAGTTAAAATCGCAATATGCGATTATTTAAATCGCATATTAATCGCGATAACTAGAATAATGACGAATATTCGATTTCGACGAATATGAGACGAATATTCAAGCGAATATTCGCGAATTTCGTTGAAATCGAATATGGCACCTCCCGCTCATCACTATTGGGCAACTTCGTTCCGGGAATAAGATTGATAGGACAATCATATTCCTGATGTGGGGGTAACCCCTGGCAACCACTCTCACTCAATACATCAGAAAAATCTGAAATAAAAGAGGGAACAGTGTTAGTGGTCAAGACAGAAAGAGATGTATTAAGACAGTTGTCCATGCAATAATCACTCCAATCGAGAATCTGTCTCACTTGCCAGTCAATGGTAAGATTATGTTTGCTCAACCATGGTAAACCCAGAACTAATGGAGCAGCAGACCCTCCAGCACAAAACACGAAATGGATTCCTGATGAAAATCACCCACTCTTAAACGGATGTCTTGCACCATCTGTGACAAACATTTCTGAGTAAGTGGTATGGAGTCTATTGCGAACTCCAAAATATTTTTTCTAATGCACTTGTTGTCAACCCATGCATACGGACAAACTGACCATCAACTAGGTTAACCCCTTCCCCACTGTCAATAAACACCTCAATTCCCACAATTTTGGACTCTAGCGCCACCCTGGCAGACAGGAGAAATCGGGTACTACCAGTAAATGGCAAAAGTAAGTTCTCTGACTCCCCACCCACACCACCAAGAGTGAGATAGGAAACATTTTCTTCTTGTTTTCACCTTGACGCAGAACGTGAGGACAAACATTAACAAAATGTCCCCTTTTTCCACAGAAAAAACATACTCCCTTCTTATGACTAGAAGTCTTGCAAGCAGGCACAGGGGTAGCTCATCCTAACTGCATGGGTTCGCCACCAGGCATACACTCAGGAGTCTCTCCTCCCAAGGTGTCAGAGGAAGTTACCATGTTATATGATAGTTCGTCCTGAGAGTGAGGGACCTTTGATCTCTCTCTCTCTCAGGCGTCTATCCATATGTACGGCAAGGGACATAGCCGCTTCCAGTGACTCAGGATTTCCGTAAAAGGCCAAGGCGTCCTTTAGCCTCTTAGACAATCCCTGACAGAATTGACTAGGGAGAGCTTGATCATTCCACTCCGTATCCGTAGCCCATATCCTAAATTCAGAGCAATAGATCTCTGCAGAACGCGCTCTTCGTCGTAAACCACATAACTTGGTCTCGTCCAAGGATGGGAAGGAATGGGTAACGGGAGGAGAGAACCCGATGGCCGTGAATGAGGGACCTTGGCACGAGCGCAGGTCTCGCAGGCTGCCACAAAACCCTCAACCGTCTTACAAAGAGCCGGCCACCAGATTCTCCGAGCAATGAGATCCACTGTGGCTCTACTCCCCGGGTGCCCAGCAAGGACAGTATCGTGGTGCTCCTTAAAAACCTTGTGTCGTAAAGCGAGAGGCACAAACAACCTCCCAGGAGGACAAATATCAGGAGCCTCTGCCTGGGCTGCCTTAACCTCTGCCTCCAAATCAGGATAAAGAGCAGAGACGACCACCCCTTCAGGCAAAATGGGACCCGGGTCTTCAAATTTCCCCCCTCCCGGAAAACAACGTGACAGGGCATCCGCCTTCACATTTTTAACCCCAGGGCGGAACGTGACAACAAAATTAAACCTAGAAAAGAACAATGACCATCTTGCCTGTCTCGGCTTCGAACGCTTTGCAATTTCCAAGTAGGCCAGATTCTTATGGTCGGTAAACACGGTAATAGGGTGTCTGGCGCCCTCTAGCCAACAACTCCCTATCTCCCACATCGTAATTTCACTCTGCAGAGGAGAGTTTCCTTGAGAAAAAGGAACACGGTCGCCATTTGGCAGGAGAGGGACCCTGAGATAAGACCGCACCCACACCCACCTCAGAAGCGTCCACCTCAACAATAAAAGGTAGAGAGACATCAGGTTGTACCAAAATGGGAGCGGAAGCAAAACTCTCTTTGATACTAGAAAAGGCTTTAAGCGCTTCTACCGACCACGAGGAAAAATCTACCCCCTTTTTAGTCATATCAGTGACTGGCTTAACAATAGAACTTTCTGTAATAATTGGCAAAACCCCAAAACTGCATCAGCGCCTTCTGATTCTCAAGAAGCTCCCAATTAAGCACAGCGCGGACCTTCTCAGGGTCCATGCAAAAACCAGAAGCGGAGAGAAGAAAATCAAGAAAATCATTCTCCCGCAGAATCAGCAAGACCTGACGTAGGTGGTCCCGATGAGTCTTGAAATCAGGAGAAAAAAATCAAAATGTCATCTAGATACACCAGAACAAATTTCCCCATTAAATGATAAAAAAATGCTGTTCACAAAATGTTGGAAGACGGCCGGAGCATTCATCAAACCAAAGGGCATAACCAAATTCTCGAAATGACCCTCAGGGGTATTGAAGGCCGTCTTCCATTCGTCCCCTTCCCTGACCCTGACTAGGTTGTATGCCCCTCTTTAATCCAACTTAGAAAAAGCTTTAGCCCCAACAATCTGGTTAAACAGGTCCGGGATCAGAGGAAGCGGATATGGGTCACGAATTGTGATACGGTTCAGCTCCCTGAAATCCAGACAAGGTCTTAAAGAACCATCTTTTTTCTTAACAAAAAAAAACCCAGCGGCAACAGGTGACTTCAAGGGTCGGATGTGTCCCTTTCTTAGGCTCTCAGAGATATAAGTACGCATATCGACTCTTTCAGGTTGGGAGAGATTGTATAAATGTGATTTTGGCAGCTTGGCGTCTGGGATGAGATTAATAGGGCAGTCGTACTCCCGGTGAGGGGGCAACTCCTGGACACCACTCTCGGAAAACACATCCGAAAATTCAGAGAGAAAAGATGGTACAGTCTTGGTAGAAACCTCTGAAAGAGACGCCGTGAGGCAATTCTCTCTGCAAAACTAACTCCAACCATTTATTTGCCTTGCTTGCCAATCAATGGTGGGGTTATGTTTAGTGAGCCAGGGTACCCCCAACACTAGAGGAGTAGGTAATCCGCTTAGGACGAAACATGACATATCCACAACATGAGCGTCACCCACAGTCAAACGGATATTGTGAACTATGCCCTTTAACGATCTTTGAGAAAGTGGAGCGGAATCGATAGCAAAAATAGGTATGTCCTTTTCCAAAGTGCATACCTGGAAACCATGCGTTATTGCAAATTGATTATGAATGAGATCGACAGCTGCTCCACTATCTACAAAAATCTCACAAACAATGTTTTTGCTGTCTAGCGCCACCCTGGCAGGTAGGAGAAAACGGGAACTACAAGCAAAGGCAAACATTCAATTTCCGCATCAACCTTGCCAAAAGTTTTTAGAGTTTTTTTTCTTTTTCTTTTTCTTTTTTTTATTACCCTCAGAAAACTCCATGAATCTCCTAGAGGGGCAAACATTAGCCAAATGATTTATACCCCCACAACAGAAACAAACCCTCCTCTGAGAGCTGAATCCTCTACTATCAGAGGCAAGCAAACCCAGCTGCATGGCCTCCTCCTCAGAGGGGATTGAGAGAGACTGAGACCCCTGCGCACTGAATGAGACAGCCTCACTGTCCTTGGGCTGAATATGACAGGAAGGAGTAGTCTCCTCTCTCTCTCTAAGATGCCTGTCAATACGAACAGCTAGAGACATGGCAGATTCTAACGAGGCTGGTCTCTCATGAAAAGCAAATGCATCTTTCAATCTTTCCGAAAGACCATGGCAAAATTGCAACCAGTATCAGCTGCCCATCTCCGAAATTCAGAACAATATATCTCTGCGGACTGTTTACCCTGGCATAAAAGACGCAGTTTAGATTCAGCCAGAGCAATACGATCCGGGCCATCATATATCTGCCCCAGGGCTACAAAACATTCCTCCACCGATCGGAGGGGCCGTGCCCCCACCGGCAGCGAAAAGGTCCAAGACTGAGCGTTATCTCTGAGCAGCGAGATGATGATCCCCACCCTCTGCTCCTTATCACCAGAGGAATGGGGAAGTAGGCGAAAATGGAGTTTGCAAGCCTCTCTAAAGCGAACAAAATTCTCACTACCCCCGGAGAACGTATACAGAAGCGAGATCTTAGGCTCGGAACAAACTCCATGAACGCCAGCAGAACCGGTCACCTGAAACTGAGACATAGTTTTACGGAGATCTGCTACCTCCAGCGAAAGACCTTGCATGCGGTCAATCAAGGCTGAAACCGGATTCATGCTTAAGACGGTTACGGCGGTTTATAATGTAACGGATGATGTTGCAGATAGCTGTAACTTATGAATAAACGTTCGACTGGCTTGATCCCAAACTAAGGAGCATATAGGTGAGCCCTGTAAAACCCTAAGAGCTCTCCCTGACTGCTATGCCCATGCAAGGGTCTCAATGGTAGACGATTGCATGCCCACGTACCTAAGACTGTGTGACACCTGAAAACCTTATAATAGTGAGAGGACACGACCACCGGCTCCCTGCACTTAATACGGACGGAGTCAGGGTCACCTAGAATCAAGCCAGCAAGGAAACACAATACATGAAAAGACTTATCTGAGCAAACAGCAGCAGTAGCCTCCAGCAGTGAACACTTCATCCAGGAAGTAGTATAAACCGCAAAGTGAGGCAGTATGGGAGGCAATATAAAGGGAGACGATTAGTCTAAATAGGTGACACCTGGGAGAAGGAAAGGAGATGACAAAGTGAAACCAAAACAAAGAACGTCATGCAAGAGGTAGTTCAAGGACGTCTGCCAGACCTTCTCACAGAACTGGCGGTGACACATAGCCTCACTGATGCTGACAAATAATGACGGTTTGCGGCGGTTGATAATGTCACAGCGCATTGTGGTAAATACACTCCACACTGAACATAGAAGGGAAAAGGTATTAGGCCTGGAACCTAGAGAAAGTAAAATGGTCACACCTAGTGAGTCCTTACGCCGAGCCTTGACTGCTATCAGTATGAACAGACCTTGATGGTAGGAATGTTTATACCCAGGAACCTAAGCCCAATCTTACCCTAATAGGGCCCTGCAGATAATGTCAGGACACGGATTGCCTATTCCTTCCCAGATGAAGGAATAGGAGACCCCTTCAGTTCTAATATCAGCAGGTAAGGGAAAACAACAAACAACCACATAGCATGATGGGTGAGACCAGACTAAATAGAGGAGAAAGAATGACCACTTAAGCTACACCTGAGACAAGAGGTGTGGTCATCCCCAGCAACAAAACAAAAAAGTGAAACCAAAGAGGCTGTCAATCACGCGCAGACAGTCTCCTCGATCTTCTAGTCCCTGTCACAGGCGGGACCATAACATCCATCTTCTATCTATATATTGTGAGAGAGTGACTGGAAAAGTAGTAGAGAATCGTTATATTTCCCCTAGGTTTCTTTCGTATACCATGTACTATGCTACAGGAGGTGGATATCTCAACTAGGAAACCTGGGTGAGATATCAGAAATCCAGGAAAAGATGGTATGCTTTAGCAAAGCATAGTTTGCTGAGGACTTTGGTAAATTGTGTTGTCGGGCCTGGATTTCAATGGAATGAGGATGCAGGTTGGTAGCGGGGCTCCTCATTCCCTTCCTGTCCAGAACAAGTTTCATATAGAGCTCTCAGCCAGGTGATGGAGCTCAGCTCATTTCTGGGCTATAAAGGTTTGCACTATGAGCATGTCTGGGTGGGGGCAGGTTGAACTGACTGGCTTTCACCATTGCTGCTGAAGTCTGTGCAAACAACAAAAAGGACACTGTGAGTTTATTTTGAATTGTGTCGTGTGGCTGGTAGTAGGCCGCCCATATAGAAAGGGTGATTTTATGTTTAGTTAGTGCTCAGCCGAGCAGGAATTTATTTTGTATCTTTGCCTGAATGTAAAGGCCTTATATTTTGTTTGTGGACGAGAATAAAGAAAACAGGCAAACCCCTGTGTGAACTGTGCCATTGTGTCACTGTCTCTGACTGCTGTGCCTACTACTATTGAGCTGATCCCCACAATATATATAAAGAAGGAGGTATATATGTATGTATGTGTATGTATGTGTGTATGTATGTATGTTCCGCGATCACTTAAAAACGCAACCATCGATTTAAAAAAAAAATTGGTATACACATCACTTGCTACCTGGATAGAAATCTTGTGGGGGTCACAGCTGTTTAAGAAGTACCGTTCCAAAAAATTACCTCCATTAGCCAATACAAGCCTGCAAGTCTTTCTCTTCATTTCCCAACTGCCATACACATGGTCACATGTCTCTTATCAGCCAATAGAAGCTTGCACACAGTTTTACACCAGGTTTCTATAACAACCCAGCTACAGTTGCAAGAAAAAGTATGTGAACCCTTTGGAATGATATGGATTTCTGCACAAATTGGTCATAAGATGTGATCTGATCTTCATCTAAGTCACAACAATAGACAATCACAGTCTGCTTAAACTAATAACACACAAAGAATTAAATGTTACCATGTTTTTATTGAACACACCATGTAAACATTCACAGTGCAGGTGGAAAAAGTATGTGAACCCCTAGACTAAGGACATCTCCAAGAGCTAATTGGAGTGAGGTGTCAGCCAACTGGAGTCCAATCAATGAGATGAGATTGGAGGTGTTGGTTACAGCTGCCCTGCCCTATAAAAAACACACACTAGTTCTGGGTTTGCTTTTCACAAGAAGCATTGCCTGATGTGAAAGATGCCTCACACAAAAGAGCTCTCAGAAGACCTACTATTAAGAATTGTTGACTTGCATAAAGCTGGAAAGGGTTATAAAAGTATCTCCAAAAGCCTTGCTGTTCATCAGTCCACGGTAAGACAAATTGTCTATAAATGGAGAAAGTTCAGCACTGCTGCTACTCTCCCTAGGAGTGGCTGTCCTGTAAAGATGACTGCAAGAGCACAGCGCAGACTGCTCAATGAGGTGAAGAAGAATCCTTGAGTGTCAGCTAAAGACTTACAAAAGTCTCTGGCATATGCTAACATCCCTGTTAGCGAATCTACAATACGTAAAACACTAAACAAGAATGGATTTCATGGGAGGATACCACAGAGGAAGCCACTGCTCTCCATAAAAAACATTGCTGCACGTTTACAGTTTGCACAAGAGCACCTGGATGTACCACAGCAGTTCTGGCAAAATATTCTGTGGACAGATGAAACCAAAGTTGAGTTGTTTGGAAGAAACACACAACACTATGTGTGGAGAAAAAGAGGCACAGCACACCAACATGAAAACCTCATCCCAACTGTGAAGTATGGTGGTGGGGGCATCATGGTTTGGGGCTGCTTTGCTGCGTCAGGGCCTGGACGGATTGCTATCATCGAAGGAAAAATTAATTCCCAAGTTTATCAAGACATTTTACAGGAGAACTTAAGGCCATCTGTCCATCAGCTGAAGCTCAACAGAAGATGGGTGTTGCAACAGGACAACGACCCAAAGCATAGAAGTAAATCAACAACTGAATGGCTTAAACAGAAGAAAATACGCCTTCTGGAGTGGCCCAGTCAGAGTCCTGACCTCAACCCGATTGAGATTCTGTGGCATGACCTCAATAAAGCGATTCACACCAGACATCCCAAGAATATTGCTGAACTGAAACAGTTCTGTAAAGAGGAATGGTCAAGAATTACTCCTGACCGTTGTGCACGTCTGATCTGCAACTACAGGAAACGTTTGGTTGAAGTTATTGCTGCCAAAGGAGGTTCAACCAGTTATTAAATCCAAGGGTTCACATACTTTTTCCACCTGCACTGTGAATGTTTACATGGTGTGTTCAATAAAAACATGGTAACATTTAATTCTTTGTGTGTTATTAGTTTAAGCAGACTGTGATTGTCTATTGTTGTGACTTAGATGAAGATCAGATCACATTTTATGACCAATTTGTGCAGAAATTCATATCATTTCAAAGGGTTCACATACTTTTTCTTGCAACTGTATTTTTCTTCACTGCTGTAGGTCAGCTTTAAAGGGGCAGGGCGCTGTGGATGACAGAATGTATTTAGTATAAATTAATTTATTTTCCCTCTTATAATCTAAATTCAAATATATAGATACAAAGTGCAAGAAACATATAGATAAAAAATGAAGGAGATATAAAAAGTGAAAAAAATGATGAATGAATAAAAAAATGAATAAAATGAAAAAGGTGGAAGATCCTCCAGGATGTGTAAAATGGAGGTTTAATTAAAAAACTATAAGTAAAAAACTATCACTGGCGGTGATATAATATTCAAGATTGTCCCTCCTAGGACAAAGCCACTGTTTCTCAGCTGTTAAAAATGTCAGTTCATCAGCAGTGCAATTGGCCCTGGGTTAGTTCTCAGCAAATTTAGCCTGTGGATGTTAAAATTTTCATTTGATCAGCGGTATGATTATTATTTGTGCAGACAGGAATGATCTACTGAATATATAATTATAGTGGTGTGATTTCGATATATCCACAGTGAAATAATGCGCAGAATGTCTCTGATGGGCTTGTGCTATTGTGTATCTGCTGTTTCACCTGTAAATATCCAGCTTTACATTAAAATGTTGCGGCTTTTATAACACATTTAATGGTTGAAGTCCTATAGCAGGCAGGTATTGTTTGTATCGCTCCTGTGGCGTCCCACACAGAGGCAATACACTGCCTGCTGTTACCTTTAAGTGTCTTCTGTGTGTGTGTGGCCGCTCCTCTTCAGTAAACTGTCAGGGTTAGGCTACTTTCACACTAGCGTTCGGGTGTCCGCTCGTGCGCTCCGTTTGAAGGGGCTCACGAGCGGCCCCGAACGCATCCGTCTGGCCCTAATGCATTCTCAGTGGAGGCGGATCCACTGAGAATGCATCCGCCTGCCAGCGCTCAGCAGCTTGCAGCGTTCGGGTGTCCGCCTGGCCGTGCGGAGGCGAGCGGATCCGTCCACACTTACAATGTAAGTCAATGGGGACAGATCCGCTTGAAGATGACACTATATGGCTCAATCTTCAAGCGGATCCGTTCCCCATTGACTTTCAATGTAAAGTCTGAACGGATCCGCTCAGGCTACTTTCAGACTTAGAAAATTTTCTAAGTAATAATGCAGACGGATCCGTTCTGAACGGATGCAAACGTCTGCATTATCGGAGCGGATCCGTCTGATGAAACATCAAACGGATCCGCTCCGAACGCTAGTGTGAAAGTAGCCTTAGGGTTCGCTGACAGTTAGGGTTCGCTGCTCTCTGTATTCCCGATGTGCGCACAGCAAGCTTCAACCATTGAATGTGTTATAAAAGCCGTAACATTTATTTAATGTAAAGCTGGATATTTACAGGTGAAACAACAGATACACAATAGCACAAGTCCATCAGAGACATTCTAAGCATTATTTCTTAGAGAAGAAAGCACATGGGCGCCATTTACTAGGTGAAGGACCCTGCAACAAAACTGCTCCTACCCCCACCTCGGATGCGTCAACATCCACAATGAATGGTTGTGACACATCAGGTTGCACCAGTATAAGAGCAGAAGCAAAACACTCCTTCACCGCAGAAAAGGCTTGTAATGCCGCATCAGACCAGACTGAGACATCCGAACCTTTCTTAGTCATGTCCGTCAAAGGTTTGACCACAGTCGAGTAGTTCAAAATAAATTTACGGTAGTAGTTGGTGAATCCCAAAAACCGCATAAGCACTTTCAGATTTTCGGGTCGATCCCAGTCCAACACAGCATGGACCTTTTCAGGATCCATATGAAAACCTGAAGATGAGAGTAGGTAACCCAGGAATTGCACTTCCTGAACTGCAAATACACATTTCTCCATCTTGGCATGCAATTTAATCTCTCTTAGGATCTGTAACACCTGTCTCACATGATCCTGATGAGTCTCCATATCTGGAGAATAAATTAATATGTCATCCAGATACACAACAACAAACCTCCCCACCAGATGATGAAAGATATCATTAACAAAATGCTTAAAAACCGTGGGAGCATTAGTTAATCCCAACGGCATGACCAGACTCTCAAAATGACCCTCTGGGGTATTAAACGCCGTCTTCTATTCATCCCCTTCCTTGATCCTGACCAGATTATATGCCTCCCCCCCCCCCCCTAAATTCCAACTTGGAGAACACTTTGGCACCAACAATCTGATTAAACAAGTTAGGAATTAAATGAAGGGGGTACGGATCACAGACCGTAGTACGATTAAGCTCACGGAAGTCCAGGCATGGCCTAAGGGTTCCGTATTTCTTCTTTACAAAGAAAAACCCTGCCGCCACTTGGGGCTTGGAAAGTCTAATATGTCCCTTAGCCAAACTCTCGGCAATATACTCTCACATGGCCGCTCTTTCGTGTTCAGAGAGGTTATATAACCTAGATTTGGGCAACTTCGCTCCGGGAATAAGATTGATAGGACAATCATATTCCTGATGTGGGGGTAACCCCTGGCAACCACTCTCACTCAATACATCAGAAAAATCTGAAATAAAAGAGGGAACAGTGTTAGTGGTCAAGACAGAAAGAGATGTATTAAGACAGTTGTCCATGCAATAATCAATCCAATCGAGAATATGTCTCACTTGCCAGTCAATGGTAGGATTATGTTTGCTCAACCATGGTAAACCCAGAACTAATGGAGCAGCAGACCCTCCAGCACAAAACACGAAATGGATTCCTGATGAAAATCACCCACTGTCACGAGGGTGTCAAGAACCACGCCTGACTCCGTTATACCCGGGGTCAGGAAGTCACAGCGGTTGGCTGCACGCTCTATGTAAGATAGGGCTGTTTCCTTATGGTAGCTTTCTGGGTTTGCTTTGCAAACCCTTTTGGCTCACTCAGGGATCCGTAGCTCCTTCTCCTCAGCTGTTCCTTGTCCAGCACTCCCAAACCTCCTTATATTCCCCTCTCACACTTCTCTGGTTGCCAGATATAGAGCTTCCTGCCTGGACATCTATTCTGACCCTCTGGAGCTGTGTTGCTGCGTTCTCTGGTAGTTGGTCCAGAACGCTACCCTCCGGATCCCTGTTGGACCTTTGTGGTCTATTGTGGTCGCCCACCTGGGTGTATGCGTTTGTCTGTTTTGTCTGTCCTCTCCCTGGTGTTTCCCTCTTAGTGACAGTGGTGCGGACTAGCGATCCCACCGGCCCGTTCACTATCTAGGGCTCATTTTAGGGAAAGCCAGGGTTTAGGCACGTGATCGCCGCACGGGTGAGGAACCCATCTAGGGACGTCAGGGCAGTCAGGTGCCAGCCGCAAGGTGAGTTAGGGGTCACCACCTTTCCCTCTCCCTTGGGCAGGGCTTTCCCTTTTTCCTCCCTGTGCGTGACACCGGTCATTACATTATATCTGGCCCTTATTTTGTGTAGGTAAAAAAATAAAATAAAAATTTCTTTTACCTACTTAGAATCCAGTATGGATCAAATTGCTGCTCTGTCCAAACAATTTCATGGCCTGTCTTTGGAGGTGGCAGGATTGAAGGCGTCGGTCCTCCAGCAACAGCAGCAATTACAACTGACCGCAAGCCCAGCGGTTGCTACTGGTAACCAGGTTGTTGCGGAACCCAAGGTCCCTCTCCCTGACAGATTTTCTGAAGGAAGGGACAAGTTTTTGACATTCCGTGAGGCCTGTAAATTATATTTTAAACTGCGCCCTTACTCCTCTGGTAATGAAGAACAGCGGGTGGGGGTTGTTATTTCCCTGCTGCAGGGGGACCCGCATCCTGGGGGCGTTCTCTTTACCTACTGATTCCCAGGCTCTTCGTCAGTGGATGAGTTTTTCGGGGCCTTGGGGTCTCATATATGACGAGTCGCAACTGGCTGAATCAAGATTACGGAGACTCTTACAAGAGAGCGGCCGGTAGAAGAGCATTGCTCGGAATTCCGTAGGTGGGCTACGGATACCCAATTGGGAACGACCCGGCCTCTCAGGAGTCAGTTCTGCTTCTGGTTATCCGAAAGGGTTAAGGATGCGCTTGCATTATATGAGACCCCCCCCTTTTCCTTGATGCGGTATGTCCCTTTCTATCCGAATAGATAGACGCCTTAGGGGACAGGTTGAAAAAACGGAGCAATTGGTAACCACCTCCCAAGCAGCATTTAGTCTGTTTGGACTTAGACAGCCTATGCAGCTAGGGAGGAAACTACTCGTCGGGTCCGTCCTCCTGAGGCTCGCCGTAGGCGTGGGGTTTTTTTTTTTTGTGGGGAGAGGGGTCATTTCATTAATGTCTGTCCTTCTTTCCTCAGAAACAAAAGACCGTCGGAAAACTACTAACCCCAGGCTGTGTGGAGGCTGTGTGGAGCTGTTTCCTCCATACGTACATCGCAATTTGTGTTGCCAGCGGTTATTGTTTTTGGTGATAAGACGGAGACTATTTCTTTCTTTCTAGACAGTGGAGCAGGGGTAAATTTGATAGATGCCCATTTTGCCCGCACTATGGGTTTGTCTCTCTGTACGTTACAGAGACCCATTCCCATATTCGCTATTGATTCTGCTCCCCTGTCTCAGAGAAACCTCACCCACATTTGTTCATAAATTACACCTTCGGGTAGGGGGACCACCATAACGAGATGCTTTCAGGTTATGTTCTGGAGGGGCTTCCCACTCCGGTAGTGCTGGGTCTTTCCCTGTTGGTAGCGCACAATCCATAGTGGATTGGCAGGCCAGGGAGATATTGGAGTGGAGTGAGCAGTGCAGAGAAAATTGCTTAAATAGCAACTGCTTAGGGTCGCCTCCATAACTACCCTACCTACATTTATTTCGGATTTTGAGGATGTTTTTTCTGAAAAGGGTTTGTCAGAAGGTTACCACCTCATCGTCCTTATGATTGCCCGTTAACCTTATTCCCTGCGCAAAATTACCCAAGACCAGGTTATATAATCTTTCGGGTCCAGAGAGACAACCATGAAAGATTATATCTCCGAGAGCTTGGCTAAGGTACACATCAGACCCTCTTCTTCACCCGTGGCTGCAGGGTTTTTCTTCGTTAAAAAGAAAGATGGGGGCCTGCGTCCTTGCCTAGATTTTCCGCGAATTAAATCGGATAACCATCAGAGACCCATACCCTCTTCCTCTCATTCCTGACCTGTTTAACCAGATGCGGGTGCTAGTGGTTCTCCAAACTTGATCTTAGGGGGGCCTACAATCTGATTCGTATTAAGGAGGGGGGATGAGTGGAGACAGCTTTTAACACCCCTGAGCGGCATTATGAAATCTAGTTATGCCTTTCGTCTGACCATTGCTCCTGCCGTCTTTCAACATTCGTTAATGACATTTTTAGTCATCTAATCGGCAGGTTTGTGGTAATATACCTAGATGATATTTTAATTTATTCGTCTGATCTGACAACACATAAGGTGCATGTCAGACAAGTACTGCAGGTCCTACGGACGAATAAATTATATGCTAAAATTTAAAAATGTGTCTTCGCCGTTCAGGAGATACAATTCCTAGGTTATTTTTTATCTGCTTCAGATTTCCGTATGGATCCTAGGAAGGTCCAGGCAATTTTAGATTGGGATCTTCCTGAGAACCTCAAAGCACTACAACGGTTCTTGGGCTTCGCGAATTTCTATAGGAAATTCATTAAAAATTATTCACTTATTGTAAAACCCCTTACTGACATGACTAGGAAGGGGACTGATTTTTCTAAATGGTCTGACGCCGCTAAAGTTGCTTTTTCCTCTCTAAAAGAGAGGTTTAACCTCAGTACCTGTACTAGTTCAACCTGATGTCTCTCAGCCTTTTTATTGTTGAAGTCGATGCGTCAGAGGTTGGAG
Organism: Bufo bufo; assembly: GCF_905171765.1. Taxonomy (NCBI): domain Eukaryota; kingdom Metazoa; phylum Chordata; class Amphibia; order Anura; family Bufonidae; genus Bufo; species Bufo bufo. The sequence goes on from NC_053392.1 coordinate 250,873,337, forward strand.
CGGGGGGCGGTGCTGTCTCAGGGGTCCGTCTCCTGGCAAATGGCGTCCTTGTGCTTTCTTTCTAAAAAACTATCTGCAGCAGAAAAAGAACTACGATATTGCAATAGGGAACTATTAGCTATTAAACTTGCGTTTGGAGGAGTGGCGTCACTTTTTAGAGGGGGCAGTCCACCCCGTTCAATGTGATTACGGACCACAAAAACCTTCTGTACCTCGAATCAGCTAAGCGTCTCACCCCTAGACAGGCTAGGTGGTCGCTATTTTTTACCAGGTTTAACTTTGTGATTACCTATCGTCCTGGGGCAAAGAATACCAAGGCTGATGCACTATCTCGTTGTTTCCCTGGAGGGGGTAATGTGAGTGATCCGGTGCCCATTCTTCAAAGAGGAGTGGTTGTTTCTGCGGTACAACTCTGTTCTGGAGGGAAGGTGTTAGAGGCCCAGGGGGACGCCCCGGTCTCTTGCCCCTCAGAGAAATTGTTTGTACCATTGAACCTACGTTTCGAATTATTAAAGGAACATCATAATTCGGCACTTGCTGGGCACCCGGGTAGTAAAGCAACCTTGGAGCTATTGTCTCGTCGTTTTTGGTGGCCAAGGTTGCGTCAGGATGTATTGGATTTTTTTGTCTTCTTGTTCTACCTGTGCGCGCGCAAAAGTTTCACATACACGTCCTGCAGGGTCTCTATTACCACTCGTCATTCCCATAAGACCGTGGACACATCTGTCAATGGATTTTATCACTGACTTACCTTTGTCTGCGGGTAAAACAGTTATTTTGGTAGTAGTGGACAGGTTTAGCAAAATGGTACACTTCATTGCGTTACCCGCACTACCTAATGCTAAGACTCTTGCTCAGGTATTCGTCAGTGAAATTGTGAAGCTTCACGGGGTCCCCTCCGATGTTGTTTCGGATCGGGGTACCCAGTTTATTTCTACATTTTGGAAAGCTTTTTGTTCCCGTTTGGGGGTACACTTGTCCTTTTCCTCAGCTTTCCATCCTCAGTCGAATGGACAGACTGAGCGTACCAACCAAAACCTTGAGACATATCTAAGATGTTTTGTGTCTGAAAACCAAGAGTTCTGGTCTTCATATTTACCGTTAGCTGAGTTTGCCATAAATAATCGTCGTCAGGAATCCACTGGCAAGTCACCATTTCTTGGTGCATATGGTTTTCATCCCCAATTCTGTACTTTCAAAGAGGGGGGGTCTTCTGGGGTTCCCGAAGAGGAACGGTTTTCGTCATCTCTTTCATCGGTATGGCAGAAGGTGCAAGCTAACTTGAAAAATATGGGAGGTAAATACAAATGCATGGCTGATAAGAGACGGTCGCCAGGTCCGGACCTAGGAGTGAATGACTATGTGTGGTTGTCTACTAGGAATATTAAATCGAAGGTTCCCTCTTGGAAACTGGGTCCTAGGTTTATTGGCCCTTACAAAATTGTAGCCATCATCAACCCCGTGGCTTTTCGCCTGGAGTTACCTCAGACTTTTAAAATTCATAATGTTTTTCATAAGTCGTTACTCAAAAAATATGTTCCACCTCTAGAACCGTCACCGCTGCCACCCCCTCCTGTTGTCGTGGATGGTAATCTAGAATTTCAGATATCCAAAATTGTTAATTCTCGTCGGGTCCGCCTCTCTCTTCAATATCTGGTGCATTGGAGAGGGTACGGTCCCGAGGAAAGAATGTGGGTTCCTGCGTCTGAGGTAAACGCCGACAGGCTAGTTCGGGTTTTTCATGCCTCTCATCCTGAGAGACCTGGTCCTGAGTGTCCGGAGGCCCCTCGTAGAGAGGGGGGTACTGTCACGAGGGTGTCAAGAACCACGCCTGACCCCGTTATACCCGGGGTCAGGAAGTCACAGCGGTTGGCTGCACGCTCTATGTAAGATAGGGCTGTTTCCTTATGTTAGCTTTCTGGGTTTGCCTTGCAAACCCTTTTGGCTCACTCAGGGATCTGTAGCTCCTTCTCCTCAGCTGTTCCTTGTCCAGCACTCCCAAACCTCCTTATATTCCCCTCTCACACTTCTCTGGTTGCCAGATATAGAGCTTCCTGCCTGGACATCTATTCTGACCCTCTGGAGCTGTGTTGCTGCGTTCTCTGGTAGTTGGTCCAGAACGCTACCCTCCGGATCCCTGTTGGACCTTTGTGGTCTATTGTGGTCGCCCACCTGGGTGTATGTGTTTGTCTGTTTTGTCTGTCCTCTCCCTGGTGTTTCCCTCTTAGTGACAGTGGTGTGGACTAGCGATCCCACCGGCCCGTTCACTATCTAGGGCTCATTTTAGGGAAAGCCAGGGTTTAGGCACGTGATCGCCGCACGGGTGAGGAACCCGTCTAGGGACGTCAGGGCAGTCAGGTGCCAACCGCAAGGTGAGTTAGGGGTCACCACCTTTCCCTCTCCCTTGGGCAGGGCTTTCCCTTTTTCCTCCCTGTGCGTGACACCGGTCATTACACCCACTCTTAAATGGATGGTCTTGCACCATCTGTGACAAACATTTCTGAGTAAGTGGTACGGAGTCTATTGCGAACTCCAAAATATTTTTTCTAATCCACTTGTTGTCAACCCATGCATACGGACAAACTGACCATCAACTAGGTTAACCCCTTCCCAACTGTCAATAAACACCTGAATTCCCACAATTTTGGACTCTAGCGCCACCTCGGCAGACAGGAGAAATCGTGTACTACCAGTAAATGGCAAAAGTAAGTTCTCTGACTCGCTACCGACACAACCAAGAGTGAGATGGGAAACGTTTTCTTCTTGTTTTCACCTTGACGCAGAACGTGAGGACAAACATTAACAAAATGTCCCCTTTTTCCACAGAAAAAACATACTCCCTTCTTATGACTAGAAGTCTTGCAAGCAGGCCCAGAGGTAGCTCATCCTAACTGCATGGGTTCATCACTAGGCATAAACTCAGGAGTCTCTCCTCCCAAGGTGTCAGAGAAAGTCGCCACGTTATATGATAGTTCGTCCTGAGAGTGAGGGACCTTTGATCTCTCTCTCTAAGGCGTCTATCCATATGTACGGCAAGGGACATAGCCGCTTCCAGTGACTCATGATTTTCGTGAAAGGCCAAGGTGTCCTTTAGCCACTCAGACAATCCCTGACAGAATTGACTAGGGAGAGCTTGATCATTCCACTCTGTATCCGTAGCCCATATCCTAAATTCAGAGCAATAGATCTCCGCAGAACGCGCTCCTCGTTGTAAACCACATAACTTGGTCTCGGCCAGGGAGATCCGATCCAGTTCATTGTAAATTGAACCTAGAGCTCTGAAAAATTAATCTACCGACCGGAGGGACTGTGATCCGGGCAACAGAGAAAAAACCCAAGACTGAGCGTCCCCTTTAAGCAACAAAATAATAATACCAACTCTTTGACTCAGATGAGAGCGGGCGTAACTTAAAGTACAACTTACATGACTCTCTGAACCAAATGAAGTTGTCACTCTCCCCTGAAAACCCATCTGGAAGTGCAACCTTAGGTTGAGGACAGGCCTGGTAAGTACTACTGACACCAGCAGCCTGTGATCCCTGGATCTGCGTGGGTAGGTCAGCTGCCTCCAAAGACAGACCTTGCAATTGTCCAGCCAGTGCAGCGATAGGATCCATAGCCTCACTGATACCGACAAATAATGACGGTTTGCGGCGGTTGATAATGTCACAGCGCAGTGTGGTAAATACACTCCACACTGAACATAGAAGGGAAAAGGTATTAGGCCTGGAACCTAGAGAAAGTAAAATGGTCACACCTAGTGAGTCCTTACGCCGAGCCTTGACTGCTATCAGTATAAACAGACCTTGATGGTAGGAATGTTCATACCCAGGAACCAAAGCCCAATCTTACCCTAATAGGGTCCTGCAGATAATGTCAGGACACGGATGGCCTATTCCTTCCCAGATGAAGGAATAGGAGACCCCTTCAGTTTTAATATCAGCAGGTCAGGGAAAACAACAAACAACCGCATAGCATGATGGGTGAGACCAGACTAAATAGAGGAGAAGGAATGACCACTTAAGCTACACCTGAGACAAGAGGTGTGGTCATCCCCAGCAACAACACAGAAAAGTGAAACCAAAGAGGCTGTCAATCACGTGCAGCCAGTGTCCTTGGTCTTCTAGTCCCTGTCACAGGAGGGACCATAACATCTATCTTCTATCTATATATATAAAGAAGGAGGTATGTATGTATGTGTGTATGTATGTATGTCCCGCGATCACTCAAAAATGCATCCATCGATTTAAAAAAAAAACTTGGTATACACATCACAGCTCTCTAGGAAGTACCGTTCCTGAGATATTCCCAAAAAATGACCTCCATTAGCCAATACAAGCCTGCAAGTCTTTCTCTTCATTTCCCAACTGCCATACACATGGTCACATGTCCCTTATCAGCCAATAGAAGCTTGCACACAGTTTTACACCAGGTTTCTATAACAACCCAGCCATTTTTCTTCATTGCTGTAGGACAGCCTTAAAGGGGCAGGGCGCTGTGGATGACACTGTTAAGGGAGCTGAGTGCTGTGGAGGTCTCAGTTCAGGGGCAGGTACGGTGGTCATTCAGGCCACCCTCAAAAGACGGAATTAAAACCCCCACCGCAAGGTCCCACTCCCACTGAGAGTGAGCTGTTCAAAATAACATCCCTGTGTCCATCCAGGTCCTGCGCTGGACGGAGGACAGGGAATCTGAAAGCTGGACTGTCCTGCCTAAAACCGGACCTCTGGCCATCCTAGGGGTAGGCTGCTGTGGAGGTCAAAATTAAGGGGACGGTCCGCTATAGAGGTCACTGCTAAGGGGGTGGGGTGTTGTGGAGGTCACATTTTAAGGGAACAGAGCTCTGTAGAGATCACTGTTACGGGGGCGGGTTATTGTTGAAATCACTGTTAATGAGACGGGGTACTGTGGAGGTCACTAATAAAGGGACGGCCGCTGTGGAGGTCACTGTTAAAGGGGAGAGCGCTGTGGATGTTACTGTTAAGTGGGCAGGTCGCTGTGGAGGTCACTGTTGAAGGGGCGGGGTACTGTAGATGTCACCCCTGTAGATGTTATAGTGGATACTGTTGATATCTTTTAACGACACACACAAACATTAAATGAAATAGATGAAATATACCCGTGCGAAGCCGGGTCCTTCTGCTAGTTTATAAAAAAGAATCAAAGTTTTACAGAATATTTGGAGAAATAGGCAATTTTTTAATTTTTTATTTCTCTGCTTTTAAGAAAGATAGTGATAGATCACAAAATAGTTATTAATTAACATTCACCATATGTCTACATTATGTTAGCAGCATTTTGTAAATGCTTAAGGATAGATATGGTTGATAGACTGGCACACTATATCTGGAAACAAATAGAGAGCAGACAGAATGTATTTAGTATAAATTAATTTATTTTCCCTCTTATAATCTAAATTCAAATATATAGATACAAAGTGCAAGAAACATATAGATAAAAAATGAAGGAGATATAAAAAGTGAAAAAAATGATGAATAAATAAAAAAATTAAAAAAAGGTGGAAGATCCTCCAGGATGTGTAAAATGGAGTTTTAATTAAAAAACTATAAGTAAAAAACTATCACTGGTGGTGATATAATATTCAAGATTGTCCCTCCTAGGACAAAGCCACTGTTTCTCAGCTGTTAAAAATGTCAGTTCATCAGCAGTGCAATTGCCCCTGGGTTAGTTCTCAGCCAATTTAGCCTGTGGATGTTAAAATTGTCATTTCATCAGCGGTATAATTATTATTTGTGCAGACAGGAATGATCCACTGAATATATAATTATAGTGGTGTGATTTCGATATATCCACAGTGAAATAATGCGCAGAATGTCTCTGATGGACTTGTGCTATTGTGTATCTGCTGTTTCACCTGTAAATATCCAGCTTTACATTAAAATGTTGCGGCTTTTATAACACATTTAATGGTTGAAGTCCTATAGCAGGCAGGTATTGTTTGTATCGCTCCTGTGGCGTCCCACACAGAGGCAATACACTGCCTGCTGTTACCTTTAAGTGTCTTCTGTGTGTGTGTGGCCGCTCCTCTCCAGTAAACTGTCCGGTTAGGGTTCGCTGCTCTCTGTATTCCCATTGTGCGCACAGCAAGCTTCAACCATTGAATGTGTTATAAAAGCCGCAACATTTATTTAATGTAAAGCTCGATATTTACAGGTGAAACAACAGATACACAATAGCACAAGTCCATCAGAGACATTCTAAGCATTATTTCTTAGAGAAGAAAGCACATGGGCGCCATTTACTAGGTGAAGGACCCTGCAACAAAACTGCTCCTACCCCCACCTCGGATGCGTCAACTTCCACAATGAATGGTTGTGACACATCAGGTTGCACCAGTATAGGAGCAGAAGCAAAACACTCAGAGGCTGTCAATCACGTGCAGCCAGTCTCCTCGATCTTCTAGTCCCCGTCACAGGCGGGACCATAACATCTATCTTCTATCTATATATATTAAGAAGGAGGTATATATGTATGTATGTATGTGTGTATGTATGTATGTTCCGCGATCACTCAAAAACGCAACCATCGATTAAAAAAAAAACTTGGTATACACATCACTTGCTACCTGGAAAGAAATCTTGTGGGGGTCACAGCTCTCTAGGAAGTACCGTTCCTGAGATATTCCCAAAAAATGACCTCCATTAGCCAATACAAGCCTGCAAGCCTTTCTCTTCATTTCCCAACTGCCATACACATGGTCACATGTCCCTTATCAGCCAATAGAAGCTTGCACACAGTTTTACACCAGGTTTCTATAACAACCCAGCCATTTTTCTTCACTGCTGTAGGTCAGCTTTAAAGGGGCAGGGTGCTGTGGATGACACTGTTAAGGGAGCTGAGTGCTGTGGAAGTCTCAGTTCAGGGGCAGGTACGGTGGTCATTCAGGCCACCCTCAAAAGACGGAATTAAAACACCCACCGCAAGGTCCCACTAAGCTACGCCCCCTTCCACTCCGCAGCAGACGGATTGAACAAATTAAAGTAAAAATCAACTTCTGTCAGCTGCAGGGGCGGGAGGGAGGGTGACTTTCTCCTGGCATCTCACGCTCACACAGCATAGTGCTGCTGTCTGAGAGTGAGCTGTTCAAAAGAACATCCCTGTGTCCGTCCAGGTCCTGCGCTGGACGGAGGACAGGGAATCTGAAAGCTGGACTGTCCTGCCTAAAACCAGACCTCTGGCCACACTAGGGGCAGGCTGCTGTGGAGGTCAAAATTAAGGGGACGGTCCGCTATAGAGGTCACTGCTAAGGGGGTGGGGTGTTGTGGAGGTCACATTTTAGGGGAACAGAGCTCTGTAGAGATCACCGTTACGGGGGCGGGTTATTGTTGAAATCACTGTTAATGAGACGGGGTACTGTGGAGGTCACTAATAAAGGGACGGCCGCAGTGGAGGTCACTGTTAAAGGGGACAGCGCTGTGGATGTTACTGTTAAGTTGGCAGGCCGCTGTGGAGGTCACTGTTGAAGGGGCGGGGTACTGTAGATGTCACTGTTATAGTGGATACTGTTGATATCTTTTAACGACACACACAAACATTAAATGAAATAGATGAAATATACCCGTGCGAAGCCGGGTCCTTCTGCTAGTTTATAAAAAAGAATCACAGTTTTACAGAATATTTGGAGAAATAGGCAATTTTTTTGTTTTTTATTTCTCTGTTTTTAAGAAAGATAGTGATAGATCACAAAATAGTTATTAATTAACATTCACCATATGTCTACATTATGTTAGCAGCATTTTTTAAATGCTTAAGGATAGATATGGTTGATAGACTGGCACACTATATCTGGAAACAAATAGAGAGCAGACAGAATGTATTTAGTATAAATTAATTTATTTTCCCTCTTATAATCTAAATTCAAATATATAGATACAAAGTGCAAGAAACATATAGATAAAAAATGAAGGAGATACCCTGTATAATAAGTGAAAAAAATTATGAATGAATAAAAAAATGAAAAAGGTAGAAGATCCTCCAGGATGTGTAAAATGGAGGTTTAAGTAAGAAACTATAAGTAAAAAACTGTATCACTGGCGGTGATATAATATTCAAGATTGTCCCTCCTAGGACAAAGCCACTGTTTCTCAGCTGTTAAAAGTGTCAGTTTTAGCCCTACCTGACTTTTTTCTGTATTACTTAGCTAGTCAGCTGAAATACGTAGCGGCATGGGTAGGACAGGGGGAACTGCCGGGGCCGGAATACTGGCTGAAAGAATATCTTAGCCTAGCCACTTTATGGCCTGTGTTAGAGTCCCCTAATCAGGTGCTTGGAAGGCTACTCCCTGCCCATAAGTTAGCCAATCAGATCTGGAGGGCGGCCAAACTTAATTCGTACAAGGGTTTACCTGATGCTGCTCCTCTTTGGGATAATCCCATGTTTCCACATTGGGTGAATTTGGAGGGAGTGGCGGTTTGGAAAGAGCAAGGGATCCGGACCTTGGAGGACTTATATATAGGTGGCGTTCTGCGGTCTTTACAGCAATTGCAAGAGAAGTTTGAGATCCCTCATACACACTTCTATAGATACCTTCAGTTGCGGCATGCCCTAACTGCTCAATTTAGAGGGGGGAGTAGGAACATCTCTAAGTATCCCTTGATAGGGGTATTAAGGTCACAGGGCCCCAAGGGTGTAATTTCTGTGTTATACACTCATCTTCTGGGAGAACGCATGGCACTCCAACCTTTGGAGGTAGAGGCAAAGTGGAGAGACTCCATTACTTCATTTGATGCCGAGGATTGGGAGGAGGCTCTGCTGGTGCCTACTAAGGTTTCCCCTTCAGTGAACAACAGACTAACCCAGCTATTTATACTCCATAGGAGCTACTTATCTCCTTTAAGGTTATATAGAATGGGAAGGTCTCCTAGCAGCAGATGTCATAGGTGTCAAGAGGAGAGGGCTGATTTCTGGCATTTGATGTGGGGATGCAGCTACATTCAGGCCTTCTGGGATAAGGTTGTGGACGTTCTATCAACAATGGTCCCTGCTCAGCTAGCTATCTGCCCTAAAGTTTGCATCCTGGGAATTTTGGATGAGGAGCAGTGGACACATCACCAGAGGATATTTTTAGGAGAGGCCTTATTCATGGCTAGGAAGGCAATAGCGCTGAGGTGGATGGCTGACAGGCCCCCAACTGTCAATCAATGGAAAGCACTGGTGAATCAAGCCATGGCTATGGAGAAAGTAGTATACGCTCATAGAAGGTGCCCGCAGAAATTTCAAAAGGTATGGGGAGAGTGGTGCTCCTCACCCTTAACCTTGCAACCCATGCACATGCACTCTATATAAGCAAGGTCCGCATGATGCACTCTATGGTGGATATTGTGCAGAGATATATTCTGCCTGCTCAGTGCTTTATGAAACACAATGTTATGCTTATTCGATTGTATTTGCTCCTGCTCCAAGCTGCTGCCTTTGCCCATATGTGATTTTCATGTAAATACCATGATACCTGGAGCTCCCCTGCGCGGGCTGCTTCAGGTTTGTTGTTGATGCCTTGATGTATGCCTTTTTATTAAAACTTCAATAAAACGAGTTTAAAAAAAAAAAAAAGTGTCAGTTTATCAGCAGTGCAATTGCCCCTGGGTTAGTTCTCAGCCAATTTAGCCTGTGGATGTTAAAATTGTCATTTAATCAGCGATATAATTATTATTTGTGGTCCGAGCCTCATCAAGAAAGTGACACCCTGCCGCCACCCCCCTGTCCCCCAAATGGCCTGTGGTGTGCCTTGGCCTTTCCAGATCAGTATGCCTAAAAGAAAGGGGGCATACTCTGAATGTAATGAAATAATGACTAAATGAGAATGTTGGGAATGGGTGGGTGGGGACATCCGTGACCCGCCGATGTGCTGCCCCTGTGAGCCGTGCCGGCTATGAAGGCACTGGCTCCTCCCACAAATCCAGGCTACCTACCGCCAGCCTTCAAATTTGTGGTCCGAGCCTCATCAAGAAAGTGACAGCCTGCCGCCACACCCCATCCCCCCTCCAAATGGCCTGTGGTGTGCCTTGGCCTTTCCAGGTCAGTATGCCTAAAAGGGGGCAAAAACCAACTGATAAGGGTAAGCACTGGCCTAACCTGCTAATTCACCAACTTGCCGAAAGCTCGGGCCAGCTCTGCCTGTGGCTCCGGAATATATCGGACAAAGCAGCCCGAACGCCAGCGCCCCAGGTGTTTGATGATTTGTGCTGGGAACCCTTGCTTTCAAGCAGCGGACGCTGCCCCAATGCGGAATGAATGCCCAGAAAATTGTGCTGGATTCAAACCCATGTTGGCCAACAGAATGCGAATGTGTTTCACAAATTGTCTAGACGTCAGCGGCCTGATGGGAAACGGGAGTAAGGGGTCAGTTGAGTTGTGGAGACTAAGAGCCAAAAAGAGATTGTCAAAAACCGTCACTGGACACCATTCGTTCCCGGTCTGAAAGAATTTGAATAAGTGCCCGGGACCCACCTGCCTGGTTTTGCCGTGAGGTAACTGCAGCTGATAGCTAACACCCACCTTGACTAAATTGCTCTTGCAGAGAGCCACTGCCCCCTGCCTAGCCTGGGTTACCTCCCCTGGCCTTAAAAACCCATAGAGCGCTAAATACATGGCCGACTTGAGCACCAGACTGGGAAGAACTCAGAAAGGTGACAGCGAAAGAACCTCTGCCAGTCTGCGAAAGATGTCCCCCGTGATAGGCCGACGGATCGACTTGACCGTGACCTGACTCTTCTGGATACCCCTGAGGATGGCCTTGATCGGGTGAGCCGCGAATATGGAAGGTCTGTCCGGATCCTGAAGCGCCCAAAAATGCTGCACCCCCGCCAAATATAGCCTGATCGTGTTGTGAGATAGGGCCAGAACTGAGTGACAGTATGACACGAAGGTTACCATGTATTTGATCTGACCAGTATCACCCCTAGGACAAGTCACTCAAAATTTTGAGAAAACCTCCCAAGCTCTATGGTACGCCCTCAACGTACTGCTAGACAAAGATTTTGAAATGAGAAAACTGACAACCACCATCAGAGATTCTAATCCAATACCAGCAGCCGTCAGTCCTGTACCGGGGTGCCCACTGTATCCGCCTCTGGATTCTGTAAGAAAAAGCATAAAAAATCAAAACGAGACAAAGCATCGGTCGAAACATTACTCACCCCTTCCACAACAAACCATGAAAATGAAACCCCTGCTCCAAAGCTATCCAGGTCAATCTGCGCATGAAAGACATGATGAGTAAAGATTTGGATCTACCCTTGTTGATGATCTCTGCAGTCGCCATGTTGTCAGTGTGGAAAACCACCGTGTGACCCGACCACCTTTGCCCCCAAACTACAGCAGCTGCTACGATAGGATAAATCTCAAACAATGCCGAAGTCTGAGAAAAAAACGGCATCTGTAGTACCTCAGCGGGCCATGGGTCAGCCAACCAATGTGAGCGAAATATGGCAGCGAAACCTCCTGAGGCTGCTGCATCTGAAAACACGTGTGGAGAATTGGCGGTGGCCCTAGGAACAAACATCGAAATACCATTCCACCCGCTCAGAAATCTGTCCCACATGAACAGATCTGCCCGGGCGTTGGCACCTAGATGAACTGATGCGTCCAAATCACAAGTTTCCTGCAATAAAACTAACAATCTGGAAATAAACGATCTACCCTGAGGAATGATCCTCATGGCAAAATTTAACATGCCCAACAGAGACTGTAACTCTCTCTTAGTACAAACCTGTGAAATGACCAAGGAACGAAACACCTAATTTGATCCTGTCAAGCTTCTCTTGGGGCAGACTAGCCGACATCTCGCGTGATATTAAGGAGATCCCTAAAAAACGTGATCACTTCTGCAGGGCCCTCTGTCTTGTGGTCAGCAACCAGAATATTTAACTGCTTGAAAACTTTCAAAAGAACTTGTAAATCAACGGGCACCTGTGAGGGACTTTCAATCAACAGAAAATCGTCAATGTAATGAATGATATTCTGGCAACCCCGTACTTCCAACAAAATCCACTCCAGAGCCTGCGCTAACTTGTCAAAAAGACTGGGGCTACTTTTGGAACCAAATGTCAATTTGGTGGCGAAATAATATTCATCTCTCCACTTGATGCCATGCCACTGCCAGAGAGATGGTCTAATGGGAAGTAATTTGAACACATCAGAAATGTCTGCTTTGGACAGCCAAGAACCCCTACCTGTTTGAAGAATGACCTGGATAGCCTGGTCCACAGAAGCATATGAGGAGCAGACAAATCATAAATCAACCGAAATGTATTTGAATACTTCCCCTGCACCACCCCCACCGGGCTCACCCTCCATGTGTGAAAAGGAGGGGACTCAAAAGGACCTATGACGAAGCCCTTCTCCAACTCACTCTTTAACAGTTCGTTCACTAAACCTGCATGTTTGAAAGCAGACTGTAGATTTGGACATTCAAACGTATGCTGCAGCAAGGTAATGAGCCCAGTGTGAAATCCCTGGGAAAACCCTTCCACCAGGAAAGATCGGAACGGTTGAACTGGGTGAAGCCACAGTAGCCAATCTAAGAGCCCTACGTCCACCCGGCTCAGTCATGCCAAGGATTTAAAAGTACACGCCGTAACCGGATGCGCCCTGAAACAAGTGGCACAGACATGCAATAACCTGCACTAACTGTAGTTACAAGTAGAGTAATTGAAGTTGTTACAAAGCTGTGCTTTCCCCAAGAAATGAATCGGTCTGCCCAGTTTGTCGTACTGTACTGCCTGCTGACTAGAACCCGGGGTGCTTTGACTTTTGGAGGTACTAGGAACAGCTGTAAGGTCAGCCAATGGACACCAAGTGGTAGTGTGGGCAGGAGACTGACATGTCGCACACCCCGGAGATTTCAAACTGGCGAAGTGCCTGCAAAACAGCTCCATATCAATGTTGCTCCAGTTTGTAACTACCTGAAACTGGGCCCAAATGGCTGCCGCTTTTTGGCTGAGAAGGACCTGTGATAGTCATAGAACGCCGATCCCCCATACTTATGTGCCAGATCCACCACCCTATAAAAGTAAGTGTCAAGTTCTTCTCTCCTGTGGGGGCTGGCGGAACACAACACATCCCTGAAAAGACTGAAAGCCAGCACTAATTCAGCCAGTGACAGCTTGCGACTAAGCCTGGGATCCTTGGTCTTAAGCACCACCGACACCTCGCCACAGCCAAAGGATTTGTTCTCCGCCATGTCATGGGACGCTATTAACAAGGATGCCAAATTGACATCCTTGCCCTCCAAAATGTCCTTCTTAATGCTTGGCCTGACAAAATAAACTGGCGCTACCAAAGGTACCCCCCACCCTGTAACGGATTAGCTGTTGCCAACAAAGTAGGTATAGTACCTGCCACCGCAGCCAGAGGTGCCACAACACCAGCCGGCCCGACTACCTGAGGGGGGTCACGACGTTTCTCCATCACCTCCATCCGGGTTTGTAAATCCTGAATGGAAGTCGTGAGAGTGTTCAACACTGCATGGATCTGTCGTTGATCGTGGCAGGCCTGGCTGGTGCTGCATTGGGGAAAAGCAACTTGAACAGTTCCGCCTTTCTGGCTGTAGCCGCGAACGGAATGCCTCTTCTTAAAATTTCAGCCGTCAGCTTTGGCACTGTCCATGACCTAAGGGATGGGACGCTGCCTTGTTCGGACCCTCTGCCTGGAGATGGAGGCAAGGACGCAAACTCCTCAATGTCAGAAGGCTGAGACATGACCACTGAAACAACCAAACAAAACAAATTGTGATACATGCGCCCTGCTGCCCGCGTGCTAGGCAGACAATGTGACAGACTTAAACCCCCCCTCTCACCATTATATATATAGGGTTCGGACCGCGCACATAAAAAGACGGTATACAAACAGTTTTTTTCTTTCTCCTTCTCCTTTTAGAAATAAACCGAGGGCTGCAAATGTCCTATTTATGGATATCCTGCAACTAATAAAAATTATAATAGTGTAAATCCGTACGGTTGTTTTGCCCTGCAGTGCATAGATTGTACTTACACGGCACTCCACCAACAAAAAGTGTATCTACGATATCCTCCGCAGGTGGTTAGATTTTTCGCGGCGAAGATCCACATTCATACACCACCAAACAGGCTAAAACCACGGACTTGATTCCAGCACACACCAGATGATCCTGCTAGTATTCCCCATTTTCTTTTCCTTAAAAGTTTCTGTGGATACAAGTGGCTTCCTACATAGTGAACCGACTGGGGGAAGGCGAGTTCCTCCTCTGACAATCCTTCACTACGGAGCCACCTGGTGCTGTAGGAGCCTCCTGGCTCCGTAGTGAAGGATTGTCAGAGGAGGACACGCCTGCCCCCAGTCGGTTCACTATGGTAGGAGCCACTTTATCCACAGAAACTTTTAAGGAAAAGAATAGTGGAATACTAGCAGCTACTCATCGGTGTGTGCTGGAATCAAGTCAGTGGTTTTAGCCCTGTTTGGTGTGTATGAACGTGGATCTTCGCCGCGAAAAATCTAACCACCTGCGGAGGATATCGTAAGATACGCTTTTTGTTGGTGAGTGCCGTGGTAAGTACAATCTGTGCACTGCGGGGCAAAACAACCGACGGATTTACACTATTAAATTTTTATTAGTTGCAGGATATCCACAAATGGACATTTGAAGCCCTCGGTTTTATTTTCTAAAAGGAGAAGGAAAAAACCTGTTTGTATACCGTCTATTATGCGCGCGGGTCCGAACCCTATATATATACTGCATGAAAGTGTGATTCACCCCACAACACTCCTCGGACCTGCAGCGGAACATTTTTGCGGACTGGTGACTAGATATCTTTCCCCCCTCTCACCATGCAGCGTGTAAGGAACATGCGAATGCCAATTAGGCCGACACGAAGTATGTTAGTCGTTTCCACTGAAGTATGAAAAAAACGAGCCCGAGTTTGAATCTGCGACGTGACAGATCAATTATAAACGACTACTGCGGGCTGACGTACCTACGGACGTGGCAGGTAATGTATATAAGAATAGGTATTGTGGAAAACTGACCGTATGACGTATGGAACTAGTCTACGAAATATGAGACAACATATGCCTGTCCCCCGTGACAGAGTGCGGTTGTATCTGCGCATGAAACCACCCTCCGCTGTATATGCATGTAAGTACTCACAGCAATAAAAAAATTTATATATATTTTTTTTTTTTTTTTTTAATTATATATTTTTTATTAAATATTGGTGTATGATTTTTATTTTATTTTTTTACGTCAAGAGCTAATCGATGTGTGCAGAATACCAGCTAAGATAAGCATGTACTGTATGAGGTGACGCATGATGTGCCCAAACCTGGAGAACAGAAGCAGTTGCCCTTGCACTGACAATCATGCCCAGTTGACTTGCGACCATACGCACAAATTTGGAAATGCCCTTTAAGAACTGATTTCAGAAAATGACATCTGAGCAAACATTTGAGCCAAGTGCATGGCAATGCTGACCCCTAGTGCTCAACCCGGAACTGCATGTTAATAAAAAAAAAAAACATTCCTCCAACCTAGATCCCCCTCCCTCCCTCCCTGCCTCCCTGCCTCCCTCCCTCCCTCCCTCCCTCACCTTCCCTGCCTCCCTCACACAGTTCCACAAACCCAAAAGGTCCGATAGTAAATTCTCAGAAAACCCTGGAAGATGAAGTGGGAGAGCCCGGCTTCTGCAACACTCCGTCTCATGGAGCGCTTGTAGATGACGTCAATGACCCAGAAGTACAGAGGACGTCTGTGACCCGCCGACGTGCTGCCCCTGTGAGCCGTGCCGGCTAGGAAGGCACCGGCTACTCCCACAAATCCAGGTTACCTACGGCCAGCCTTCAAACTTGTGCAGACAGGAATGATCCACTGAAAATACACTGCTCAAAAAAATAAAGGGAACACAAAAATAACACATCCTAGATCTGAATTAATGAAATATTCTTCTGAAATACTTTGTTCTTTACATAGTTGAATGTGCTGACAACAAAATCACACAAAAAAAAAAATATGGAAATCAAATTTTTTAACCCATGGAGGTCTGGATTTGGAGTCACCCTCAAAATTAAAGTGGAAAAACACACTACAGGCTGATCCAACTTTGATGTAATGTCCTTAAAACAAGTCAAAATGAGGCTCAGTAGTGTGTGTGGCCTCCACGTGCCTGTATGACCTCCCTACAACGCCTGTGCATGCTCCTGATGAGGTGGCGGACGGTCTCCTGAGGGATCTCCTCCCAGACCTGGACTAAAGCATCTGCCAACTCCTGGACAGTCTGTGGTGCAACGTGACGTTGGTGGATAGAACGAAACGTGATGTCCCAGATGTGCTCAATTGGATTCAGGTCTGGGGAACGGGCAGGCCAGTCCATAGCATCAATGCCTTCGTCTTGCAGGAACTGCTGACACACTCCAGCCACATGAGGTCTAGCATTGTCTTGCATTAGGAGGAACCCAGGGCCAACCGCACCAGCATATGGTCTCACAAGGGGTCTGAGGATCTCATCTCGGTACCTAATGGAAGTCAGGCTACCTCTGTGCGTCCCTCCAAAGAAATGCCACCCCACACCATTACTGACCCAATGCCAAACCGGTCATGCTGGAGGATGTTGCAGGCAGCAGAACGTTCTCCATGGCGTCTCCAGACTCTGTCACATGTGCTCAGTGTGAACCTGCTTTCATCTGTGAAGAGCACAGGGCGCCAGTGGCGAATTTGCCAATCTTGGTGTTTTCTGGCAAATGCCAAACGTCCTGCACGGTGTTGGGCTGTAAGCACAACCCCCACCTGTGGACGTCGGGCCCTCATATCACCCTCATGGAGTCTGTTTCTGACCGTTTGAGCAGACACATGCACATTTGTGGCCTGCTGGAGGTCATTTTGCAGGGCTCTGGCAGTGCTCTCCTGATCTTCCTTGCACAAAGGCGGAGGGTAGCAGTCCTGCTGCTGGGTTGTTGCCCTCCTACGGCCTCCTCCACATCTCCTGATGTACTGGCCTGTCTCCTGGTAGCGCCTCCATGCTCTGGACACTACGCTGACAGACACAGCAAACCTTCTTGCCACAGCTCACATTGATGTGCCATCCTGGATAAGCTGCACTACCTGAGCCACTTGTGTGGGTTGTAGACTCCGTCTCATGCTACCACTAGAGTGAAAGCACCGGCAGCATTCAAAAGTGACCAAAACATCAGCCAGGAAGCATAGGAACTGAGAAGTAATCAGGTCACCACCTGCAGAACCACTCCTTTATTGGGGGTGTCTTGCTAATTGCCTATAATTTCCACCTGTTGTCTATCCCATTTGCACAACAGCATGTGAAATTGATTGTCACTCAGTGTTGCTTCCTAAGTGGACAGTTTGATTTCACAGAAGTGTGATTGACTTGGAGTTACATTGTGTTGTTTAAGTGTTCCCTTTATTTTTTTGAGCAGTGTATAATTATAGTGGTGTGATTTCTATATATCCGCAGTGAAATAATGCGCAGAATGTCTCTGATGGGCTTGTGCTATTGTGTATCTGCTGTTTCACCTGTAAATATCCAGCTTTACATTAAAATGTTGCGGCTTTTATAACACATTTAATGGTTGAAGTCCTATAGCAGGCAGG
The DNA here is from genome assembly GCF_905171765.1 of Bufo bufo. Taxonomy (NCBI): domain Eukaryota; kingdom Metazoa; phylum Chordata; class Amphibia; order Anura; family Bufonidae; genus Bufo; species Bufo bufo. The sequence goes on from NC_053392.1 coordinate 250,890,930, forward strand.
TATTGTTTGTATCGCTCCTGTGGCGTCCCACACAGAGGCAATACACTGCCTGCTGTTACCTTTAAGTGTCTTCTGTGTGTGTGTGGCCGCTCCTCTCCAGTAAACTGTCCGGTTAGGGTTCGCTGCTCTCTGTATTCCCAATGTGCGCACAGCAAGCTTCTACCATTGAATGTGTTATAAAAGCTGCAACATTTATTTAATGTAAAGCTGGATATTTACAGGTGAAACAGCAGATACACAATAGCACAAGTCCATCAGAGACATTCTGCGCATTATTTCACTGCGGATATATAGAAATCGCACCACTATAATTATATATCCAGTGGATCATTCCTGTCTGCACATCCAAATAATAATTATACCGCTGATTAAATGACAATTTTAACATCCACAGGCTAAATTGGCTGAGAACTAACCCAGGGGCAATTGCACTGCTGATGAACTGACACTTTTAACAGCTGAGAAACAGTGGCTTTGTCCTAGGAGGGACAATCTTGAATATTATATCACCGCCAGTGATACAGTTTTTTACTTATAGTTTTCTACTTAAACCTCCATTTTACACATCCTGGAGGATCTTCTACCTGTTTCATTTTTATTTTTTTCATTTTTTTATTCATTCATCATTTTTTTCACTTTTTATATCTCCTTCATTTTTTATCTATATGCTTCTTGCACTTTGTATCTATATATTTGAATGTTAATTATAAGAGGGAAAATAAATTAATTTATACTAAATACATTCTGTCTGCTCTCTATTTGTTTCCAGATATAGTGTGCCAGTCTATCAACCATATCTATCCTTACACATTTTCTACTGGCTGGGTGAGTCAGTCAGACTTAGGCTGAGTTCACACGGGCGAGTTTTCCGCGCGGGTGCAATGCGTGAGGTGAACGCATTGCACCCTCACTGAATCCGGACCCATTCACTTCTATGGGGCTGTGCACATGAGCGGTGATTTTCACGCATCACTTGTGCGTTGCGTGAAAATCGCAGCATGCTCTATACCAGGGGTGTCAAACTCAAATTCATCGGTGGCCGCATCAGCAGTTTGGTCACCCTCAAAGGGCCGAAAAACTTACAGTTACTTGGCTTGGCCCTTGGGGATCTCGGACGCCACTTCCACACTTTGGCCGGGGGCTCGGTGGAGCTGATGAGGTGTTTTATCCTAATGAGAAAGATTTCATAATAAGTATTTGGAGAAGGTGCAGAGGGATAGCAGAGCAGGGAGAGGCTGGTGCTGCTACTAGGGGGTCATACCATGGGGGAGTAATAAAGCCCACCATAATGCCCCCCCCAGTGCCAGTAATAATAGCCCCCTATGCCAGTAATAGCAGCCCCCCTGTGCCAGTAATAGCAGCCCCCAGTAATAACAGCCTCCAGTAATAACAGCCCCCGGTAATAAGAGCCCCTCTGTGCCAGTAATAACAGCCCCCAGTAATAAGAGCCCCTCTGTGCCAGTAATAACAGCCCCCAGTAATAAGAGCCCCTCTGTGCCAGTAATAGCCCCCAGTAATAACAGCCCCCAGTAATAAGAGCCCCTCTGTGCCAGTAATAACAGCCCCCAGTAATAAGAGCCCCTCTGTGTCAGTAATAACAGCCCCCAGTAATAAGAGCCCCTCTGTGCCAGTAATAACAGCCCCAAGTAATAAGAGCCCCTCTGTGCCAGTAATAACAGCCCCCAGTAATAAGAGCCCCTCTGTGCCAGTAATAACAGCCCCCAGTAATAAGAGCCCCTCTGTGCCAGTAATAACAGCCCCCAGTAATAAGAGCCCCTCTGTGCCAGTAATAACAGCCCCCAGTAATAAGAGCCCCTCTGTGTCAGTAATAACAACCCCCGCCAGTAATAACAGCCCCCCCTTTGCCAGTAATAACAGCCCCCGCCAGTAATAACAGCCCCCCCTTTGCCAGTAATAACAAACAGCCCCCCCTTTGCCAGTAATAACAGCCCCCGCTAGTAAAAGTATTGTACATAATAAAAAAAAACCACATACTTACCTCCATGTCAGTGATGCGATGCAGGCCTCTTCTGGCCTGTGTCCCACGCTGTACGGCTCAGGCAGCGCGATGACGTCATCGCGCCGCCTGCGCCGGCCTCTGATAGGCTGCAGGCACTAGGCCGGCAGCCTATCAGAGGAAGGGAAAGGGACACGCCTCTCCCTCCCCTACCGCAGCACAGGCAGGCATCTGTATCGCTGTCCTGAGGACAGCGATACAGATGACTGGAGATGAGCGCTTCCACAATGGAAGCGCTCATCTCCCTGTGCCCTGCCGCCGCCGCCAGCTCGCTCGCTGCGCGGGCCACATGACGAGGTCTGGCGGGCCGGATTCGGCCCGCGGGCCTTGTGTTTGACACCCGTGCTCTATACTGTGCATTTTTTTCACGCAACGCAGGCCCCATAGAAGTAAATGGGGCTGCGTGAAAATCGCAAGCATCCGCAAGAAAGTGCTGATGTGGTGCGATTTTCACGCATGGTTGCTAAGATGAAAGTCTATTCACTGTATTATTTTCCCTTATAACATGGTTATAAGGGAAAATAATAGCATTCTTTAATACAGAATGCTTAGTAGAAGGTCAATTGAGGGTTAAAAAATATAAAAAAATTAACTCACCTCCTCCTCTTGATCTCGTAGTTGCCGATCTCTTCTTACTTCTTTAATCATGAGCTGCCGGCTAAAGGACCTGTGGTGACGTCACATCACATGGTCCAATCACATGGTCCATCACCGTGGTGATGGACCATGTGATGAGCTCAGTGACGTCACCACAGGTCCTTTGACAGGTCCTGAAGAAAGAACAGGAGACCGGCAGCTACGCGATCAATTGGAGGAGGTGAGTTACTTAATTTTTTATTTTTAACCCTCAATTGACCTGTATTAAGAATGCTATTATTTTCCCTTATAACCATGTTATAAGGGAAAATATTTACATCTACACAACCTTGAACCCAAACATAACCTTCAGTGAAGAAGTTCGGGTCTGGGTACCACATTCAGTGTTTTATCACGCGCGTGCAAAACGCATTGCACCCGCGCGATAAAAACTGAACTACGGAACGCAATTGCAGTCAAAACTGACTGCAATTGGGTACCTACTCACGCGGGTTTGCCGCAATTGTTAGCGCAATTCATGCGCTTCTCCTTCTTTGTGTGGTGCCAAATCAATTAGAAGTATAAGTATGTGTATGCCATATAGCTTTATAATGAGACCAGACACACTAGGTGGTTTCATGAAAGCATCTTCTCATCTTCCCTGAGCCATGGTAGAAGAGACCCTTTATTCACAGTACATTGACTTAAATAGCAGACATGACATCACAAAAGGGGTGTTCCTTAAGAAGAGACTATTCGCTCCTTAACCTGATAGGAGTGGTTTAGGTAGATTTGAAAACTGTAATGTAATCCCCTCTTCCCCCTCCCTTATTGACCTTCTCATACATATGGTTTGCAGCCATCTAGTGGACAGAAATGTGTACTACAGAATGTTCGCATTATATATGCATAGAATAATAAATCCATCTCTCACAAATCCCTCCTTTTGCGGGAAATAGACCAAAGGTGAACAGGCAAAGTGAGGTACTCTCCCAACGCCCTAAACAGCGAAGAGCTGGACTTTCCTTATTGCTTCACCAGGTCCCCTCAACTCCCTTTCGGGTTTGCCTTTACCTTGTCCTACTTACCCCGCAACCATCAACAAGGTTTTATTTACTTAAGGATGGAATAATCTTTGTCTTTGACAGGGGCACAGCACATATACATAGTGTGGGCATGGATGTATTATACATTTTCAAAAACAATTTTCCTAAAATGTAGAACTATACGACAGCCTGTTAAAACCAATCAGGGGCAGATCCTTGGTGATCCTTCCATCAGGGGCAGTGTTGTCCGGAATGTAGATGCAGCAGGAACTGTTGACCCCTCCTTTTTCTGCTGTCAAGGACCAGTCGGTTCTGTAGAGTAATCACTGGAAAAGAGCTCAGTTGTTCCACCATTCCCTTAACAGCATCACATATATAATTCACAAATCTCTGTTGATGACAATAGATATGTTAATCCAATCAAAAAAATAATAATTATTTGTTTATTTTTACTAATCATGGGAGTTAATGACTCAAATCCTGCAACTATCTGACTTTTTGCTTTAAATTAATCAGAAACTCTTCTACAGACTCCTATGGCATCAATGTATACATGTGAGTCAAAGGATGTAGGGAGTGACCTCCTTAGTCGTGACCGGACAATGTTTTCTGATTTGATCCCACTCAGGAGGTGAGAATAGAACAAATGGCATCAGTACCCGATCAGGACTTGATCAGGGTACATTGACCACTTCATTCCCCCTGCATCCTGGGTCGGAGTTTCAAATCTCCACACAATCACCAGATATCTGCGTTTTGATCATTTTGGTTGATAAACCAACTGTCAGAGTAAACGTTAGAGTCACTACTTGTCTTCTTCAGCTGAATTATGTAAGAACAATATCCTGGAGGGAAAACACCAAAGGGCTTTCCTGTATAAATCCTGTCTCTAAGGTCAGTTTGTCATTATATTTTTAAATCGTCCAAATATTTAATGTCAATTATAGGTAAGGATGTAGGAGCCACAGATGCAACTGAACTTTGAGGTTTCTCTCTTATCAACATTCTAAATTTGCCTAGGGGATCTTTGTCACTTACACATGCTCCTAACACATATATCCCCGAATCCTGTTGGATAGGATTTCTAATGGACAGGAACAGAGGATTACATTCATCATATTTACAACTGTTTGGTGGGGTTCCCTTCAGGATAGTCATTCTTTGTGACAAACCTTCAGCTTTACTGACTCTAGAGGTAGTTTCCACTGGTTTATATTCCCAACACTTCAGACTAGTGCTCCATTCGGTTAATTTCCAATATCCACAGTTGGTATGGTCATATCTAAACACAATTACCATAGACTGGGTCAGTCCCAGTCACACAGATGTACTTATCAGACCAAAACCAAGTGTCCTATCTGTCATCTGTCTTACAGTCCACTATACTGCAAAAGTCAACTTAGTTGTTCCTGACTCATCTTGATAATATATCACCGTTGGAATTTTATTTGACTGTGATTTCCCCTTTGTACAATATGGAACAAACAATAAGGCATGAAACAACATTATGGCTCTTATAGTCCTGGCACTTGATTGCAATACGATCAGTTTCTCCTTGCAATTCGACAGCAGTGGCGGCGGTTATCAGGACTTGATGTATATCTTCAAACCGTGGCTCTAGGACTTTCCACACATCTCTCGTTTCACCACTACCCAATCTCCTGATTGTAAAGAATGAATCGCTTCTATACAGTCTGGATTCTAGGAAACAACTAAAACTTGGAAATACAAATTAGACAATAACTTGTGCAACAGACAACATCATTTGGAAAACTACTATGCTGCATCTGGAACTATTGGGGAAATAGACACCTAATCCAGGAGCATTCCCAAAGAGTACTTCATAAGGACTTAGGCCTATCTTTCGGTTAGATGTATATCGGATGGAGAAAAACCCCAGGGATAGGTACTCTCACCTCAGTCAGTATATTTTAGCTGTAGCCTTTGCTACAGGCCAAATCTCTGAATATCCTGGAAAGAGATCAATATAGACACAGACATATTCACACTGTTCCACCTTTGTTCTGAATGTAGTCACTCCGCAGTCTCTGAAATGGGTAAGATGACCTGGGCATATGCCTTCCTGGAACTCCCATAGTTCTCCTATCATTATTACAGCAACTAACCTAGTGGCAGCATTGTTGAACCCAGGAGCCATCCACCACAGAACCCAGTCACACCTTCTCTCTCTGGATTTGCCCATGTTCTAAATCCATCCTCTTTAGGTAGAGTGCCCTCTGAAGGAAGAGTTTCTTACCAACTCTCCAGAGTCCTATTATCACTTCTACCTTTATCCTTTGATGTTTCCTTTCAGCCTCTGTAACCTGTATCTGAAAAAGGCAAACTTTTTGGAAATCCACTGGCCTTAAGCCATCCTGTATCACACAGATTTCCACTTAGTGTGCTGTTCCTTTCATATTGAATTTCTGCACTGTATTATTTCTTGTTTTACCTCTGTTGTTTGTCTATTGTTCTCTGCTGCCATCTGCTGGCCGGAATTTGTATGCTGCACGCCTCGTTCGTTGTCTATAAAGTTTTATCTCTGGGCGTGGTTTTGCAGCCTTGGGCCTGGTCACTTCCTGTAGCCTTTTTCAGTGCTGCATTCTTTGTGACTGGAGACACACACCTTGGCTTGTGAAGGCATCAGTTTTTGACCAGCAGTAGCCTCAGCAGTTGCCTCAGCAGTTGCCTCAGCAGTTAGCCTCAGGAAAGACATCCACATGACAGCATCTACTGCATTTCTGTATTGTATCACCGTATGTCACTGCTCTGGATCAAATAAACCCACGTTTGATTGCATCCTCATGTCTACGTCTGGGTCCATCTAACCTGAGCATCTGCCGGTCCGGTCTGCTCCACTGCTTGGATACGAAGGTAGGCCAGTCACAAAGCCATTATCAGTTACACCTTCAATCGCCTTCATGTGGGGACAGAACAGTCAAAAACTGCCTTAAAGCCTTATACCCCAGTCAATATCCGTCTGAATGTCCAATGCCCGGCTGCAGGTTCCCTCAAAGCCCAGCGCCACACTCAGGAACCTCCCCTGCAACAGGCCCACTCCCAGCAAATCTGCCCAGCAACAGTGCATGTCCCATAAGCCTAAGGGGAAGCACGGCGTGTCCGCAGTAGATATATTCTCGCCTGGAAGTCCTCCACTATTCGCCAAGCCACTTTCTACATCCGATGTTAACCCTTGCTCGCATGATATAAGAACTGTTCACGCACGCGGGGCCTCCCTTAAACCAAAACCCCGCAATTCACTAAAAGGACTTTGGGAAACTCATCGGGGTGCCTCATCTGAGCCGCACTGCAATTTTCAGCCCCCAATTCAAAAGTTCGATTTCTTAAAGAGACAGCGCACCTTAAATCAAAATGTCCGAAAAGGACCTTGTACAGTTCCCCAGCGATGAAACAAAGCAAATGCAACCTGATACTGATCATTATGAAGAGCTGGAGGTAGAAACCACACTTCCAGCAGACCAAGTCACGCGACCAAGGCGCTCTCTCAAACCAACTATAAAGATCACAGAAAACTATCACACCAGGAAAGATGAGCTATGTGACGACCTGGAAGATCTATGGGAGCGAGTTTCCTCCCTCATATCAGGACTCAAGTCCTCCTCAGGCGATGCCACCAGCTTACAAGTTACCGTCGTGCGGCTGAACGCAGCCCATGAAAGATACAAGAGACTGTCCACAAGGTATATAACCTTTCTAAAAGACTCTAATATTGAAGAAGCCCCATCAGAATTGTGCAAGGCAGAATCAATAGACAGACAAAGAGAAGCCATGGTGCTGGATGCTAAAGATAAAGTGGAACTCCGTATCTCTCATTTGCAAGAAACTAGATCACACAGATCGCATTCATCCAAACATTCCTCGCGGTCCTACAGATCATCATGCTCTAGAAGCTCCGCCCTGAGCGACAGATTACTAGAGGCCCGCATAAATGCAGAGCAATCCAAAGTGAGGCGTTCCTTCACCGAAAAAGAAGTCCTTGCGAGGGCAGAGGCACAGACGGCGGCCAAGAGGGCTGAAGCGGAGGTAGAAGCCAAGAGGACAGAAGCAGAGGCGGCGGCCAAGAGGGCTGAAGCGGAGGCAGAAGCCAAGAGGGCTGAAGCAGAGGCAGAAGCCAAGAGGGCAGAAGCGGAGGCGGCGGCCAAGAGGGCTGAAGCAGAGGCAGAAGCCAAGAGGGCTGAAGCAGAGGCAGAAGCCAAGAGGGCAGAAGCGGAGGCAGAAGCCAAGAGGGCAGAAGCAGAGGCTCGAATAAAGATCCTTGAATCAGAGAGGGAAGAGGAAATCGCATTAGCAAAAGTAAGACTACTTGAGCAAGCATTGAGCCAAGGCCTTGATTCAGTCTGCTTACCACCAGAGGAGATAGACGATCCAGCTGATCGCACCAGCGACTATGTACTGAAACAGTTACCTGCACCACCCCCAGTGTGCAGTACTGTCCAAGCCAACAACACCGAAACCTCCAAGTCAGCTCTACCCGCAGTGCCAGTGACACCCACAGCACCCGAGCAATCCAATAACAGTCGCCCAGACGCGCTCTCTCAAGGGCAGTTATTACAGCAAGATGGCTACCAGGTGTTTCCTGGCCTACGTCCACAGCTCAAGCAGCAGTCATCAGAATCGACAGAGGCTAGACCACAGCTCAACCCTGCAGCAACATCATTCTACCCGGAAGCATCTCACCCTTTCACGCCACGCAGCCTATACGCCCCAGGGGCATCACAAGTTGTCATGGCAACAAGCAGTGAGAAATCAGATATGTCTGAGTTTGCCAGGTTTATGGTGAGCAGAGAGCTAATTAACACCAGTCTCTCAAAATTTGATGACCATGCGGAGAGCTACAGAGCCTGGAAGGCAACCTTCAAAGCCGCCATCGCCAACCTCAACCTAACCGCAGAGCAGGAGCTCGACCTCTTGATCAACTGGCTGGGCCCAGGCTCCACAAATCGCATCAAGAGCCTTAGAACTGTCTATGTGGGACAAGCAGAAGCAGGTCTCGCTGCAGCCTGGCAGAGACTCGAACGCACCTTTGGCAGTGCAGAAGCAATAGAGAAGGCACTATTCAGGAGACTGCAGAACGTCCCCAAGATCAGTCTCAAGGATGTCCACAAGCTTCAGGATCTAAGTGATTTGCTCATGGAACTGGAGCTTGCCAAAAGAGACCCTCGTCTGTCCGGGCTGTGCTACCTAGATACAGCCCATGGGGTGAACCCAATTGTCGTGAAGTTACCATACAGCCTGCAAGAGAAGTGGGCGGCATCAGTCTCAAGGTACAAAAGAGTGCATGACGTCACTTTTCCCCCATTTATTCATTTCTGTAGGTTCATCGATGAACAGTCCCAGATGAGGAATGACCCCAGCCTCGACTTCCTGGAGTTCAATACTACAGCTTCAGTGACACCATCATCAAGGTATGAAAGTATTGTGCATAAACACAGAGACTTTAAGAGCAGCGTGAATGTTAGAAAGACTAACCTACCATCATCTGCAGTACCCACTGGTAGACAGTACACTACCTCATCAGGAGACAAGGCCTTCAATCGTGAATGTCCCATTCATAAAAAACCACACTCACTGAACAAATGCAGAGGATTTAGATCCAAAACCATACAGGAGCGCAAGAAAGTCCTCACCGAGCTTGGGGTATGTTTCAGGTGCTGCGCCTCATTGGAGCACATGGCTAAGGACTGTAAATCCATTATCAAGTGTGAGGAGTGTCATAGTGATAGACATGCCTCAGCTATGCACCCAACTACACTCACAAGGGACTCACCTGCTGCTGTCACTACCAGTCCTGCTCAAAGTCATGGCGGGGAGCCCCAGAACCACGCTAACACAGCCACTGCTGTTTCCTGCTCATGCTCGGACGTATGTGGGGAGGGCCAGAGTGAGAAATGTTGTGCCCGCATATGCCTAATCAAGGTCTACCCGGAGGGGCTACCAGAAAAGGCAGAAAAAATGTATGCCATCATTGACGACCAAAGCAACCGCTCCCTAGCAGGACCTAAATTCTTTGAAGCCTTTGGTATAAAGGGACCGTCAGAACCCTACATCTTAAACACCTGCTCGGGCCGCATAGAGACTAGCGGCAGGAGGGCACAAGGATTCATCGCTTGTTCCGTCAGTGGAAATACGGAAATACCTCTACCGACTCTGATCGAATGCGATCAAATACCCAACCATAGGGATGAGATTCCTACCCCGGAAGCTGCATTTCACCATCCACACCTAAGGCACCTATCCAACGTTATCCCACCTATGGACAACAACGCTGAGATTCTACTCCTGCTTGGCAGAGACAATCTAAGGGTACACAAGGTGTGTCAACAGTGTAATGGTCCCGACTATGCACCATATGCCCAGAGACTGGACTTGGGATGGGTAGTCATAGGAAATGTATGCTTGGATCAACCAAAAATCCGCTCATTCAAAACGTACGTGCGTGGAGATGGACGCACAACTTGCATTAAGCCTTGCCCTCATCACTATGAGGTGAAAGAGAAGCCTCCAGACCTCATGCAACCACCTGACGACATTCCTCCCTTTGCTGACAACTTGGGAAGATTAGTCTTTCACACAAGCAAGGACGATGATAAAGTAGCTTTGTCAGTAGAGGACAGAGAATTTATCAAGATAATGGACAATGAGTTCCTTAAAGACGAAACCAATCACTGGGTTTCTCCATTACCCTTCCGAGCTACCAGGGTGAGACTCCCGAACAATAGGGAACAAGCTCTGTCTAGATTTAACTCTCTTCAGCGTACCATGAACAGTAAGCCTGAGATGAGAGAACACATCGTTGCCTTTATCGACAAAATATTCCGCAACAACCATGCAGAACCAGCTCCATCCTTAGGGAAGAACGACGAGTGCTGGTACTTGCCTTCATTTGGAGTGTATCACCCACGGAAACCTAATCAAATTAGGGTTGTTTTCGACTCAAGTGCCAAACATCAAGGTGTATCGCTTAATGATGTCCTTCTCACAGGTCCTAATCTGACGAATAACCTAGTTGGAGTGCTGATGAGGTTCAGAAAAGAGCTTGTTGCCATCACCGCCGACATTGAACAGATGTTCCACTGTTTCGTAGTCAGAGAGGACCACCGGAATTTCCTCAGGTTTCTGTGGTACAAGAATAACGACACCAACGCAGAGATGGCAGAATATCGTATGAGGGTACACGTATTTGGAAACAGCCCTTCACCTGCCGTGGCAACTTACGGCCTTCGGCGAACTGCATTAGAGGGAGAATCAGAGTACGGTAAAGACGCCAGAGACTTTGTAGAAAAGGACTTCTACGTAGACGATGGACTCAAATCACTACCGACTGAAGAAGCGGCTATCGATCTGCTCAAAAGGACTCAAAGTATGTTGTACCAAGCTAAACTTAGACTACACAAAATTGCTTCAAACAGCCTGGCCGTTATGAGGGCCTTCGAATCAGGCGATCATGCACCAGGATTCAAGGACATTAACTTGGGACTGGACAGTCCACCTGTGCAGAGGAGCTTGGGCCTCAGATGGGATCTCTCGGCTGACTCCTTCGGTTTTCAGATAAGTTGTGCAGACAAGCCATTCACAAAGCGAGGCATCCTATCAGTGGTAAACAGCCTATTTGATCCGCTGGGATTTGTAGCGCCCATTACCATACAAGGTAAATCTCTACTGAGACAGTTTTCTGAAACAGTCAAGGATTGGGATACCCCACTTCCCTCCGAGAAAGAGCAAAAATGGGAAGCCTGGAAGCGATCTTTGTGTGCCTTGGATGAGATCCACATCCCGAGACGCTATATTAAAACTTCACTTTCCTCTAGCATAAAGAAAGAACTCCACGTGTTCTCGGACGCCTCCACGGAGGCCATCGCAGCGGTTGCCTATCTGAAGGTGACAGAACCCAACAACCAAAATCACGTTGGAATAGTCTTTGGTCCAGAGTTTCTGCTTGGAGAGGCGGACGAATGTGTACAGGAAGTTTTCAGCATCCAGGATCCGGATAATGATCCAGAAATCCGCACTGAAGTTAGTGCATTAGTCACTGGAACAAAGCAAACCGCCAGCTTCAGTTGTCAGCGCTTTGAACGTTTCTCCAGTTGGATGAGACCCATCGAGAACGTCCCTGATGGGTGAACAGGACTGTATCTAGCTTTGCAGATCTTCTCCATTCCAAGTTGGAACACAGGACTAATCTATGTTTGCATTCTAACATGTTTTTCTTTTTACAGGTTGATTATATTTCATGGACATTCGTCATAGTGAAATCCCCTAAGTGAATTTCAGACGGGGAGTGTGCTGTTCCTTTCATATTGAATTTCTGCACTGTATTATTTCTTGTTTTACCTCTGTTGTTTGTCTATTGTTCTCTGCTGCCATCTGCTGGCCGGAATTTGTATGCTGCACGCCTCGTTCGTTGTCTATAAAGTTTTATCTCTGGGCGTGGTTTTGCAGCCTTGGGCCTGGTCACTTCCTGTAGCCTTTTTCAGTGCTGCATTCCTTTGTGACTGGAGACACACACCTTGGCTTGTGAAGGCATCAGTTTTTGACCAGCAGTAGCCTCAGCAGTTAGCCTCAGAAAAGACATCCACATGACAGCATCTACTGTATTCCATCACTGTATGTCACTGCTCTGGATCAAATAAACCCCTGTTTGATTGCATCCTCATGTCTACGTCTGGATCCATCTAACCTGAGCATCTGCCGGTCCGGTCTGCTCCACTGCTTGGATACGAAGGTAGGCCAGTCACAAAGCCATTATCAGTTACACCTTCATTCGCCTTCATGTGGGGACAAAACACTTAGCGTAGACTTCAGGTAATAATGTAACCTCTACCTTCTCAGGCAGCATCAGGGCATCAAACATCTTTCATACACTCAGCATTCATTATTGATGGGCTTAGCCATGGATCAAACAAAATCTCTGCTTCACTAGATTAGACCATAATAATAAGTGATACCGAAGGCATACCTGGATGTTAGTAGTCTTACCCTCAGCCATCTTACCAACTTCAGCGAGTGTCTTCAGCTCTGTCTCCTGCACTACCATTGCTGGATGGAGTGGTTCTTTCTTGACAACATCAGATTAAGTAGGAACAGCATATCCTGTCCGAAATGATCCATCTTCCAGGAACCTGAAATGATCTACCAGAAACTCAAAAATGTGGTTATTAATTGGAGACATTCATGTAAATTTGAATTTTTATTTACTACTCCCAGAAAGCACTTTATTTACAGAGGTGGGAAAAAGTATTTGTATTTATACTCCCAGCCTCCCCCCTTCCAGATGCAGCAGAGTAATCGGATTTAATTTTGCACACCCTTAAGACGGTGATTAATTGGTGAGAGGAGTAGGAATTGCATTACTATATGCTCCTACACATGTGATACTACCCTTAGCCATGAGAGATCATGGAACATGTTTGCTATGAGGCAATGGAATTAGATCCTAAGGATTATATAAATAATAGGGATCCAGTATTTGATTCTGGGTTGTTAATTCCCTATGGGTGTTTCATTTGAAAGGGCTGAACATTTGTAGCTCCTCCCACGGGCGAGGAAGTGGGCAAGTACCTACAAAGTCTTCCTCCCCCCTTGTGGGGAGGACTGATAGGCAGCCACGCCCGCCTTAGGTCTTTGTTTGATTTAACTTTAACAATATGACAAAATAGGGACAAAATGAACTTCTCTCAAGCCTAGCCAACACTAGACCTTTCTAGATGATTCTCAAGATCATACACAAAGGCAGCACTTAGGATTTTCTCATGCATATCTAAAGTAAGCTCAAAAATCCAAATCCACCCAACTTTCCTGGAGTCTAGTGAAAACTTTCTCCATACTCTCTGTCCTGATGACAATGTGACTGACTGATGACCTAAACACTTCCTCCCAGACTCACTTATCTTCACTATGCATTAAATCCCCAGCTCTACATTGGACTACATTTTCCAAATCTCATAAATAATATGAGAAAACTCTCCATATTTTAACTAATTTTCTATAAAGCAGCATAAGTAAGTCCTCTGAATTGGGAATTCTATTCATCATGGCAAAATTGATGTTACTACTGGGTGTAGTATATGTCATCCATCATATAATGATGCAGATATCCCTACACTTTCACTCATATCTGAATAAGGACTTAGAATGGGTGCAACAGATTGATAGGATTGGACACTTCCAATTAGCATCATGGGAATAATTAATGCAGGTACCTTTTTAACTGATGGGACATACAATTTGGAAAGGGTTATTTGTAGACATCACTGGATATAATCCAGTGTTGGGAATTATGATAGGAATTGTGTCCTGTCTTTGACATCCACAAACAACAACATTTCTGTGCCTGCACACACACTCCCATCCCCCATAAGGAGGGGGTTGATGTCCTAAGGAAAGAGTTTTGGGGGGAAGGGCTAGAGGGAGCAGAAGGCACAGTGGGTGGTGCTGATTAGCACATTCCAGTACATGGTGTAGAGGAGGGGCTGACAGAAAAAGCAATAGTATTGTTTGATGGACCACAAGACCCAGGATTACTTTTTAAAGTTACAACAGATGTGGTGGGGGAAGGGATGCCACATGGCAAACTGTCCTGTTCTTTGTTCCCTGTATGATTCAAAATCCTCCATCTTACTATACCAATATTGTCCATTCTTCTCAATTTCTTTCAACTTTCCATCTACACTTTTCCACAAACTTTAATTTAATCTATCTTCTACTGCATTTGCAACCTCTAGGGGGAACTTTTACACAAAACTGCATATTTACAGATAATACCGGAAATCGCTGCTACTTAGTATGACAGAATGCTTTCAACTTTTATTCCTAACTGAAACTTTTCCTTCTCTTTTTTCCATCAACTGAGCCGCTGTTAATATCTCTTTACTCTGTCCTGCAACATTAGAATTTCCCATTATTGTAGTTACACAAAGATCAAACAATTGCTATTTATCGAGCCCACTAACTTAAGCGTAGTTGCACAAAGATCAAACGGTATCCGATTACTATAAGTAATCGCTATCGAACCCACAAACTTAAGCGCAGTTGCACAAAGATCAAACAATATAATAGTATTGAGCCCACAATCTCTCTTGGTGAAGACCCCTAGTCAATTCACCGGGATGCAAAATCTTAATAACTTCCAATTGCCTATGACAATTGGTGTTAACCCTTTCCTCAAGATTCTCGTCAGAAAACTTGGCTGGGATCCAATTCTACGTCACAGGATATCCGACTCAGCTGTCTAACAACTTCCATTTAGTTCCAGCATGTTCCACCACACAAAGAAGGAATATTTCAACAGGTTCTTTCTAACAGACAGATCAGCTATAATTTGAACCCTTCTATCGCGATAACACCAATTCAACTCTTGAGAACCCACAAAAGCGGAAGTTTCAGAGGAGATTCGTAAGAAAGACTTACATTACTCTTACCGGTAATCGTTTTTTCCCTTTAGCCTCCACAACGGCAGTAAACATGGAGATTATCCCGCCTTCTCAGGGACAGGAAAACAGCTTTGTGGACCAGCCCATATAAGGCCCCCTCCCTCTTACCTCTCCAGTTAGTAACCTAGTACTCAGAGATAAATGCAAGGAAGGTTTAATAAAGAACAAAAGTAACAAATATCAGAGCCAGTCTGCTCTAACTTAAAAGAACATATATATTTCATCAATAGAATATACACATATAAGTATGAATACGTATTAAATAATGTATATCTAATATAGTAGATTTTTTCCCCTTTTTTTTTTTTTTTTGGGGGGGGGGAATTCCTCCTGCCGTTGTGGAGGCTAAAGGGAAAAAACGATTACCGGTAAGAGTAATGTAAGTCTTTTCCCTACGCCTCCACAACGGCAGTAAACATGGAGGAAGTAACATAGGATAATAGCCTAGGGTGGGACAACTGCAGATAGGACTCTCCGCCCAAAGGCTAAATCCCTATTTGCAGAAACATCTAACTTGTAATGTCTAAAAAAAGTACATGGATTGGACCATGTGGCTGCACGGCAGATGTCCTCTAAGGAAGCTGAAGCACCCTCGGCCCAGGATGTGGCTAGGGCCCTGGTAGAGTGAGCTTTGAGAAACGGTGGAGGAGGAACACCCTCTGTCTGGTAGGCTAGATAGATACAGGACTTGATCCATCTTGATATTGAAGTTTTGCTGGCAGCTTTCCCCTTCAACATGCCCAGGTATTGAATTAGAAGTTGATTAGTCTTCCTAATCTCCTTAGTGGCTTCCAGGTATTGGAGGACACATCTCCTGACGTCCAGGTTATGAAAAAGTCTCTCTTTTTCGTTCTTTGCTGCGAGGCCTTTATCCAACCCTGCTTGGAGAAAGTCCAGTATGAGGGACATCTGAGGTTCTCCTGATGGGTCGTATTTATCCTCCCCGAAGAGTAGAAAGGATTTCCAGGCCCTCAGATATATTTTCGAGGTGACTGGTTTCCTACTAAGAAGTAAGGTGGAGATCACTTTCCTAGAGAAACCTTTGTTCCTCAGGATGTTTCTTTCAGCCTCCAGGCCGTCAGACGGAGTTGGGCGACTTGAGGATGAGAGACCGGACCCTGAAGTAGAAGGTCTGGGCGAGGAGGGAGGATCCAGAATTCTTCTCCTGCCAGAATCTTCAGGATCGGAAACCATGATCTGCGGGGCCAAAATGGAGTGATCAGGATGATTCGTACTCTTTCTTCTAAAATCTTTGCTATGACCCGCTGTATGAGGGAGAATGGTGGGAATGCATATAACAGGATTGGCGGCCAGGGTACCGAGAGCGCATCCACCTTTAAGGGTTGATCTTCTACCGCCAGAGAGTAGAAATTCGGAACCTGTCTGTTTTTTCTCCTGGCGAACAGGTCGATCTTCGGCGTTCCCCACCTGTAACAGATCTGTTTGAATACCTGAGGGTTTAGCATCCACTCTCCTGCGTTTAGCTGGTCCCGGCTGAGGAAGTCCGCCACCTGATTCTCTTTTCCTCTCACATGTGCTGCTGAAAGGGACTGAATATTATTTTCTGCCCAACTGAAGATTTTTGTCACCACCAGGGCTAGCGACAGGCTTCTTGTGCCGCCCTGTTTGTTCAGGTATGCCACTGTTGTAGAGTTGTCCGACAAGATCTTTACATTCCTCTGTAGGAGGGAGGGTGCAAATGTCTTCAGGGCTTCCCAAACCGCGGACAATTCTCTCTTGTTGGAGGAGGCTTTTTGCAGAACGAGACCCCACTGGCCTTGAGCTAGTTTCCCTTCCATGTGGGCTCCCCACCCTTGTTGGCTGGCGTCTGTAGTAATAACTACCTGATCCGATGGTCTCCAGGGTACTCCTTTCAAAAGATTTTTCCGATCTGCCCACCAATTCAAGGATGTTTTTACTGCATGAGGGATTTTTACCTTCTTGTTTAAGGATGTTTGTTTTTTGTCCCAGGTTCTTAAGAGAAATGATTGGAGGGTTCTTGAGTGGAACTGTGCCCATTTTACTGAAGGGATAGTGGATGTCATTAGACCCAGGATGACCATCATCTCTCTGAAAGAGACCAAGTGTTGTTTCTGAAATCTTCTCACTGTTGTGATCAGGCCCTCTTGTTTCTGTAGAGGAAGAAAAGAGATCATTTTCTCCGAGTCCAACAGTACTCCTAGAAAGTTTATCTGGGTTGAGGGTATGAGACAGGATTTTTCTGTATTGATTATCCACCCCAGGTTGGTAAGTGTGGTCCGGATTGTCTGGAGCTGCAGGAGTAACAGATAGGATGATGGGGCTGCTATTAGGAAATCGTCTAGGTACGGAAAAAATAGAATTTCCTTTAGGTGAAAGAACTTGGATACTTCTGTTATGACCTTCGTGAAAAGCCTTGGGGCTGAGCTGAGACCAAACGGAAGTACCCGGAACTGGAAGTGGCACAGCTCTCCCTTGAACCATGTTGCCAGTCTGAGAAATTTCTGATCCTCCTTCTTGATGGGTATATGGTAGTAGGCATCTGCCAAATCTAATGTTACCATGGCGCCGTTTTTTGGGATCAGGCTGATGACTGTTTTTATGGTTTCCATCTTGAACCTTTTGTATATGATGTATTTGTTTAACATCTTCAGGTTTATTATTAATCTGAACGATCCGTTTGGTTTCTTTATCAAGAAGATCGGGGAGTAAAACCCTTTCTTCTGTTCTTGCTTTGGGACTGGGATGATGGCCCCTTTCTCCAGCAGAAGTCTCAACTGATGATCCATAGTTAGTTGGCTTATCTCCCCTGGACGAGGGTTCTCCATATACCTGTCTGGTGGGCAGGTTTTTAACTCTAGACTGTACCCATTTTTTATGACTGACAGCACCCATGGAGAGGCCTGGATATTTACCCAGGCTGGATAGAACTGGGACAGTCTTCCTCCCACTACGCTTTTGGCGTCATTGAGTAGAGGTGTGGGCCGATTTGTCAGGGTTAAACAGGAACCCTCTGCCTTTACCCCTATTGGACTGCCAGGTTGGTCTAGTGTCCTTTCTTTTTTGGTCCGGCCTACCTCGTTTCTGGGACCGAAAGGACCGTCTTTGTTGAAAAAATTTTGATTCTGTAGGAAAGCCCTTTTTTCTATCTGAAGCTTTCTCTAGAATGTCGTCCAAGGCCGTACCAAACACCCTATCTCCCTCACATGGTAGAGTGCACAGCTTGTTTTTAGAGGCTGTGTCACCGGACCAGGTGCGTAACCATACTGCTCTTCTAGCAGAGTTAGAGAGGGCAGCAGATCTGGCTGAAAGCTTCACTATGTCTGCTGACGCGTCTGCCATAAAATTAGCGGCTTGTTTTAGCATAGGTATAGAAGCTAGGATGTCTTCTCATGGAGTGCCTGACTCTAGATGTTCCTCCAACTGTCCCAACCAAAGGCCCAGGGTTCTAGCTGTATAAGTTGCAGAGATCCCTGGTCTTAGAGTGGCCGTAGAGGATTCCCACATCTTTTTAAGGAGGCTTTCACATCTTTTGTCCATCGGATCTTTCAGAAGGCCGAGGTCTTCAAATGGAAGGGCAGTTTTTTTGGAGATTCTTGCTACTGGGGCATCTACTTTAGGGGTCTTATCCCAGGCCACAGAATCATCTTCCGCGAAAGGGTATTTTCTCTTTAACCACTTAGAGGCGGATTGTTTTTTCTCAGGGTCTCTCCATTCTGAGTGTATTAACGCTCGGATGTTAGGGTGGACGGGAAAAACTTGTTTTTTCCTGTCCCCTAATCCAGCAAACAATTGGTCCTGTACTGAAAGGGGTTCTCTGGGCTCTTCCAGGTTTATTGTAGCCCTAATAGTTTTCAGAAGGGAATCCGTCTCCTCAACTGAACAGAGAGGTTTACCGCCTGCTTGATCTGAAGTATCAGAATCAGACCCAGAGGAAATTTCACCTTCATCCAGGTCAGAGTCCTGCATATTAGAGACTATGGCTCCTGAGGTAGATGGTCTGGGAGGCAATGTAGATAACTTAGCTTCTACAGCTGCACCCACTTCTTCTCTGATTATGGTTTTCAGACTTTCAATTAAGGATGGGGTCTCCTCTGACACAACCTTGTCACAACACTTTTGGCACAATGATTTCTTGTATGTACCAGACAGCGATTTCTTGCACATTACGCATTTTTTCTTCAAAGGCGGATCCTTTTTTGAGGATTCTTTACCCTGAGAGACACAAAGTTAGAGAGGAAAGTTTTATCCTTAGTCTCTAAAAGAGAAGGGTAAAGAACCACCACCAAGGAGACCCCCATACAGGATAAAGCACCCTGTTATTTTAGTAATGGGAGGAGGCTTACCGGGCTAGAGGGCCTGGAGGTATCTGTGGGCCGCCTGGGCGAATCGTCAGCTTGCTGGGACATCTTTCTCAGGAGAAGAGCGCAGGAGCTGCATCTGGACGCCGGCAGCCGCGCTCTTTTACTTCCTAGTTCCCACTGATGACGACATATGCCCCGCCCCCCCCTCGCGTCACGCGCCGGCCTTCCGACGTCACATAGAATCCAACTGCCGGCACGCGCGCATAGGGGAAGAAGTGGGGAGCGCTCCCAGGCCCAGGAACGCTCCCCCGGCTCGCAGAACAGGGCCGGTCCGCACTGGACGCGGGTCCAAAGCCCGGGGTGGCCAGCAACGCTGGGCTTAAACCACAGGGAAGGAGGAACTTTTATAGAGTTCTGCGACCCTATCCCCTGCCTCAGCCCTCCGGCCAGAGCCGGGATACAAACCGAAAAGGCTGGGCGCGTGACTGATCCATTCCGGCAAGTCCTGACCTTCTGAGGGACAGGAAAACAACTGGAGAGGTAAGAGGGAGGGGGCCTTATATGGGCTGGTCCACAAAGCTGTTTTCCTGTCCCTGAGAAGGCGGGATAATCTCCATGTTTACTGCCGTTGTGGAGGCGTAGGGAAAATAAAGCTTTCTTACCTTGCCGGCATGTGATCTCGTCTGATGGTTCCGTTTAAGTCGCTCTCAAGGCGTTTGAATCGGAAGTTACGCAAGCTGTCTGCCCCACTCATGGGCGCCATTTGTTAGCGCAATTCTTTGTGTGGTGCCAAATCAATTAGAAGTATAAGTATGTGGATGCCATACAGCTTTATAATGAGACCAGACACACTAGGTGGTTTCATGAAAGCATCTTCTCATCTTCCCTGAGCCATGGTAGAAGAGACCCTTTATTCACAGTACATTGACTTAAATAGCAGACATGACATCACAAAAGGGGTGTTCCTTAAGAAGAGACTATTCGCTCCTTAACCTGATAGGAGTGGTTTAGGTAGATTTGAAAACTGTAATGTAATCCCCTCTTCCCCCTCCCTTATTGACCTTCTCATACATATGGTTTGCAGCCATCTAGTGGACAGAAATGTGTACTACAGAATGTTCGCATTATATATGCATAGAATAATAAATCCATCTCTCACACAATGCACCCGGGATGCATCCTGAGTCAAAACGTGACGCCCGTGTGAACCCAGCCTTAGAGCAACTTACATGACAATAGACGGGTGAGCATCTATAAAACTCATTGTCCTTGTACTCATTTTGTAAATGCTATTTAATTTTTTTAAGACATTAGAAGGCTTAGAAGCAGGTTTAAAAATTAATGCAGATGGCGCAAAGTGAGAATTGCAATTTTTCCACAGATATGCCCACTGCAAGTGTTAATGTCATTGTATTTTGTACACTGTACGCCACAAAGGCTGTATATAAAGAGTGAGAGGTTAATGGTTACTGTTGCTAGGCAGGGCTAGTACCACCGCTTCCTCTCTAGGAGGAAGTGAATTTAGTCTAGTGTAATCTGTGGATGAGTAAGCATCATAGAACAGAGCTGACAGGGAAAAACCTGTCACCCTGTGGATGAAAAAAGCAGCAAAGCTACAGCATGTGCCAGTGTGCCAGTCCTTGAGGTATAGTTATTGAAAGCAGCAAAAGGCTCAGCAGCCATAGGGTCCAATCACATGTCCGTATGAATGGGTCCCCATCTGTTCCGGAAAAAAAAAGACAAAGCATGTCCTATTCTTGTCCGCAGCCATGGACAAGAATATGGATTTCTATCCGCAAAATGTGGAACACATATGGCCGGTGTCCGTGTTTTGCGGATGCGCAATTTGCGGACCGCAAAACACTTGCGGACATGTGAATGAACTCATACAATGAGAATTGCTGTGTATCTGTCTGCAACCTGGCTAAAGGCTTTTCTGCATGTTGGAGCACACAACAGGACTAAAAAGGAACCCTGAGGTACCTGTACAGTGGAAATGCCTAATAAGTGGCCCCATTTTGGAAACTGCACCCTTCAGTTATTACTAAATTACTAAGCAAGGGATAATGCAAATGAAAATTGCTATTTTTTCACTATTTTTCAGTGCCCAACATCTGCCATATGAGACACACCATGCCCCTTAAATTGTAAGGCAGGTTCTACTGGGTACTAAAATAAATGTGGATGTAAACTGCTGTTTGGGTACGCTGCAGGGTTCAGAAGAGAAAGATCATCTTTTGTTTTTTGCAGCTTATATTTTATCCCCTTATTGACCACCCATACCTTTTTTATGGTGGTCACTAAGGGGCCTTAGGCTGGGCCACCGCTTTTTTTAAACACATTGCCCAACTGGGCCACCGCCCCAAAACACATTGCCCAACTTCTCCTGAGTACGGGGATACCAGATGTGTGACACTTTTTTGCAGCCTAGGTGGGCAAAGGGGCCCACATTCCAAAGAGCACCTTTCGGATTTCACCGGCCATTTTTTACAGATTTTGATTTCAAACCACTTCTCACGCATTCGGCTCCTAAAATGCCAGGGCAGTATAACTACCCCACAAGTGACCCCATTTTGGAAAGAAGACACCCCAAGGTATGTGTTTTGCGGATCCGATCCATGTATCAGTGGATACGTAAAAATCATACGGACATCTGAATGCAGCCTTACAGGGGGGTGATCAATGACAGGGGGGTGATCAGGGAGTCTATATGGGGTGATCACCCCCCTGTAAGGCTCCATTCAGATGTCCGTATGTGTTTTGCGGATCCGATCCATGTATCAGTGGATCCGTAAAATCATACGGACATCTGAATGCAGCCTTACAGGGGGGTGATCAATGACAGGGGGGTGATCAATGACAGGGGGGTGATCAGGGAGTCTATATGGGGTGATCACCCCCCTGTAAGGCTCCATTCAGACGTCCGTATGCGTTTTGCGGATCCGATCCATGTATCAGTGGATCCGTAAAAATCATACGGACATCTGAATGGAGCCTTACAGGGGGGTGATCAATGACAGGGGGGTGATCAGGGAGTCTATATGGGGTGATCAGGGGTTCATAAGGGGTTAATAAGTGACAGGGGGGGGTGTAGTGTAGTGTAGTGGTGTTTGGTGCTACTTTACTGAGCTACCTGTGTCCTCTGGTGGTCGATCCAAACAAAAGGGACCACCAGAGGACCAGGTAGCAGGTATATTAGACGCTGTTAAAAAAAAAATCGCATCTCCAGCCTGCCAGCGAACGATCACCGCTGGCAGGCTGGAGATCCACTCTCTTACCTTCCGATCCTGTGAACGTGCGCGCCTGTGTGCACGAGTTCACAGGAAATCTCGTGTCTCGCGAGATGACGCATATATGCGTGACTTTGCGCAGGGCTGCCGCCTCCGGAACGCGATCCTGCGTTAGGCGGTCCGGAGGCGGTTAAGATGCATAAAAAATGTCCCCTGATTAAGATACATATTTTTTGTTGAAATTTTGGTCATTGATCCTACTCTAGAATGTCACTGTCCATGTTGTGGGACTATTTGGACACTTCTACTAAGTATTTGTTGGCTGCAAATATGAGCTGAAGGTTTTTCAGGTTCGCCTGCCATTAAAGTGAATGGGGCCCGCTGCGAACTTGCAGTTCGCGAACATTTGATCGCGTTCGCGAACAGTCCCGCCCGATGTTCGTCCATCACTACGAACAAGTAGTCCGACCTTCTGAGGGGGCTTGTGGATTTTAAGTATTGCAGAATGGCACATTTTCCATCTAAAGTCTGGAATTTTTTCTATCCTTCAGTCTTTGGATTTTCACAGAATGAAGGAACTACAATCTCCTCTTGTCTGTGGAAGTTTGAAACTACTTCGGATTTCACAAAACCTTACCTAAAAACAATCTTATCAGAAAAAAAACTTAAAGAAGGGTTCCACCATTTTTACCTTTTGAATCTCACCAACGCTATGAGCCAAAGTTCTCCACCTGTTGCAAAACTACAACTCCCATTATTCCCGGACAACCTACAGAAGGGCATGGTGGGAGTTGTAGTTTTACAACAGCTGGAGGGCCGCAGGTTGAGCATCCATGTTTTAAGGGTTAGAAATCTAAGAGATATTTCAGATAAGGGCTGAAATGGTGACCCCGTAAGACTTGACAACACCAAGTTTATGTGCCAAGGGGGAACCAGCGGTCTAAGTACTTGTCTGCACCTTTAAGAAATCTAAACTAGCCACGGGTGATCAGCAATTTTTGTGTCAAAAAATTAACTCGGGGCAGAAATGTGCAATCTTAAAGTATTGGGTCTAAGTCCTTTTCCTGTCTCTCTGTTTTCAGGGCACCGGAATGATTGCTTTTAAAAACAAAAAGATCCAAAATTTCTAATTCTTGTTTAAGGAGACTCCAAATTTTAAACAGGTGTGATTCTAAACACATCTGTAATTGAAGGGGGGGGGGGGGAATGAAAGTAAATGCTGCACCCCTCTTTTATAATGTTTACTATCTAGGTGTTTGTGGTAATACCTGTCCAGTCGTTCAGAAAATATAATATTCCCCCCTCCTTGTTTTTGGCGTCATTGCTTGGCAGACTATCTTTAGGAGTAAATAGAATTACTTTGTTTCTGCCTGTTTTTTGAGTTGTACCTTTGCCTGTTTATTTGGACTGAAAAAATTGGCCTTTTTTCTATTTACGAAAGGGAAACTTTTTTTAATGTTTTTTTTTTTTTACTTTTGTACCCCCCTCTAGAAGGCTACAATGTGCAGTACTCACAGCTTAGACTAGTTATATGGAGCTACAGTCTAAACAAAAATAAATCTATTTGCAGTTAGGAACTGCAGCTCTGAAACTCTGTCTCTTCAGAGAGCACATTAGAACAAAGGAACGGCTCCCCCAATCGCCGCCCAGGGGAGCCGGTTATAATGGTTTTTCGTCATTTACACCATAGCATCTAAGGGGTTAAAAGCCAATGATCAGCATTATTGCCAGTCGTAAACACTAGTCCCTGGCCTTTGCTGTTTAAAATAGAAGAGACTTGCCGGCTATGGCGCCCACTGTACTCAAAAGTCAAAATGGCCAATTCACAATTTTTTGGTCACTTCACCTCCCACAATTTATTTTTTATCAAAAGGGATCAAAAGAGTCATGCACACTTCAAAATAGCATTAAAGTACAAATCGCCCCGCAAAAAAAATTAGCCCTCATACACATAAAAAATAAATAAAAATAAAAAAAAAGTAATGGGGGTCCGAATAAGGCAATGCAAAGAAAAACATTTGTTGTTTTCTTTTCAGTATTAAAACACAAAAAAAATAAAAATAACCTATCCATATGTTATATTATTGTATGACCCAAGAATAAAAATAAAAAGGTCCGTTTTACCACGTAGGAAACACTGTAAAAACAAAACCAATAAAACTGTAGTGGAATTGTGGTTTAGAATTCCACCCCATTTGGAATATTTTTCCACTTCCCAGTACATTGTATGCAACCGTAAATGGTGCCGTTAGAAAGTGCAATTTGTCCCACAAAAAACAAGCCCTCATATGGTTATGTGAATGGAAAACTAAAAAAAAGTTATCACATTTTTTGTGTATCGGATGCTGACCCATTCCTTTCAATGGGGCTGCAGAAGATGCAGACAGTAAACTGTGTGCTGTCCGCATCCGTATGTCTCTTCCGCAGCCCCGCAAAATAGATAGATCATGTCCTATTCTTGCCCATATTCGAGGACAAGAATAGGCATTTCTATCATGGAGAAGGATGTTCCGTTCTACAAAATGTGAAAAGCACATGGACGGTGTGTGAATGAGCCCGTAGTGAGTTTTTCCAACCAATATTTACTTTCACCTAGGTCAAAGATATTAGAACACCTGTGACTAAGATGTGACCAAGTATTTGGGGTTCAACGACATTACTTGCTGGAAGAAATTTGTTGTCTCAACATGCAAAACAGTAATATACAGGATGATGAGGCCTCATGCACATGACTAAGAATCTTGCAGTCCTCAAAACGCGTATTTGCAAAATACAAAAGCGGTCTGTCTGCCGTCTGCTTTTTAATTAGTGAACCCATTAGTGAACCCTGTTTGCCTAGGCCATTTAACTTCACGATCATTGGTCACATGGCCTAGACGCAGCTCAGCCCCAATGAAGTGAATGGGGCTGAGCTGTGATACCAAGCACAGCCGCTATAGGAGTTTACAGCGCTGTGCTTGGTAAGTGCGGAGAAGGCCTCAGCACTCACAGGGAAGCTGCTGCTCTCGCAAAAAGGTGAGACTCCCACTGATCAGATACTTATGACCTATCCAGAGAATTGGTTATCAGTTACGAAGTCTCTTTAGCTACACCTCTAACCATACCCAGAAAGGGATCACAAGATTTTGAGAAAACAACAACTCCCAGCATGCTCTGAAGGTCTAGAGCTGTCATGGAATGGTGGGAGCTTTAGTTTCTTAAAAGACTCATTGAAGGGTTTTATGTACTCTGGAAATGTTACTTATTATATATTTTGTATTGTGATACTGCCTGGCATTGGAGGAGTTGGGGGTCCACTTATAAGTGAATTTAGCTAGCAGTTAGGGGCTCTTTGAGCATGGCAGCAGACATTATCTGCCAATAGGTTACAACACACAAAAAACACTAAGGACATAGCAACCATAGCATCACGTGATCATGGAGCAGACCACTCTGAGGACAAGTCATACTGATAGGGAGATGTAGGAGTGGGACATACACAGACCTCTCAGGACAGCACCTTAAATTCAAGAAAGCTGGGAAATATGACAGACTAATAGATGACTCTTATTTTGAATGATGTCTCAAACAGTTAAGACCTCTGTGACTGGTAGAATGTTATGGGGGGGGGGGGGATCTGTGGATGTCACAATATGATGGCAACATCTGTAGCTAGTAGACTGCTATGGGGGCATTTGTGGATGCCATATTGTGATGGCAACATCTGTAGCTGGTGCACAGGTTATGAGAGCCAGTCTTCTACACGTTCCCAATGCTGGTGCATACTAGTCGACTCACTTGGGTACGAAAGCAGCTTTGTCTTTAACTCTACCCACAAGTGTTCAATTGGGTTGAGGTCTGGGGACTGTGGGGGCCAATCCAGCACCTCTACTTCATTGTCAAGTATCCAATGCATTTGGCTGTGAAACAACCCCAGCCAAAGGCTTCCTTCACCAAACTTGACAGTTCCTTGAATTTCTCGATCCATTAGCCCCTTTTTCCCTTGTTTCTTCCAGACCGATTTGATTTTCATCTCATTGTTCCAAATCACCAATTTCCAATCTTCTACTGTCAGCTGTTCGTACTTGTTTTGAAAGCTCAAGTCGACGCTTCTTATGACGATATTGAAGTCGAGTCATCTTCACCTTTTTTCTGGCCACCATTCCAGACTTCTGTAATGCGCGTCGCACAGTGCTTGCATGGACGTCTGTGATCTCGCTATTACAAAGCAAACGAGTCACCTCCACTGCCGTGTTTGCCGTGCCAGAACTGATACACCTTGTGACAAGCTGACTTGTTGATATTTTGCCTCTTGGCTTTGGAATGGATGGACGGACTTCATTTTGTATTCTTACAACTGTCATGACACTCACATGATGCAGTTTGGCAATTTTCTTGGCCGAGATACCGCTATCAATGAGCTAGATGATGCAGTTTCTCTTTTCTTTGGAAATATTCTTCATGGCTGCTTCTGGATTCAAACCAGTGACCTTTCACTTGGGAGTCAACCTAATAACACACTGAGCTATTAGGGAATGTGACAGGTTGTAATTTGTAGTACACAAGAAGTAAAAGATTGTTCCATCACCAGGAGCAAAACAGTAACAATGCAGTTACATGACAGGAATCTGCATAACTAATCATATGTTAAATAGATGCAAGTCCAATTTATGTATGAAATAGCCAAGATGATTGTCTATAAAATGATGGTAGTCTCACTTTCGAAGCTATAGTGGATGGTGAGATATGGAGCCTGAAAGTCAAAAGTTCAAAACATTGTTACCCTTTTGCTTGTTAGTGTAAGTGGGTATCTTAGGCACACTGCTGCTCTCGGGATATTGAAGGGTATGTTTTACGCAGGACATGTCTTTGTTTTTACAAGTACCTGGAGTGGAGCTAACTACACAGCATGCCTCTGTGCTTTAGCGGGTGATGGAGCTGTAAAACTGCATCAATCACACAATACAGGGGCATCTGAGGCCTGTATGGCCTTCCCTCCACTTGCATGGGCCAGACATGCCAAATGGGGTAGTGTCGCTCCAGGGGTCAGCTCTGTTAATCAACATACAGTGATCCCTGAAGATACAATGGCCTCAGGATACAATATTTTCAACATACAATAGTCTTTTCTGACCCATCATAAGTTAAAACTAAATTCAATATACAATGCCAACCAATCAAGGCCACTTCTCTGGTAAAATAGCTGCATTCCTGACCGTTATATGTAAGGATATGTTTAATATGTCTTAGATATCTGCTTATTTTTCTTAAATCTTCATTTTCTCTTATCTTGGAAGACATGTTGTGGCTTTGGAACCGATTACTGAACTTACAATGGTTTCAACATACAATGGTCGTCCTGGCAGGCTTCCTAGGATCATACAGCTAGATCTAGGATGGTTGGAATGTGCACGTTGGGTGTTGTGTTTATTTTAAACAGGATTATTTCTATCATTTTACAAACATCTATTCAAATAAGATGTTTAGTGTTCTATTAGTGGGTTTAGTGGTTGTTAAACCAGTTAAAATTTAGCAGGTTGTAATCATATTAATTCTACTAAATTAATGATAACAGGCCATATAGAAAAATACATTTTATTTTACTGCATGATCACAGTACACCATTCAGATTTATAGCACTTGTGTTTCATATTATTGCTGGAAGTCTCACCTCAGCTTCTGGCTTAGGCCTCATGCACACGACCGTGCCATTTTTTGCGGTCCGCAAACCGCGGATCCGCAAAAAACGGAAGGCGCCCGTATTGCCTTCTGCAATTTGCGGAACGGAACAGGCGCCGGCAATATAAATGCCTATTCTTGTCCGCAAAGCGCGGACAAGAATAGGACATGTTATATTTTTTTAGCGGGGCCGCGGAACGGAGCCACGGATGCGGACAGCACACGGAGTGCTGTCCGCATCTTTTACGGCCCCATTTAAAATGAAAGGGGCCGCATCGGAGCCGCCAAAACAGCGGCTCGGATGCGGACCCAAACAACGGTCGTATGCATGAGGCCTTAGTGTCAAACCTGGCATGTAATCAGCTTATAACCCTGTTAGTTTATAAAAATGTTGCAGGAAAGTATGTAAACAGTTTGAACTCTTTTGGTCATATTTTATGAAAAAGATCCTCAAATGGATTTTCCTGTCTTTACTTCATCAATGATAGAACGGAAACCTAGAAATTAAAGACAAACAAAAACAATACAGTTGAAATACATAAAAGCAGCACTTGGCACTTTGAAACATGCAGATTACAGGTGAGCAGCAGATTAATCTTCTAGAGAAGGTATGCCCAACCTGCGGCCCTCCAGCTGTTGCAAAACTACAATGCCAACATGCCCCGATATCTGTAAACTGTTCAGGCATGCTGGCAGTTGTAGTTTTGGAACAGCTGGAGGGCTGCAGGTTGGGCATCGCTGTTCTAAAGCTTAAGTTAAGACATTTGACACATTTGTCAAAACACACACACACAAATCACATGCAAGACAGCAGCACACTACAAAATGTGTATACCCAGAATAAAGACAACACAGTTGTGATTAGTTTTAAAGATCTGTCCTGATCCATTAGGATTCGTTTTTTCCTCCACTGATTTTTTTGGGTATATCTGGTTTCTGTCAGCTGTTTATTTTTTATTTTTTAATCCCTTACTGGATATACCACCGGAGCATGCTGCCAGGGTTGGACTGGGGCTCCTTAGGCCAATTTTAAATCAATAATAATTAGGCCAACTTTAATCAATAAAGTCTAATAGGTTTTGATTCAAAGAAATAGACCTTAGTGGCAATTTATGGTCTCCAAAAGCAATTCTAAATGTCTTTTTCTCTGGACCCTTGGGGCCCACTATGGTATCAAAGCCTTCCACCAGTACTGGTGGGCCTGTCCAACACAGGGTATATACATAGAAATATAGACAGACGATACATACAGTCCTGATCAAAAGTTTAAGACCACTTGAAAAATGGCAAAACATCATATTTTACATTGTTGGATCTTAACAAGGTTCCAAGTAGAGCTTCAACATTCAACAAGAAGAAATGAGTGAGACAAAACATTTTTTGAGCATTCAATTAATTGAAAATAACGATTAAACTGAAACAGGCCGTTTTTCAGCTGATCCAAATTTTAGGACCACATGCCTTTAAAAAGGCCAAATCTGTGCAAAGATGTGGATTCATTGTCATTTTCTGTCAGGTAGTCACACGTTGTGATGGCAAAGGCAAAAAAACTCTCCCTTTTTGAACGTGGTCGGGTTGTTGAACTGCATAAGCAGGGTCTCTCACAGCGCGCCATCGCTGCTGAGGTGGGACGCAGTAAGACAGTCATTTGGAATTTCTTAGATGATCCTGAGGGTTATGGAACAAAAAAGTCAAGTGGAAGACCCAAACAAAATTTCATCAGCACTGAGCGGGAGGATCCAGTTGGCTGTCCGTCAAGACACTGGACGATCCTCGACCCAAATTAAGGCCCTTACTGGTGCTGACTGCAGCCCCATAACCATCAGACGGCATCTGAAACTGAAGGGCTTAAAAAACAAAAAACGTCTTCAAAGACCTAGTCTTCCTGGACGCCACAGAACTGCTCGTTTGGACTTTGCAAGAGAGCACCAAACATGGGACATTCAAAGGTGGAAGAAAGTTTTATTCTCTGATGAGAAGAAAATGTAACCTTGATGGTCCTGATGGTTTCCAACGTTACTGGCATGACAAGCAGATCCCACCTGAGATGTTTTCTACGCGCCACAGTGGAGGGGGCGCCATAATGGTCTGGGGTGCTTTTACCTTCAGCGGAACAATGGAGCTTCAGCAAGATGCGGGGGGTCAAACGGCCGCTGGCTATGTCCAGATGTTGCAGAGAGCATTCCTCATGACTGAGGGCCCTCGTCTGTGTGGTGACGACTGGGTTTTTCAACAGGACAACGCTACAGTACACAATGCCCGCAGGACAAGGGACTTCTCCCAGGAGAATAACATCACTCTTTTGGCCATCCTGCGTGTTCCTCTGATCTAAATCTAATTGAACCTTTGGAGATGGATGGCAAGGGAAGTTTACAAAAATGGACATCAGTTCCAGACAGTAGATGGCCTTCGTGCGGCCGTCTTCACCACTTGGAGAACTGTTTCCACTCACCTCATGGAAACGCTTGCATCAAGCATGCCGAAACTAATTTTGGAAGTGAGTGAAGCATGTTTAGAAGTTGGATTTCTGTTTTCAGGGGGTTTTGGAGGTGTGGTCCTAAACTTTTGATCAGCTGAAAAACAGCCTGTTTCAGTTTATTCGTTGTTTTCATTAAATTGAATGCTCAAATTTTTTTTTGGCTTACTATCATTTCTTCTTGTTGCATGTTGAAGCTCTACTCGGAACCTTGTTAAGATCCAGCCATGCTAAATATGATTTTTTGCCATTTTTCAAGTGGTCTTAAACTTTTGATCAGGACTGTATGAGGTGAATTTGTACTGTATGGCCACTTTATTACAAATGCTCATGTAGTAGCTGATGACCAGATCTACAGGATCCAGTGGGTGGGAAGTTTACAGTGTGGGAGGCAATTAAAGGAGTTTTCCACAGTTAAAAAGACAGCAGATTGGCAGCTGCATAACCAAAGAGCAAATAACATTACAGCATTCCATGACATCACAACGATGGCCCTTGTATAAGAAAGCTAAATCCGGTCGGCATTCATTCACCAAGATCCCAATTTAATGTCCATACTGAATTAAGCCTCATGTGCACGAACATATTTTTTTGTCCGAGTCCATTCCATTTTTTTTTGCAGCCCGTATGCGGAACCATTCATTTCAATGGGGCGTCAAAAAAGACAGAAATTACTCAGTGTGCAATCCATATCCGTATGTCCTATTCTTGTCCGTTTTGTGGACAAGGACATTCTTACAATGAATCCGCAAAAAAACCGGATATAACACGGATGTCATGCTTTTTTTTGTGGATCCGTCTTTTGCGGAGCCCTAATACAAAAGGTGGTGATCACATTAATAAGTGGCCTGTATTCTGTAACTCACATTAACCCCATGTTGCCCATTATTTGAGAAGGTACAGTACTTTGGGGGGGGTCACTTACTATTAATGTGAGGCACACAGGGCCTGCTGGCTGCTGCTGAGTGCAGTGCACACTGTGGGGCTGGGGCCCGGGCTGATACTGAGGAGAACAGGACAGTCAGGAGGAAAGGCTGCTGCTGTTAGTCACGCTCACAAGTTCAGACGGCACAGCAGTTTATTCTCTCCCCAGTCCCTCCTCCTTCTCTAATCATCATCACATTCATTGGTGACATTGGCCCGGGCAGCTTCAGAGCCCGCAGTTTTCATTGGGGCAGTGGCGGCCGCATCACAGGAGGGAGGGACTCTGTCCTCCTTCTCCGCCATGCCGCCGAAGTAAACATAACGTGCGCCAAGCAACGCTACTGACCTTCTACAGCATGTGGGCTGTGCGCTGCCAGGCTGTCCCATTATCCATGCTACATAGAAGCGCCGGGCTCTTCCCTTTTCCTCAGCAGGTACCGTATATGCCAGGATCGATGTCCGGTACATCACAGGCTGATGTCCTTATGCAGTACAGCCTCCAGTGTATCGGCCACATGCAAAGCGCAGGCCATTCACCCTCCCCTGTATTCGTCCTATAAGACGCACTATAATTTTTACCCCACTTTGGTCTTATAGGGTGAAACATACTGTATGTGTTTAACATCATTTAAAGCACAAAGTATTTAGATTCTTATGCTTGGCACATATCCACACATTTTAAATTTTCATGCTGGGATAGTTTTAGAGACATACAATTGTCCCTTTATACTTATTTTCTCACCTCTTTAAGGATCTGACCAAGGTACTCTTCGCACTTTATAGGTTTCCTGAACAAATATAAAAGTTAAGGTACAGAAAAACAAAAGTTAAAAAAGCCTCCAGGGTAAATGTTACTTTATCACAGCACCCCAACAGGGATCAAACTCTGAGGAGTACATTCATCAAATGAAATGTGCCAGAAATATCAGCAAAAGGTTGCAAGCATCACTTACCGTTCAGTCTTGGTGGAGATCAATATTGAGAATTTGCACTCCTGGTCAGGAAGGTAAGTGGAAGGCACAACAATATACTGCCCAGGAGCAAGATCACAGATTTTTGACACTTCCAAGGAGTGACTATGTGGAATGCAGCTGGCACACGGTTCTTGTGAAAATGGAGAGGTGCTGCCATCAGCTGATACCTAAAGACAAATGTAAAAATGTATTTGTTTAGACACATACATTTAAAATACTTAAAATCAGAGAAGTACTTAAAGCTTCTGCGCTCCAATGCAAAATATGAAGAGGATGCCTCACCTCCCATGTCATTTAT
This sequence comes from Bufo bufo, assembly GCF_905171765.1. Classification (NCBI taxonomy): domain Eukaryota; kingdom Metazoa; phylum Chordata; class Amphibia; order Anura; family Bufonidae; genus Bufo; species Bufo bufo. The sequence continues at coordinate 250,923,862 of NC_053392.1, forward strand.
AACGTCTTATATTTGATACTTCAGAAGAATACAAGTCATCATCTTTGTATGTGACTGGACACCACCTACAGACTGTAGTAGATGCTCCTTAAAATTGGTCTCAAAATTTGGTCTCTAGGGACCAAAACTTTCAATAAGAACAACAGTGAGGCCTAAACAGGTTACTTATTTTATAGTTATGTACAGTATATGTTCTTGTTATTTAAAGAGGACCTTTCACCTTGAAAAACATTGTGAACTAAGTATGCTGCCATGGAGAGGGGCGCCCGGGGATCTCACTGCACTTACTATTATCCCTGGGCGCCGCTCCGTTCTCCCGTTATGTCCTCCGGTATCTTCACTCACTAAGTTATAGTAGGCGGTGTCTGCCCTTGTCCTGTGGGCGTCTCCTTCTCCTAGGATGTAGCACTGGCCAATCGCAGCGCAGAGCTCACAGCCTGAGAGAAAAAATCCTCCCAGGCTGTGAGCTGTGCGCTGCGATTGGCCAGCGCTGCAGCCTAGGAGGGGGAGACGCCCACAGGACAAGGGCAGACACCGCCTACTATAACTTAGTGAGAGAAGATACCGGAGGACATAACGGGAGAACGGAGGGGCGCCCAGGGGTAATAGTAAGTGCAGTGAGATCCCCGGGCGCCTCTCTCCATGGCAGCATACTTAGTTCACAATGTTTTTCAAGGTGAAAGGTCCTCTTTAAATGTATAGGACCCATGAATTATTAGTTATTGACAATGACAGCTATAATGATATTTGTCCATAGATATAAATTTATTACACAGGCAAAATAAATGAGACTTACTAAATACACATGAAAACCAATGGCATGGCACTGATTCTGCTGATTTTGCTGGCAAAGTGTCACCTTTACCACATGGGAATTACGGGGCACACAAAATGGAATGGCTGGGTTGAGATGATAAGAGGGAAAGTTCCTGCTGCCTCCTGCACTGGTACTCTTCTTCCATTGTCCTCTAAGCTCCAGTGTTTCCCATATTCCAGGCATCACATCTTCACTTACCCTCTCCACAGGACGATTGAAGGGTATTTCACTGAATCCAGAAGAGAAAATATCACATTTTTAAAATAAAATGTCACTAAATGCAATTCCCTTGCTGAAACAGAGTAATACACAGTACATATTGAAAGAAAATTACCAGTTCTAAGCCTGTAATTTTATAGCTGAATGCCAATTAGCAAATATTCCCTCTGCATACATACAGTCATGGCTGTAAATGTTGGCACCGCTGAAATCTTTCAAGAAAATGAAGTATTTCTCACAGATAAGTATTGCAGTAACACATGTTTTGCTATACACGTTTATTCCCTTTGTGTGTATTGGAAGAAAACCAAAAAAGGGAGGAAAAAAAGCAAATTGGACAGAATGTCGCACCAAACTCCAAAAATGGGCTGGACAAAATTATTGGCACCCTTTCAAAATTGTGGATAAATAAGATTGTTTCAAGCGTGTGATGCTCCTTTAAACTCACCTGGGGCAAGTAACAGGTGTGGGCAATATAAAAATCACACATAAAAGCAGATAAAAAAGGAGAGAAGTTCACTTAGGCCCCTTTCACACGGGCGAGTATTCCGCGCGGGTGCAATGCGTGAGGTGAACGCATTGCGCCCGCACTGAATCCGGACCCATTCATTTCTATGGGGCTGTGCACATGAGCGTTGATTGTCACGCATCACTTCTGCGTTGTGTGTAAATCGCAGCATGTTCTATATTGTGTGATTTCCACGCAATGCAGGCCCCATAGAAGTGAATGGGGCTGCGTGAAAATCGCAAGCATCCGCAAGCAAGTGCGGATGCGGTGCGATTTTCACGCACGGTTGCTAGGAGACGATCGGGATGGGGACCCGATCATTATTATTTTCCCCTATAACATGGTTATAAGGGAAAATAATAGCATTCTGAATACAGAATGCATTGTACAATAGTGCTGGAGGGGTTAAAAAAATAATAATAAATTTTTTTAACTCACCTTAAGCCACTTGCTCGCGCAGCCCGGCTTCTCTTCTGTCTTCTTCTTTGCTGATTGCAGGAAAAGGACCTGTGGTGACGTCACTCCGGTCATCACATGATCCATCACCATGGTACAAGATCATGTGATGGACCATGTGATGACCGGAGTGACGTCACCACAGGTCCTTTTCCTGCAATCAGCAAAGAAGGAGACAGAAAAGAAGCCGGGCTGCGCGAGCAAGTGGATTAAGGTGAGTTAAAAAAAAATTTTAACCCCTCCAGCACTATTGTACTATGCATTCTGAATTCAGAATGCTGTTATTTTCCCTTATAACCATGTTATAAGGGAAAATAATACAATCTACACAACCCCGATCCCAAACCCGAACTTGTGTGAAGTTCGGGTACCAAACATGCTGATTTTTCTCACGCGCGTGCAAAACGCATTACAATGTTTTGCACTCGCGTGGAAAAATCGTGCATGTTCCCGCAACGCACCTTTTCCCGCAATGCCCGTGTGAAACCAGCCTTAGTCTTTGCATTGTGTGTCTGTGTGCGCCACACTAAGCATGGACAACAGGAGAAGAGAACTGTCTGAGGACTTGAGAACCAAAATTGTGGAAAAATATTAACAATCTCAAGGTTAGGCTACTTTCACACTTGCGGCAGCGTGATCCGGCGGGAAGTTCCGTCGTCGGAAATGGCCGCCGGATCCGCCGATATGCCGCTGACTGAAAGCATTTGTGAGACGGACATAATGTCACACCAAACTCCAAAAATGGGCTGGACAAAATTATTGGCACCCTTAACTTAATATTTGGTTGCACACCCTTTGGAAAAAAATAACTGAAATCAGTCGCTTCCTATAACCATCAATAAGCTTCTGACACCTCTCACAGAGAATTTTGGACCACTCTTCCTTAGCAAACTGCTCCAGGTCTCTCTTATTGGACAACAGCAATTTTAAGATCTCTCCACAGATGTTCAATGGGATTTAGATCTGGACTCATTGCTGGCCACTTCAGAACTCTCCAGCGCTTTGTTGCTATCCATTTCTGGGTGCTTTTTGACGTATGTTTGGGGTCATTGTCCTGCTGGAAGACCCAAGATCTCGGACGCAAACCCAGCTTTCTGACATTGGGCTCTACAGTGCGACCCAAAATCCGTTGGTAATCCTCAGATTTCATGATGCCTTGCACACGTTCAAGGCACCCAGTGCCAGAGGCAGCAAAGCAACCCCAAAACATCAATGAACCGCCACCATATTTCACTGTAGGTACTGTGTTCTTTTCTTTGTAGGCCTCATTCCGTTTTCAGTAAACAGTAGAATGATGTGCTTTACCAAAAAGCTCCATCTTGGTCTCATCTGTCCACAAGACGTTTTCCCAGAAGGATTTTGGCTTACTCAAGTTCATTTTTGCAAAATGTAGTCTTGCTTTTTTAGGTCTCTGTGTCAGCAGTGGGGTCCTCCTGGGTCTCCTGCCATAGCGTTTCATTTGATTTAAATGTCGACAGATAGTTCGAGCTGACACTGATGCTCCCCGAGCCTGCAGGCCAGCTTGAATATATTTGGAACTTGTTTGGAGCTGCTTATCCACCATCCGGACTATCCTGCGTTGACACCTTTCATAAATTTTTGTCTTCCGTCCATGCCCAGGGAGATTAGAGACAGTGCCATGGGTTACAAACTTCTTGATAATGTTGCGCACTGTGGACAAAGACAAATATAGATCTCTGGAGATGGACTTGTAAGGGTACTTTCACACTAGCATTTTTCTTTTCCGGCATAAAGTTCCGTCACAGGGGCTCTATACCGGAAAATAACTGATCAGGTATATCCCCATGCATTCTGAATGGAGAGTAATCCGTTCAGGATGCATCAGGATGTCTTCAGTTCAGTCGTTTTGACTGATCAGGCAAAAGAGAAAACCGTAGCATGCTACGGTTTTATATCCGGCGAAAAAAACTGAAGACTTGCCTGAATGCCGCATAGGAATGTATTAGTGCCGGATCCAGCATTCAAAATTCCGGAATGCCGGAACCATCCTTCCGGTCTGCGCATGCTCAGACCGGTAAAAATGTGAATAAAAAGATACAAGACGGATCCGTCTGTCCGCATGACAAGCAGAGAGACTGATCCGTCCTTGCAATGCATTTGGGAGACGGATCCGAATCCGGATCTGTCTCACAAATGCTTTCAGTCAGCGGCATATCGGCGGATCCGGCGGCCAGTTCCAACGACGGAACTGCCCGCCGGATCACACTGCCGCAAGTGTGAAAGTAGCCTAACCTTGAGATTGTTGATATTTTTCCACAATATTGGTTCTCAAGTCCTCAGACAGTTCTCTTCTCCTCTTTCTGTTGTCCATGCTTAGTGTGGTGCACACAGACACACAATGCAAAGACTAAGTGAACTTCTCTCCTTTTTATCTGCTTTTATGATAGGTTGGGGGACACCTGGGAAATAGTGACCATAAAGTAATAACCTTCCAATTATCATTCAAAAGAGCGTTTCTACAGGGAGGAACAAAAATACCAAACTTCAAAAAAGCTAAATTTAGCCAACTAAGAGAGGCCATAGGCCTAACTAACTGGGACAAAGTCCTGAAAAATAAAAATACAGCCAAAAAATGGGATATCTTTAAAAACATCCTAAAATCTCATTGTGAGAGGTACATACCGTATGGGAATAAAAGGTTAAGGAACAAAAAGAAACCAATGTGGATAAACAGAACTGTAAAGAAAGCAATAAATGACAAAAAGAAAGCCTATAAAACACTAAAACAGGAGGGTAGCACAGAAGCACTGAAAAATTATAAGGAAAAAAACAGAACATGTAAAAAACAAATAAAAGCTGCCAAACTAGAGACCGAGAGATTAATTGCCAAAGAGAGTAAAACTAACCCTAAAATGTTCTTCAATTATATAAATGTTAAAAAGTATAAATCTGAAGGTGTCGGCCCTTTAAAGAGTAATGAGGGGGGAGTCGCAGAGAGCGACGAGGAGAAAGCAAAGCTGTTAAATATTTTTTTCTCCAGTGTATTCACTGAGGAAAATAAACTGTCAGATGAAATGCTGAATGTTGAAATAAATTCGCCATTAAAAGTGTCCTGTCTGACCCAGGAAGAAGTACAACAGCGACTTAAAAATATCAAAATAGACAAATCGCCAGGACCGGATGGCATACACCCCCGTATCCTAAGGGAATTAGGTAATGTCATAGCCAGACCCTTATTTCTGATATTTGCGGACTCTGTACTGACAGGGAATGTCCCACAGGATTGGCGCATGGCAAATGTGGTGCCAATATTCAAAAAGGGTCCAAAAACAGAGCCTGGAAACTATAGGCCGGTAAGTTTAACATCTGTTGTGGGTAAACTGTTTGAAAGTTTTCTGAGAGATGCTATGTCAGAGCATCTTAACGGAAATAAGCAAATAACGCCATATCAGCATGGCTTCGTGAGGGATCGGTCATGTCAAACAAATTTAATCAGTTTCTATGAGGAGGTAAGTTCTAGACTTGACAGCGGCGAATCAATGGATGTCGTGTATCTGGACTTCTCCAAAGCATTTGACACTGTACCGCATAAAAGGTTAGTATATAAAATGAGAATGCTCGGACTCGGAGAAAACGTCTGTAAGTGGGTAAGTAACTGGCTCAATGATAGAAAACAGAGGGTGGTTATTAACGGTACATACTCAGATTGGGTCACTGTCACTAGTGGAGTACCTCAGGGGTCAGTATTGGGCCCTATTCTCTTCAATATATTTATTAATGATCTTGTAGAAGGCTTGCATAGTAAAATATCAATTTTCGCAGATGACACTAAACTGTGTAAAGTAGATAACACTGAAGAGGACAGTATAATACTACAGAGGGATCTGGATAGATTGGAGGCTTGGGCAGATAAGTGGCAGATGAGGTTTAACACTGACAAATGTAAAGTTATGCACATGGGAAGGAATAATGCAAGTCACCCATACATACTAAATGGTAAAACACTCGGTAACACTGACATTGAAAAGGATCTAGGAATTTTAATAAACAGCAAACTAAGCTGCAAAAAACAGTGTCAGGCAGCTGCTGCCAAGGCCAATAAGATAATGGGTTGCATCAAAAGGGGCATAGATGCCCGTGATGAGAACATATTCCTACTACTTTACAAATCACTGGTCAGACCACACATGGAGTACTGTGTACAGTTCTGGGCTCCTGTGAACAAGGCAGACATAGCAGAGCTGGAGAGGGTCCAGAGGAGGGCAACTAAAGTAATAACTGGAATGGGGCAACTACAGTACCCTGAAAGATTATCAAAATTAGGGTTATTCACGTTAGAAAAAAGACGACTGAGGGGAGATCTAATTACTATGTATAAATATATCAGGGGGCAGTACAGAGATCTATCCCATCATCTATTTATCCCCAGGACTGTGACTGTGACGAGGGGACATCCTCTGCGTTTGGAGGAAAGACGGTTTGTACACAAACATAGAAAAGGGTTCTTTACGGTAAGAGCAGTGAGACTATGGAACTCTCTGCCTGAGGAGGTGGTGATGGTGAGTACAATAAAGGAATTCAAGAGGGGCCTGGATGTATTTCTGGAGTGTAATAATATTACAGGCTATAGCTACTAGAGAGGGGTCGTTGATCCAGGGAGTTATTCTGATTGCCTGATTGGAGTCGGGAAGGAATTTTTTATTCCCCTAAAGTGAGGAAAATTGGCTTCTACCTCACAGGGTTTTTTTGCCTTCCTCTGGATCAACTTGTAGGATGACAGGCCGAACTGAAAGGAACAAATGTCTTTTTTCGGCCTTATGTACTATGTTACTATGTTATGTGTGATTTTTATATTGCCCACACCTGTTACTTGCCCCAGGTGAGTTTAAAGGAGGATCACACGCTTGAAACAATCTTGTTTATCCACAATTTTGAAAGGGTGCCAATAATTTTGTCCAGCCTATTTTTGGAGTTTGGTGCGACATTCTGTCCAATTTGCTTTTTTTCCTCCCTTTTTTGGTTTTCTTCCAATACACACAAAGGGAATAAACATGTGTATAGCAAAACATGTGTTACTGCAATACTTTTCTGTGAGAAATACTTCATTTTCTTGAAAAATTTCAGAGGTGCCAACATTTACAGCCATGACTGTATTATTCTATGAAGTGAATATTTTTTCCTTCCGTGGCAATAGTTAGGTGGTAAGTAGAGTGGTCTGATCACCATTTACAATGCTGACTTTCTGTATTCCTCATGTATTCTTGATATTAGATTGTTTTGATAAGGTCACGTTCACATCACGGTTTAGTTTTCAATTTTTTTGATCAGTCCGAGGTAGAAAGAAAAAAAAATGAATCCTTTATTTTATTTTGAGCATCCATTGTGCTTATTTTGCATCCATTTGTTCAGTTCCGAGATCAGTTATCTTAGGTGGAAGAAAAAAACGTCCTCCACACAGGGCGGAATAGGCATTGGGGGAGATTTATAAAGACTGGCGTACCTACACGCCAGTCTCGATCTCCCTGCTCTGGTGTGAGATGTAGCTATTTTATTAAGAGGTAGTTAAATCAATAAATTAGGTGCCTCCCTTTCCTGTCATCCTCCAGAGACTGAAGTCTACACCAGCCAGGGGCTGGCGCAGACATCAACTATAGCTTAGTAGGGATAAAACAATTACTCGATAAAAAAAAAAAAAAATCACGAAGCGTGAGGAAATTCTGATTCATTGTGAATCGAACTTTTCCTAAACCTCGTATCGAATTCCACTTTGGAGGCTTCAATTCGCTCAACACTTGCCAACACTAGGTATGAGCGAATCGACTTCGGATGAAACATTCAAAGTCAATTTCCATAAAACTTTGTTTGAATACTGTACGGAGCGAGTGGTCCGTGCAGTATTAGAATGTATTGGCTCAGATTAGCCGAAGTTATCACTTTGCGAAGTCTTGTGGGACTTCGGGTAATAACTTCAAAAATTAATTTCTGTTAAAAACCTTTTCCCGAACTCTGTTTCGGTGGTTCCAAGTGGTACCTTGGAACCGAACTAAAGTTCGAGAAAGGTTTTTTGACAGTAGAAATTAATTTTTTTAATTATTACCTGAAGTCCCGTGAGACTTCGCGAAGTAATAACTTCGGCTCATCTAAGCCAATACATTCTAATACTGTACAGAGCACTCGCTCCGTACAGTATTCAAACAAAGTTTTATGTTTCATCCGAAGTCGATTCGCTCATCCCTAGCCAATACCTTGAAATTCCTATAGGTTTTTTAAAAACTATCTGCAACATTTAACAAAAATCTAATATCGATAATCAGATTTCTGTTTCCAGGCAACTTCAATGTCATGAATAATACTGAAGTATTTGGGGTTTCCACGGTCACCTGAGTGTGATGGGTCCACTGGAAAGCACACGCAGTAAGAAGTCCCCTTCTGTCTCCCTGAGAAATGTGCTGGGGATAAGAAGATGATATCCTGGAGATAATTCACACCGCAGATACAGCTGTCTATCATAACAATGTGAGGAGGTGCCAGCCATAGGGGGTGTCAAAATGGTCTTCTGAAGGTTAAAGCGACGCTTTTCCACCTATAGCCAAGGAAAAAGGCAGGGTTTAGGTATTATACAGTGTGAATTGTTGCTAAATAAAACTAACTTACATTTCCATTAACAACCTGTGAGCACCACCCTGTACAATCCGCAGTGTGGTGCTAACAGAATCTTTAAGGCTACGGCTACACAACAACGCTGTTGTGGCCAGGATCGCCAAGTAACGTTGATCCCATGGAAATGAATGAGATCTCCGCAACTCAACGATCCAGGCCGTGATCAGTGTTGCCGTGTAGCCCTAGCCTAAAAATTTTGATATGTCAAAAAAGTCTGGGTGAGTAAAAATCTACAGTAAATTACCCAACTAAAACCAGCAAACAGCTCTCTAAAAAGAGACACATATATATATATATATATATACATACATATATATATATATATATATATATATATATACACACTGCTCAAAAAAATAAAAGGGAACACTTAAACAACACAATGTAACTCCAAGTCAATCACACTTCTGTGAAATCAAACTGTCCACTTAGGAAGCAACACTGAGTGACAATCAATTTCACATGCTGTTGTGCAAATGGGATAGACAACAGGTGGAAATTATAGGCAATTAGCAAGACACCCCCAATAAAGGAGTGGTTCTGCAGGTGGTAACCACAGACCACTTCTCAGTTCCTATGCTTCCTGGCTGATGTTTTGGTCACTTTTGAATGCTGCCGGTGCTTTCACTCTAGTGGTAGCATGAGATGGAATCTACAACCCACACAAGTGGCTCAGGTAGTGCAGCTTATCCAGGATGGCACATCAATGCGAGCTGTGGCAAGAAGGTTTGCTGTGTCTGTCAGCGTAGTGTCCAGAGCATGGAGGCGCTACCAAGAGACAGGCCAGTACATCAGGAGACGTGAAGGAGGCCGTAGGAGGGCAACAACCCACCAGCAGGACCGCTACCTCCGCCTTTGTGCAAGGAGGAACAGGAGGAGCACTGCCAGAGCCCTGCAAAATGACCTCCAGCAGGCCACAAATGTGCATGTGTCTGCTCAAACGGTCAGAAACAGACTCCATGAGGGTGATATGAGGGCCCGACGTCCACAGGTGGGGGTTGTGCTTACAGCCCAACACCGTGCAGGACATTTGGCATTTGCCAGAGAACACCAAGATTGGCAAATTCGCCACTGGTGCCCTGTGCTCTTCACAGATGAAAGCAGGTTCACACTGAGCACATGTGACAGACGTGACAGAGTCTGGAGAAGTCGTGGAGAACGTTCTGCTGCCTGCAACATCCTCCAGCATGACCGGTTTGGCATTGGGTCAGTAATGGTGTGGGGTGGCATTTCTTTGGAGGGCCGCACAGCCCTCCATGTGCTCGCCAGAGGTAGCCTGACTGCCATTAGGTACCGAGATGAGATCCTCAGACCCCTTGTGAGACCATATGCTGGTGCGGTTGGCCCTGAGTTCCTCCTAATGCAAGACAATGCTAGACCTCATGTGGCTGGAGTGTGTCAGCAGTTCCTGCAAGACGAAGGCATTGATACTATGGACTGGCCCGCCTGTTCCCCAGACCTGAATCCAATTGAGCACATCTGGGACATCATGTCTCGCTCTATCCACCAACGTTACGTTTCACCACAGACTGTCCAGGAGTTGGCAGATGCTTTAGTCCAGGTCTGGGAGGAGATCCCTCAGGAGACCGTCCGCCACCTCATCAGGAGCATGCACAGGCGTTGTAGGGAGGTCATACAGGCACGTGGAGGCCACACACACTACTGAGCCTCATTTTGACTTGTTTTAAGGACATTACATTAAAGTTGGATCAGCCTGTAGTGTGTTTTTCCACTTTAATTTTGAGTGTGACTCCAAATCCAGACCTCCATGGGTTGAAAAATTTGATTTCCATCTTTTAATTTTTGTGTGATTTTGTTGTCAGCACATTCAACTATGTAAAGAACAAAGTATTTCAGAAGAATATTTAATTAATTCAGATCTAGGATGTGTTATTTTTGTGTTCCCTTTATTTTTTTGAGTAGTGTATATATATATATATATATATATATATATATATATATATATATATATTTATTTGCACTCTCTCTCTCTCTCTCTAGTCTCCTTCATCTACGTGTCTCGAGAGGGGCAAGGGCATTAAAAAAATATATATATATATATATATATATATATTAATTTCTTCATGTAACTTCAAGCCTTTTATGAGCAACAGAAAAAGGTTGCATTTCTCCACTGGCCTCACCACACCCATGTTCTAAACAAGTTTTCTGGAGTAGAAGAACACCAAAATTTACTCCAGCCAGGCATACACCTCATCATAAATCAGGTGCAGTATCCGGCAGCGCGCCTGGTTATCACAGCCCAGTGTACACCGCCGGGCTATGATATATCTGCCCCAATGTTTTATTCTGAAACACAGCAACATTTCAGAGAAAACATAGGCCCAACACGTTCAACAAGAAGGTGACGATAAGTGGAAATGGGCAAGGCTAAGATGTACCATTTTGTGCCAAAACTAGACCACAATTCTGCCGCAAATATCAAATTAAGTTGGTATAGAGTCTGAAAAGTGTCTATCACTGCACCACATATGTGGTTGACAGAAGAGATCACACCAGCATGTCCAGTGTGACTTTTATTGGGGACCAAAGTGCACACACAAGTACGACGTTTCAGCTACGCAGTAGCCTTTCTCAAGTATACTTGAGAAAGGCTACTGCGTAGCCGAAACGTCGTACTTGTTTGTGCACTCTGGTCCCCAATAAAAGTCACACTGGACATGCTGGTGCGATCTCTTCTGTCAACCATTTATACCTATTGGACGGCGTTGTATTGGCTGTTCCTCCATGGCTGGTGCATTCCAGATAGGCCAGAAGGTGCATTTTGTGCTGCTCTACAACTATTTTCTATCACTGCACCACATATGTATCATCCAGCCTAAGCCCCTGTGATAAATCTGGTGCAGATCTAGACAGCCGGTCTAAGCTGACTACATCTTTATGATTAGTAAATCTGGGCCATAGTTTAGAAACCAGATGAGGACACCTGACAGGCTTCCTTCAAGCACTTAAGGATGCAGCATAGTTTGAAATTTGTCACAGAACATTTGCTCTTCTACAATAACAATACAATTCTGCCACTTGTTTAGGGTATTGTTTTTACTGTGTCCACCGAGTACCGTTATGACATGTTAACTTTATTCTGTGGGTCAGTCAGGGCTGTGGAGTCAGTAAGCCAAAGGCCTCACTCCGAATCTTGAATTTTATTACATTCCAACTCTGGGTCAGAGTCCTTCATAAATTGTGGATAATTTAGTAATAACAAATTTACTGTAGTAAAATGGTAACAGCAGTGGGCTTTTTATAACTAGCATGTAAGTAATTAGGCTTACATAAAACTTAAAAACATTTACTGGAATAAAATTTCAGAAATTCCTGACATTTTCTAAATTCCTGTAAGTACATATGCAATGGACTATGCACTTAATAAATGGAAAACACTTATGTATTTGTCCTCAGAATAAGGCCTCATACACACGACTGTGTGTATTCTGCGGTCTGCAAAAAACGGATCCGCAAAGAATATGGATGACGTCCGTGTGCATTCCGTATTTTGCGGAACGGAACAGCTGGCCCCTAATAGAACAGTACTATTCTTGTCTGTAATGCGTTCGTGTGCATGATCCTCAAGTTAGAACGCCTCTATATGTATTTCCTAGAAATGCAAAGAGTCATGTTGTACAAGTGTAAATGGGAATAAAAGAAACATGTAACTGCTATATTCCGTGCTCGCCACAAAAGGGTTGTATGGTAATAAATACCTTCTCACTGGTGTCCACAGCCTGCCTCTGCTATGGAAAGATTCATACTTACCCGCTACCTGCAGCTATTGTCCTGTGTCTATCATCCGGTCTGCAGTTTATTTTTTTTCCTCTCCATCATGAGCATGATCATCTGCTCTGCTGCAGCCAATGACTGGCTTCAGCAATGAGGTCTCTTATGGATACATCAATACTAAATCCAGTTATAGGCCGCAGCAGAGCAGATGTTGATGCCCAAGCCGTGGACTGGAAGATGGACACACGGGAGCAGGTATGCAGAGCGGCAGTATGATTTTTTGCATTACAGAGGAAAGCTTTAGGCACCTGTGAAAAGTTACTTATTCTTGGACAACCACTTTAATGCTGTCTTCCTGTTCTGTCTAGCATTTCTGAGATAACTGAAGGTATGCCTATTGGTGAACTTCCTTCTCTGGTCTTTAGAGGAGGAACTTAACACTGAGCAAGTGCAGCACATTGTCAGGCATTGTAACCAAGGGCCTTGGAGGAGCATGAAAATACCTAGTGTAAGGGACAGGAGAGGTGAGAACTTATTTTCTATCACCACTAGATCACCCTGCTGATAACGTTTTTTTTTCCTAAATAAGGGCCTTAGATTGATAGAACAAACATATTTATTATTAAACATTTCTAAACTTTTCAAATTTTATATAAAAGTTAATAAATTACGTTTTGTACCCAAAAACAGGCCTCATGGCCAAGAAAACCCCAATAAAGTGCACATCCACTAGATATAAAAGCAATGTATACATTTTATTAGGCTAGAAAAGACACACAGACATGATTAAAAATTGTATACAATATACCATGTGCTGGTACAAAATAAGACCAGACACCAAAAAAAAATACAAATATGAGCACAATATATATAGTCCAAAATAGCAATACCCAATGGAATAAGACGAAGATGCATCTGAAGTCTGATCGGATGGTAAATATTAAATTTTTCTTAAAGTGATTCAGAATTTAACAGGCACTCTGTCACCTGGAGCTGCACATGAAGCAAGTTTTGTTAGTATATAACGTACCTTTAATGAATTAAATTATATAACACTTAAAATAAAAAATATATATCAAAATAAAATAAAAATATATATAAAAAATGGAAGTGTAAAAAAAAAAATAAAAAAAAATTGTCCACTGTAGGACAGTCAATGATCCTGCAATAGAAAATCCTGCCAGTAGAGGGCGAAGGAGAGATAGTTCACAATTGTAAAACTTATTCACAGTCCTAGAAATTCATACAATAAGCTGAGTACATCATGATAGTTCATAAAAGTAATTTGATGATCAAAGAGGCATGATTCAACATTTAGTAGACTTGATTTTTCCTTTTATAATTGAAGCCTGTTTAGGATTTTTCACTGTCCATTCAAAGATGATATGTCATAATATGATAGTGATTCTTAGGCTACTTTCACACTTGCGGCAGAGAGATCCGGCAAGCAGTTCCGTTGCCGGAACTGCCTGCCGGATCAGGCAAAATGTATGCAAACTGATGGCATTAGTAAGACTGATCAGGATCCTGATCAGTCTTAAAAATGCCTGATCAGTCGAAAAAATGCATTGAAATGCCGGATCCGTCTTTCCGGTGTCAGGCTACTTTCACACTAGCGTTGTTTTAATCCGGCGTTCAATTCCGACACCGGAACTGCCCGCCGGATCCGGAATAACGGATTACATTTGAATCCTGATCAGGATTTTGATCACAATGAAAAAATGCATTGGATAAAACGGATCCGCCATTTATGGACTTTAACTTTTTTTTCACATTTTTCGGGTTTAACATGCAAAAGCCGGATCCGGTTTGACTGAACACACAGCGCCAGATCCGGCGTTAATGCAAGTCAATGGGAAAAAGACCGGATCCGGCGTTCAGTCAAAGTGTTCAGGATTTTTGGCCGGAGGTAAAAATACAGCATGCTACGTTTTTCTGAAAAGCCTGATCAGTCAAAAAGACTGAACTGATGCATCCTGAAGGACGGACTCTCCATTCAGAATGCATGGGGATAAAACTGATTAGTTCTTTTCCGGATTTGAGCCCCTAGGACGGAACTCAGCGCCGGAAAAGAAAAACGCTAGTGTGAAAGTACCCTCATCTGGCAAAACGGATCCGGCATTTAATTTTTTTCACCTTTTTTTAGATCTGCGCATGCGCAGACCGTAAGGACAGATCCAGCATTCCGGTATTCTGAATGCCGGATTTGGCACTAATACATTCCTATGGGAAAAAATGCCGGATCCGGCCTTCAGGCAAGTCTTCAGTTTTTTTCGCCGGAGATAAAACCGTAGCATGCTGCGGTTTTCTCTTTTGCCTGATCAGTCAAAACGACTGAACTGAAGACATCCTGAATGGATTACTCTCCATTCAGAATGCATGGGGATAAAACTAATCAGTTCTTTTCCGGTATAGAGCCCCTGTGACGGAACTCTATGCCGGAAAAGAAAACCGCAAGTGTGAAAGTACCCTTAGTTATTGTTAAATATTAGATATTAGTTGATTTCAGTTCATTAGTAGTTAATTGTAGGAAGATGAGACCCAAATACAGGTATATCATTTTTGGAAACCGCTATATCGCTGTATCAAAATGCTGGCTGCTGGTACGGAGAATTGTAATAGATTTGTTAGTGTGTCTCTAAGCAGATACCAAGTTGTTAGTATATGTCCCAGATAGATAAATAATAGTTGTACTTTACCGTAATGGCGATTTCCAGGTGATGAGCTGTCGCTGAAGCACTCGTCTTTTACTCACCAAGGCTTGCTCTTGTGTGTATAGTAGTCCGCCGGTAATCTGCTACGCAGCGTGTCACGTGTTTTTTCGGTGTCTCACGTGTTAGATGCTTGTGCTGGGCTTCTATTACATCGCGCTTTACGCACAAGATGTTGAGGATTCTTTGACCTATATTTTTATTTCATTTTGTGTCTTTTTTAAAATTTTATTTACCGTATATACTCGAGTATAAGCTGACCCGAGTATAAGCCGAGCCCCTAATTTTACCCCAAAAAAAAAATGGGAAAAATTATTGACTCGAGTATAAGACTAGGGTGGGAAATGCAGCTATAATGCAGAGTGTATGTGTATATAATGCACACACTCTACATTATATACACACATCTGCAAGAGGGTGACTCCCTGTATTTAATGCAGAGTGTGTGCATTATATACACACACACTCTGCATTAAATACAGGGAGCCATCAACAGATCTCCCTCCTAAACAGTGCCATCCACAGATCTCCCCCCTAAACAGTGCCATCCACAGATCCCCCCCCTAAACAGTGCCATCCACAGATCCCCCCCCTCCCCTAAACAGTGCCATGATGGCACTGTTTAGGGGAGGGGGTATCTGTGGATGGCACTGCCATCCACAGATCCCCCTACAGTGCCATCCACAGATCCCCCTACAGTGCCATCCACAGATCCCCCTACAGTGCCATCCACAGATCCCCCTACAGTGCCATCCACAGATCCCCCTACAGTGCCATTCACAGATCCCCCACAGTGCCATCCACAGATCCCCCTACAGTGCCATCCACAGATCCCCCTACAGTACCATCCACAGATCCCCCTACAGTACCATCCACAGATCCCCCTACAGTACCATCCACAGATCCCCCTCCCCGACGCTCACAGCAGTATTCTTACTTTGTCTTTGCTCCGGTAATACAGGCAGTGCGGGGAGCGGCGCTCACTCACTGACGTCACGCGCCTTCTCCCACTAGGCGGCGCAGGCGCGTGACGTCAGTGAGTGAGCGCCGCCCCCCGCACTGCCTGTATTACCGGAGCTAAGACCTAGACTCGAGTATAAGACGAGGAGGCTTTTTGAGCACAAAAATATGTGCCAAAAAACTCGTCTTATACTCGAGTATATACAGTATTTTGTTTCTTAAAGTGGAAACTATTGGGAAGGAGCTGTTTAGAGGGAGCTGTTGGAAGGAAGCTCCCTCTAAAACAACTCCTTCCCAATAGTTTCCACTTTAAGAAACGAAACAAACAAACTATGGAGGATATAGTTATGTGAAAAACGCAAGAGAAGTGAAAAAAAAAAACGCATTAAGAACGCAGCTTAAACACTTGAATATTTTTCTTTAACATTCCACATTTGATGTAAAACAAGATGAAAAGGTATGATAAGAGATATTTAAATGTATCATTACTGTTATTATACGTACCATTATTCTAATGCTCCTGTTATATGTTACACTATATTTTATACATTATATAGTTAAGAATCAATCTCTCTCTCTCTCTATACACACACACACACACACACACAGAGAGAGAGAGAGAAAGTAGGACTGCACTCCAGGGTAATGGTGAAATAAAGTGTTTAATCACCCATAGTATGGCAAACTTGCGACGTTTCGGCTCACAAGAGCCTTCCTCAAGCATAGAGACAGTGAAAGTGAAGGCATATCAGAAGTGTTCAACCAATCACATTAAAGTTACAATCAGAGTACAATTACATACACCTGTTACAAAAGACAAATAAACAAAGTGCATGTGCATAAAGTGACATGTGCTGTATGATCTACACTCTCAGGAGCATCTCCCTTTGTGTAGAAGAACATATGCAAAATGTGGAAATAATATCAATAAAGATCATGTTTAAAAACAGTGATAGAATGGTAAATACGGATCGTAGAAATTAGACCTTAGGAAGCCATGGCGCCCACATAGACCATCGCGTTCGTTGAGCGTCTCGATCTCTTCACTGCGCATGTCCAGATAAGCGTCATCATATGAGTCCTAGTACAAAAATGTGGCGCATGTGTTCTATAATATCAAACTAACACCGCCATTTTGTTTAAGGGCAAGTTGCCCTATAATTCCATATGTGTTTATTACACTGATGTGGGCTGTAAAGGATGTCACCTGAATAAGGTAAATAGCCGCAGTAGGGGTCTCCTACATATGTCAGCAGATGGATCGGGATCCCACCCTGCCGAGAGGGACACCAAACCATGGGGCCGTGGGTGTCGGAGAGGGACACTTCCATGAACCCCGCCGACACCAATAGCCCAACTGCTTGCAATAATGCAGCCCTAGAGGAATCATTCCTCAATACAATAAAACAGCATCACACCAAAAGAATAGTTAAAGATCTGGATTTGCACATAAAAGGAAAAGAAATTACAAGTCTGGATTTGCGCATAGAAGAGAGAACAATGATGTCAACTCTGGGCTGTGTCGCTTCCAAAAGGGCATAGTTCACGGATCCGTATCCAATATTATGTGAATTAAAATGTTCTAAAAGGCAAGGAGAAAATGCATATATTAATATTTATGTATATTATGTTAGAGTTACATATTATTCTTTCACAATTCTCTTGCACTATTATACATTTATGAGAGAGGTATAGCACACAGAGAGAACAGGGAGTGATCTAAAGGCTCTCACCTAAACATCACATTGAGGCCTCTAGGGTGCAAGCTATCCAGGTCATAGATCCATCGCAATTCTCTTTTCTTAAGGATTGCTAAGCGATCTCCACCTATTCTAGGAAGTGAAATCTGGTCAACAATCCAGCATCTTAGATCCCGTTCAGTATGTTGAAGGGATCCAAAATGTCTAGCAACTGGTAGATCAGTGCGTTTTTTCCTTATTGAGTTTCTATGATTGTTCAACCTCAACTTCAATTCTGTTGATGTTTCTCCAACATTTATTAAGTTGCAAGGGCAAGCCAACACGTAAATTACATATGATGAGGAGCAGGTCAGATGAAATTTTATGGGATATTCTTTGTTTGTAGATGGATGTATAAAAGACCTGGATTTACAGATGTAGCGGCAATTGATGCAGTTGAGGCAGGGAAAACATCCATGCCCCAAGTGCGTCAATGTCCGCTGTATGCTGTTTTTTTTTTAGGGCCGACATCTGCTCTTACTAGATGATCTTTATTGATATTATTTCCACTTTTTGCATATGTTCTTCTACACAAAGGGAGATGCTCCTGAGAGTGTAGATCATACAGCACATGTCACTTTATGCACATGCACTTTGTTTATTTGTCTTTGGTAACAGGTGTATGTAATTGTACTCTGATTGTAACTTTAATGTGATTGGTTGAACACTTATGATATGCCTTTATATGCCTTCACTTTCACTGTCTCTATGCTTGAGGAAGGCTCTTGTGAGCCGAAATGTCGCAAGTTTGCCATACTATGGGTGATTAAACACTTTATTTCACCATTACCCTGGAGTGCAGTCCTACTTTCTTAGTCTCTACAATATTGGGTATAGCCGTTACCCTGTGCTGGACCTTGCACCCATACCTCGGTTGGTGCTCCCGCTGGATATGGATATAGATTATATTATATATATATATATATATATATATATATATATATATATATATACACATACACACACACACACACACACACACACACACACACATATACATACATATACATACACACACACAGTACATACCAAAAGTTTGGACATACCTTCTCATTCAAAGAGTTCTTTATTTTCATGACTATGAAGGCATCAAAACTATGAATTAACACATGTTGAATTATATACATAACAAACAAGTGTGAAACAACTGAAAATGTCATATTCTAGGTTCTTCAAAGTAGCCACCTTTTGCTTTGATTACTGCTTTGCACACTCTTGGCATTCTCTTGATGAGCTTCAAGAGGTAGTCCCCTGAAATGGTTTTCACTTCACAGGTGTGCCCTGTCAGGTTTAATAAGTGGGATTTCTTGCCTTATAAATGGGGTTGGGACCATCAGTTGCGTTGAGGAGAAGTCAGGTGGATACACAGCTGATAGTCCTACTGAATAGACTGTTAGAATTGGTATTATGGCAAGAAAAAAGCAGCTAAGTAAAGAAAAACGAGTGGCCATCATTACTTTAAGAAATGAAGGTCAGTCAGTCAGCTGAAAAATTGGGAAAACTTTGAAAGTAAGGGCTATTTGACCATGAAGGAGAGTGATGGGGTGCTGCGCCAGATGACCTGGCCTCCACAGTCACCGGACCTGAACCCAATCGAGATGGTTTGGGGTGAGCTGGACCGCAGAGTGAAGGCAAAAGTGCAAACAAGTGCTAAGCATCTCTGGGAACTCCTTTAAGACTGTTGGAAGACCATTTCAGGGGACTACCTCTTGAAGCTCATCAAGAGAATGGCAAGAGTGTGCAAAGCAGTAATCAAAGCAAAAGGTGGCTACTTTGAAGAACCTAGAATATGACATATTTTCAGTTGTTTCACACTTGTTTGTTATGTATATAATGCAACATGTGTTAATTCATAGTTTTGATGCCTTCATAGTCATGAAAATAAAGAAAACTCTTTGAATGAGGTGTGTCCAAACTTTGTCTGTACTGTATATTTTTATGTATTTTGATATATATATTTTTTTATTTTAAAGTGTAATATATTTTAATTCATTAAAGGTACATTATATACTTCATTTGTAGCTCCAGGTGACAGAGTGCCTGTTAAATTCTGAATCACATTATTTCTAAATACGGTAGGACCTTGGGGTAGACCAATAATTTTTGTCCTCTTAAACCTGTGCGTTTTATAATCGCGTGTGTCTTCTAAAACAAAAAATACAGTATACAATATTAATAACAGATAAGCTAGAGCATTTCTACTGACTCCACCCAAAACTAGCTTAGACTTCCACTCCACAGACCTGGAGTCAAACAATCATGTAGATACTAATATATATATATATATATATATATATATATATATATATATATATATATATATTTATTTATTTATTTAATGTTGTTTTTGCTATGCTTACTTTTAGAAATTACGTGGTTTTTTTTTTTGTTTTGCTTTTCTGCTGAAGGAGCTGTATGAGGGATAGTTATTTTGTGGGGTGATCTGTAGTTTTTACTAATACCATTTTGGGATACATGTTTTTTGTGGAAGAGGACCAAAAAACTGCAATTTGGGAATTGGGATTTTTTTTTATTTATTTACACCAAGCAAGAAATAATTGTATAGATTGGGTCAGTATTTCTTTATATAAAAAATAATAAATGGAAAAGGGGCGTTTTCTGTATTAATTATTCAACTAGCTTTCACTTTTGTCCCCTGATCACTTGTACTATATATTGTAACACTCCCAAATTACAATGTATATTGATTCTCATAAGCGGCAGAGACATGGCAGGCATGGGGGTCTTCAGAAGGCCCCTCCAGCTGCGATGACCGCACACTGCAATTGCATTTGTGGGGTGAGCATTGGAAGACCGAGAGAGAAATATTGAGTGCGGCATTTCAGAGTTGTCTCTTATACAGCAGGGTAAAGGGATGATGAGATCTGCACACCCTATGGAGTTGAGTGCTCACGGAGGACGATAGATCGCCTCGTGTCAAAGTAGAAAATTCGTGGCACACCAGAATCAATTGATGCTTTTTAAATTAGTAGATGTATTACATCATATCATATACACTCACCTAAAGAATTAGGAACACCTGTTCTATTTCTCATTAATGCAATTATCTAGTCAACCAATCACATGGCAGTTGCTTCAATGCATTTAGGGGTGTGGTCCTGGTCAAGACAATCTCCTGAAATCCAAACTGAATGTCAGAATGGGAAAGAAAGGTGATTTAAGCAATTTTGAGCGTGGCATGGTCGTTGGTGCCAGACGGGCCGGTCTGAATATTTCACAATCTGCTCAGTTACTGGGATTTTCACGCACAACCATTTCTAGGGTTTACAAAGAATGGTGTGAAAAGGGAAAAACATCCAGTATGCGGCAGTCCTGTGGGCAAAAATGCCTTGTGGATGCTAGAGGTCAGGAGAATGGGCCAACTGATTCAAGCTGATAGAAGAGCAACGTTGACTGAAATAACCACTCGTTACAACCGAGGTATGCAGCAAAGCATTTGTGAAGCCACAACACGCACAACCTTGAGGCGGATGGGCTACAACAGCAGAAGACCCCACCGGGTACCACTCATCTCCACTACAAATAGGAAAAAGAGGCTACAATTTGCACGAGCTAACCAAAATTGGACTGTTGAAGACTGGAAAAATGTTGCCTGGTCTGATGAGTCTCGATTTCTGTTGAGACATTCAAATGGTAGAGTCCGAATTTGGCGTAAACAGAATGAGTACATGTATCCATCCACTGATTGCTACTTCCAGCAGGATAATGCACCATGTCACAAAGCTCGAATCATTTCAAATTGGTTTCTTGAACATGACAATGAGTTCACTGTACTAAAATGGGTTGAGATCTGGAGACTGTGGGGGCCAATAGCGCATCTTTGGGATGTGGTGGAAAGGGAGCTTCGTGCTCTGGATGTGCATCCCTCAAATCTCCATCAACTGCAAGATGCTATCCTATCAATATGGGCCAACATTTCTAAAGAATGCTATCAGCACCTTGTTGAATCAATGCCACGTAGAATTAAGGCAGTTATGAAGGCAAAAGGGGGTCCAACACCGTATTAGTATGGTGTTCCTAATAATTCTTTAGGTGAGTGTGTGTATAATATATTATATACAGTACAGACCAAAAGTTTGGACACACCTTCTCATTCAAAGAGTTTTCTTTATTTTTATGACTATGAAGGCATCAAAACTATAAATTAACACATGTGGAATTATATACATAACAAACAAGTGTGAAACAACTGAAAATATGTCATATTCTAGGTTCTTCAAAGTAGCCACCTTTTGCTTTGATTACTGCTTTGCACACTCTTGGCATTCTCTTGATGAGCTTCAAGAGGTAGTCCCCTGAAATGGTCTTCACTTCACAGGTGTGCCCTGTCAGGTTTAATAAGTGGGATTTCTTGCCTTATAAATGGGGTTGGGACCATCACTTGCGTTGAGGAGAAGTCAGGTGGATACACAGCTGATAGTCCTACTGAATAGACTGTTAGAATTTGTATTATGGCAAGAAAAAAGCAGCTAACAGTAGTTTTGATGCCTTCATAGTCATGAAAATAAAGAAAACTCTTTGAATGAGAAGGTGTGTCCAAACTTTTGGTCTGTACTATATATATATATATATTATATATATATATATATATATATATATATATATATATTATATATTGTATAGTACATCCGGATTGGAGCATATGAGTAAGTCGTATAGTTTGTCCCTACAAACTATACGACTTTAACTCATATGCTCCAATCCGGATGTACTATACACTATATACAGTCCCTGACAAAAGTCTTGTCGCTTCTCTATTTTGTAGAAACTCCTGCTATTAACCTGACATCAATTGGTGTTAGAAATAGCTCATATGAAAAGCTAAAGCCCTCCCAAATGATGTTTAATGCACTGAAATAAATTAGTTTCACTGAAAAAAGATTTATCATTTAATCAAGACAGAAAGGTCAAATTTTGGCAAAACAAAAGTTTTGTCACCTATACAGAAATTGAGTAATATCCAAAAATATGTCAGCAAATTAAGTAGTGGTGCTGTGAGATCCAAATTTAATATCTTGTATGACTTCCATGAGCTTGAAGGACAGCATCCATGCGGTTTGGCAAGGAATCATACAATTTATTAATGAAGTCATCAGGAATAGCAAAGAAAACAGTTTTGCATGCCTCCAAGAGTTCATCAATATTCTTTGGTTTCGTCTTCCATGCTTCCTCTTTCATCCTACACCACATATGCTCAATGATGTTCATGTCTGGTGACTGGGCTGGCCAATCCCGGAGCATCTTGATCTTCTTCGCCTTAAGGAACTTTGAGATGGAAGTATGCAATGGAGCACCATCCTGCTGCAGAATTTGGCCTTTATGGTTGGGAATTTAAGCGGTAGCTAAGATTTCTTGGTATTTTAGACTATTGATGTTGCCTTCCACCCTGCAGATCCCTCGCACACCCCCATACTGGATGTAACCCCTGACCATGATTTTGCATCAACAAAACTTCACTGTTTTCTGGGTAAATCTCGGCTCCATGCGGGTTCCAGTAGGTCTCCTGCAATATTTGTGGCGACTGTGGTGTAATTCAACAGAAGATTCATCTGAAAAATCCACCTTCTGCCACTTTTCCAGCGTCCATCCTTTTAGCAGGCTGTGGCGCTTGGCAAATGCCACACGTTTTTTCAATTGTCTTTTGTTTAGTGCTGGCTTATGGGCACCGATTCGACCATGGAGGCCATTTCGAGACAGAATCCGACAAACTGTTCTGGTTGACACAGGGACTTCAGGTGACCAGGTCTCGTGGAGCTCTGCTGCAGTGGAAAATGGGCTGGCCTTGGATTTTCGAGCCAACAAAACGGTCCTCTCGAGCAGTTGTCTTGCGGGGTCGGCCTGACCTGGCCTTGTCCAAAACGTCTCCAGTCTCTTCTAATTTTTTTTTATCCTCTGAACTTGACGCTGAGACACATTGAAGGTGTCTGCCACATCAGCAGTGGATCTGGTCTTCAGCCTCTTGATAATCAACACTTTAGTCTCCGGGTGAATCTTAGGTATGTTTGCAGAGATCTAGTTGCAGTTGATGTGAAGGTCTAGTGTACTGGGGTTCTTTTTATACACACCTGAGACCTAATTGATCCATTATTAGTCACAGGTGAAGCTCATATGACAAGGCGACAACACATGTCTTGGCAAAAGTGACTCAATGGGCTTTACCAAGCTGTGAATATTAGAATACTTTTTGTCAGTTTCGTTTTGCACTGTAACATTACAAAAGCTGTTTGGATTAAAATGACCCATTTCTTGTAACAAAATCTTGATTAGAAATATATTTTAGCGGCACTTCAGGTCAATTTGTACACAAGCGACAAGACTTTTGTCAGGGACTGTATATGATATGATATAATACCTCTACTAATTAAAAAGCATCAATTGATTCTGGTGTGCCACAAATTTTCTTCTTATACAGCAGGCACCTGCAGGGGATTGTGCAGGCGCAGCACCTCAGTGAGTCATCACTGTGACATACTCATATGGCACCGAGCACTAACTTAAAGCAAGAAGTTGTGGCTAATTCTAAGAAAGCACACAATGGGCCAGATATACTAATCCTGCCCATCTAATATGTAGGCAGCATAAACAGACTAGAGAGTATGAAAATGCACCAAATTTACCATAGTGGTTCACACCATATGATACATTTGGTAAATCTTTTGATTATTTTTGTCTTAGCTTACACAACCTATTGGGAGGATGTATTTGAAATATTTAGTGATTTTTCTTTGATTATACATACATGGCATTTTGCACTGCAATAACCATTAGTGCTAATTAATAATACATTACATATCTGTTCATGCATCAAAAACTACGTTACTTGTGATGCTCCAATTTACTGTACCTTCCAGATATGCAGTCCCACAGCAATTGGAGCTGTACTGTTTGAGAGTTCCCCGTGTAACTGTCTGTAGCTTTGCAGGTTGTTGGAGGCTCCTGTATCAACCCTTGGCCTCTGCATAATGGTTATATACAACTCACTTTGCTCCCGTACACGTAACCAGTACTTTGGGTTATCAGGAAAGCTGGTGTTGTTGCGTGATCCACCTGCATTTTGGCCCTTAATCCAAGAACCATAAATCAGTTGTGTATGAGATAGAAGGGAACCTATGTAAAGAAAGGCAAGAAGAAATGTACGTTTTGTGATCCCTACAGTACTAAAGAAATTTGACACAAGAACACAAAATGAACGTACACCCGTGCACATACAGTGGCGAACTGTCAGAAGTGGAGTTACACAAAATCCCTCACCTATCGGTAAATTTAGCAGGGCAGCTGTGATTTTGTAACTTTGTGTGAACAAAGTCATATGGTCTGACTGCAGAGTTCTATGGTCTGACTGCATTCAGTCACAACTAGAGGGGGCCTATTGCCCCCATTGACTCAAAGTGATTGTCTCTTCTCAGACATTGGTGGAAGAGCTCTAGGATATGCCACTGTCAGACAAATCTGATATGGAGGGGGGGTCTGATCGGAGGTCTGATGCGTGTTATAAAGTTAAATATATGTGTCACGTACCGGAGGCCCAAGGCAGACCTCCGGGACGACATGCGAACAGGACACAGGTAAAACAGACAAAGGACCCACAGAGAACTTTATTACAAGTGTAATAAAGGACATGACAGTAGGCAGGTGGGCAATAGTGGTAGAACGACCACAGAACCAAGTGCACTGGCAGACCAGAGGCAAAACCCAGAGAGCGGAGAGACAATGAGCCCCGTTCTTCACAGAGCCCCTGGTGGTGGGGATGAACTGAGCTGAGGGCTCACTGGTCGCACCTCCAGGAAGGTCCCAGTACACTTGTCCCCTACCTGCAGAGAACCACACAGGTGCAAGCACCAGCAGAAACTACAGCAACAGAATAGGAACCCATACTAACACCGGACATGGAACAAACAAGACGAAGGGGAACCAGCACAGAAGCAGATGCCTGGACCCCAAGCGGAATGGAAGCATGGCGGTCTCAGGCAGAGCTGCACACAGACTACAGATGCACACAGACTAGAGATTCCCCCTCCGGGGAAACCAGGGACCCTCTCACGAAGGCAGGAGGTACACAGGAAAGGAACAAAAGCAGAAAGGCACAACAGGCAGACATGAACAGACAAGGAACAAAAGCAGTTAGCAATGCCAGGCTATGAGATGCAGTTGCGCACTGCTGGGCGAAAAAGGAACGGACAAGGATAACAACATACAGGGCAGGTACAGAGCAGGAAAAGTTAACCCCATCAGAGCAGGAGTACAGAACCACAAAACACACAGGCTGCAGTGCAGGACATTGCCCCTGGCAACCAGCATACACGGAAAACACCGCAGCCAGTACGCCAGAGCACAAAGAACCCGAGAACACTGACAGAGAAATATCAAGGAGAGAGCAAGCATACACAGGCAGCAGTTCACATAAGACACCACAGCCAGCACGCAGCCCCAAGCAACCAGCCTGCACAGGAGGCTGCCTGTACACCAGAGGGCATGCAGCCAGCCTACACAGACACAACTGTCACAGTGAACCGCACTGTGACAATATGTTTGTTTTTTTGCACTGTTCACATTACATGCAATTTCTATGTGTTTTTGCAATTTTTGATCACTGACATTTACTTATTGAGGAGTGCATATTTTAGTGCCAAGTTATTATGAGAAACTTTTTTTCACTTGAGTATTTAGTCATAAGATTATGTACATTTATCAGCACATATTGCACTTTACGGATGGAGAGATTTTCACATATTTGTTAATAGCCTTTTGCATGTTGTGAATATTGGATAGGGTTAGATATTAATTGGGTAATATAGCATGGTTTGAAATATATATTTTTAATTTATGCCTATTTTAATAAACGGATTTGGTTTTATTGGGTTATTAGTGCTGTTGTACAGTAGTGCACATGACAGTTGCTAAGACTCCAGGATCTTCAGCTCTGCTGTCATTGTGGTCCAGTACATGACTGATGTCACTTATCCAGATGAGCTGCCTCAGGCACAGGCTTAGATGCCAGGGGGAAGGCCGTTGAGACTGCCTATACACCGATGGCCTATGACCCAGTTTAGAATCATATACATAAGATTCCTATTATGGCTTCTGATTGGGAGATGGCCCTTCATAACACCCATGTAAGCCATATGGTTAGCACCTCCTAACAAAGATACACGAAATGCACATCAGGGGCACCAGAAAGTCTATTGGAAACTGAGCAAAATGGTCAGAATCAGCATGCTGTCATACAAATATATGGTTAAGTGGATAGCGGGCAAGGACTATAATTCCACGGTGGTCTGACTGTGTGAAGGTATACAGGTATTAGCCTCAGTAGTAATGATATTTATTATATTTATACTATATCCCATGTAACTGATAATGCTGTGCAGGAAGGCGAAAAGAGCCGTCATTGATGGAAGGTATGTGTCACCGAGATTCCTGGCCTCGGTGAGGTAAAAGCAAGTAGTTTTAAGTGTCAGCGGCAGCTAGTGCTGACTAACACTGTTTTGTTGTTAGTATGGCTGTAAAGCCAATCTGGGCCGTCTCTTACTGGGATAGCCAAAGTGCTGGCTGGCTGGGTGGGTGGCTTCTCCCCACGCTCCAGGCCGGGTCTTTTTTGGCCTATATAAAACCCAGCCAGCAGTCTCAGCTGGGTGTGGTTTATCCTCCATCTGACAGAGAAGCTGGGGAGTCTGTGTTTTGGGACCTGTAAATTTGTGCCGTGCTAAAGGGCTGAGATCCGCATGCCGGGAAACAGGCCCCTAAAGCCTGCTGTGGACTGTGGATAGAAAACTGCTAACCAAGTGAAGATTTTGTTCCATGGACATAGCATGGTGTGAAACACCAAGACTGAACGGTCATTTTGTTTTTCCTTATGTGTGAATAAACACCGAACTGTTTAAGTTACAGACTTTGTGATTGCCTCTATACTGCGTCCGCTAGCCTGTCTACCAAAACCCCACAGCTGCCACAATAATTGTTATGGATGCGGGATGAATGATGCCAGCAGCCTATAGTCTATATTGGATATGTTTCGTAGCTCGAGGTTTTTAATTTTAACAGCTTTATTATTACCAGAGTGTTTATCCCCTTCCTTCCCAGGCCAATTTTTTTGTTTTAGCAATGGGCCTATATAACTGCAAATAACTACCATGTTTTCTGCTTTGTAAGGGTACGTTCACACTAGCGTTTTTCTTTTCCGGCATTGAGTTCCGTCACAGGGGCTCTATATCGGAAAAGAACTGATCAGGCATATCCCCATGCATTCTGAATGGAGAGTAATCCGTTCAGGATGCATCAGGATGTCTTCAGTTCAGTCATTTTGACTGATCAGGCAAAAGATAAAACCGTAGCATGCTACTGTTTTATCTCCGGCGAAAAAAAACTGAAGACTTGCCTGAATTCAAAATACCGGAATGCCGGATCCGTCCTTCCGGTCTGACCTTTAAAAATGAGAAAAAAAAATTAATACCGGATCCGTTTTGCCTGATGACAACGGAAAAACGGATCCGGTATTGCAATGCATTTTTCTGACTGATCAGGCATTTTTCAGGTAATGGAACTGCCTGCCGGAATCAAGCAACGCAAGTGTGAATGCACCCTAATAGTCCATGGGTGAAATGCCACTGCTACAGCCTAGATTTAACTGATATGTCAGGAGCTTTTCGCGGTGTATACACTTCATGGAAACCAGTGTGAAAAGACCCTTTGTTCATGTATTTGTTCAAAGCACATAGGATTATAGTTAAACATAAAATATTACCCAAATTCTAAATCAAAAATATCTGGCCAATTCAATGTTCGAATTCCATGTCATCCCTCATGCAAGCTCAGTAGGTTGTGTGTGTGTGCACCCTTCCCAGAAGAGAACGTGTGTTATTATCTACACTATTCACATTAGTGAAAAAGTCTGATCTATGCATGTGCATATAATGTATCTTCCAGTAGCCATACACAATGTGTAATCTGCACAATTTACCTGCACTCACCAGTCCAGATACTTTGAATTTGATCTTTCTCAATGATAGGAAACGCCACTGTAACCTCATTAAATTCTCGGAGAAATTCTTCCTTTTCCACCCAAAATTCTCCATCCTGAAGTTGAGCTAAAAATCGAGAACTTTCTGTCTCGTCCATCAAAGCCCAATTGTCACCACTAAAGTAGGGGATAAAAAGGGAAAAGGATGCAAATACATATACACTATATGGACAATGGTACTGGGACACACCTCTTAAAAATCGCTGAATTCAGGAGTTTTATTCAGTCCCATCGCTATTGGTGTATAAAATCAAGCCTTTACAAATTTGTGAAAAAAGGGGTCATTCTAAAATTCTAAAGATCTCCCTGAATTGCAGCGTGGTACTGTAATAGGATGCCCGCGCTGTAA
This sequence comes from Bufo bufo, assembly GCF_905171765.1. Classification (NCBI taxonomy): domain Eukaryota; kingdom Metazoa; phylum Chordata; class Amphibia; order Anura; family Bufonidae; genus Bufo; species Bufo bufo. Next base: position 250,953,018 of record NC_053392.1, read on the forward strand.
CAAGTCAGTTCATGAAATTTCTTGGCGAGTGTTATTAATTGTAAACGGGAAGCATTTAGGAATCATACCAACTTTAAAACCACATAAAGTTACAGAGCAGGGTTGCCATGTGCAGAGGTGCATATTGAATAAAGTTGCTAACTCTCTGCTGACTCAATAACTGCAGAGTTCCATTCTTCCTCCGGCATTAACATCAGCACAGTTACTGTGTACTTGGAGCTTCATGATACGTGCCACAGTGGCACCAAAGCAGCAGTACTCCCAAAAGTCCCACCAATAGCAATTCTATCCTATAGTGCCCCTACAGTGCCCCCAATAGTAATATCCACCAGAAATAATAATACCTCCATAGTGGTAATTCTGTTCCTAAAGTCACCCAGCAGGAATAAAGCCCAACATAAAATCCTCAGTAGTAATAATTCCCCCTATAGTGTCCCCAGTAGTAGTAGTAAATCCCACCATCATACCCCCACAGTAATAATTTACCATAGTGCTCTAGTAGTAATAAATCCCACCACAGTGCTTCCCAGTAGTAATAAAGCCCAACATAGTGCCTCCAGTAGTATTAAAGGCCATGTACACCTATGGAGGCAATTTTGTTTAGGATTGCATTTCACTCATTTTTGGCTACAAATCATATTTGCAATTGGCCTCTATTAAAAATTTTGAGCCATTCTGTCACAAAAATTACTTTTTTTTAGCTGTGCAACTGGTACTTTCACCTTCTGCTGGTCATCCAGTAACCCTTATCTCCAAATTACTAAGAGGTCATAAACACTTATGTAAGCCACATTCTTATCAGTAAGATAAGGATTGAGCTTTGATGAGTGTTTATAATGTCAGAGAGCAGAGATAAGAAATCTGTCTGCTCCCCAGATGACTGAAAAGAAAAAATCCACTGGCTGCCGATACAGCATCTCAGCTCTGTACACAAAAAAAAGGATTTAAATAAATGATTTTTATCTAAAAATAAGTACAATGCAATAATAAAAAATAATTGTCCCCAAAGATGTATATAGCCTTTAAAGCCCCCATAGTGTGCCACAGTAATAAATATGCCCCTTATAGTATACCCCAGAAGTAATAATGCCTGCCTATAGTGTCCCTAGTAGAACTAATGCCCCCATGGTGTCACCAGCAGTAATAATTCTCCCATAATGTGTCCTAGTATAAAAATGTCCCGTTATAGTGTTGCCATTGGTACTCATGTCCCTATAATGCCCCCCAGTAATAATAATGAGCCCCAAATAATGACCGCGCCCTCTTATAGTGGATAATAGTAAGCTGCCAAAGGCAAATAAACACAAATATTCACTTCACTCTGGTTCCATGCTGCTATCTGTGATATGGTGCTGGAAACAGGCCTTTTCTGGCCTGCAACCTGAACGGTCTCAGATGGACAGAATGATGATGATATCATCGTGCCCGAACTCTCATAGGCTTCTGGCCTAGTGGCTCCCATGCCTCACAGCTGAGTGTGGAGAGGCCTAAGCAACCAGCAATTGAAGACTTCTGGATGCTAGGGTAGTCCTGCTGTGAGACTCAGTGAGGCACGGGAGCCACTAGGCCGGAAGCCTATGAGAGTTCGGGCACGATGATGACATCATCATTCTGTCTATCTGAGACAGTTCAGGTTGCAGGCCAGAAAAGGCCTGTTTCCAGCACCATATCACAAACAGCAGCATGGAACCAGAGTGAAGTGAATATTTGTGTTTGTTATTTGCCTTTGGCACCTTACTATTGTCCACTATAAGAGGGGGCGGTCATTATTTGGGGCTCATTAGTATTACTGGGGGGTATTATAGGGACATGAGTACATGGCCTTACTCTTGAAAAACTGTGGGTGAACTGAAAACATTTTCTGTAGAGTAACTACTTCACACTTCTCTATCTGGTAGTCTGATGGATGAGTATGGGTTTGGCGAATTCAAGGAGAACATTACCCTCCGGACTGCATTGTGCCATCTGTTAAGTTTAAAAAAATAAACAAAAGCCTAACAGGCTAAATACCAAACTTGACCCAGATACTTATAACTCAATAAGACGCAACTTTTAATAATATCTGTTAAAAACTCCAAAGTGAGCTAAACAAACAGTTATTTAAAGTAAACTGTTCCCTGTGATTAACGACTAGCGTGTTTGTCTTATTTCTATTGGCAGGAATGTGCACCTTCCCTGCTATAGTCACACACTTGCTCCTATCACTACACTGACTGCCAGTTGATTCACTGGCTCTAAAATAGAGCTGAATCTGCCTCTTAATGATGTTCCTTTCCTAATGTCTAGACTAAAAATCACAGGTAACAGAAAACTAAAATCTAGAAACTCCCCCCCCCCCCCCCCCCCGACATGTTTCACCAGCTAAACTGGCTTCATCAGGGGTGTTGGGCAGCAATGAATAAAGGATGCCACAAACATGGTATATCTAAAACCTCTATTGCATGATTGGCACATGAATAAACCAATAACCTGGAAGAGTGTCATCATTATCATTATCCAGTCTCATAACATCATGGCCAGCCTCCATTACTCCGATCAACCTATCGCGGTGTTTGTGGGGAGTGGCCATATGACATAATGCGCATCCTCCTGATGCGCAAGAACTTCAACACCAGCAGTCAATGCCGGACTCTACTGAGGATGCGCAAGAACTTAGAAATATTCAATCAAATACTACAAAACGCGCATGTCCTCCGCCACTAATGGATGCGCTTGGACAGACATATGAATAAAGGATGCCACAAATGAGGTGTGTATATATAAAACCTCTATTATGTCATATGGCCACCTCCCCACAAACACCTATCGCTGTGTTTGTGGGGAGTGGCGTATGACATAATGCGCATCATCCTGATGCGCAAGAACTTCAACACCAGCAGTCAGTGCCTGACTCTACTGAGGATGCGCAAGAACTTAAATATTCAATTAAATACTACAAAACGCGTATGTCCTGCGCCACTAATGGATGCGCTTGGACATAGACATAAGTATCAGGAGAAAGTGCAGAAAAGAGGAAGATATTGAAATAATAGAGATGTCTAGCCCAAAAAAGGAGGAAAAAGGGCAAAAATAAAAGAATGAACTTTCCCGTCTACACTTACATTTTAGAAATTAACCCATTTATAGTGTATTCATAACTCCAATTGTTAAACCTAAAACCATGAAAGCATCATTTCTTACAGTGACATCACCATTGCTCACATATATGTATATATGAATGAATAGAAGGTTTGCTTGAAGACATCAGCATCTACAAAAAGGGAGAATAGGTGAAACCTTCATTTAGTCCTTTTGGACTCACTGTCCAATCTGTAAATCCACTTGGTTTCTTCTTGTAGTAGGATTTTGTCAAAATTTCCTTTTCTAGCCCCAAGTGATTTCTTGCATATGCCCCAAAACTTGAGACATTTCGGGTCACCATCATGATATTGTCTAACATGTCTTGAAATTACCGTATCTGCTTTAGTATTAACACTGCTAATATGCTGGCAGATTCGACGTCTAAACTCTTGGCTTGTTTTTCCCACATAGATCTTTTGACAGGGACACTGAGCGATATAGATTATACCTATAGTCTGACAGTTGATAAACTCTTTAATATGATATGATTTATTATCAACTGGATTTGTGAATACTTTAGTTTTTTTGAGAAATGGACAAAAAGACCACCTGCCACATGGATGTGTACCCACCACCTTAGATGTAAGCCACATTGAAGGGGGTTGTGGGCTGAAAAAAAACGATGAACCAGAATAGCTTTGAGATTTTTACCTCTATGATGTGTAATACTAGGACGTGTAGTTATTACGTCTTGCAGGTCATTATCGGCCTGTAGAATATGCCAATATTTGTTCAAAATTCGGTACACTTTTGGATTTTGAATATCATAGGTACCAATACATCTAATAACTTTAGGAGTGGAAAACTGAGTTTTATTACATGGCAAATCTGACCGATTTGTCCCTTTTGCCCAAGCAAATGCCTTATGTAGCACTTTTTTTTAGGGTATCCTCTTTCCCTGAATCTATGAAACAAGGTATTACTGTCTTTGATGAAACTAGAGAGTCTTGAGTGCAGTTTCTACGGGCTCTAATATATTGACCGGTGGGAATACCCTTTTTAAGGTGATACAGGGTGGTGACTCAGCCAATGCAGTAAATTGTTGGTAGAAGTTGGTTTACGATGCACTTCTGTCAGGATACGACTACCAGAGTCCACAGAGATCCTTACGTCTAGAAAGGTCAACGTATGATCATCTATTTCAGAGGTAAATTTCATACCCATGTCATTTTGATTAAGAAGCGTAACAAAGTCACTAAAGTTCCGTCGTGCCATCCCACAAAAATCAATACCTCATCTATATACCCACCCCAAAATAAAATGTGACTCGTGAATGCTTGAAATTGTTCTGTGAATACAATTGTGTTCTCCCACCACCCCAAAAGTAAATTAGCATAATTTGGTGCACATTTACTTCCCATTGCAGTGCCATTTAATTGCAAATAATAGTGACCATTGAATAAGAAATAATTGTGAGTTAATAAAAACTGTAAAAGTGTCAAAACAAATTTATTGTGTGCGTGAAGTTGTGTCCCCTTTGTCAATGGAAATGAAGACGTGGCAGAAATTCCTAAATCGTGTCTAATGTTAGTGTATAGCGCTTTAATATCTAAGCTGGCCAATTTTGTTTTTGCTGTGACCTGGATCTCTTGGAGTCTGGTGACCACATCCTTAGGGTCTTTAATAAAAGATGACAAACTAGGGGCAAAAGGGGAAATCTACATATTGGCCAGAAACAATCGGTCTGCCAGGGATCGGTTGTCTTTGTTTATGCACCTTTGGAATTGCGTATAATGTTGCAATCGTAGGGTGCGTATTGAAAAGATACTTGAACTCATCTTTAGAGATGAGATTGTCATCTCTGGCCTTGTTAAGTATTTCTTTAAGCTCAATCAGGAACCCTTCTGTGGGGTTATTATCTAGCTTTTTATCGGTATGGGTCTCATTCAGCAAATCCATCACCATATCTTGGTACATTGATCTATACATTAGGACAATATTGCCGCCCTTGTCTTATGGTTTGATAATCAATTCCTTATTCTTTGCTAACTCATGTAGTGCTTTCACCTCTTCCATAACTAACTTATTGATAGAGGATCTGTTACTTCTTTTGATGGATTTAAGATCCCTTGTCACCAATTGGACAAAGGTTTCTATATTACCAAACTGTGAAAAAGGAGGAGTGACTTTAGATCTGGGTTTTAGAGAGGACAAAGGAGGCTCTACACTATCAGTCTCTACTATATTGTCAGTATCTAGAGATTCCAATATAGCAAGAGCTGTCTTTTCTTGTTGTTGTAAATAATTATGATCTCTTTGCTGTTTGAGTTTTATGCAAAGCAAGTTTGTGGGCGAATACATTTAGGTCATTCACCCATGTAAAAACACAAAAAATCCGGTGTAGGTGTGAATGACAAACCTTTGCTGAAAACAATTATTGAAAAATAATTCCCTATGTATGTTGCAGTATTTGTTGGATTATGAGAAGGGTGCCTTTGCAAAAATCACTTCCCAACGTCGAATCTGCCAGCATATTAGCAGTGTTAATACTAAAGCAGATACGGTAATTTCAAGACATGTTAGACTATATCATGATGGTGACCCAAAATGTCTCAAGTTTTGGGGCATATGCAAGAAATCACTTGGGGCTAGAAAAGGAAAATTTTGACAAAATCCTACTACAAGAAGAAACAAAGTGGATTTACAGATTGGACAGTTTGAGTCCAAAAGGACTAAATGAAGGTTTCACCTATTCTCCCTTTTTGTAGACGCTGATGTCTTCATGCAAACCTTCTATTCATTCATATATATGAGCAATGGTGATGTCATTGTAAGAAATGATGCATTCATAGTTTTAGGTTTAACAATTGGAGTTAAGAATACACTATAAATGGGTTAATTTCTAAGATGTAAGTGTAGACAGGAAAGTTCATTCTTTTATTTTTGCCCTTTTTCCTCCTTTTTTGGGCTAGACATCTCTATTAGTTCAATATCTTCCTCTTTTCTGCACTTTCTCCTGATACTTATGTCTATGTCCAAGCGCATCCATTAGTGGCGCAGGACATACGCGTTTTGTAGTATTTAATTGAATATTTAAGTTCTTGCGCATCCTCAGTAGAGTCAGGCACTGACTGCTAGTGTGGAAGTTCTTGCGCATCAGGATGATGCGCATTATGTCATACGCCACTCCCCACAAACACAGCGATAGGTGTTTGTGGGGAGGTGGCCGTATGACATAATAGAGGTTTTATATATACACACCTCATTTGTGGCATCCTTTATTCATTGCTGCCCAACACCCCTGATGAAGCCAGTTTAGCTGGTGAAACATGTCGGGAGGGTGGGGGGGGGGGGCCGTTTCTAGATTTTAGTTTTCTGTTACCCGTGATTTTGAGTCTAGACATTAGAAAAAGAACATAATTAAGAGGCAGATTCGGCTCTATATCAGAGCCAGTGAATCAACTGGCAGTCAGTGTAGTGATAGGAGCAAGTGTGTGACTATAGCAGGGAAGGTGCACATTCCTGCCAATAGAAATAAGACAAACACGCTAGTCATTAATCACAAGGAACAGTTTACTTTAAATACCTGTTTGTTTAGCTCACTTTGGAGTTTTTAACAGATATTATTAAACGTTACGTCTTATTGAGTTATAAGTTTTTGGGTCAAGTATGGTATTTAGCCTGTTAGGCTTTTGTTCATTTTGTTAAATATATCTATACCCAGATAGGGTCCTTTTGTTTGATTGTAACTGTTAAGTTTGGTGGAGGAGGGATAATACCACTGGGTTGTTTTTCAGGGTTGGCCTAGGCCCCTTAGTTCCGGTAAAGTGAAATCTTAATGTTTCAGTATATGTAAACATTTTGGACAATTGTATGTTTCCAACTTTATCGGATCGGTATTTGGAAGGCCCGTTTCTGTTCCAGCATGACTGTGCCCCAGTGCACAATGTGGTGTCCATAAAGGCATGGTTAGGAGAGTTTAATAGGGAAAGAACTTGACTGGCCCATACAGAACCATGACTTCAACCCTATTGAACACCTTTGGAATGAACTAAAATGGAAAATGTGAGCCAGGCCCTCTCGTCCACCATCAGTATCTGACCTCACAAATAATCTGGATGAATGAGCAAAAATTCAAAAACTCCAAAATCTTGTAGCAAGCCTATGGATTTAGAATGAGATGTCATAAAAGCTCCTGTAGATGTAAAGTGTAGGTGTCCCAATACTTTTGTCCATATAGTATCCAAATGCTACTTCTATTATATATTTTAAAAAGGCCTTCCTGTGACATGTCTGTTTTAGTAACCAATCGCATTCCTCATGCAATAACAACTTTGGAGCAGTTATTTGAATATGTTGAGCCATTCCTTTATTATTCCAGCGAGGAGCTGTAATGTAAAGAGTTGTCCGAGTAATATAAAAACTTGGGCAATTCCTCTAAACTGCCTAAAATAATAAATGTATATAAAAAAAAATTATTTTTACGTCCGTTTATACATTTGCTTGTTCTGACATTACATATAGGGACGTATACCTCTATTACCTTGCTCTTTATTCCTCTAAACTGCCTAAAATAATAAATGTATATTATTTTTTTCCTCTGCTACTTCCTGCGATGCGATCCAGTCATGACCACTGCTGTTTTTCTGCCCTCAGCAAAGACTTCCCATGCACAGTTGAGGCCAGCAATTGGCAGCAGCGGTGACTTGTGCATGAAATGCCACTGCTGCAGCCAAGAGTATGATATCTGCAGCGGGAGAACCAGAGCACAGCACTTAAAGAAACACAGAAGAAAACAGGTTAGTATCCATTCATTTGTAATTTTACAGAGGTTGTCCTTAGTTTTTATATAACTCGGACAAACCCATTAATTACTAGCATTTTGCAATGAAGGTCCATCTGCATGTTACCAGGTGGCAACGTGTCCCTGCACAGTCTGACATTATACAATCAGTGCTGCCAGTATCAGACTGCAGACATGCAGATGGACTTTTACTGCAGACTGCTGGCAAAAGTCATTCAACTTACACTAGTAATAAAGGAATAGTAACGTATAACGTACAGTCATAAGAAAAGATGATACACAATTGTTGGGGAAGGGGTTACTAAAACACGTCAGGAGAGAAAACATGTCCTTTTTAAAACACAATAGTCATCAGTGTACCCCAATAGCACAACTGTGACTATAGGTTTGGAATTTACAAAATAAATAAATACACTTTTAAACACAAACCTTTCACCCCAGGATCCTTTCCAGCAGCTTCTGCCCCAAGGATTGTGTACACGGAGCAACAGCAAGGACTGTCCATCCTTTGTAAATCCATGCTGTATATCTGTGATTGTGAAGGCATGAAACTGGGCCAAATCTCCAGTCCCTACATATAAATTAGATCAGATGAACAATGAGATGTTTAGTGTTTTAAAGGCTATGAACATCTTTGGGGACAGTTTTTTTAATAAAAAATTTTAAGCTAAAAATCATTTTTTTCAATAGGTCTAGAGCAGGGGTCTCCAAACCCCGGCCCGCGGGCCAGAACCGGCCCGCTTGTGCGTTCGATCCGGCCCGCCCGCAGCTGGCAGGTTGCAGGAACGAAAGCCGCACAACCGCCCATGCTGTCACGCTGTGCTTTTTGATTGGCTGCTGGGACCGCCGATGTCCCGGCAACCAGTGACGTCACAGGTGCGGCACCTCCCCTCTTCCCGCCCGCTGTTTGAAATAACAAATCCACGTGTGTAGCAGCGGGCGGGAGTCGGGACTCAGGAGTCCAAGAAGAAAAAAAAAAGAAGAGGAGCAGAAGCCGGCTACAGCGGAGGCAAGTGTTGCACAACGCTGATGGGGACACAATGGGGAACGCTGACATTGCTGTGCTGCGCTGATGGGGACACAAGCTGCTGAGGACACATACTGATGGGGATATTGCTGTGCTGCTGGGGACACTGCTGATGGGGACTTTGCTGTGCTGATGGGGACATTGCTGTTCTGATGGGGACACCGTTGATGAGGACACGGGTGTCCCCATCAATGGTGTCCCCATCAGCACAGCAATGTCCCCATCAGAGGTGTCCCCATCAGCGATGATGGGCACACTGCTGATGGGGACAATTCTGTTCTGATGGGGACATTGCTGGGGACACCGCTGTTTGGCACACTGCTGATGGGGACATGGGTGTCCACATCAATGGTGTCCCCATCAGGATAGCAATGTCCCCATCAGCGGTAACCCCATAATCGATGTCCCCATCAGCACAGCAATGTCCCCATCAGAGGTGTCCCCATCAGCGGTGACAGGGACATTGCTGTGCTGATGGGGATGTTGCGGTGGACACTGCTGATGGGGACATTGCTGTTCTGATGGGACATTGCTGGGGACACCGCTGATGGGGACATGGGTATCCCCATCAGCGGTGACCCATCATCGGTTTCCACATCAGCACAGCGGCGTCCCCATCAGCAATGATGGGGACGCTGCTAATGTGGAAACTGCTGATGTGAACATTGCTGTGCTGATGGGGACATTGCTGAGGACACCGCTGATTGGCACACTGCTGATGGGGACAAAGGTGTCCCCATCAATGGTGTCCCCATCAGTACAGCAATGTCCCCATCAGCGTCCCCATTCTGATGGGGACATTGCTGTTCTGATGGGGACACCACTGATAGGGACACGGGTGTCCCCATCAACCGCGTCCCCAAAGGCAGTGTCCCCATCAGTGGTGTCCCCATCAGCTGCTAATGGGGACTCCGCTGATGGGGACATTGCTGTTCTGATGGGGACATTAATGGGGACATTGCTGTGCTGATGCTGACATTGCTGTTCTGATGGGGACATTGCTGTGCTGATGGGGACACCGCTGATGGGGACATTGCTGTGCTGATGGGGACACCGCTGATGGGGACATTGCTGTGCTGATGGGGACAACGCTGATAGGGACACGGGTGTCCCCATCAATGGTGTCCCCATCAGTGGTGTCCCCATCAGCACAGCAATGTCCCCAACAGCAGCGTCCCCATCAGTGGTGTCCCCATCAGCACAGCAATGTCCCCAACAGCAGCGTCCCCATCAGTGGGTGTCCCCATGATGGGAATATTGTTTTTCTGATGGGAATATTGTTTTTTTGATGGGAATATTTTTTTTTTTATGGGAATATTGCTTTTCTGATGGGGACATTGCTGTTCTGATTTGGCCATTGCTGTTCTGATGGGGACACCGCTGATAGGGACACGGGTGTCCCCATCAATGGTGTCCCCATCAGCCGCGTCCCCAACAGCAGTGTCCCCATCAGTGGTGGCCCCTATCAGCTGCTAATGGGGACTCCGCTGATGGGGACATTGCTGTTCTGATGGGGACATCGTTGATGGGGACATTGCTGTGCTTAAGGGTGACACGGCTGATGGGGACATTGCTGTGCTGATGCTGACATTGCTGTGCTGATGCTGACATTGCTGTGCTGATGGGGACATTGCTGTGCTGATGCTGACATTGCTGTGCTGATGCTGACATTGCTGTGCTGATGCTGACATTGCTGTGCTGATGCTGACATTGCTGTGCTGATGCTGACATTGCTGTGCTGATGGGGACATTGCTGTGCTGATGGGGACATTGCTGTGCTGATGGGGACATTGCTGTGCTGATGGGGACATTGCTGTGCTGATGGGGACATTGCTGTGCTGATGGGGACATTGCTGTGCTGATGGGGACATTGCTGTGCTGATGGGGACATTGCTGTGCTGATGGGGACATTGCTGTGCTGATGGGGACATTGCTGTGCTGATGGGGACATTGCTGTGCTGATGGGGACATTGTTGTGCTGATGCTGACATTGCTGTGCTGATGCGGACATTGCTGTGCTGATGGGGACATTGCTGTGCTGATGGGGACATTGCTGTGCTGATGGGGACATTGCTGTGCTGATGGGGACATTGCTGTGCTGATGGGGACATTGCTGTGCTGATGGGGACATTGCTGTGCTGATGGGGACATTTTTGTGCTGATGGGGACACCGCTGATAGGGACACGGGTGTCTTTGCGTTGTTTTGCTAAAGTTTTTTCTCTTTTGTTCTCAGTCATATCATGCTGATTACAAAAACGATCCATGTAAAATATATACATTTAATTTAATACATAACTGATTTTTTTTTCCGGCCCCCGAATACTTGTAAAATCTTCAATGTGGCCCTCCTGTTGAAAAGTTTGGAGACCCCTGGTCTAGAGGAACAGATAAAGAACAAGAGCCCTAGAGAGGACGTTTTAGCTAGTCTTTCTACTATTAAAAAGGCGGTCGATTTTTTTAGCGGATGCATCTGCGGACGCTATTAGATTGTCCGCCTGCGCGGCAGGACTAGCTAACTCCGCTCGCAGGGCCTTATGGCTAAAAAATTTGAAGGGTGACCTACAGTCTAAGAAAAGACTATGTGCAGTGCCTTGTGAAGGAGAGTATCTATTCGGACCAGCTCTGGATGACCTGCTAGATAAGGCTGCTGACAAAGAAGAAAAAAAAGAAAATCCTACACAGGGCGCCTTTTTTTCCAGGGAAAGGTCCAACCGTTCCTGTCGGAGTAACAGAGAAAAGGAAAAGGAAGAAAAGTCTTACAAACCAAGATCCCGGAGAGAAGGAGCAAGAGGTTTTTTCTTCAACAAACAGACCAGAGGAGATAAGAAATCTGAACAGCAATGATGCCAGGGACCATGTAGGGGGAAGGTTAAAACACTTTCTGCCTGCATGGACTCAGATTTCCAGCAGCCCTTGGATTCTGGACACATTAAAAAAGGGATTAAAGCTGGAATTTTGTTTAAATCTTCCTTCAAGGTTCGTGGTTACAGAAGCAGCGCAAAAAGATAGGAGGGGCGATTAGGTCAGAAGTGCAGTCATTAATAGAAAAGAAGGTCCTAGGGGCAGTCCCAAAGCATCAAGAAGGAGAGGGGTTTTATTCCTCTCTATTTTTAGTAAAAAAGCCAGATGGTTCCTACAGAACCATAATCAATTTAAAAAAAACTGAACCACTTTATCTTAGAGAAAAACTTCAGAATGGAGACCATCAATTCAACTACAAACCGGATTCCAAAAAAGTTGGGACACTAAACAAATTGTGAATAAAAACTGAATGCAATGATGTGGAGATGGCAAATGTCAATATTTTATTTGTAATAGAACGTAGATGACAGATCAAATGTTTAATCCGAGTAAATGTATCATTTTAAAAGGAAAAATACGTTGATTCCAATTTTCACGGCGTCAACAAATCCCCAAAAAGTTGGGACAAGTAGCAATAAGAGGCTGGAAAAAGTAAATTTGAGCATAACGAAGAGCTGGAAGACCAATTAACAGTAATTAGGTCAATTGGCAACATGATTGGGTATAAAAAGAGCTTCTCAGAGTGGCAGTGTCTCTCAGAAGCCAAGATGGGTAGAGGATCACCAATTCCCACAATGTTGCGCAGAAAGATAGTGGAGCAATATCAGAAAGGTGTTACCCAGCGAAAAATTGCAAAGACTTTACATCTATCATCATCAACTGTGCATAACATCATCCGAAGATTCAGAGAATCTGGAACAATCTCTGTGCGTAAGGGTCAAGGCCGTAAAACTATACTGGATGCCCGTGATCTCCGGGCCCTTAGACACTGCACCACAAACAGGAATGCTACTGTAAGGGAAATCGCAGAATGGGCTCAGGAATACTTCCAGAAACCATAGTCAGTGAACACAATCCACCGTGCCATCCGCCGTTGCCAGCTGAAACTCTACAGTGCAAAGAAGAAGCCATTTCTAAGCAAGATCCACAAGCTCAGGCGTTTTCACTGGGCCAGGGATCATTTAAAATGGAGTGTGGCAAAATGGAAGACTGTTCTGTGGTCAGACAAGTCACGATTCAAAGTTCTTTTTGGAAATCTGGGATGCCATGTCATCCGGACCAAAGAGTACAAGGACAACCCAAGTTGTTATCAACGCTCAGTTCAAAAGCCTGCATCTCTGATGGTATGGGGTTGCATGAGTGCGTGTGGCATGGGCAGCTTGCATGTCTGGAAAGGCACCATCAATGCAGAAAAATATATTTTCAGGTTCTAGAACAACATATGCTCCCATCCAGACGTCATCTCTTTCAGGGAAGACCCTGCATTTTTCAACAAGATAATGCCAGACCACATTCTGCATCAATCACAACATCATGGCTGCGTAGGAGAAGGATCCGGGTACTGAAATGGCCAGTCTGCAGTCCAGATCTTTCACCTATAGAGAACATTTGGCGCATCATAAAGAGGAAGGTGCAACAAAGAAGGCCCAAGACGATTGAACAGTTAGAGGCCTGTATTAGACAAGAATGGGAGAGCATTCCTATTTCTAAACTTGAGAAAATTGTCTCCTCGGTCCCCAGACGTCTGTTGAGTGTTGTAAGAAGAAGGGGAGATGCCACACAGTGGTGAAAATGGCCTTGTCCCAACTTTTTGGGGATTTGTTAACACCATGAAATTCTGATTCAACATATTTTTCCCTTAAAATGGTACATTTTCTCAGTTTAAACTTTTGTTCCGTGATTTATGTTCTATTCTGAATAAAATATTAGAAGTTGGCACCTCCACATCATTGCATTCAGTTTTTATTCACGATTTGTATAGTGTCCCAACTTTTTTGGAATCCGGTTTGTATAAATCTACTCTTCCCAGGATGCTTCATGGCGGTTCTGGACTCCAAGGACGCCTATCTCCAAGTTTCGATCCATCAGGATTATCAGAAGTACCTGAGATTTGCAGTTTGCCTGTGATACAATTACCTTACACAATGGGTTAATGTAATCATCACAGGCAGGAAAATACACAGTTTTACAAAGTCTTCTGTCCTGGAGATAATTGGGAAGTAATCCAATTTTTCTCCAAGGACAGAGGCAGCAATTCAGGATACACAGACACAATACATCCCCACAATGCATCCGGGTTTCCTCCTCTCTGCCCTGGAGACAACCGAGGAGTAATTCAATTATCTCTCAGGACAAAGGGACATTGCCATTGTACACGTGGGGACAACAGGACAGAAATCACTATTCAAATATACAATGTCACAACTATTACAGTAAACACAAACATTTAACATATCCCCCGATAGCTCAGGTCTGAGTGCATTCAATTATTAGGTGAATGGCACTCAGACTACACGAATACAGTTCAATTGCCATGGAGCCAAATTCTTTCACATAGTCTTTGCAGGGGAAAATCAAGCGTTTTAATATGGGGCCATATTCTAAAGGAAGCAGGCGGGCAACCAGGCTTCTCCAATGCAATGTGGCGAGATTGGTCTCGTCACAACCGGTATACGACTGAAGATCCAAAATTTAATAGATTATCCCCGGATCACCTTGAGAAAAGGTATGTCGATCCTGGGGAACTTAACTTCCTGCATCCCAGCTGTCACTTGGGCACAATTCCATACAATAGAGCTGCAGTGGGAGATTCTGGAGACTTGGCAGAAGGGGAGTCTTCCTCTAGATATGAAATTCACAATATCTTCCCAGACCTTACTCAACCTAAGCTGGTGGTTGAAGACAGACAATTTAAATCAAGGTCTTCCTTGGCTAAAGAACGAGATTGTTTGTTTGACAACAGACTCAAGTCCATGGGGCTGAGGGGCCCACATTCAGAAGTTATATTTTCAGGGACGTTGGGAGGGAAGCTTGATAAAGGCTTCCTCCAACATAAAGGAGCTCATGGCGGTGAAAGAAGCGATTCAGGAAGCTTTTCTACTATGTGTAGGCAAGGATCTAAGAATTATGTCCGACAATACAACAGTTGTTTCCTACATAAACACGCGGGGGGACCAGGTGTCAGGACCTAATGCTAGTACTAAGTTACATCCTCCAGATGGTAGAGGGCAAATGCAGGTCTATTTCAGCAGTTCAAATCAGAGGGAAAGAAAATATCCAGGCAGACTTTGAGTCGCCATCAGATTTCCCAGGGGGAGTGGTGTCTGGACCACAAGATGTTCACCCAGATCTCGAAAAGCTGGGGTCTCCCATATATAGACCTGTTTGCCACGGCTCAGAACAAAAAGGTGAAGAGGTTTTTTTCCCTGTCTCCAGAGGGATCCCCCTGTGAGCTGGATGCTTTCCTCCACAGGTGGGATTTTCCTCTGGCCTATGCCTTCCCTCCGATTCCCCGAGTACTGAGGAAAATCAGGGAAGATCAGGCAAGGGTAATACTAAATCGCTCCATTTTGGCCAAAAAGGCCATGGTTTACATGGCTGAAAAAGTTATCGATTTCAGATCCTTGGGTGCTCCCGGCAACTCAGGATCTTCTTTTCAGGGTCTGATTTTCCATCTGCAAGTGGACAGCCTGACGGCGTGGAACTTGAGAGGCAATTGTTGAGGAGTAAGGGATTTTCTGTCAACTTAAACACCCTTTTAAGTAGCAGGAAAAAGATAACTGTCTATTTATGCCAGAACCTGGCAAAAGTTTTTGTCTTTCGCAGGTCTTCAGTTTAAAAACCTTCCAGGCTCTCCACCTTTAAATAAAAGGTGCTAGAGTTCCTTCAGAAGGGGCTAGAAATAGGTCTCTCTCCAAGCACTCTGAAAGTCCAGGTGTCTGCCCTCTCGGCCGTCTTTAACGAACACTTAGCGTAAAACCCTTTAAAGCGGTTTCCAGATCTTCCCTTAATGTTTCCCAGAGAATAGCCCCTTGGGACCTAAATCTGGTTCTGCAGGCCCTGACAGCCCCTCCCTTTGAGCCTATCCATCAGATTAATATAAAATTCCTTTCTCTAAAGCTATGTTTATTAGTGGCCTTAACTTCAGCACGTAGAGTCTCCGAAATCCAGACGATTTCCATAAATCCCCCGTACACAACTATCCTTCAGGACAGTCATTTTAAAATCTAACCTGGCTTTCTTACCTAAAGTAGCTACTAAAATCCATAGATCACAAGAAATTATTCTTCCTTCCTTTTATGATAATCTATCTTCAGAAAGGGAGGAAGTTTTCCATTGCCTGGATGTCAGAAGATATCTCATTCAGTACCTGAATGAGACTAGTGAGTGGAGGACATCTTCCTCGCCATTTGTTCTTAGTTTTTTCCATGAAAAAGGACATCAGGCCTCAAAGAAGACTCTGCCAAGATGGATCACGTCAGCTATTACTCTGGCATACTCTTCCTCGGGGAAGGAACCTTCTGAGGGTCTGCGTGCGCACTCCACAAGGGCTGTATCAATGT
Organism: Bufo bufo; assembly: GCF_905171765.1. Taxonomy (NCBI): domain Eukaryota; kingdom Metazoa; phylum Chordata; class Amphibia; order Anura; family Bufonidae; genus Bufo; species Bufo bufo. Next base: position 250,969,274 of record NC_053392.1, read on the forward strand.
CATGGGCTGAAAGAACAGCGGTCTCTATCGAGGACATCTGTAAAGCATCAGTTTGGTCTTCTCCTTCTACCTTCTTTAACCACTACCGGTTACAATTGAACTCTCCTTCTGATTTATTCTTTTATTCTTTGGAGCTTATGTGCCATCTACTGTCATCCCACCCTAGTTTTCATTGTCTCTCTCTCTCTCGTGGTGCTGTCGTGGGTGAGGGGTAAAATGAAAATTACTTACGGGTAATTGGATTTTCCTGAACCCACGACAGCACCCTTATATCCCCCCCCCCTTCTTTCTTTATCCTGGGTGGTGGAGTGTTTTCACGGGTGTCGAAAAAAAAGGAGTAGAAAAGTAAACTAACGTATACGGCGGAGTTCCTCAAATCCGTGGGAATGTCATACTGAGGGCAGAGAGGAGTCTCCGCCTTTTTGTGCTGCAGGTTTCCCGTCTTTGGGGGCAGATCCATCCTCTCGTGGTGCTGTTGTGGGTTGAGTAAAATCCAATTACCCGTAAGTAATTTTCATTTTCAATAGGTCTTTATAAAAGTGCGTCATCCACAGATATCGCCCCATAAGTGCGTCATCCACAGATATCGCCCCATAAGTGCGTCATCCACAGATATCCCCCCATAAGTGTGTCATCCACAGATATCCCCCCATAAGTGTGTCATCCACAGATATCCCCCCATAAGTGTGTCATCCACATTACATCCACATCTGCAGACAAGTTTAATAAAAGTAAAAAATGATAAAGATAAAATGAAATAATAATCAACATCCAAATAAAAGAAAGTACATATAAAAGTATGTAAAAACACATTCTGGGCTCATGCCCACGAATGTAAGGGCGCCGTGCCTGTGCTGCGGACCGCAAATAGCGGTCCGCAATGCACGGACAAAGACCATGGGGCAGCTGCATGAGGATCGCGGACCCATTCACTTGAATGGGGTTCGCGATCCGCATCCGACTGCCCGCACCGCAAAAAAGTAGCGCATGCTGAAGTGAATGGGTCCATGATGCGGGCTGCACACAGCCGTGTGCAGCCCGCAAAATGGACCCATTCACTTCAATGGGTCCAGGATCCGGGATATGAGTGCTACAGTGGGCTTCCGTGGTGCTTCTGGCTGTGCCTCCGCACCGCAAAAAAGTAGCGCATGCGCTACTTTTTTGCGGTGCGGAGGCACAGCCAGAAGCACCACGGAAGCCCACTGTAGCACTCATATCCCGGATCCTGGACCCATTGAAGTGAATGGGTCCTTGATGCGGGCTACACACAGCCAGTGCCCGTGTATTGCGGACCCGCCGTATGCAGCCTGCAATATGGCAACGGCGGGCACACGGTGTGCATGAGCCCTAATAGTGCTCACTGGTACTGTTGACGCAATATTTTAGGTTTTAAAAATGTGGCTCTCGAAAGAAATTTCAATCGTGGTTTTGGCGATATTTGGCTCAGTTGACAAAAAAGTTTGCCCACCACTGCACTAGCACTTTATTTGATTTGGTTTTGTATATCAATATGGACAATTTTTGAACTTTGTATCTGATGTGTTTTCCTCCAGTTGAGGTCGCCTTTCCCTGTATTTAATTCTGTAATAAAGTTTTGTATTTGATTTGCAAGCGGTCTGGTATTGCTTTATAGGTATTTATATTATTAATCAAAACAACTGACACAAAATAAAGAATCCATTTATCCCTTAGGATACCGGAGGTTTTTTCGTTTTCATTTTTCTTCCCTATTTTCCGTGAGCCATAACTTTTTTATATTTCCGGTCACATAGCTGTATGAGGGCTTATTTTTTTCCAGGGACAGGTTGTACTTTCTAAGGCCACCATTAATTATTGCATAAAATGTAGTGGGACGCGGTAAAAAAAATTCCAGATGGGTGGAATTAAAAAAAAAACAATTCCTCCACCGTTTTACGGGATTTGTTCCCACTGCGTTTCGTTTACGGCAAAACTGACATGCCCTTCATTCTCTGGGTTAGTACGATTACAACGATACCCCATATGTGTAGTTTTTTTTTTATGTCTAAATAGTGTAAAAATAAATTTAAACTTTGATACTTTTTTTTTTACATCACCATATTCTGACCCCCATAACTTTTTTATTTTTAGGTCTACTGAGTTGTTTAGGGGCTCATTTTTTGCGGAACAATCTGTAGTTTTGCGGAACAATCTGGATCTCACAGGCAGGAAGCTGTAAGTGTATTCCACTGAGTAATACACTTACAGCCAATGCATTACAATACAGAAGTATTGTAATCCATTGTAAAGGGGATCAGACCCCCAAAAGTTGAAGTCCCAGAGTGGGACAAAAGAAAAAAAAAAAAGTTGAAAAAATAAAAGTTTTCCAATTTTTTTTAAAATAAAACTTAAGTTTCAAGTATAAAAAAAAAATAAAAAAATTAATCTTTTATGTAGGAGTATGATATCTGCGATTTACTTCCTGGTTTTGTGTTCCACTGCCGACTTCTGGTCATGTGACTTCCAGTTCTCGGCGAGCGGGTATTTAGAGTGCCGCTGACAGCATGCAGGTATAGACAGATACCACACTCTCCATCAAGATGGCCACCACTGCATCACCAATGTTCATAGGCTGATCCAGAACCAATCTTGGACCGTATCCTGTCCCGATTCTGTACTACATGTGGACTTTAGCTACATTAGGGAAGTAAAAGTTATCCTCCCCTCTGCTCCCATGTATAAGTGCTATGATATGCTTTTGTGATTACCATTAGGAATATACAGTCGTGGCCAAAAGTTTTGAGAATAACATAAATATTGGAAATTGGAAAAGTTGCTGCTTAAGTTTTTATAATAGCAATTTGCATATACTCCAGAATGTTATGAAGAGTGATCAGATGAATTGCATAGTCCTTCTTTGCCATGAAAATTAACTTAATCCCCAAAAAACCTTTCCACTGCATTTCATTGCTGTCATTAAAGGACCTGCTGAGATCATTTCAGTAATCGTCTTGTTAACTCAGGTGAGAATGTTGACGAGCACAAGGCTGGAGATCATTATCTCAGGCTGATTGGGTTAAAATGGCAGACTTGACATGTTAAAAGGAGGGTGATGCTTGAAATCATTGTTCTTCCATTGTTAACCATGGTGACCTGCAAAGAAACGCGTGCAGCCATCATTGCTTTGCATAAAAATGGCTTCACAGGCAAGGATATTGTGGCTACTAAGATTGCACCTCAATCAACAATTTATAGGATCATCAAGAACTTCAAGGAAAGAGGTTCAATTCTTGTTAAGAAGGCTTCAGGGCGTCCAAGAAAGTCCAGCAAGCGCCAGGATCGTCTACTAAAGAGGATTCAGCTGTGGGATCGGAGTGCCACCAGTGCAGAGCTTGCTCAGGAATGGCAGCAGGCAGGTGTGAGCGCATCTGCACGCACAGTGAGGCGAAGACTTTTGGAAGATGGCCTGGTGTCAAGAAGGACAGCAAAGAAGCCACTTCTCTCCAAAAAAAACATCAGGGACAGATTGATCTTCTGCAGAAAGTATGGTGAATGGACTGCTGAGGACTGGGGCAAAGTCATATTCTCCGATGAAGCCTCTTTCCGATTGTTTGGGGCATCTGGAAAAAGGCTTGTCCGGAGAAGAAAAGGTGAGCGCTACCATCAGTCCTGTGTCATGCCAACAGTAAAGCATCCTGAGACCATTCATGTGTGGGGTTGCTTCTCATCCAAGGGAGTGGGCTCACTCACAATTTTGCCCAAAAACACAGCCATGAATAAAGAATGGTACCAAAACACCCTCCAACAGCAACTTCTTCCAACAATCCAACAACAGTTTGGTGAAGAACAATGCATTTTCCAGCACGATGGAGCACCGTGCCATAAGGCAAAAGTGATAACTAAGTGGCTCGGGGACCAAAACGTTGACATTTTGGGTCCATGGCCTGGAAACTCCCCAGATCTTAATCCCATTGAGAACTTGTGGTCAATCCTCAAGAGGCGGGTGGACAAACAAAAACCCACTAATTCTGACAAACTCCAAGAAGTGATTATGAAAGAATGGGTTGCTATCAGTCAGGAATTGGCCCAGAAGTTGATTGAGAGCATGCCCAGTCGAATTGCAGAGGTCCTGAAAAAGAAGGGCCAACACTGCAAATACTGACTCTTTGCATAAATGTCATGTAATTGTCGATAAAAGCCTTTGAAACGTATGAAGTGCGTGTAATTATATTTCACTACATCACAGAAACAACTGAAACAAAGATCTAAAAGCAGTTTAGCAGCAAACTTTGTGAAAACTAATATTTGTGTCATTCTCAAAACTTTTGGCCACGACTGTACACAGCCACATCATTATCAATAATTCATTTGTTGGTGGTTGCACGCTTATTTGAGTCTGGATCCCAAACTTTGGATTGGAACTTTATTTCATAGCCGTGAGATCACTGTTGTAACATCATATGGGCATTGTTTAATTGATTCTAAATGGATTTGCACATATGTTCCATTTGTTAAGTATTGGTTAAGTTTTTGAGGTAATTTGTTTCTAAATATGGTCCCCTTATGAACTGACCCCAGAGAAAAGTGTCGGGATAAAGTTTGAATTCCTGGGACATATGACATGTGCTCCTTTTGTATGCTGGTGATCCTATAGTGACACCACCTGATAAAATAGGAGCATATGTGTGGTATGTGCGATAATATTATTTATTTTGGAATTTTTATTATTTTTCAGGTATATTCTGACCACTGACAATTGACACTCGACAGTAGTTTTAATAGGTATTTTCTTGGGTGGCGGTATCTATCCCTTGCCAGGGACATATAGGGTTGATTAGGAGGTGCCTGACACGGGATCGCCTCTATCGGTGCAGTCATTCCGTTTTGATAGGCAGAGCTATCAGTCTGTAGGGCGAGCGCAGTCTACCCAGTCTAATTTATAAATTGCTTTGTATGGCACATTTTTGGGATAATTTTAATTAAGATCAGTAAGGCTACATGCAAAGCGCGGACAAGAATAGGACAGGTTATATATTTTTTTGCGGGGCCACAGAACGGAGCAACGGATGTGGACAGCACACGGAGTGCTGTCCGCATCTTTTAGGGCCCCATTGAAGTGAATGGGTCCACATCCGAACTGCCAAAACAACGGCCGTGTGCATGAGGCCTAAAAGGTTACATTAGTGGAATCAACAAGCTTTTGGGGTCAATTTGAAAGGGGTTGTCTAGCCTTTTATAAGTGATGGCCTACCATTAGGATAGGCCATCACTAGCTGATCAGTGGACTCTAACAAACCCTACCCCCACTGATCATCTGTTTGGGTGTAACTATGTCAACATTGTAGTGGACAGCAATCGTCACTGCAGTGCTGCTCCCATGGAGGATAGGCCATCACTTAGAAAACAATGGACCACCCCTTTAACAAATACCCTACATGTCATAGCCAGAAGGAAAGTGTTGACTATATTAGAGTAGGTCCACAACTGCTGCAATTCTGCATGTTCTACATTTGGAATTTGTTGAAGCACTGGTGCAGAAGGCACCCTATGCATTGCAACGGGTGAAATTTACCCAAATAATCCTACTATACTGCTCCCTGCTACTATAATAAGCTGCTGCTCACAAATGCAAATAGCAAACGACAGACAACACAAATAATAATGGTTAATGTAATCTCTTACCTTCTCTGCTGCGGAGCACAGAGCAACTCATTGCACATGTCTCCTTCAAATCCAGCATCCTGCTGAGCATTGCTTCTCCGAAACCTTCTTCTGCAAAGTCAAATGTCCATCTTTCTACCAAACCGCCAGTTATATCTACCAAAGCATCGACAACCTGGCCAGCCCACAGCGCCTCATAGCAACCATGTAACCTGTAGACACATACATATATGCAACTAAATGTTTTATTTTCATACACTCAAGTGTACAAGTATAGAGTGGAGAGCGGTGACTTCACTAGGCAGATTCGGGTGGAATCACACGTGCAGTTCATGCTGCAGGTTTGAGCCAAAGTCAGGAGCGGATCTCAAAAGAAGGAAAATTAGAGGGGAAAGACCGACACTTCTCGTTTTTGGAGGTACTCCTGGTTTGCAACATGACTACAGGGGGCGAGTCCAGCCATATGATGAGCATCCAGGAAAACAGAGAAGTGTATTCTGAACTATGAAAGTATCGCATACACAAAGTGCACACAGGAATGGGCAAATTGACAGCAAATCAAATGCATGGAAATTTTATGGTACTGTATAACTCTGTTCCAGTATCAGATCTTCTAGTTCTGGAACTGTTTGACTCCAAGTTTACTGAAGTGGGTGTGACAATTTTCTAGCTTACAACAATGGATAGATAGGGAGTTTTCTCCACACACACACATACTTAGCATATGCCTTTTCTAATAGCGGAAGCCAAAAAGCTCCTTGATCCTGGCAATGAGAGAAGCAGAGTTTGCGCCCAAGGCAAGGCAAACGATCATCAATGGTCACCTCCACCCACCGACCAAATCTCCAAAACCGGCAAGTAAAGCGCCCAGTGTAACCTTGATCCTCCCAGGTGGACTGATCAGCAGGAAAAACCTTAAAGGGGAAGGGAGAAACATTAACTGAGCTGTGAAAAATGAAAGGTGGAATCTGATTGGTTGCTATGGGCAACTACTCCAGTTCTACTTTACACCAGTTTGATAAATGACCCCACCTATGTTCCCTTTTCAAGTTTTGGATTATATAATTATGCAAAGCTGTATAAACGCTCTGACGTGCATGGTAGGATATCAGCAGGGTGGACACTGACATTCTTCTGCACCTGGAAGAAGAGATCACATAAGAGCACCGATATTCATGGTACCGAGAGGGACATGACCATTATATGTCCCTGACTTCTCTGGTCCCAGTGCTGAACTCGTCCTCCGCAGGTTCTGAAATCTTCTGCTTTGACTTGCAGCTATGCACTTTCTCTAAGTGTGCCTTCACACATGGCAGAAATATCTGCAACTGAAAATTGGTTCCGTTCACCTGAACGGGGCTTGCGGAAATCCATGGGCTTCCCACCAAAATAACCCCAGTCAAAGGAATGGAAGTGATTTTCAGTCACAGAAATTTCCGCCATGGATCTTTTACACAGACAGCTGGTCAGCGCTCATTCGAGGACCCTCACACAGGCACATACTACAAGCCACATTATTGTCAGCAGCACATCCTCTGTATACACGCCACAATATGCTGCTGAAAAAGATCATACATCTGATCAGAAGCTAAACAAGAGTCTGCCCATTTGACGGGTGTTACAATGGTTAATGACGGCAAAGAACGTTCTTTTCAGCCAAGGCCCTTTAGGTTCAAAGCACTGGCCTGGTATGTCAGACAGCTGAGCGCATTACTCGACTATCTCCGGATGGAGCGGCCACACGCATTCCTGACTGACCGCTCCGTTTGTGTCAGGGGGTGCGGGGCCCTGTTCTTGTGATCGGCGGGGGTCCCAACAGTAGGACCCCCAGCAATTTAATAGTTATCCCCTATCTGTGAATAGGGGATAAATTTATGTAACCGAATACCCCTTTAAGTATTGGTTGCATTCACTCAGTGCGGTTGTGCATTCACAGCAAATAAAAACACTTTTGCTTTTACCTGGTTTGCCTCAGTTTTGTGATAAACACAAGTGATTGCCACGAAACCCGGAAAACTGTCATGAATTGCGGGAAAAACGAAGCACAACCACACAGTGTGAATCCACCCAGAGGACACTGTGGATTTTCTACCAGTGCTAAAGCACCCAGAATATTTTTTCATTGCAAAAGGTTGAAAGCCGCAGGTAAAACCCGCATACCATAAGCTGTGGACTGAAAACAGGAAACGCAAGTCAGTTTATGCTCCATGTGGATGAGATTTCTGAAATAGGACTCACTTTGCTGGTTCTGTAAATGTTGCAGATTTTCCTGCATACATTTTTGTAGTATATACGACACGTGTGGCGGCACCCCTAGTGTGTTCAGCGTATAGTACTAGAAAATCTCCCGGGGCATACTATGAACATATAGCCCTGATATACACTGCATAGGTCTCATTCTGCCTATATGCCAAAAGTGGCATTTTGATGTTAAAGGGTATGTACGCCTTCGGGTGGGGGGAACAATTTTTATTTATTTAATTTTTTATGATTGCAATTTACTTATTTTAGGCTAAAAAGCACTTTTTCAATTGGTCTTTATTAAAAGTATTAAGCCATTCTGTCACAAAGAGCTAGAGTACTTTCACACTTGCGTTAAAGTGTTCCGGTATTGAGTTCCGTCCTTGGGGCTTAATCCTGGAAAAAAAAAAAAACACCAGTTTTATCTGAATGCATTCTGATTGGAGAGCATTCCGTTCAGTATGCATCAGGATGTCTTCAGTTTAGTCACTCTTACGGTATTTGGCCGGAGAAAATACTGCAGCATGCTGCGGCATTTTCTCCGGCCAAAATTCCAGAACACTTGACAGAATGCCGTATCCGGCATTAATTTCCATTGAAATGCATTAATGCCAGATCCGGCACTAAGTTTTCCGGCCAAACGGATCCAGTTTCCCGGTCTGCACATGCGCAGACGTTTAGAAATGTGAAAAAAATAAAATACTGAATCCGTTTTTCCGGATGACACCAGAGAGACGGATCTGGTATTGCAATGCATTTGTGATACAGATCCTCATCCGGATCAGTATACAAATGCTATCTGCTTGTCCACGGATTTCCGGATTCGGCAGGCAGTTCCAGCAACGGAACTGCCTGCCGGATCCTCACAACGCAAGTGTGGAAGTACCCTTAACCGTTTGGCTAGCTGTGTGACTGGTACTTACACTTTGTCCCGGTCCTCTAATAAGCCTCTAAATTACTAAAAGGTCATAAACACCTTTTTAAGCCACATACATATCAGTAAGATAAGAACTGAGCTATAATGAGTGTTTATAATGTAAGAGAGCAGAACACCGTAATAACACAGAGCCCCGGTAATTGAGAATCTGAAGGCTGTGCAGAGAAAGGGGCTCCACATTTAAATAGAGGCAAATTAAAATATATATTTTAGCTCAAAATGAGTAGAATGTGTAACATCCCAGAGTTATGTTACGAAACTCTTTTACCCCGCTACAACCTGTTAAGTGTATTTATACAGTCATCTAATGTGATTTTATCTAATATTCTCACAAATGTGTATTAAAAGCCTTGTTACATGAATATTGCTGTATTTTCCATGTTCACCAGCAGGTGGCAGCAATGTGTTTAGCAGGGACTTAGTTCAGTTTAGTATTTCTGAACTGGAATAGTACATTCCAGTTTAGCTCCCCCCTCTGTGAGGAGGTGTGGAATGTTCCCACATCCTGCCTCATGGGTGGGGAAGGAGGTTCAGTTAGTGTGCCAGCCACCCCGGCTAGGGGAAGGCTGTGCTTGTAGGAGCTCACAGTTCTAGGGCTCCAAGCCAGTATCTTGTCTCGGCTGAGACAAAAGATCATCATTCCCAGTCTGAGCCTTGCAGCCTCAGCCGGTGAAAGCAAGCAGCCACCTCCAGTATTCCAGGAAGAAGCATACCCTGTGAGCACAACTGTGAGTACCGTCCAGAGACCAGGAGAAGCCAAATTCCTCCTCAGCTAGCCAGCCCCCATACAGCAGAAGATAGTAATTCCTGCCATATTACAGAGCCATAAGCAGACGACTTATCCTGCAAAGAGCTCCAGGCACATGATAGAAGCAGAAGATATAGATTCCTGCCACACATTGCCGATACCTGCTGGGATCCAAGACTATTGCTGTATCTCACTAGGATGAAAGCTGCATATAGTAAAGACAAGTTTGAACTTTATTCCAAGTCTGGATCTCAATTATTGCTGCAAATCCCTTAATTACTCCTACTAGCAACACACTCATTTTATTGCAAGTGAGCCAGGATCCAGGAGTCCAACCGTACCCAGGTAGGGGACACCGTTGACACTATTGCCACTATCACACAGAGACATTAGCCCACTCTGGCATTCCTAACCTGGTACGTGAGTTTAAACACCTTAAAGGGCCCTGCGTTAGTACCCTGCGCACGCTGCAATTGGCGTCACGAACAAACCATATACACATATCCTGACCCACTGCATAATTTGGCGTCCGTGTAACCGTACCACGGTCCGGCTCATTGCAAATGCAATAATAAAAAATGGGCGTACTAAGCCTTTAACACAGGGTCATCCCCCACTCAACAAAATCTGCCACATATGAAGTTACCCTTTGGGCAATTTCACCCGAGTGCAGGAAACATGCTCCAAGTGACAGCAGAATTTCTCGGACTGAACACTGCTCCTGTGACACAAATTCAAGGCATTCTAAAGATTTATGATGCTGTGTGTTCCTTCCCGACCAGTGCTGTAATGAACTGTACTTACTCAATGCTGTCAGTGCAGGAACACACAGCATTATAAATCACCATCATAATGCTGAGAGTTCGCATCACAGGAGCAGTGTTCAGCCCGGGGAATACAGCTGTCACACAGAGTATTTCCCGCACTGGATCCACTCATGTGAACTTGACCTTACAGAGCACACCGAGATGGAGGGAATTCTAGCTTGCACTATTTAAAGGAGAACTCACGAAGCATTCTGGGGTTTCGGTTTAAATATTGGTGGGTGGGGTATATGGGCCTCCTGCCCTTTCTACCATCTGAAAATGGGTGAAAACGTACCTGCCGCAGAAGGGCGTGAGATTTTTGCAGGGCAGAGCAGGCACAGATAAACCAGCAATCTCCCAGAATGCCTTGTTTTCCCAAAGCAGCTCTCCTGTTCTCTGGGAAGAGATGGGGAGAAGCACAAATCTCCTAGGGAACAGATAAAGGCACAAGAATAAGCCGCAAAGTCTGCACAGAGGACACAGGACTGTGTGTGTGCGCTCCCACCTGAGGTCTCAGCCATGTAATGCGGTCACATAATGGAGACAGCGGGGTGTCACCACGACCCACCAGCGAGGAGACACAAGCGGGGAACTCCGGGTCCACGAACAGCCCGGTAGCGGGAGGAGGCATGTCAGCTGCTGCGGTAGTACCAGGGTATCATGTACACACGGCCTACAGGCGGTCATGGAGCGTGAAGGCCGTGCGGTTCACCCGGACGACATGACAGCAGCTAGTATCTGTGCTGCAGAGCGTCAATCATCCCAGCAGCTCGGCCAGTGGTACCCCATGATGACTGATAAACATACAGCACCTATGCCCCGCCCCTTAACACAGGGCAGTGTCTAAATTCCATGCGCCGTAAGAACCCGCTGACGTCACAGGGTCACGTGACATTCGACGCTTTAATCCCTAATTCAGCATGCGCCTCACCTATCATTAGAGATAGTTATTATTATTATTATTATTATTATTATTTTCATATCACGCAGCATTACCACCACTACGGATGGACATACACAATTCCCTGCGTCTGCTTTAAAGCCACGTGACGTTGACCATGTCACGTGCCCCAGTGACATCACAGGGTAGGCTGACCCGTGTCAAGCCTACTCCTCCCCCGTTCAGTCACTTCCTGCCCCGGGCCGGCCGGTGTTTACTTCGGCTCCTCCCGGATTAGGCCTCTCGGGGCCCCAATGGATTTTACATAGCGTCGCCGGTCCTCGCACGTAGTTCTGCCTGCAGACGCTGCGGTTATGTCCTCGGCCGCCCCATGTCCGGCGCTCTGCTGCTGCCGCCGCCCGCTGCACCCGGGGCCTGTCCGGGAGTCTCCGCATCGGTTTGACCCGGGTCCCCCAGACCCTGCGTCTGCCTCCAGCTTCCAGCTCTACCGCCTGCATCACTTCCATCTGGGGCTGGAGTTGCGGCCGGACACCAGGGACCTGGCCGGTTGTTTGGTGCTTGAAGTCAGCCCTCTGGTGCCTGGAGGCCCGGCTTTGGTGTTAGACACTCACCCGGTGGTCAGAGTCAGTTCTGTGCGCTGCAGGAGGGGAGGACGGCATGGTAGTGCCAACCAGAGCTGCCCCCACAGTGACCCTGCCTGCCCCAAGGCTCCTGATAATGCCACAGTGGCAGAGAGTAAATCTACCCTGGGACGTTCAGACTCACCGGGTAGCTCTCCAACCACAGATCAGTTATGGAGTGTGGCACAAGAGCCTGGCAGGGTGAGCCCTGGCACAGCAGAACACTCGCCCATAGTGACCCCAGAGCCCCTAGACCTGTCCTTCTCTCGCAATGGAATCCACCATTCTTTTCCAAGTCGGTTACCAGGTGTTGACTTGTCATGTTCCTCAGAAAATCCTGCGGCTTCTGGTCTAGGTGGCACCGTTGTAAATGGTCACCCACCTCCAGCATCTCCTCTGAACCCCTTAGCCCCTCCGTATTCTCCCACACCCGACCTGTCCTTCTACTCCTCTTCCTCTTGCTACACCTTGTCACCCGATTCTCTCGTATCTCCCACCCTTGAGGGCAGTTTTGCTCCAGGAGTTACACCTTCCCAGTTCCCATCTATGGACATTCCCGTAATGGAGGACTTGCCAAGCACTTTCAGCCAGCCTTTTGGGATCCATAATGCCAGCGATTCTGGGCCCGCTCACTGCACCTGCTGCTTCCCGTTGGACTTTAGGGTCGATGAGTTTACCGATTACGGCTCTGCTCTAACCATCACTGTGCCTGAAACTTTACCGACCAATGAGACGTTCCAGGTCATTGTACACTTCGTCACCGGAGAGGGTCCTGCGGTGAGTCTTATAATGGCGTAGTATGAAATGAGTCAGAAGACCATCTCAAAGTCCAAACTGCGGAAAAACTTTATATAATCGTAATCTGAACAAGGCCTTGTGCACATGACTGTATGTATTATCCAATCCGCAAATTGTGGATCCACAAAATATGGATACTGTCCGTGTTGCATCCGGATTTATTTGCGGACCCCAGGGTCGTACATAGAAATCACTGGGCCCCATAGCAAGAATCTAAATTGGGCCCCCATTCCCCTTTTATAGCTCCTCCCGCTACCCATTCCAGGCCTCTCCCTTTGTTCCATGAACTGTTCTTGCTGCTGCGTTTTATAATTTATGCCATCAGGGCCGGATTGGGATTACAAAACATCCCTGGCACACACAAGAGGTATAATAGATGCAGTATGTATAGTATATACAGCAGTGTACTGTTATGTGAGGTGTATGGTATAATATATGCAGTGTGTACAGGTATATACAGCAGTGTATTGATATGAGGTACGGGGTATAATATATGCAGTGTGTACAGGTATATAGTATATACAGCAGTGTACTGATATGAGGTACGGGGTATAATATATGCAGTGTGTACAGGTATATACCGTATTTATCGGCGTATAACACGCACTGGCGTATAACACGCACCCTTCATTTTAAGGGAAATTTCAGGAAAAAAAATTAAATTTCAAATTGTACTGCTATGGGGTGGGGGGATCTGTGGATGGAACTGTTATGGGGGGGATCTGTGGATGACACTGCTATATGTCATCCACAGATCCCCCTCATAACAGTGTCCCCCAATACACCGGGCCTCTGCTCACCGAAGTATTTATAAACGTGAATCCTTATCCTGTTATTAAGCTGCCCTCTCCCATTTTCCCATGTTCCCCTGTATCCCCACAGCACTTACGATTCACACGCTTCCATAGCAGGCAGAGCGGATGGCACCAGTAACGTCACTCACTGACGTCGCGCGTCTGCTCCGCCTGCTTCATTCATAAAGGGGGCGGAGCAGGCGCTCAACGTCAGTGAGTGACGTTACTGCTGCCGTCCGCTCTGCCTGCTATTGAAGCTTAAGTACCGTAAGTGCTATGGGGATACAGGGGGGACATGGGAACATGGGAGAGGGCAGCTTAATAACAGGATAAGGATTCACGTTTATAAATACTTTGGTGAGCGGCGGGGCCCGGTGTAAGAGTACAGTGACTGCACTAGGGTTGTTGCGGGTATCGAAATTTCGATACCCAATCGATACTTTTGTCCCGGTATCGATACGATACCGGGATTTCCGTTTTTTCGATACTGGGCTGCGCTTCTGCGCAGTCTAGTATCTCTGAACATGAGCGCGCTGCTATCGGCGCGCTCATGTTCTCTCTCAGCAGCACGGGGAGAAGGAAGCTGTCCTCCCTCCCCCTGTGCTGCTGCCGCTGCCACCAATGAGAAGAGAGGGGCGGAGGAGGGGCGGGCGCACTGCGCCCCCAATGATAGGATTACTATCGGAGCGATGGGAGGAGACATCAGCTTCACTAGTGGGCGTTCCTTCTCCCTGCGCTGCGATTGGACAGCGCTACAGCCAGGGAGAAGGAACACCCACTAGTGAAGCTGATGTCTCCTCCCATCGCTCCGATAGTAATCAGCAGCATGTGGAGCAGGAGAGGAGACAGTAATGGGGCACTGCGGGCGAACGGAGCGGCGCCCAGGACTAAATGGTGAGTGCTGAGACATCGCTGGGCGCCGCTCTGTGTGGCCTAATAGTGAAAGTTCCGACTCATATACAGTAGTCAGTCTTTAACACATACAGGAGGCGGGTGCCGGCAGCAGAATCGCATTGCCGGCACCCTGCCCCTGACAGGGAGCTGCGATCAGCGGCAGTTAACTGCCGCTGATCTGCTAGTACCCGCCTCCTGTATAAAGGGGTAAAATCATTGGTGGTGCAGTGTGCCCCCCCCCCCCCTCAATCCCCCCATCCCATTAAAATCATTGGTGGCACAGTGCGCCGGCCCCTCTCAACCCTCCAGTATTAAAATCATTGGTGGCAGTGGCCACAGGGACCTCTCCACTCCCCCTCATTGGTGGTGCAGTGGCAGCTTCTGATCGGAGCCCCAGCTGTGTAAGCCTGGGGCTCCGATCGGTTACCATGGCAGCCAGGACGCTACAGAAGCCCTGGTTGCCATGGTAACATCCCTGATGCTGTGTGCACAAAGCACAGAGCAGCAGGGACAGTGTGGAGTCCTATTCACCCTGATAGAGATCTATCAGGGTGAATAGGAAAAGGGATGAAAGATCCCAGGTTCTAGCCCCTAAGGGGGGAAATAGTTATTAAATAAAAAGTGAAAAAAAAAACAAACACTAAAATATGAAGTATAAATCACCCCCCTTTTCCCAATTTCACATATAAAATATATAAATAAACATATTACATCGCCACGTCAGAAAAGTCCAAACTATTAAAATATAAAAAAAAAATCTAGGTGGTGAATGCCGGAACAGAAAAAATAAAATAAAAACTGCGCGATTCGCCATTTTTAAAAATGAGGAATGCACGTGGCTTTTTTTGTTTATTTTTTTCGCGTGGTATCGAATGGTATCGAGTATCGCAATACTTTTTCATGGTATCGAAACCGAATCAAAAATTTGGTATCGCAACAACTCTACGTCGCACCGGGCCCCGCCCCTAGTTACGGACTCCAGCCCCTCCTCTCTCCCGGCTCATACAGCGCAATGAATATCGGCGTATAACACGCATACATGATTTGCCCCCTATTTTCAGGGGGAAAAAGTGCGTGTTATACGCCGATAAATACGGTAGTATATACAGTAGTGTACGAGGTATAATGGATCCAGTGTGTATAGATATACAGGGAGTGCAGAATTATTAGGCAAGTTGTATTTTTGAGGATTAATTTTATTATTGAACAACCATGTTCTCAATGAACCCAAAAAACTCATTAATATCAAAGCTGAATATTTTTGGAAGTAGTTTTTAGTTTGTTTTTAGTTTTAGCTATTTTAGGGGGATATCTGTGTGTGCAGGTGACTATTACTGTGCATAATTAGGCAACTTAACAAAAAACTAATTTTATACCCATTTCAATTATTTATTTTTACCAGTGAAACCAATATAACATCTCAACATTCACAAATATACATTTCTGACATTCAAAAACAAAACAAAAACAAATCAGTGACCAATATAGCCACCTTTCTTTGCAAGGACACTCAAAAGCCTGCCATCCATGGATTCTGTCAGTGTTTTGATCTGTTCACCATCAACATTGCGTGCAGCAGCAACCACAGCCTCCCAGACACTGTTCAGAGAGGTGTACTGTTTTCCCTCCTTGTAAATCTCACATTTGATGATGGACCACAGGTTCTCAATGGGGTTCAGATCAGGTGAACAAGGAGGCCATGTCATTAGATTTTCTTCTTTTATACCCTTTCTTGCCAGCCACGCTGTGGAGTACTTGGACGCGTGTGATGGAGCATTGTCCTGCATGAAAATCATGTTTTTCTTGAAGGATGCAGACTTCTTCCTGTACCACTGCTTGAAGAAGGTGTCTTCCAGAAACTGGCAGTAGGACTGGGAGTTGAGCTTGACTCCATCCTCAACCCGAAAAGGCCCCACAAGCTCATCTTTGATGATACCAGCCCAAACCAGTACTCCACCTCCACCTTGCTGGCGTCTGAGTCGGACTGGAGCTCTCTGCCTTTTACCAATCCAGCCACGGGCCCATCCATCTAGCCCATCAAGACTCACTCTCATTTCATCAGTCCATAAAACCTTAGAAAAATCAGTCTTGAGATATTTCTTGGCCCAGTCTTGACGTTTTAGCTTGTGTGTCTTGTTCAGTGGTGGTCGTCTTTCAGCCTTTCTTACCTTGGCCATGTCTCTGAGTATTGCACACCTTGTGCTTTTGGGCACTCCAGTGATGTTGCAGCTCTGAAATATGGCCAAACTGGTGGCAAGTGGCATCTTGGCAGCTGCACGCTTGACTTTTCTCAGTTCATGGGCAGTTATTTTGCGCCTTGGTTTTTCCACACGCTTCTTGCGACCCTGTTGACTATTTTGAATGAAACGCTTGATTGTTCGATGATCACGCTTCAGAAGCTTTGCAATTTTAAGAGTGCTGCATCCCTCTGCAAAATATCTCACTATTTTTGACTTTTCTGAGCCTGTCAAGTCCTTCTTTTGACCCATTTTGCCAAAGGAAAGGAAGTTGCCTAATAATTATGCACACCTAATATAGGGTGTTGATGTCATTAGACCACACCCCTTCTCATTACAGAGATGCACATCACCTAATATGCTTAATTGGTAGTAGGCTTTCGAGCCTATACAGCTTGGAGTAAGACAACATGCATAAAGAGGATGATGTGGTCAAAATACTCATTTGCCTAATAATTCTGCACTCCCTGTATATTGTATATACAGCCTGTACTGACATGTGAGGTAAGGGTACTTTCACACTTGCGGCAGGATGGATCTGACAGGCTGTTCACCCTGTCGGATCCGTCCTTCCGCTATTTCACCGTGCCGCCCGACCGCCACTCCGTCCCCATTGACTATATATAATGGGGACAGGGCCGGAGCTCTGGCGCAGTTCGCGGTGAGAGGCCGGCGGACTAAAAAGTCGGACATGCAGGACTTTGTCAGGCGGCCTTCCACCGTGCTGCGCCGGAGCTCCGCCCCCCCCCATCCCTATTATAGTCAATAGGGACGCAGCGGCGGCACGGCGAAATAGTGGAAGGACGGATCCGACAGGGTGAACAGCCTGTCGGATCCGTCCTGCCGCAAGTGTGAAAGTACAGTGTGTACAGGTATATAGTAAATACAGCAGTGTATTGACAGATTGTACCTCACATATCAGTCCACTGCTGTATATACAATATATCTGTACACACTAAATCTATTTATATCGCATACCTAACATTAGGGATCGACCGATTATCGGTTTGGCCGATATTATCGGCCGATATTGAGGATTTTGAACGTTATCGGCATCTATTTTGCCGATATACCGATAACGTATTGGGAACACAGAACGCGCTGCTCTCAGCGCGTTCTGTGTTCCCTCCGCAGCACAGGGGAGAAGGAAGCAGTGTCTCCTCCCCCTGTGATGCTGCTGCCGCTGCCTCCAATGACAGGACGGAAGACAAGAGGAGGGGAGGGGCTGTGGCCGCTGCGCCACCAATGAAGATGAGTCTTTCATTAATTCAAATACAGGAGGCGGGAGCTGCAGAATCACATAGCCAGCTCCCGACCTCTATGAACGGCAGCTGCGGTCCGTGGTAGTTAACCTCTTAGGTGCCGCGGATCGCAGCTACCGCTCATAGAGGTCGGGAGCCGGCTATGTGATTCTGCAGCCAGCTCCCGCCTCCTGTATGTGAAAGAGAGGTATCTTCATTGGTGGCGCAGTGCCCCCCCCCCCCCCCCCTCAAGCCCCCTAGTATTAATCATTGGTGGCGCAGTGCGCCCCCCACCCCCATCCCCCATCCCAATAGTAAAAACATTGGTGGCGCAGTGCGCCCCCCCCCCTCAAGCCCCCTAGTATTAGTCATTGGTGGCGCAGTGCGCCCCCCATCCCAATAGTAAAAACATTGGTGGCGCAGTGCGCCCCCCCCCCAGTTCTAATCATTGGTGGCAGTGGCCACAGGATCCCCTCTCCCCTGCTCCTCCGATCGGAGCCCCAGCAGTGTAAGCCTGGGGCTCCGATCGGTTACCATGGCAGCCAGGACGCTATTGAAGCCCTGGCTGCCATAGTCAGCTCCATGCTGCTGTGTGCACAGGGCAGCAGGGACAGTGTGAGCTCCTATTCACCCTGATAGAGATCTATCAGGGTGAATGGGACAAGGGTTCTAGTCCCTAAGGGGGCTAAAAGTTAGTAAAAAAAATAAATAAAAATATTAAGTATAAATGAAAAAGATTTACAAAAAAAATAAAATAATAATACACGTTAACAATAAACATTAATTTTCAGCAGATTTGTGTAGGAAATTTTTTTTTTTCCTCAAAAATAAAAATACCCAGAATATCGGTATAAATTATCGGCTATCGGCCTGAAAGTTGACAAATTATCGGTATCGGCCCTAAAAAATCAATATCGGTCGATCCCTACCTAACATATCAGTCCACTGCTGTATATACAATATATCTGTACACACTGCATATATTATACCTTATACCTGACATATCAGTACACTGCTGTATATACAATATATCTGGGCACACTGCATATATTATACCTGACATATCAGTCCACTGCTGTATATAAGAAATCACGGTGAATGGGTAGCTTTATAAAGTTTAAAACATAACATTTATTATGTATGTAGATAAAATAATGGGCCCTACTATGCTTGACAAAAATGAATGGTTGCCACTAGTAACACTTATCTCCTGAAAAAATGGGCGGAGATGAAAAAGGGACCAAAAAGGGATAGTAATAAAGTAGGGAGACAGGATGAAGGGTAGCCAGGTACCAAGGCAGAGAGACACAGTGCTGGGTCCAAAACCCTAAATCGCCCTGTCTCTCTATATCCTCCCTCCTATCTACCACAGTATCCCTATTGTGACCCTTCCTAAAGATGGACTGCCCAGCTTTGCCCGATAGCCAGAATATGGTCCTGAAGGTGGTTACCCTAGCAACAGGGAAAGGGGCGAAAAAGCTGGCAAAGATAAATGTGATGAATCAAGAGCAAGCGAATCCACAACTAGTGTGAAATCACCTACAGTACCAGACAAGTTCATACACAAGTTCATGCTGTATATACAATATATCTGTACACACTAAATCTATTTATATCTCATACCTAACATATCAGTCCACTGCTGTATATACAATATATCTGTGCACACTGCATATATTATACCTTATACCTGACATATCAGTCCACTGCTGTATATACCATATATCTGTACATACAGCATCTATTATACCTCGTATCTCACATATCAGTACACTGCTGTATATACTATATATCTGTACATATCGCATCTATAATACTGTGTAATATATGCAGTATGTGCGTGTGTATGTATGTGTGTATGTATGTATATATATATATATATATATATATAGAGCAGTGTGAGACATACACGGTATAATACTGTAGATGCAGTGTTTACAGAAATATGTGGTCAGTTATACATTAGTCACGGTGTGTGTGAGGTAGTGGTCACTGTAACTGTCTGAAGTATTATACATGAGTGAGCAATAAGTAAAAACAGGGCATTGGGGGGGTAAATGATGAGAAGTGGAGGACCTCCTCTTACCACTCCATTTCAGTCTGTATGGATCAATGCAGAGCTGATTGTGAACTTCTAATACTTGCTGTTAAGGGTTGAAGGACCTGCGATTATGTCATCATAGGTCCTGGCAGATGTACCTTTTCAAACCTAGGAACTACACCATTTTTGGTGCAGTTCCTTTGCTAGATTCTGCAGGACCTGTGATGTTGAAGATGATGTCATCACAGGTCCTGGCAGATGCAGTGTTCTAACCTTGGAACTACACTTTACACTGCAGTTCCCTTACAGGACCTATGATGACATCATCAAAGGTCCTTTAGCTTTAGAAAGATGGGCAGGAGCAATTAGGGTGCGGGGCCTCTCCTCCACTTCGGGCCCCATAGCAGCTGTGTGGTCTGCCAATATGGTAGGTATGCCACTGGTGGACCCTTTGACTTTAATGGGTCCATGGTCTGCATTTTGTGGCCAAGTATAGGAGATGTTCTATCATTCGTGTCCTTTCCACAAAAGGAATATGTCCGCAAAATGAAGACCATGAACCCATTGAAGTCAATAAGTCTGCAAAAAAATTACGGCACATGGACTGCATCCATATTTTGCCGATCCACAATTTGCAGACCACAAAACAAATGCGGTTTGTGTCCATGAGGCCTTACTACGAAGAAACCTTTTTAATGTCACTCACATCACATCTGTATACTTTTGGTGGAAGGCTATGATCTGTTCCTCTATATAGCCATATATATTTATTTTGCTGTATGTTCCCACCCATGCTTTTGGCCTCCATTGGGTGAAGGAATCTCTAGCCTTTACCAGTTATAGGTTTCCAATTGACATTAGCGGTGATTTGGCCAGAAGAATACTGATATTGGTCTTCACCTGCTGGTTCCTGGTTGTAGCTAAGTTGAACACAACTTGGACTGGAGATGTAAAGTAACCCGGTGATGCTTGTAGTACTGGCAGCAGAGGTCCCAATAACATTCAAGGTAAAGTTTGATTGAAAGCTGATGCTTTCAATGCAAAAACAAACATCTAAGCCAAGGATGCCCAACTTGCTGCCCTCCAGCTGTTGCAAAACTACAACTCCCAGCATGTCTGGACAGCCTACAGCTATCAGGGCATGTTGGGAGTTGTAGTTTTACAACAGCTAGGGGGCCGCAGGTTGGGCATACCTGGTCTAGGCTGTCCATGCAGGATGTCATTTGAATGGTATAAAAAACCCTTGCAGAATTGCCATTTTTCCTCTTCATTGCTCGTTTACAAACTGCAGAGGAGGCTGGTATACCGCATGTGACTGCTACAACCAATAGACCTCTGAGGACAGTGATTGGCTGCAGTGGTCTCCTGACACATCACCGTGGCAGAAGAATCAGATCTCAGGCGACCTGTTTAAAGTCTGCACCACAGGTCAATCTTTTTTTCCCTGTGCGTGTAGATGAGATTTTTTTAAAATCTCATCCACATTGCTGCTACTGTAATACACTGCAGTCAGATTTTCCGGACCAGCTCAGCTTATCCTCAGCGCCTCATCTGACCAGGCTGGTCTTGTGTGCGTGGCCCCCTTGTGGGTCAGTATATATATTTGTACCCCACTTACCCTATTTTTCGCCCTATAAGATGCACTTTTCCTCCCCAAAAGTGGGGGGAAATGTCAGTGTATCTTATGGGGAAAATACTGAGCGCTTCCATTATGGAAGTGCTCACTAGTACAGGAGGGAAGCTGTGAAGGCAGCGCTCCCCGGGCTCTGTAGTCACCGCTTCCTGGTCTTCCTCTGGCTGTGCTGTGACTGCACACAGAGCCCTCTATTTGTCATAGAGTGGTCAGTGATGGGCAAACTACGGCCCGGCAGAGCTGTCCGGAGGCAGCAGGAGTGGAGATGGGTGCTTCCGTTGTGATTAGGTGGTGATTATCAGTGCAGCTTCTTTTACAGTTAACCCCTATAGGTCCCCTGATGAACCTAACAGGGAGAAATTCTTTGGGACAGTGTAGGATGAATTGGAGTAATCCGAGGGTAGGTTCCTCTGCAGGGTTCACACACCATCAGGGTGATTCTCTGTGGTCACAGGTAACTAGGGTAATGTAGAGAGTGTATTCCCTCCCTGGCATATATCTGCTATACCTTCCGGCCAAGTCCCCTGTTTAGCCCTTGTTTTCTTTTTTCCTATTTTGTGTCCGGGCCCGTTTTTCTTGAACCATATTTATCTTTTATTATGTCTATTAAAAGTTTTGTTTCAACTCCATGCCTTCTGAGACCAGTCAGATTTTCCCTTACGCCCATGACAGCACCCTTGAGAGCCTGCCTCTATCCCGGACAGGAAACAGGAACTTTCATGGAGAGCTCTTAAGGAGGGGCTCTGCCCCTATACCACCAGTTTCTGTTTCCTGTCCTATGGATAGGACGGTTTTCTTGTGGAGAGCTAGATTGAGGCTGCAGGAGCCCCTGAGACACAGCATGATAGGGGTTACCTGGCGCAGCGTAAGTCTCCACTAGGAGCTGCCTGCAAAGTCGGATGCTGACACGCCAGATCCTCCTGGCGGTGTACAGGAGGTCCGGGGCCTTTCACTGCCTGCCCCCCTACCTGGGCAGCTTACAGATGTGGGGGGCAGGGTTAGTTTGTCCGCGGCGCAACTTCCGGTATTTGCAACGCACGTGGAAAGAGTGTTCCGGAAGTAGGTTAGGGACTGAGGCCGCATGGGAGCATCAGCAGGTTCTAATAGGGGCTTGTTCTCTTATTTTATTTTTAGAGTATCAAAGAGGGCCCTAGGAAAGCTACCACAAAGACCAGAGGGAAAGCGTGTGCTGTATGCAAGAAAAACTCGCCCCTTCCTGGTCTAAGTTATTATGTCAGTATTGTGTGAACAAGTTGGTAGAAGAGAAATCCCCATCTCTGCTTCAGAGCAATAAGGATATTGTCAAATCTGAAGTTTGTGATTCAATGAAAATGTTTAAGTGCCTCCCTTCCTCAGCCTCGGGCAAACAGGGTCACTCTACCATGGTATCTGATTCAGATTCTTCGGACGAGAATGAGCATGGAGAAATCCTAGAAGTTTCAAACTAGTCTTCGGATGAAGAAACCACGGGTAGACCTTTATTTTCCCCTGAGGATATGGAATCTCTGCTGAAGGCTATTAGAGCCACTATTAAAGTGGATGAATCTTAAGAACAGAAGTCCTATGGATAGACGAGCAGAAGTTTACTTTAAAAAAACAGGGGAAGCCTCTACCCAGGCATTTAAACTGAATATTGCCACTACTTCTACTGCCAGGTCATTAAAGCTATGGCTACAAGAACTGGAGTTCCATATCCAGAATAAAATATCCAGAGACTAGCAGTGTTTCCTACCATCCTTAAAGCAGTGGACTTCATCGTGGATGCATTAAAATTAAATGTGAGGTCAGCAGCTCTGTCTAATTCTGCAAGAAGAGCTATTTGGCTTAAGAGATGGTCTGGTGACACTGGTTCAAAGAATAAACTTTGCTCTATTCCATGCCAGGGAGATTCTCTTTGGACTGGTTTTGGATGACCTTTTAGAGAAGGCCTCTGATAACAAAAAGGGGTTTCCTGTCTCCAGACCTCCCAAAAGACCACAGTTTTATTTTTTTTCCACAGAAACCAAAAATAAATAAAAAATGTTTCAATAGAGACAAAAGACAGGTTTTTCGACAATAAAACAGAAGTAGGAAGGTACAGGGATTCCTCTTTAATTCTCAGTTCACTTCACTGCCCAAGGCTGGTCAACAATGACTGTTTCTGTCCCGTGGGGGGGGGGGAGACTTTTTCTCTCTTTTCTCGGGCTTGGGAAAAAATCTATTCAAAGACTGTGTCATGGCCACCATAGACATAAAAGATGCCTATTATCACATCCCAATTCATGCACATTTCCAAAAATATCTGAGTGGCAGTTTACATGGAAGTTCAAGTTCATCATTTACAATACAGAACACTTCCGTTTGGAATATCTCAGGTCCCCAGACTCTTTACAAAGTTGATGGCAGAGGTTATGGCCCACATAAGGGAAAGAGACATTCTAGTTATTTCTTATTTCGACGATCTTCTAGTGGTGGCAGAATCCAAAAACCTTTTAACCTCTCATCTCCTTGAAGTATTAGAAATTTTTACACAACTAGGATGGCAGATAAACTGGGGAAAGTCAAAACTGACCCCTTCACAAAGTTGTGTGTTTCTAGGACTGATTCTGAACTCCGTAAACCTACGTTGTATCCTTCCAATTAAGAGAAGATGTGCGGTCCCTGGTAACCTCAAAAGATCAAACCATCAGACAGGGAATGGCGGTATTAGGCAGAATTACCTCCACATTATCCGCAGTCAATTGGGCCCAGTTTCACTCCAGAACACTTCAATAGCAGATTCAAAGATGTGGCAGGGATCACTATCCCCATTGGATGCTTCCTCTCACCCCTCAGGTGATACAATCCTTAACCTGGTGGCTGGAACCTTCAAATCTGTCTCAGGGCCTCTCTTGGGATCTACAGGAGCAGATAACCATCACCACAGATGCCAGTCCGACCGGGTGGGGCGCCTATTGTCAGTGGGGCGTTCGACAGGCGATATAGAGCTCAACGGAGATTCAGGACTCCCAGAATATGAGAGGGCTCAGAGCGGTTCTATTTGCCTTAAGATAATTCCTACCCATAATACAAGGAAAGGGAATAAAGATCTTCTTCTCAGACAGGACACCACTGTGGCACTATCTAAACAGGCAAGGAGGGACCAGATCAAAAAATCTTATGTCCTTTTGCCTGATTATTCCTTATGTTCCTTTCATCAAAGCAGTACACTTAAAGGGAACAGAAAACAAGGTGGCAGACTATCTAAGCAGAAACCTTCTAGATCAGGGAGAATGGTGTTTAAACCAAAAAGTCTTCAGCCAGATAATTCAGCTCTGGGGCCATCCTCAAGTAGACAGGGATAGACACCTTCTCTCTTTCGTGGCCGAATCAACTTCTGTATGCCTTTCCTCCTCTAAGACTTCTTCCGAGAGTATTACAGAAGCTAAGGCAGGAACAGACTACAGTCGTGGCCAAAAGTTTTGAGAATGACACAAATATTACTTTTCACAAAGTTTGCTGCTAAACTGCTTTTAGATCTTTTGTTTCAGTTGTTTCTGTGATGTAGTGAAATATAATTACACGCACTTCATACGTTTCAAAGGCTTTTATCGACAATTACATGACATTTATGCAGAGTCAGTATTTGCCGTGTTGGCCCTTCTTTTTCAGGACCTCTGCAATTCGACTGGGCATGCTCTCAATCAACTTCTGGGCCAATTCCTGACTGATAGCAACCCATTCTTTCATAATCACTTCTTGGAGTTAGTCAGAATTTGTGGGTTTTTGTTTGTCCACCCGCCTCTTGAGGATTGACCACAAGTTCTCAATGGGATTAAGATCTGGGGAGTTTCCAGGCCATGGACCCAAAATGTCAACGTTTTGGTCCCCGAGCCACTTAGTTATCACTTTTGCCTTATGGCACGGTGCTCCATCGTGCTGGAAAATGCATTGTTCTTCACCAAACTGTTGTTGGATGTTGTTGGATTGTTGGAAGAAGTTGCTGTTGGGGGGTGTTTTGGTACCATTCTTTATTCATGGCTGTGTTTTTGGGTAAAATTGTGAGTGAGCCCACTCCCTTGGATGAGAAGCAACCCCACACATGAATGGTCTCAGGATGCTTTACTGTTGGCATGACACAGGACTGATGGTAGCGCTCACCTTTTCTTCTCCGGACAAGCCTTTTTCCAGATGCCCCAAACAATCGGAAAGAGGCTTCATCAGAGAATATGACTTTGCCCCAATCCTCAGCAGTCCATTCACCATACTTTCTGCAGAAGATCAATCTGTCCCTGATGTTTTTTTTTGGAGAGAAGTGGCTTCTTTGCTGCCCTTCTTGACACCAGGCCATCTTCCAAAAGTCTTCGCCTCACTGTGCGTGCAGATGCGCTCACACCTGCCTGCTGCCATTCCTGAGCAAGCTCTGCACTGGTGGCACTCCGATCCCGCAGCTGAATCCTCTTTAGGAGACTATCCTGGCGCTTGCTTGACTTTCTTGGACGCCCTGAAGCCTTCTTAACAAGAATTGAACCTCTTTCCTTGAAGTTCTTGATGATCCTATAAATTGTTGATTGAGGTGCAATCTTAGTAGCCACAATATCCTTGCCTGTGAAGCCATTTATATGCAACGCAATGATGGCTGCACGCGTTTCTTTGCAGGTCTCCATGGTTAACAATGGAAGAACAATGATTTCAAGCATCACCCTCCTTTTAACATGTCAAGTCTGCCATTTTAACCCAATCAGCCTGACCTAATGATCTCCAGCCTTGTGCTTGTCAACCTTCTCACCTGAGTTAACAAAACTATTACTGAAATGATCTCAGCAGGTCCTTTAATGACAGCAATGAAATGCAGTGGAAAGGTTTTTTTTGGGATTAAGTAAATTTTCATGGCAAAGAAGGACTATGCAATTCATCTGATCACTCTTCATAACATTCTGGAGTATATGCAAATTGCTATTATAAAAACTTAAGCAGCAACTTTTCCAATTTCCAATATTTATGTAATTCTCAAAACTTTTGGCCACGACTGTAGGCTCATTTCGATTGCCCCCTTCTGGCTTAGGAGAAAATGGTTCACCTGGTCAAGAAAGCTTTCTCTAACAGATCCCTGGATTCTTCGGGACAGGCAGGATCTGTTTCAGGATCGTGTCTTCCATCTGGAAGTAAGAAACCTTCATCTAACAGCCTGGTATTTGAAGGGGAAATCCTAGAACACAGGGGTCTATCTAAGGAAGTTGTATCTACCCTATTATCATGTAGGAAAAAAGTAACCTCTACCATTTTCCTCAGAATATGGAAGACATTCTTAAATGTCACTCAAAACCCAGTAGATCCCTTGAGTTCTCCTCCTATAGTAAGAATGTCCAGCTCAGCTTGTATTACTATCCATGAATTAGAACTTTTTAGTTCGAAATGCGTAGACTATCGCTGGAGTGAGAGGATTTGTGTAGATGCTTTTATATATATATATATATATATATATATATATATATATATATATATATATATATATAATAATTTATTTATTTTTAAAAAGCCACTAATAAAAAAAACTAGCAACTCAGAGATACTTCGGTACTGGTTTCATCTTTGTATAGTTCTCCTATGTCTGAAATTTTAGATTTTTTACAAAAAGGTCTCTTAAGGTACAAGTTTCTGCCCTTAGTGTTTTTTATTTATTTATTTCCCTATTGTCAATCATACATGGATTAGGAGATTCTTTAAAGAAATTAGTAGGATTAAACCTGTGATCAGATCCTCAGTTCCCCCGTGGGATCTTAATCTAGTTTTGTCTAGAATAATGGAGCCTCCTTTCGAACCACTGCAGGATTTGTCTATTAAAATTTTGTCTTTTAAAACCACGTTTCTGGTGGCGATTACCTCTGCCAGGCGCGTGGGTGAGATTTCTGCCTTTTCAGCCTTTCCTCCTTATACTAAGATCATGGAGGACAAAGTGCTCATTAAACCAGATCCTTCTTTTCTACCTAAAGTGGTCTTGTTTAATAGGACCCAAGACATTGTTCTTCCATCCTTGTGTCAGTTCCCAAAGACTGAGGAAGAGAGGAGGCTCCATTGTCTAGACGTTAAAAGATGCCTGTCTGAATACTTGAAAATCACTAGTCAATGGAGAAAATCCTCTAGACTTTTTGTACAATTTGGAGGAAGAAACAGAGGTTATAAAATTTCTTCTAGAACACTATCACCTTAGTCTATTCCTCAGTGGGGGAAACTCCCCCTTTGGGATTTGGTGCTCACTCAACCAGATCCATTTCTACCTCTTGGGCAGAGAGGGCTACTGCATCTCTAGAACAAGTTTGTACATGACAGCACCCGGGATTTATTCCCGCCCTACTTTTCAGCCTAATATATATATATATATATATATATATATATATATATATATATATATATATATATATATATAAATAAAAAAAATGAGTTTGTGTTAGATGTGTTTTAGGACAAGTTCTCGCAATTAACTGGTGGTATAGGGGCAGAGCCCCTCCTTAAGAGCTCTCCTCCTGGATGGAGACGGTCTCTTAAGGGTGCTGTCATGGGCTCATGGAAAAGTGATTTACCGGTTAGTGTAATCTAAAATTTCCGCCCACAAATCTAGAAAGAAAATCTGCAGTGTATTTACTACCTGTCAATATACGGTAATTGAAGTCTAGGGAGATATTTGATGTGTAAATGATTCTTCAGTATGACTGATGTCTTGTCCCCCTCTTTATTTTCAGGTATGGTGGCTGGATCCTGAACTCTCCTATGGAAGCTCTGAGTTGTTTGTGTTCACTCAAGGACACTCTGTTTGCAACCGTTCCTTCTTCCCCTGCTTTGATACACCAGCTGTAAAGTGTACTTACTCCGCCTCTGTCAAAGTAAGTTGTAGCACCAGTGTCATAGTTTAAGAAAAGAGTGTTCTGCCATCTGCCTACCTAATAATATACTGTACATTTAAAGGGGTTGTCCGGGTTCAGAGCTGTACCTGGACATACCTCCATTTTCACCCAGGCAGCCCCCCTGACTTGTGCATCTGAGCAGTTCATGCTCTGATGCTCTCCTTTGCCCTGCGCTAAATCGCGCAGGGCAAAGGCATTTTCAGGAGATCCGGTGACAAACCGAGCTTTCCATGGGGCTGCCAGGAAGCCCGGTGACGTCACCGGCACTGATGGGCAGGCTTTAGTGCTGCCCTAGCCAGTAAAACGGCTAGGGCAGCGCTAAAATACGCCCATCTGAAGCTTCCGCCTGGCAGTGTGTTATTGTAAACAAAAGAGCCTGTGCCCTGCACGATCTAGCGCAGGCCAAGGGAGCGCATCGGAGCATGAGATGGGTGAAAATATGGGTATGTCCAGGTTCAGCTCTGAACCCAGACAAGCCTTTTAAAGTGTAACAGTATCAACTAGACCTCTAATGGATTTAAAGGATAATCCATATAGCTACATTGTGCAAACTGTCACTCAGGGTCCTGTCTCTCCTTCTGAAGAAGGGCTCAGTAGAAAGTCTATGAGCCTTGGAAACTTATAGTTTTGCAGTAATATATGGTAGGGATGTTGTTGCAGGGAGAGGAGAGGCAGACTGAGCAGACTACCTCTGCATCCTACAGAGAGCAGTCTTCAGCGTTCAGTTGACACTTTAGATTGAATTTCCTTAGCAACTGTCAGTTACAATATTGGTAAGGGGACATATTACAGTCAGTTTTATAATAAAAGTTAACATAATTCTCTAATAACACTCGCCGTCTCTAAACACAAAAAAGTTACACTTTAAAGTATATATAAGATAACATTCTCGTCTATGTAAATTAGAAGAATACTAGCAGTATTAAAGGGGTTATCCAGTATCTACAACGGCCCCCCATGTGCCAGGCCCTTCTGTGGGAATATACTTACCCCACTCCCAGTGCCGCTCCTGGTCCCCGCTGTTTCTCCCTGTACACGGATGAAAATATCCAGTGTTGGCGGTGGGGGGGGGGGGATGGGGCGGCCAATGGCAGATGGGGACGAGCCTCTCTTTCGCCACCCGCTCTGCTAGGGAGACTTAAGGATATTAGGAGAAAAAATGTGCTTGTGCCTTTATATGATAACAATAACAACAGTTAAAAGGGTTATCCAGTATCTACAACAACCCCTCCGTGTGTCAGGCCCCTCATTGGTAATATACTTACCCCGCACCACCGCTGCTGCTTCTCCCTGTACAGGGAAAAAACATCTGGTGTCGGGAGGTTGGGGGGGGGGGGGGGGGGTGGTGGAAGCAACCAATGGCAGGCGGGGATTGGGACAAGTCTCCCAACTTGCATACAGTATATGGCTTTCTGCTTTCACACAAATCCAAGTATGCTCAGATGCTGAAGCCAGTCAAGGGGTAGGAAGTACTAGGGAAAGGGCCACATACTCTGTTCCCAACTTGCATACAGTATGTTGAGTAACTCGTTTCTGAACTACCTAAAGTTTCATGCTCCCAGTTACATTTGTGGTAATGCTTTTTCTCCATAGAAGTAAATTTAGTAGTAGACTGACATGTGCACCATTCAGAGAGGGGACTAGGTGACCCCTTGTTCTTGGGATGGTGGGGATGAGGCCCCAGAAGTTGTGTTCCCTCTGAACCTATAGTAATACTTCAGGGGTGGCTAAATAGCCACAATCTACTGTCGACCACATTCACTGACCAGCATAGTTCCCCCGATACTGGCCTGCACAATGAATGTGGTATGGAATGGTAATCTATTATGTGTGGATGCGCTGTTTTGATTTGGCAGTTTCTTGGTATTCATATTGTATCTTTTTATTTGTATCTGATTGCTGGCCTGTGATATATTATGTGAGAGGTGAGATTAGCTTGTTTCCATTAGTTTATCTGCAGCTGGTATGTGACACGTTTCTGACATCTAATCATCTTATGTGCAGTCATATATTTTCTCAAGTGCATATATACATATACAGTAGAGATCAAATATCTGTACATAGCTTCAATTTTATCTCCTACATAAGTGCAGCAGCTTCATTAGTAACTGTTGTATTTTCGCGTGCCTTGTTAGTAGGCAGTACGTTTTTGATCGGATCTCGCCACGATCACCAGAACCTCCCCAGATTGCATAGTGTAATTGTCACAAATGAGCAGTGCTGCTCCATTCTTCTCTATGCGACTGCTGGAGATAGATGAGGGATGTACCCTGCTTTTTTTTCCCACCAGTCCTATAGATTGGAGCAGCAGTATGAATGAATACATGACTGTTCTCTATCTATCTAATCTTCTATCCACAGGGTGCTGGATCCCCACCAATTTAATATTGATGACCTATCCTGCAGAGAGGTCATTGGTATATAAAAGGTCAAAAACCTTAGGTAATTTTTTTTGAGGAGGTCCAAAAGAACCTAATGTCGAAAAGTTACTGACTTGTCAGACAATGTTCTATTCAATACATTACCGATCGTGCACACAATTTAATTAGGCCTTTGGTGTCCAACATGACCACTTGTTTGTACGTTTTTAGGCACCTGCTGGAATTCGGGTCCTCATGAGCTGCACTCACAGTTACTACGTCGAAGAGATGGGCATCTTTCACTTCTATATGGAACATCCTGTTCCTGCATATTTAGTGGCCCTGGCAGCGGGTCATCTTCTTCCAGCTGATATCGGCCCCAGGTAAGAGCCATGGTTGTCACATTGGGAGGCTGTAGATCTGCTTTTCAAGGGGTCTTGTTGAGCTTGCCATAGATGATGATAATTAGTAATGATTAATAAAGGACAGTTGTTAAAAACATTTCCAACCAAGAGAAATTAGTTCCATATGTCTGGACAGCGCAAACATTTTACAATATGGAAAATAAGTTCCATTATTTCAGTTGCGGGTCTATGGCCAGCTGAAGTAGTCTGACATTTATTGTATTAACCCTTATTTCACTTTCTATTGATCACAGAAGTCGCGTGTGGGCTGAGCCTTGTGTGCTGCCTTTGGCTGTAGGTAAACTGGCAGGCCGAGTAGAACAATGGCTTCAAGCTGCAGAAAGTTTGTATGGTCCCTACATCTGGGGAAGGTGAGGCTGGACTATTGTATGACAGAAGATCAACATCAGGTTTTATTTTATTTTTTATTTTTTTGAGGCATCTCATAGGTTTTGCTATTTACTGCATCATTAGAGTAGGAGTGCTTGAATTCCCCGCAAAGATAACTTTTATCGGATTTTAATATACTATTGGCTGCAATCAGGTACAGAGATACGTTTATTGACATTTGAATGGATTTTATAGGGCTCACAAAATTTTCAGCATCTGTTTCGACATGGGTAAATGCGGCTGAGCACCAAAATTGCTGTTATGTAACATAGTGGTAATCTTGTGGAAGTGTAATGTACATTTAACCTTATGGATCACACATTGTAAGATACAGCAGCTGGAGTAGCTTAGATCTCATCTTGAGGGAAGGCCTCTCACTGATGGGTTGGGGTCCTATCACTGGAACCTCCATCAATCCTGAGAAGTGTGGAGTCCCGTGGCCCTGTCCCAGTGGAGCAGCAGGTCAAGCATGCACCTTGCTGCTCCATTTTCTTTCTCTGTGGGACTACAGGAGATGGCTGAGTACAGCACTTGGCTATTTTCAGCAGTCCCATTGGAGAATTAGAGGACCAGCAGGGCTCATGCTCGACCTGCTGCTCCATCAGGATAGAGACATGAGACTTCCCTTCTCAGTGTTAGTTATCCCCTATTTTGTGGATGGGGATGATTTTCAAACTATGTACAACCTCTAACCTTTTTTATAAGAATACATCTAACTTCAAAGTTTGCAGAAATCTCCTTATCAGTCTGTCATGGGCAATAAACCAGTGAGTAGTACTATAGTCTGGGTTAATGCTGTGATTGCCATTGATGAACCCATCCAAATCTAACAGGTGGCAGGCTTATCTTGCTGAGTCACTGTATAGAATAAAGGCCCTTTTACACAGTGATTGGGCAGACAAGCATACACGAAGATGCTCATTCCCTGTCGTTGTCCAGTCTGAACAGGCGTTTCCCTCTAATTATTGAATTTGACATATAAAACTTGAATGCAGGACTTGATTTGCTTTTCTGAAGTAAAGAGGATCTCCAATCAGATTAGAAAAGTCATGTAGTAACTGTATATGTGCCTCACCTGTATTCTTGTAAGGGTTGTGCTCTCTGTAGTCATCGTTACAGTATTGTTTCTATGGCTTAAGTTGTAGA
Source organism: Bufo bufo (assembly GCF_905171765.1). Classification (NCBI taxonomy): domain Eukaryota; kingdom Metazoa; phylum Chordata; class Amphibia; order Anura; family Bufonidae; genus Bufo; species Bufo bufo. Next base: position 251,001,944 of record NC_053392.1, read on the forward strand.
TGTCAACAGATGTAGAAACTTTTCAGACCTACAGCTTTTATGCTATTTCTCTTCTTATGCCTCTATAATTTTTGTGTACATTGCAATCTTTCCTGTAACTTGTCTCACTTCAGCAAATGGCATTTACCATGTAGAAAATTTTTATACAAGGCACTTACTAATGTATTGTGATTGTCCATATTGCTTCCTTTGCTGGCTTGATCCTTTTTTCCATCACATTAGACACTACTCGGGGTTACAGCCACGGCTGCAGTGTAGATACGAGGTGGTCATATCAGGAGCTGCTGCACCTGTGTGCACGGTCCTGGCCACCAGAGTGCTATAGTGTGCAATCACGACCACCTCTGCTGGATTACAGGGTGGTCATAACCCCTGGATACAAGCAGTGTATAAGGTGATTGAAAAATGGATCAAGCCAGCAAAGGAGGCAATATGGACAATCACACTACATTAGTAAGTGGCTTGTATTAAGTTTATATACATGATAAATGTAATTTGCTGAAGCAAGACAACCCCTTTAATTTTCCTTGTAGAACCATTGTTCATTCTTCTCCCTCTATGTACCACCTCTCTCAACAATCATCCTACCCTTCCTTCATTCCAGGTACGATATAGTCTTCCTGCCCCCATCCTTTCCCATTGTTGCCATGGAAAATCCCTGTCTGACATTCGTCATTTGCTCCATCTTGGACAGTGAGGATTTCCTTCTTATTGATGTTATTCATGAAATTGCACATGGCTGGTTTGGGAATGCAGTGACAAATGCCAGCTGGGAGGAAATGTGGCTGAGTGAAGGCTTGGCAACCTATGCCCAGCGCCGCATCACCACTCTGGTATATGGTGAGTAAACTTTATGATGCCTGTCTATCCTTTATTACAAGTGCCTTTTCTCTGGAGTAATGTTTCCATGCTCCTATATTGATAGTGACTTCTTACAGTTGGCATATTTAATATTCTATACTTTATTTTCTTTCTACATGTATGAACATACGACATACCATTTTTTTTATATTGGTCAGGTGCTTCATTCACATGCCTAGAGACCACCTTCCGTCTCGAAGCGTTGCACAGACAGATTCGAATACTAGGTCAGGATACACCATTCAGTAGATTACAGGCTAAACTGGATACAGGTAAGAGTCCGTGTGGAAACTCAATCAGCACTATAGGACAATACGTACTAATAGGATGTTCTTTGTGACCCATTATAGGTATAATTGTACATACAGTAACATTAGTAGTTGTGCCTAAATACATTTTGTTAACTGGGTATTCCAGTTAGAGAAAGTTATTCCCTGTCCACAAGAGCACTGTACTCGCTTATTTCTGGTGCTACCATAGCAATAAATGGAGCTGCGGCATGCATATCTGACCAGCTGTTCTAAGGGGTCTCCACAGGGTACAGCGCCCCTGCTCTCAGTAAGACCCCCACCGATCTAATAGTTAGCCCCTATCCTATGAATAGGGGATGACTTTCTCTAATTGTAGTACCCCTTTAAGTAATTAAAGTGCAAATAGTTTAATTTTCAACAGGAGTCCGCTTAACGACCAGTAAGGGAGGTCACAGTGCTGGGTCTGTTGTATACTGATGTCAGCAGTGTCCAACCGACCTCGTTGACTTATAATGGGTTCCATCATTTTGACAGGGAGAATAGCAAATATTTGATATTGCGACAGGCTCCAAATGGAGTCTTCATTGCAAATGTGAACATAGCTCAACACCTCCAATGTCTACCTTCCCTTGTTTTTCTCTATTAATCTGTAGTCATGGGTTAGACTTACCAACCAGAGCAACTTTCATCCATCAATTGTGTTTACTTCATTTCTGGTCAATTTGTGTGTCCTCTGACAGGATGGAATGTAATAGCTGCACCCACTGTGGCCTTGCAGCAGCATTTCACCTGTCTGTTGGTTCCTGAATGTCATGATCATAGTTTCTATAGGTGTGAAGAGAGTGTAAAATGTTGTTTTCTGTGAAAAGACTAATCCATGGCTATTACAGTACAAGGTAAAGTATATATAAATTAATGCAACTAGGAATAATTTATTTAGCACAAGGTCACAGGGACCTGCTGACTTTTCCCTATGCAGAAACTTTAAGAATGCTTTAAAGGAGTTTTCAGAAATTCAATATTGCTAACCTATCCTCAGGATAGTTCATCAGTATCAGATCAGTGGGGGTCCGACACCCGGGACCCCTGCCAATCAGCGGCCTTTTTCGGCTTTCCCTAGGCCAATTGAGTTGCAATACCAAGCACAGCCACTATACAATGTACAGCGCTGTGCTTGGTAAGCTGTAAGAAGGCAGCGGTACTTACAGGAGCGCCGGTCCCTTCTCAAACAGCTGATCAGCGGGGGTCCCATGTGTCAGAACCCCACCGATGAGGTATTGATGACCTATCCAGAGGATAGGTCATCAGTATTAAAGTCTCGGAAAACCGTTTTAAGGTCACAATAATACCGCAGTTTTACCAGCAGCCATTAAAGCTATTTTTGTATCTACGGTAATGTGTATGCTCCCTGTAAAGTTATTTCAGGGACATATAAAGGCCATTTCTTTCTCCACAGGTGTGAACCCTAGTAACCTCATGAATTTGTTCACATATGAGAAGGGCTTCTGCTTTGTGCACTATCTGTCCCAGTTGTGCGGGGACCAAGACAACTTTGACGTCTTCCTCAGGGTATCCTGATTTAACATGTTTCATTTTCTATAATTATAGTTAATATCTCACAGTAATTCTCATCTCCTCTTTAACTACAGGATTATATTGAGAAATTTAAGTTCCGCAGTGTTGTAGCTCAAGATCTGCTGGAGTCTTATCTCAGCTTCTTTCCTCATTTGAAGAGGGAGAGTACAGTATGCAGCGAGGGTGAGTCACAAAATATGATGCTATGTATTAATACTTAAAAGGGTCGTCCGGGCTTTTACTATAGACGACCTATCCTCAGTATAGGTCATCAATATGAGATCAGTGGGGTCGGACACCCGGCACCCCTGCAGATCAGCTGTATGAGGAGACGGCGCGCAGAGTGTGCATATGCTGTCTGCCGCCTCTCTTCCTGCTCTGCTGCTGCTTTGCCATAGACAGCAGTGGAGAGCAGAAAGAGAGAAGGGAGATGGCACGTGCACACTGTGGGCAATGTCTCATCATACAGTTGATCAGCGGGGGTGCCGCGTGTTGGACCCCCGCCAATCTGATATTGATGACCTATCTTGATGATAGGTCATCAATATTTAAAGCCCGTAGAACCCCTTTAAATTATAATTGCCAGATCCTCATAATCTGTTTTTACCACCAGGCTTGGAGTTTGAACGCTGGCTGAATGCCCCAGGGCCTCCTTTAACCCAACCAGAGCTTTCTCAGGGATCCATATTCACTTCACCTGTAGAAACTTTGAGTGAACTGTGGATAGCTGAACCTTTGGACATTGAAGCGGCTGTCAATTTTGCCAATATCACAGACTGGCAAACCTTCCAGACTGTGCTGTTTTTGGACAAGCTTTTAGATCAATCTCCGTTGCGGCCAGGTGATTGCAGCTCATACAATCTTTTATTTGTACAACTGTTGTTGGGAAAATCTGTTTCATTAGCTAATGTTAGAAATTTATATTGTAAGCTTCATTTAAAGGGGCTATCCCATGATTAATGTAAAAAATGAAAATCAGTACATGACATGATTTTCAAATGACTGGATTTGCTCTTTAGCAATTACTCCAGTTTTATTTCCATGTAGACATGCCATGGCCTACTAGTAATAGCGATCCGTAAATTGAAGTTTTATATAAATGTCTGTGAACCTTTTTTATTTTGTTGAATTCTATTTTTGCAGAAGTTATGCTCCAGCTGTCACTCTGCTATTCTGCCGATCTAGCTACTATGAACACAGAAATAAGGATACGCTGGCTGCAAATTGTAGTGCGGAACAACTTCCAGCCAGACTTGCCCCGAGTGCGCCACTTCCTTCTATGCCAAGTTAGTGTCATCATTTTTTTATTTTTTTATAATGTACATTACTGGGCTCTTTAAATGTTTTTATATAAGGGAAAATGCTCATTTTTATTCTTTTTTTAAATTATTATTATATATTTTTTTTTCTTTTTATAATTTTAATATATTAGTACTTTAACTTATATTTTTGACCATTAATATAATTTTCTCTATCCCTTGTAAACAAATCCAAGTGCATGTAGTTTGCCCAATATGCATCCTTGCTATATTGCCCAAGAACAATGGTCCCAATTAGGAACGAGCGAATTTCATATTTTGAAGTTCGGGTTGTGGTATAATCTGAATTAGTAACATGGTACATAAGGCCGAAAAAAGACATTTGTCCATCCAGTTCGGCCTGTTATCCTGCAAGTTGATCCAGAGGAAGGCAAAAAAAACCCTGTGAGGTAGAAGCCAATTTTCCCCACTTTAGGGGAATAAAACATTCCTTCCCGACTCCAATCAGGCAATCAGAATAACTCCCTGGATCAACGACCCCTCTCTAGTAGCTATAGCCTGTAATATTACGCTCCAGAAATACATCCAGGCCCCTCTTGAATTCCTTTATTGTACTCCCCATCACCACCTCCTCAGGCAGAGAGTTCCATAGTCTCACTGCTCTTACCGTAAAGAATCCTTTTCTATGTTTGTGTACAAACCTTCTTTCCTCCAGACGCAGAGGATGTCCCCTTTTCACAGTCCTGGGGATAAATAGATGATGGGAGAGATCTCTGTACTGACCCCTGATATATTTATACATAGTAATTAGATCTCCCCTCAATTGTCTTTTTTCTAAAGTAAATAACCCGAATGTTGATAATCTTTCAGGGTATTGTAGTTGCCCCATTCCAGTTATTACTTTAGTTGCCCTCCTTTGGACCCTCTCCAGCTCTATGTCTGTCTTGTTTACAGGAGCCCAGAACTGTACACAGTACTCCATGTGTGGTCTGACTAGCGATTTGTAAAGTGGTAGGACTATGTTCTTATCACGGGCATCTATGTCCCTTCTGATGCAACCCATTATCTTATTGGCCTTGGCAGCAGCTGCCTGACACTGTTTTTTGCAGCTTAGTTTGCTGTTTATTAAAATTCCTAGATCCTTTTCCATGTCAGTGTTACCGAGTGTTTTACCATTTAGTATGTACGGGTGACTTGCATTATTCCTTCACATGTGCATAACTTTACATTTGTCAGTGTTAAACCTCATCTGCCACTTATCTGCCCAAGCCTCCAATCTATCCAGATCCCTCTGTAGTAGTATACTGTCCTCTTCAGTGTAAATTACTTTACACAGTTTAGTGTCATCTGCGAAAATTGATACTTTACTATGCAAACCTTCTACAAGATCATTAATAAATATATTGAAGAGAATAGGGACCAATACTGACCCCTGAGGTACCCCACTAGTGACAGTGACCCAATCTGAGTATGTACCGTTAATAACCACCCTCTGTTTTCTATCATTGAGCCAGTTACTTACCCACATACAGACGTTTTCTCCCAGTCCAAGCATTCTCATTTTATATACTAACCTTTTATGTGGTACAATGTCAAATGCTTTGGAGAAGTCCAGATATACGACATCCATTGATTCGCCGCTGTCAAGTCTAGAACTTACCTCCTCATAGAAACTGATTAAATTAGTTTGGCATGACCGATCCCTCATGAAGCCATGCTGATATGGCGTTATTTGCTTATTTCCCTTGAGATGCTGTAAGATAGCATCTCTCAGAAAACCTTCAAACAGTTTACCCACAACAGATGTTAAACTTACTGGCCTATAGTTTCCAGGCTCTGTTTTTGGACCCTTTTTGAATATTGGCACCACATTTGCCATGCGCCAATCCTTTGGGACATTCCCTGTCAGTATGGAATCCGCAAATATCAGAAATAAGGGTCTGGCTATGACATTACTTAATTCCCTTAGGATACGGGGGTGTATGCCATCTGGTCCTGGCGATTTGTCTATTTTAATCTTTTTTTAAGTCGCTGATGTACTTCTTCCTGGGTCAGACAGGACACTTTTAATGGGGAATTTATTTTTACATTCAGCATTTCATCTGACCGTTTATTCTCCTCAGTGAATACATTAGAGAAAAAAATATTTAACAGCTTTGCTTTCTCCTCGTCGCTCTCTGCGACTCCCCCCTCATTACTCTTTAAAGGGCAGACACCTTCAGATTTATACTTTAGAACATTTATATAATTGAAGAACATTTTAGTGTTAGTTTTACTCTCTTTGGCAATTAATCTCTCGGTCTCTAGTTTGGCCGCTTTTATTAGTTTTTTACATGTTCTATTTTTTTCCTAATCGTTTTTCAGTGCTTCCGTGCTACACTTCTGTTTTAGTGATTTATATGCTTTCTTTTTGTCATTTATTGCTTTCTTTAAAGTTCTATTTATCCAAATTGGTTTCTTTTTGTTCCTTAACCTTTTATTCCCATACGGTATGTACCTCTCACAATGAGATTTTAGGATGTTTTTAAAGATATACCATTTTGTGGCTGTATTTTTATTTTTGAGGACTTTGTCCCAGTTAGTTAGGCCTATGCATTATGGATTCCGTTACCATGGCCCATAACGCAATTCCATGACAGAATGCATAACGGAATGCCTTTAGAGGCATTCCGTTATTCATTCAGTCATGATAGAAGTCTATGGCCTGCATAACGGATCGGTCCGGTTTCCGTTATGCTGGAGTCTTCTCCTGCATAACAGAAACCGGACGGATCTGTTATGCAGTTCATAGACTTCTATTATGACAGAATGGCTCTAAAGGCATTCCTTCATGAAATTGCGTTATGGTCCATGGTAACGCAATTCAGATTATACCACAACTCGAATTTCAGAATATGAAATTCGTTCATCCCTAGTCACAATAAGGAGATTTTTGTTTAACTTACCAGTAAAATCTCTTTCTCGCTCTTCATTGAGGGACACAGAAACCGTGGGTATAGCTATGTCCTCTAGGAGGCGTTGACGCTAGATAAAGCGGTTAGCTCCTCCCTGGCAGCCATACCCCCTCCAGCCTGGAGAGAGAGCTTCACTTTGTGAGAAGCAGTAGGAGAAGCAAGCCAACCAAAGAGAAAACACGTGGAAAACCAACCATGTCAAAGGACCCAACGGGGTCCAAACCAGCAACAGCTACAACTGTGGCCGGACAACAATACTGGGTGGGTGCTGTGTCCCCCCAATGAAGAGCGAGAAAGAGATTATACTGGTAAGTTATACAAAAATCTCCTTTTCTCGCTCATATTCATTGGGGGACACAGAAACCGTAAGACGTTCAAGAGCAGTCCACGGGGAGGGAAAAACCACCGACCCATGGAAGCAAGTGTCCCTGCTGGTAGCTAAGAAACTGCCGCCTGCAAGACCTTGCGGGCTAAGCAGCGGCTGCCGATGCATAAGAATGCACCTGGAAAAAACTCTGTAAGGGCTCATTCAGACGGCCGTATGCTGTCCGCAAAAATACTGAATGCTATCCGTTTTTTTGCGGATCCGCAAAAAAACGGATCTGCAAAAAAACGGATAGCATTCAGTATTTTTGCGGACCCATAGACTTCAATGGGGCCATGTCCTGATTTTCACGGACAAGTATAGGACATGTTTCATTTTTTTTGCGGATCCGCAAAAAAAACGGATAGCATTCAGTATTTTTGCGGACCCATAGACTTCAATGGGGCCATGTCCTGATTTTCACGGACAAGTATAGGACATGTTTCATTTTTTTTGCGGATCCGCAAAAAAACGGATAGCATTCAGTATTTTTGCGGACAGCATACGGCCGTCTGAATGAGCCCTAAATGTGTGTAAGGAGGACCGGTTGCCTCGTTACACAACTGCGCAGTTGAGGCGCGATGCCCAAGAAGCATCCACCGCTCAGTGGAGCGAGCTGTGACACCTAAGGATGGAACCCTGCTCCGGGCGCGGTATGCGCCAGCACTTGCAGATCGAATCCAACTTGCAATCGCCCTTTGGAGGCCGCCGACCCCTAGCGAGGACCCTCCGGAGCGAAATGGGGGTTCGTACGCCGAGAGGGACTGGAGGCTGCTAACAAGGAGTAGAACTCTGACAACGTCCAATAATGTAACTCATTTCCGTAGGGTGCGAAGGAAAGGGACAGGGAAGGAAGGACAATTACTTCATTGATATGGAAGTCAGAGACCACCTTCGGGAGAAGAAGGAATGGGCTGGAGAACTGCCGTATCCCTGAGAAGAACCAGGAAGGGGATCTTGCAAGAGAGCACCCCCAACTAAGACACACGCCTGATGGCTGTGATAGCCACAAGAAAAAAAACTACCTTCCAGGACAGGAGCCGGAGTAAGAACTCCCGCAAGGGCTCAAGTGGAGAAGACTGGAAGGCTGAGAGGACTACATACAGATCCCAAGGCTGTAAGGACGGTACAGAGGAACCGTATGAGCCGCTCCCCGAAGAAAGGTTCCCATGGGCACCAGGGAACCCAGAGTACGCTGGAAGCTGCCCCAGGACAGAAGCGCCAACACCTGACCCATCAAGCAACTAAGGGCTAAACCAAGGTCCAACCCTGAATATAGAAGGATAGGACCGTGGGGAGAGAAAAAAACAGGAAGAGAGGGGATGTCCCGGTGTTCACAGAAACCCAGGAAGGACCTCCAGGTCCCACAATAGACCTTGGGCGATGCAGGCTTCCTGGCCTGAATCATAGTGCGAAAGACATCCGCTGAAAACCCTCTCCACGTCAGAACGGAGGTTTCAATAGCCACGCCGACATTGAAATGCAGATGTAAGGCCGGTTTCCGTGAAAGAAGGTCGTCTCTGAGTGGCAGTGACGTTTTCAGGAAGGAGAACGAGGTCAGCATACCACACGCTACGGGGTCAACTCGGAGCGACTAGGATTTGTCGGAATGTCCTCCATCTGGATCCTCCGTAGAACCCTGGGTAGGAGGAGAAGAAACGCGTAAGGAGGGAGAACTCCCACCAAGGAGAATCAGGGTGTCCCGTCGCACGCTTCCGGAACTCTGGCTTTGGAGAAAAAAGGTGGGAAGCTTTCGTGTAGATACCGTTAGCTCACCCGGACCAATGGAAGAGTCCCTGTAGAAGAAGGAATGTGGAGGGTGCCACAGCCCACCAGTCTGGACCGGATCGAGCCTGGAAAGGAAGTGCACTAAACTAATACCCTGTGCAAATGCAGATGAGGGAAGGTAGGAACTACCAAGGCATGCGGGACGGCTATGAACCCTGAGCCAGAGGGGGGAAAAAACAGAAGAAGAATAGGCTAGGTTTGAGCCCATTGCCCGTCTGAGACCGGCACTGTACCGAAGTAGCCAAGGATTAAGTGGCTGTGCAAAAACACTGCCTGAGGAGGAAGCCAAGCAAGGGGAGACGCACTGTATTCCTAGCCCCATACCCCAGCAGAGGAGGGGGTCCCCGTGAAGGCCACCAAATTCAGTGTTAAGAGTCCACCGCCTGACGAAAGAGCTGTGCAGTAAGAACTAAGCATGTAGTGGTAAGCAACACCGCTCCCACAGTAGTAGCCAGCGCTTGCCCAGTCAGCGCAAAACTGAGGGGGAGGCCCGAGACTATCCGTAGAAGCCACGTACCATACTGCCCTAGTGAAGTAGAGCTAACCTCAAAATTCTACCCGGAAGGGCGCTGAACAGGCGCATCTGCCAAGCTAGCTCCAGGGTAGGACCCCTACCTGAGGGGGATGTCCCACTGGAGTGACCACGAACTCGAGCATTAACGAAAATCTGCACCTGTGGAGTAGAACAAGCTGTAGGAGCTAAACCTGAGTGCCAGCATAACCACTTTCCCAGAGAAGGGGAAGTGGAGGATAGAGAATACAGAGTAAGTGAAACACTCGACTCGCTGGAACGTACTCACCATATATGTGCAATGGAGTACGCACTACGTATTTGATGCGGACAATATCATGACCGACTAGAACAACGTAGGCCCATGGAGATGGGGGTACTCTAGGACACAAGTGATGCTAGGAACCCCCTGAGAAGACAGAAGATGGTATAACCATGCACGAAACCAGCACCAAAGGAAGGAACAGCCACCGTGTCCACTGGTGGCACCCATATAGCACTAGGGTAAGAGTGCCGGGCACCTGCGAGTACCGACTTTTGCCTCTAGGAAATAAGCAAAGGCACCTCGAGCAGTGGTGCCACAGAATTGCAGCATCCGAAAGATGTTTAGTTATTCCCCGCTAGTGGAGCACTAGCGGAAGGGGGAAATGCGACAGAAATCACGGTGATGTGCAACATTCAGTCTATGGAAGGATAGTGCGACAGTCAGAACCGTATGTAATGGTAGTGCAATAAGCTACCTAAGAAAGGTGGATGCATACGGCAAGTACTAGGGAGAATACTTCACCTATGAAGGGGGGCGAAAACTAGTGCACATGGAGAGTCCTGTACCCCGTGGGAGTGCAATTGTTGCACCTAAGTAAGGGGGTAATGCATACAGCACACCATGTACCAGTGATATTGTCATCGCGCCATGAATGGATATGCATAGCAGGTCCCGAAACTCATGTCATTGTACTGAGTCCACCTATGGCAGGGGATAATATATAAGGCAGGTACTTATCCTGAAGTAATGCTATTACTCCACCTAAGGAAGGGTCAATGCATCATACCAAGTACTACAGGCCACCTTAGACACAATCTTAAGAGATTGCGTCGCCCCCCCCCCCGGACGGACCCCAGGGAGGTGGGGTTGCGAGGAAAAAGATGCACTGTGTTCCGCTCGCGCATAGGTGTACTCCTCAGAATCTCGCCCCTGGCAGGAGAGGACTGCGCGGCGGGGACTTATCAACCAAACCACCCAGGGGGTGGGATGGGAACTTGAAGGGGCCTGTCTACCGGATTGCGCAGGCGGTGCAGTATCAATCAAGCGACTCCGGATGTGGAAGCATAGGTAGAGAATTATCCCCCAAACGACCCGGGAGGGTGGATTGGGAATGTCAGAGGGCCTTAACTGAATGGCGCCGGCGAAGAAACATCAACCAAACGACCCCAGAGGGTGGACTGGGAGTTCCAGTGGACTCCTACTCGATTGCGCAGGTGGGGAATTATCAACCCAACGACCCGGGAGGGTGGATTGGGAATATTAGAGGTCCTTTAGTGAATGTGCTGGTGGAGAAATATCAACCAAATGACCCGGAGGGCGGATTGGGAATTCCAGAGGTTCTCCCCTGTATTGCGGAGGTGAGAATCATCAACGGCCCCAGAGGACGGATTGGAATCCTTCAGAGGTCCATCACTAATTGCGCAGGAGGAATTATCAACCAAACGACCCGGAGGATGGATTGGGAACATCAGCTGTCCTCCATGGGAGTTGCAGAGGAGGAGAATTATCAACCAAACGGCTCAGAGGGCGGATTGGGAACTGAGAGGTGCTCCTTATCAGAGATGGGACACGGGCCCAGTGTGGTACTGCACAGACAGGGCGGTCTTGCCGTAATGAGGGACGGGGAGGGGGCCGTATAGAAGCACATCCCTTCTGTTCTTTTTTTTATTTTTTAAACAAGATGACAGCCTCAAGCACAAGAGGCAGGAAAGGGTTAAATTCCTCCACGAGGAACATTGCACTGGGAGTGCCACGCCCCCTTAGAACTCTATCCGGCCACAGCTGGCCAGGAAGGGTTAAGGTCTAGCAGGTCTCTGGGGGTGGGGGGCCGCACTAGCCACCAATGATTTTAATAGGGGGTGGGGGGGCCGCACTGGTCACCAATGATTTTAATACTGTGGAGGGAGGGGGGGTCTGGCACCTGAGGGGTTAATTGTGCAGATCACAGCCCCCTGTAAGAGATCAGGTGCTACCAGGCAGCAGGGGGCCGTTATGTCCACAGTTCTCAGTATATTCTAACTTGAAGCGTCCCCATCACTATGGGAACGCCTCTGTGTTAGAATATACTGTCGGATCTGAGTTTTCACGATCTAACTCAAATCCGATGGTATATTCTAACATAGAGGCGTTCCCATGGTGATGGGGAAGCTTCAAGTTAAAATATACCATCGGATTGGAGAAAACGCCGATGGTATATTATTACCTGAACACCGAACCCGAACTTTTACTGAAATGTTCGGGTGCCGAACACCGTAAAAGTTCGGTACGAACCCGAACTTTACAGTTCGGGTTCGCTCAACCCTATTCCTGATATTACTTTTAAACCTTTTGCCCCTCTAATTTAAAACTATGTCCTCTTGTAGCAGTTTTTCTTCTTTTAAATATTCTCTCCTCTTTTACCTTGTTGATTCCCTTTTATGTATTTAAAAGTTTCTATCATATCCCCTTTGTCTCGTCTTTCTTCTAAGCTATACATGTTAAGGTCCTTTTTAATCTTTCCTGGTAATTTTTATCCTTCAATCCATGTACTAGTTTAGTAGCTCTTCTCTGAACTCTCTCCAAAGTATCAATATCCTTGTGGAGATATGGTCTCCAGTACTGCGCACAATACTCCAAATGAGGTCTCACTAGTGCTCTGTAGAGTGGCATGAGCACCTCCCTCTTTCTACTGGTAATGCCTCACCCTATACACCCAAGCATTCTTCTAGCATTTCCTGCTGCTCTATAACATTGTCTGCCTACCTTTTAAGTCTTCTGAAATAATGACCCCTAAATCCCTTTCCTCAGATACTGAGGTTAGGACTGTATCACTGATTTTATATTCTGCTCTTGGGTTTTTACGCCCCAGGTGCATTATCTTGCACTTATCAACATTAAATTTTAGTTGCCAGATTTTTGACCATTCCTCTAGTTTTCCTAAATCCTTTTCCATTTGGTGTTTCCCTCCAGGAACATCAACCCTGTTACAAATCTTTGTGTCATAGGCAAAAAGACACACCTTACCATCGAGGCCTTCTGCAATTTCGCTGATAAAGATATTAAACAATATGGGTCCCAGAACAGATCCCTGGGGTACCCCACTGGTAACAAGACCATGGTCTGAATATACTCCATTGACTACAACCCTCTGTTGTCTGTCCCTCAGCCACTGCCTAATCCATTCAACAATATGGGAGTACACACACAAAGACTGCAATTTATTGATAAGCCTTCTATGTGGGACAGTATTAAAAGCCTTACTAAGCTCCAGATAAGCGATGTCTACTGCACCTCCGCCATCTATTATTTTAGTCACCCAATCAAAAAAAATCAATAAGATTAGTTTGACATGATCTCCCTGAAGTAAACCCATGCTGTTTTTCATCTTTCAATCCATGGGATTTTAGATGTTTCACAATCCTCTCAAGTATGGTTTTCATTAATTTCCCCACTATTGATGTCAGGCTTACTGGCCTATAGTTGCCCAATTCCTCCCTACTACCTTTCTTGTGAATGGGCACAACATTTGCCAATTTCCAATCTTCTGGGACGACTCCTGTTGACAGTGATTGGTTAAATAAATCTGGTAATGGTTTTGCTAGTTCGCCGCTGAGCTCTTTTAATAGCTTTGGGTGTATCCCATCAGGCCCCTGTGACTTATTTGTAATAATTTTAGACAGCTGACTTAGAACCTCTTCCTCTGTAAAGACACATGCATCAAAAGATTAATTAGTCTTCTTTCATAACTGAGGTCCTTTTCCTTCATTTTCCTTCATAGCAGTCAGCTAGTTCTTTATCTTCTTCCATATACCTTCCTTCTTTTGTTTTTAATTTTGTAATTCCTTGTTTTTGTTTCCTTTTTTCATTTATGTATCTGAAGAATGCCTTATCGCCTTTTTTCACTGACCGAGCTAATTTCTCTTCTGCCTGTGCTTTAGAAGCTCTTATAACTTGTTTAGCCTCTCTGCCTAATCTTATAAATTTTCCTGTCATCTTTTTTTTTTTTTTTGTAATTACTAAATGCTATCTTTTTGTTTTTAATGATTTTGGCCACTTCTGCTGAGTACCACAGTGGTCTCTTCCTTTTTTTTTTTTTTTTTTTTGCTTTTACTGACAAGCCTAATGCAATTTTCTGTTGCCTTCAATAGTGCCACTTTTAAGTAGTCCCATTTCTCCTGAACTCCATTGAAACTGTTCCAATCTGATAGGGACTCGTATACCACTAATCTAATTCTAGAAAAGTCAGTTTTTCTAAAATCTAAAACTTTTGTGTTGTGTGACTCAGTCACTGTACTTATAGTAAACAACACTGACTGGTGATCACTAGATCCCAAGCTTTCCCCTACAGTAATATTAGATACCAAATTCCCATTTGTGAATACTAAATCTAAAATGGCCTACTTCCGGGTTGGCTCCTCAACTACTTGCTGTAGAGATAAACCCAGTAGGGAATTTAGAATATCTGTACTCCTGGCAGAACTAGCTATTTTGGTTTTCTAGTTTACATCAGGAAGATTGAAGTCTCCTATAATGATAACTTCCCCCTTCAATGTCATTTTAGCTATTTCCTCAACTAGTAGATCATCTAATTCTTTGACTTGGCTAGGTGGTCTATATATCACACCTACACGAGTTACCTTTATGATTATCAAGCTGCAAGGTAACCCAAACTGACTCTAAATTGGTCTCGCTAACTTGTATCAAATTCGATTTCATGCTATCTTTCACATACAGGGCCACCCCTCCCCCTTCTTGCCTTCTCTGTCTTTCCTGTATAGAGAGAACCCTGGTATTGTTATATCCCAGTCATTACTCCCATTGAACCACGTCTCAGTAACAGCCACTACATCTATATTATCAGATGCCATTATAGCCTCAAGTTCATTGATCTTATTCCCTAAACTGCGAGCATTTGTAGATAAGAATCTGAGCTTGTCATTTCTTAACCTTTTGTGCTACTGGCATCTTCTGGCATTGTTCCGGGGGGCAGTCGGACTGCTGGATTATCACTCTTTTGCCCCCCTTTCCTAGTTTAAATGCTCCTTAGCAAATACTTGGAACTGTTCACTGAGGACATTCGTTCCCTTGAGAGAAAGATGCAAACCATCTTTCTTGTACAGTTCTTTTCCATTCCAACGAGAGCTAACATGAGACACAAAGCCAAACCCTTGGTTCAGATACCATTCTCCAAGCCATACATTGAATTCCTTAATGCGCATCTTCCTGTCATGCTGAAGGTTATGCACAGGCAAAACTGCAGAGATTGAAACAGTTGATGCAACCTCCTGTATATCATTTCCAAGTGTGTGAAAAGCTTCCTTCACCTTTGAAACCTCATTGCAAGCCAGATCATTTGTCCCAAGATGGACAATAACATCCACCTCCCTTTCCTGCTTTGCTTGCCTAACAATATTAAGGATCCGTCATCTATCCCTGCTAGTGGTAGCACCAGGGAGACATCTCACAACACCATTTTCCTCAAACTTCACACCTCTTATGATGGAATCACCCACCAATAGCTGCTTACTATCAGTCCTCACCTTCTCCTTTTTGTCTTTGGCTGCAGTCTTGCATACTTTAGGCATGGGAGATTATTGTTTCTCACCCACTGCGCTTGAGCCATCCTCCATGTTGCTCTTGCACTCTGAAAGTGCTGCAAATGAATTATGGAGAGCCACAGACTGTGGGACATGTCTTTTATCAACAACTCTCCGTCTACCAGAACCTGCAGTAACCCATCTTCCATTTCTAGGGGGCCTCTGTGGCAGTGGCAGTGGCATTGCAACGTTCTCAGCCTGAGTTTTAATCAGCTACTGAAAAACCTCTACAGTTTTTTTACACTGTGTGCACAAGGTGTATTTTTTAACATTAAAGTGGTATTCCGGTTTTAGATGTTATCCACTTATATTTTGCTATTTTAGTTGAGTGCTCACAATAAGTACAGTTCAGTATGTTTTTTTGTCTTATGACATTTGCTTTCAAATACTTAGAATTACTGTAACTATTAAGATAATCATGACAATTTTTGCATGGCCAAGTATATATTATTTTCTATCTCCTCTTATTTTACCTCTAGACCTCAAGGATGTATACCATCCCTCTTTATGAAGACCTCAGTGCTGGACCACTGAAATCTTGCGCCCTAGAGATCTTCTATCAGACACATGGACGTTTACACCCGAATCTTCGTAAAACCATCCAACAGATCTTGGCTCAGGGAGGGTCTGTGGTGCAGTCAGACACTACCTTGCCTGTCCTGTCTTCTGAGCTCTGTACGCAAGGCTCCTCCTCTCTCAGGGATGTGAATGTGACGGCCTGACAGAACTCACTTTGCAAGGATGTGCTCATTAAACCGGCTACACATTGATTAAGGCTATATCTTGGCCAGATCTAACAAGGGAGTAAGAAGTGGCGATGTTTTTTGCACTGGGGTGGTTGAAGCATTATGCTGTAGCACCCAAGAATGCTCAGGTGGGGAAACCACTCAGCCCAATGTTGGAAAGTTCAGCCTTCAGAGGGCATAGAGGTGCCAAGTCAAGTGGTTGATATAGATATGTTTTTAATTTTTTGGTTGAACCTGTGGTAGTTTGCTTGGAGTTTATTCACTTACCATCTATGCATTTTATATCTGAGGCTAGGGCTTCACAACAGACTTTGCTGGATGTAACACAAGTGACAGTACCTCTTTGGAAATATAGCAAGGGGGTTGTCCTGCACACAAGCCTCATTTTTATTCAGTGGCCTAGGTCATTTTTCCACCATGTAGCCTTCCTGACAGACTACAGCAAATGACTGTGGGTGACCATTCTTTTTTCTAAATATCACCCTAGGTAGCCCATCCATTATTCAGAGCTTATTTTCATATTGTACTTTCCGAGGTGATTGATCACAGCCTGAAGTGTTTTTTGTTTTATTTTTATTTTATTTACAGTGTGCTTTGGGGTCTCCGAATGCAACTAGTTTGGAATGATTGCAGGAAGTCAAACACACAGCTGATTTAGAAATGTTATACTATGACTTCTTAGTTTTATGCAAAATGCCAGCAAGTATGGATTTTTCTGGAGCGACTTTGAGGTTTCATATTTTAGCACATTTTAATTTTGTTACCATTTTAAGTTTCTTTTAGTGTGATGTTGGGATAAAACTTAACCGGTTTTTACTTGGTATCGCTATAGACATAAGGTTCAGTTCACACCAAATTGTACTGTACTTTTGGCATATATGCCAGACGTTCCCATATCTTTAGGGGTATTTACACCTCAACATTTATGGCGTATCCACAGGTATGCCATAAATGTCATGCCTCGAGAACAGGGTCCCGTTTCATGGCTGCTTTGAATCCTCGTTCACTTATATGGGAGTTCCAGAAATAGCAGTGCACTTGTACTCGGCCATTTTCAGAACTCCGATAGAAATGAATGAAGACAGCGGTGCATGCATAGCCATGTTTCCATTCACGGCAAACATGACACTAGGTCCTTTTCTCGATATAGGTGTGGATATGCCATAAATGTACAAATGGGAATGTACAAACCCATGCCAAAGGATGTCACATATAAATAGCAGTTATGGCAGCTGCATGCAACTTTAGAGGCCTAGGTATTTTCCATACATTTAACACCAAGGTATATACAGTTTATCTTCTTTTAAACAGTTAAAGGGAGTCTGTCAGCACATTTACCCCTTTTTAACAGTTCCCATAGCGCTGTAGCCGCAACACAGATTAAAACGGTACCTTTATATGCTTTTGTGGACTTGTAAAACTACCAAAAACGAACTTTGATGCATATGTAAATGAGGGCTCGCAAGTGCCCAGGGGCAGAGTCCACCGCGTTGGTGCCCAGGCATCTCTGCCTCTTCGGCTCTTATCCCCGCACAGCCTCTTCCTCTGCCCGCCCATCTGTTTTCTCTCCCCTCTCAGCGAGATCCCGCGCCTGTGCGCTGACTTCCTCGGCCGGGGCATGCGCACTGCGATGCCCATTGCTTGCACGGCATCGCAGTAGCTTATGCGCATGCGCAGGCTAACGGATCATACAGATAAATTTACCTCTCTGTATGATCCGTTAGCCTGCGCATGCGCATAAGCTACTGCGATGCCGTGCAAGCAATGGGCATCGCAGTGCGCATGCCCCGGCCGAGGAAGTCAGCGCACAGGCGCGGGATCTCGCTGAGAGGGGAGAGAAAACAGATGGGCGGGCAGAGGAAGAGGCTGTGCGGGGATAAGAGCCGAAGAGGCAGAGATGCCTGGGCACCAACGCGGTGGACTCCGCCCCTGGGCACTTGCGAGCCCTCATTTACATATGCATCAAAGTTCGTTTTTGGTAGTTTTACAAGTCCACAAAAGCATATAAAGGTACCGTTTTAATCATCCTGTGTTGCGGCTACAGCGCTATGGGAACTGTTAAAAAGGGGAAAATGTGCTGACAGACTCCCTTTAATGAATGGCTGCGCTAACCGTACAGACATACTGTTATCCTTGTCTCATAATGTTCATGCAGTGGCAAGAGGATCTAGATTTGGCTTTATCAGTTTTGGGAGTTACCAACATTGTAATTTTTGGCTGTTTACCAAAATAATTTACCTCCGTTTGAGGCCTCGTGCACACAACGTATCTGTCCGCAAAATGCGAATCCACATAATATAGATACCGTCCGTTTGCCATCTGCATTTTTTTTTTTTGCAGACCCATTGACTTCAGTGGGTTCATGGACCACATTTTGCATACCAGAATAGGTCATGTTCTATAATTTGCGGAATAGACATACAGATGCAGACACGGACAGTATCTGTATTTTGCGGACTGCAAAATACTTAACGTAGTGTGCATGAGGCCTGAATTATGTAACAGCCTTCAATGGCAACAGTGCACACAGTGTAGTCTGGCATGTGAGAATGGTCCTAGGTTTGGAAAAAATAATGTATCTCAACTTCACTGTGTAAACAAAGACATGTAGACATCTGAGCAGTTTTGTAAGTACTATTTATTTCCTAATCCAGAATATTTCAAGAGAAATTACTTCATATGACCCACATCTACCAGCAAGTCTTTGATGTTTGCTTTACTGATCAACCATATCATGCTCTTTTGTATTGCTGTAAGCAAATTTTCTGATGGTGAAACACAAAATAAAAATAAATAAAAAAACTGCTCTTTTACTAATATTTTGAAATGGCTTTAAAAAAATGGAAATTCAACAAGCTTATTACATACCTTATGCATGTTTACAATAGGAAAGGGCTCATTGATTCTTTGAAGAGTGCTATTCATTCATGGTTTGTTTTTGTTTTTTAACCAGTGCAATGGCAGAATCTGTCAGGATGGTTGCTAGATCTTCTGCACTTACTGTTTAAGCTAGAAGAGTTTTGTGGTTAAAATCGTGGTAAGAGCATATCACTTCCAAGCCCAAACTACTGTATTTTTCTCCCCATAAAAGGGGAGGGGCCAAGCCGGCAGTGCGTCTTATGGGGGCGAATAATGCCATTTTTACATCGCTAACGCTGATACATCGCCGGCTGCGATGCTGCACAGCGCAGCGATGTATCAGTGGGGGGAGGAGGGGCTGGAGGCCGTCAGCTCGCGGCCACTAAACAGTAATCCTTAAAGGGGTTGTCCGGGATCAAGATAAAAAAAAAAAAGCTTAATCACTATTAATAACTGTTTGAAGGTCACCCCAGATGTTTTTAGGTATTTTTACACTTCAGCAGTGCTCCTAAGTCCCCCACTGATTGTTTACCTCTCTGTTTGTGTGCGGTAACTTCCTGTCTCACTGCTTTCTGGGTCCCAGCGCAGCATCGCGTTGTTTCAAGTGTGTGCCTGCTCCTCCGTGCAGCCGCCCCCCCCCTAATTCATATGCCGCCCCCTGCCGCAACTATTCCTCCCCCTAAATGCCTCCTTCCTTGCTAAGAATGCGCCCTGCCCGGTGACGTCACCGGGCCAGAGGGGCGTGGCTTAGCGCGGTCTGTTGCCACCTAGTTACTGCACCTCCATGCGCTCGGAATAATTAGAGGCTTACTGTGACATCACCGGGCTCCTTGCGAAGCGGAAGAAGAGGCTTCGCTATGCAGAAAGGGACCCGGTATGTCACTGACGGTGATAGAAACTGCACTTCCAACTGAAAATTTGTGAAGTGAAAAAAGGCCATCAGCAATGTCTGGTAAGGGAAGGACAGGCATGAATGTAATATTTAGGGGACCATTGTACATGTACACCAATGTCCCCAATCCCGGACAACCCCTTTAACCTCGAGTAACTTTAACTTTAAAGCAGCGCTATCCTGTTTACTACCTTACAATCAAGCTCCGGTAACAGGCAGAGCGGGCGGCGGTGTAACGTCACTCACGTCACGCGCCTACCCCTCCCACTTTATGAATGAAGCAGGTGTGTGAAGTGAGTGACTTTATGCTGCCGGCCGCTCTACCTGCTACGGGAGCTTGATTGTAAGGTAGTTAACCTTAAAGCAGCGTTATACTGTTTAAGTTGCCGTACTCGAGGTTGAGGATTACTGTTTAGATATGAATACTGCTGTGAGCGGCGGGGCCCGGTGTATTGGGGGGACACTTATGGGGGGGGGATCTGTGGATGACACATATAGCATAAGATGCAATATATAGTGTCATCCACAGATATCCCCCATAGCATGGTCATCCACAGATCCCTCTCCCCATAACGGTGTCATCCACAGATCCCCCCCCCCCATAACGGTGTCATCCACAATCGCCCCCATAACTGTGTCATCCACAGACCACCATTATGAAAGAGAGAATCCAGCTTCTTGTGGAGTAAAAAATAGTTCTTTATTGGCTCATCGTATAAAAAACAACAATCACAGGAAAAAGGTGTACAGTAACATGTTTCGGGCTACAGAATCCAGCACTTCATCAAGACATCTTGATGAAGGGCTGGATTCTGTAGCCCGAAACATGTTACTGTACACCTTTTTCCTGTGATTTTGTTGTTTTTTATACGATGAGCCAATAAAGAACTATTTTTTATTCCACAAGAAGCTGGATTCTCTCTTCTATTGGATATTCTATTAGGCCCAGTTCTGGCCTTTTTTCCGTGCTTCGTGGATTAAAGTCAGAGGTGAGAGATGCAGCCATTTCTATCATTGTTTTGGACAGGCCACCATTAGTTCAAAAGCACACCTTTTTGGTTCAAAATATTTTTTTCTTATTTTCCTCCTCAAAAACCTAGGTGCGTCTTATAGGGCGAAAAATACGGTATGTAGTCTTCCCATTTATGGTAATTTTTTTATTTGGCCCGAATCTGGAAAGGATTCTTTAAAGCCTCTGACTCTAGAAAAAAATTCTGTTCTCTTTGATTTCTAGGAAAAGGAAATATCCCATTCGTAAATACAAGAAAGGGAATGGACAGAAATCTAGAAAGCGTGAAGGATTTTGTTTAACCCCCAAAGATCCTGAAACCCTTGGTTTCGAAGCCGACAAAGGACAACATCTGCATGGAGTTTGTGTTTGGGTTGGTTTCCTCCCACACTCCAAAGGCATACTGATAGGGACCTTATATTGTGAGCCCCTCTGGGCACAGGTTGATGCTAATGTCTGTAAAGTGCTGTGGAATATGTCAGCGCTATATAAGTGTATAAAATAAATAATAATTAAATAATCAATGACTCCAGGATTAAGGTGGGAGGAAGACTAAAATCCTATAGAGAATTACTGTAAATCCTTGGGTTTAAAGGATCCTAAAAGGTTACAGTATGTCTTCCTCCACCTGTTTAGGTCTACAGAGTTACTCCAGTCCAGAAATCACTACTACTTCAACATGCTCTGGAAACAGGCATCAGGGATCTGATGCTTATGAAGGTATTGGTCCCAGTTTCTTGGGGTCAGTTTGGGTAAAGGTTTTTCTAATAAAAATAAGACATACAGAACTTATCAGGTAATAAATTTAAAATCCTTGAACAAATTTACAAAATATAAAAGGTTCAAGATGGATTCCATGAGATCCATAATAAATGTAAAAAATAAAAAAAATGTGATGTCATGGCGTCCCTAGATCAGCAGGAGGCATACTATTTACCAATTTGTCCAGATGACCAAACATTTCTCAGAATAGCAGTTGTTCTGGGGAGACAGATTCAGGCCTTACCTTTTGGGATAGCATCAGCCCCAAGGGTATTTACAAAAACTGTGGTGGAAATAGTGGCTCATCTAAGGTTAAAGACTATGTACATCTTTGGAGGCAGTTTTTTTATGATTGTATTTTACTCATTTTAAGCTAAAAATAATTTCTTCAATTGATTATTAAAAAAAATGCTGTTCTGTCACAAAGGCCTAAATTTGTGCCGGTCTATTACTAGAAGGTCATAAACACTTTTATTTAAGCCACATTCTTATCAGCAAGATAAGAATTGAGCTTTAATGAGTGTTTATAAGGTCAGAGATAACTGAAAAAGCTGAACTGAAAAATTGAAAGGGGATCTAAATTAATAAAATAAAACATTTTAAGCTCAAAATGAGTACAATGCAATCATTTAGAAAAAATGCCCCAAAGGTGTACATGGCCTTTAAATATAATAATTGTACCTTACTTGGATGATCTAATTACTATAAATAGTTAGAGAGAAGCTGCAGAAAACAGTGTGTTTCAACTTCTCTACAAATTAGGTTGGTTCATAAACTGGAAGAAGTCCAGCCCAGAACTGACTCAGAGGATGGAATCCCTAGGAATTCTATTTGATTTGGTACAACAGAAGAGCTTTCTCCTACTTAAAGTGTCAAAGGTCAGAGATAATTTTTAAGGCATCCCACTTGCTAAGTCGGGATCAAAACTTTTGAATAATACTGTGCAGTGGTTCGACTAGTACAGTGATGGCTAACCTTGGCACTCCAGCTGTGGTAAAAGTACAACTCCCAAGATGCCCCCCTTGCTTGGCTGCTCTCAGAACTCTATAGAAATAAATGGAGCATGCTGGGAGTCGTAGTTTCACCACAGCTGGAGTGCCAAGGTTAGCCATCACAGGACTAGTACCTCGAAACCAAAATCCAGATGTTTCAAAAAGGGATCGACCGATTATCGGATTTACCGATGTTATCGGCCGATATTCATGATTTTCTAAGTTATCAGTATCGGCATCTAACCTTGCCAATAATGCGTCCAGCGCGCGCACACCCCCTATCTGTCTCGAAGTCTCAAAACAAGGCATGCGCAGGAATTGCGGGACTTCTGGAGAGGAGCTGAAGTCCCGGCCCTGAAGTAGTGCTGTCTGAAGGAGTGACTGCAGTGCCGTGTGCCAGTCCAGTTGGACCGCTTGGTTTGCCAAATTGCCATCTTTTCTTCTGGTCTACTAAAAAGGTAATTTTATTTTCTTTAATCTAATACTATGTTGTTTATTGGAGTAGTTACTCACTCAGTCAATAAGGTGGGGGGGTGCAAATTGGCATTTGTCACTAGTATATTATAAATTAATAAAGCAACTATACTAAATGATAATAAGCAAGCAGGCCATGGTAGTCAATGAGAGGGGAGGGGTGGTGGTGCTGCTGGATATGGCACTATATACACTGCTCAAAAAAATAAAGGGAACACTTAAACAACACAATGTAACTCCAAGTCAATAACACTTCTGTGAAATCAAACTGTCCACTTAGGAAGCAACACTGAGTGACAATCAATTTCACATGCTGTTGTGCAAATGGGATAGACAACAGGTGGAAATTATAGGCAATTAGCAAGACACCCCCAATAAAGAAGTGGTTCTGCAGGTGGTAACCACAGACCACTTCTCAGTTCCTATGCTTCCTGGCTGATGTTTTGGTCACTTTTGAATGCTGGCAGTGCTTTCACTCTAGTGGTAGCATGAGACGGAGTCTACAACCCACACAAGTGGCTCAGGTAGTGCAGCTTATCCAGGATGGCACATCAATGCGAGCTGTGGCAAGAAGGTTTGCTGTGTCTGTCAGTGTAGTGTCCAGAGCATGGAGGCGCTACCAGGAGACAGGCCAGTACATCAGGAGACGTGGAGGAGGCCGTAGGAGGGCAACAACCCAGCAGCAGGACCGCTACCTCCGCCTTTGTGCAAGGAGGAACAGGAGGAGCACTGCCAGAGCCCTGCAAAATGACCTCCAGCAGGCCACAAATGTGCATGTGTCTGCTCAAACAGACTCCATGAGGGTGATATGAGGGTCCGACGTCCACAGGTGGGGGTTGGGCTTACAGCCCAACACCGTGCAGGACGTTTGGCATTTGCCAGAGAACACCAAGATTGGCAAATTCGCCACTGGCGCCCTGTGCTCTTCACAGATGAAAGCAGGTTCACACTGAGCACATGTGACAGACGTGACAGAGTCTGGAGACGCCGTGGAGAATGTTCTGCTGCCTGCAACATCCTCCAGCATGACCGGTTTGGCATTGGGTCAGTAATGGTGTGATGAGGCATTTCTTTGGAGGGCCGCACAGCCCTCCATGTGCTCGCCAGAGGTAGCCTGACTGCCATTAGGTACCGAGATGAGATCCTCAGACCCCTTGTGAGACCATATGCTGGTGCGGTTGGCCCTGGGTTCCTCCTAATGCAAGACAATGCTAGACCTCATGTGGCTGGAGTGTGTCAGCAGTTCCTGCAAGACGAAGACATTGATGCTATGGACTGGCCCGTCCGTTCCCCAGACTTGAATCCAATTGAGCACATCTGGGACATCATGTCTCACTCTATCCACCAATGTCACGTTGCACCACAGACTGTCCAGGAGTTGGCAGATGCTTTAGTCCAGGTCTGAGAGGAGATCCCTCAGGAGACCGTCCGCCACCTCATCAGGAGCATGCACAGGCGTTGTAGGGAGGTCATACAGGCACGTGGAGGCCACACACACTACTGAGCCTCATTTTGACTTGTTTTAAGGACATTACATCAAAGTTGGATCAGCCTGTAGTGTGTTTTTCCACTTTAATTTTGAGTGGGACTCCAAATCCAGACCTCCATGGGTTGAAAAATTTTATTTCCATTTCTTTATTTTTGTGTGATTTTGTTGTCAGCACATTCAACTATGTAAAGAACAAAGTATTTCAGAAGAATATTTAATTAATTCAGATCTAGGATGTGTTATTTTTGTGTTCCCTTTATTTTTTTGAGCAGTGTATTATAGTCAAGCTCTGGGTGTAATTGTTTGCATTAGATTTAGATTATAAAACATGTTCATTTAACAGCAGATGTGTAGGAATTTGTATTTTATTTTTTTCAAAAATGAAAATGCACAGAATTAGGCTTCGTTCACATCACCGTTCTTGCTTTCCGTTCTCCTGCTCCGTCTAGGAGCCGGACAACGGAAAGGACGGAAAAGGCACATAACTGACACTAAACTGAGTCAAACGGAGCCCTTTGGACCCCATACATTATAATGGGGTCCGTTATGTTTCCGCTCAGAAGATGATTTTTAAGCGGAGACTAGGGCTGCACGATATGGGAATTTTGTGCGATTGAGATTAGGGCCCTAAAAATTGCGATAACGATGTGCGATGCGATATTTTAAGGGAATTTTGCTAGAGGTCTATTTGCTTGGATTTTCCCATATGAGCCGCTGACGCGGCTGGGTATGACATAGTTATGGGGGATCTGTGGATGGCGCTGTTATGTGGGGGATCTGTGGAGGTGTAGATCTGTGGATGACGCTGTTATGTGGGGGATCTGTGGAGGACGCTGTTATGTGGGGGATCTGTGGAAGACGCTGTTATGTGGGGGATCTGTGGATGACGCTGTTATGTGGGAGATCTGTGGATGACGCTGTTATGTGGGAGACCTGTGGAGGACGCTGTTATGTGGGAGATCTGTGGATGACGCTGTTATGTGGGGGATCTGTGGATGACGCTGTTATGTGGGGGATCTGTGGAGGACGCTGTTATGTGGGGGATCTGTGGAGGACGCTGTTATGTGGGAGATCTGTGGAGGACGCTGTTATGCGGGAGATCTGTGGAGGACGCTGTTATGCGGGAGATCTGTGGAGGACGCTGTTATGCGGGGATCTGTGGATGACGCTGTTATGTGGGGGATCTGTGGATGGCGCTGTTATGTGGGGGATCTGTGGAGGACGCTGTTATGGGGGATCTGTGGAGGTGTAGATCTGTGGATGACGCTGTTATGGGGGACCTGCGGAGGACACTGTTATGGGGGACCTGCGGAGGACACTGTTATGGGGGACCTGCGGAGGACACTGTTATGGGGGACCTGCGGAGGACACTGTTATGGGGGACCTGCGGAGGACACTGTTATGGGGGACCTGCGGAGGACACTGTTATGGGGGACCTGCGGGGGACACTGTTATGGGGGATCTGCGGAGGACACTGTTATGGGGGACCTGCGGAGGACACTGTTATGGGGGACCTGCGGAGGACACTGTTATGGGGGACCTGCGGAGGACACTGTTATGGGGGACCTGCGGAGGACACGGTTATGAGGGACCTGCGGAGGACACTGTTATGGGGGACCTGCGGAGGGCACTGTTATGTGTCTCTTCATGTGTCCTAAACGCACATAACTCTCCTATTCATAAAATGGCCAGCCTCTGTACTTTCACTATGAATGCACTGCAGTGCAGAGAGCGAGCCGGCCGGTGCGTGACTGACGTCACTGTCACGCTCCTCCCACTTAATTCAGGAAGCAGGAGCGTGGCTAAGTGACGTCAGTCACGCGCTGGCCGGCCGCCTCGCTCGCTCCCGCTCGTCGCTGCAGTGCATTCATCGTGAAAGTAAGTACAGAGGCTGGACCTGTTATCAATAGGACAGAGGACTTTTTATCAATAGGGGCCCCTTCATATATAATCGCGGCCTTTTTTGGGTCGGCCGAATCGCCAAATCGCATTTGCCGATTATCGCGATTCGATTACTTTTGCGATATATCGTGCAGCCCTAGCGGAGACAAAAGTCCTGCATGCAGGAGTTTTGTCTCCGCTTAAAAATTATCTTCTAAGTGGAAACCTAACAGATCCCATTATAATGTATGGGATCCAAAGGGCTCTGTTTGACTCGGTTTGGCGTCAGTTATGTGCCTTTTCCGTCCTTTCCGTTCTCCTGCTCCTAGACGGAGCAGGAGAACGGAAAGCCAGAACGGTGATGTGAACGAAGCCTTATCAGTATAAGTTATCGGCCTGAAAGTTCACAGGTTATGGGTATCGGCTCTAAAAAATCAATATCGGTCGATCCCTAGTTTCAAGTTTTAAAGTGGTTTTCTAATGTAAAAATCAACTACTGCAGTTATTCAACGGAGTCAAGTGCAATTTTGTGAATAACTAACTTCGGCTCACCGCAGCCCATACATTCTAATACTGTACGGAGACTAATCTTTGGTTTCAACAATTTATTTCAGAGGGAATGGTCAGGAGATCCTCAAAAGTTCTTCACAGTCTGGGCAATCCTACACATCTTAGAGGCAGACATAAGGAAAAGATGTGCAAATAAGGTCAGACAACACTTCAGTGGTAGCCTATTTAAATCGTAAAGGAGGTACCAGATGATATTTCCTTACAAAAAGTCTCAGAAAATATTTTTTTCCTGGGCAGAGTTACATCTGGAACATTTCAACGATTCATTTAAAGGGAATACTAAATGTAAAGGCAGAGTTCAATAACTGACAGGAAGATAGGGGGGTTCCCCAAGTAGATCTGGTCTTCTCAGCAAAAAATGCAAAGCTTACGAATTTCTTCTTTCACTCCCAACGGTGCGGATTGGGGTGGATGGGCTTTCTCGGCCCTAGGATTTCAATTTTGCCTATATGCTTCCTACCCCTTCTTACAAGGTATTGAGCTTTCTCCTCTCAAATCTTTCTCAAGTCATCTTAGTGGCCCAAAAAATGCTTTCCTCTCCTAAAAGTCATGTCTGAACAAGCACTTGGGTTCTTCCCTGAGAGAAAGATCTTCTTACTCGAGTCCAATTCTACATTCTCAAGTGGATATTCTGCATTTGCCCTTTCAGATGAGGTCATTGCTACTATTTTGGCCAGTATGAAAGCTGTTACCTCTAAGATCTACTCAAAGATTTGGAATAGATTTCGGCTTTGGCATTCTGAGTACCAGCAAAATTCAGATGTATTTATCATTCAGGCTATACTACAGGGTGGGCCATTTATATGGATACACCTTAATAAAATGGGAATGGTTGGTGATATTAACTTCCTGTTTGTGGCACATTAGTATATGTGAGGGGGGAAACTTTTCAAGATGGGTGGTGACCATGGTGGCCATTTTGAAGTCGGCCATTTTGAATCCAACTTTTGTTTTTTCAATAGGAAGAGGGTCATGTGACACATCAGACTTATCGGGAATTTCACAAGAAAAACCATGGTGTGCTTGGTTTTAACGTAACTTTATTCTTTCATGAGTTATTTACAAGTTTCTGACCACTTATAAAATGTGTTCAATGTGCTGCCCATTGTGTTGGATTGTCAATGCAACCCTCTTCTCCCACTCTTCACACACTGATAGCAACACTGCAGGAGAAATGCTAGCACAGGCTTCCAGTATCCGTAGTTTCAGGTGCTGCACATCTCGTATCTTCACAGCATAGACAATTGCCTTCAGATGACCCCAAAGATAAAAGTCTAAGGGGGTCAGATCGGGAGACCTTGGGGGCCATTTAACTGGCCCACGACGACCAATCCACTTTCCAGGAAACTGTTCATCTAGGAATGCTCGGACCTGACACCCATAATGTGGTGGTGCACCATCTTGCTGGAAAAACTCAGGGAAAGTGCCAGCTTCAGTGCATAAAGAGGGAAACACATCATCATGTAGCAATTTCGCATATCCAGTGGCCTTGAGGTTTCCATTGATGAAGAATGGCCCCAGTATATTTGTACCTCATATACCACACCATACTATCAATTTTTTTGTTCCAACAGTCTTGGAGGGATCTATCCAAAGTGGGTTAGTGTCAGACCAATAGCGGTGGTTTTGTTTGTTAACTTCACCATTCACATAAAAGTTTGCCTCATCACTGAACAGAATCTTCTGTGTAAACTGAGGGTCCTGTTCCATTCTCCAAATTCAGTGCGCCGATCTGGGTCATCCTCGTTGAGATGCTGCAGTAGCTGGAGTTTGTAAGGGTGCCATTTGTGAGTAGCTAATATCTGCCAAAGGGATGTTCTACTAATGCCACTCTCCAGTGACATGCGGCGAGTGCTACGCTGTGGGCTCTTGCTGAATGAAGCTAGGACAGCCACTGATGTTTCTTCATTAGAGACAGATTTTATGCGTCCACATTTTGGCAAATCCAACACTGAACCAGTTTCACGAACCTTAGCAAGCAGTTTGCTAACTGTAGCATGGGAGATGGGGTGTCTTGCATTGAAATCTGCTGCAATGACCCGGTTACTGCGTTCACCAGACATCAACACAATTTCTATCCGCTCCTCACGTGTTAACCTTGGTGACATGTCAATGGCTGTAAACAAAGAGAAACTTGTAAATAACTCATGAAAGAATAAAGTTACGTTAAAACCAAGCACACCAAAGTTTGATGTGTCACATGACCCTCTTCCTATTGAAAAAACTAAAGTTGGATTCAAAATGGCCGCCATGGTCACCACCCATCTTGAAAAGTTTCCCCCCTCACATATACTAATGTGCCACAAACAGGAAGTTAATATCACCAACCATTCCCATTTTATTAAGGTGTATCCATATAAATGGCCCACCCTGTAGATTTCCTACAGGAAAGTATCAATAAAGTTCTTAGGCCCGCACATAACTTTGACACTTCCACTGGCAGTGCTGAAGGACTTGAGACCAGCATGAATTTATAAAAAGCCAGCAGGGCTTCTGTCTGCTAAGATGTTACTGTGTGTGGCTACATGGTTACTTCAGTCAGATAGCCAGGAACAGTGTTTCTGCTATCCAAGTAAATTAACACCTTCCTGCCCAGACTGTGTGTAAAATAAACACTTTTTCTTTTCACCTTCACCCATGACGGCACCACGAGAGAGAGAGGATCTGCCCCCAGACAGGAAACCTGCAGTATAACACGGTGGAGGCTCTCTTACCACTTAAATGTGGTTTCCTGTCTCTGAGGGAAGCCTGCAATGGTGCTGTCATGGCTTCTTTCTCCAAGAGTGCTCTATGCTGGTGGGCACACCTGTGGTCTCCTTTTCTTATGGTGAGCGGCATTGCTGATGCGCGGAAGGGGATCAGCAGAGACGGCGTATTGTGCGTTGGGAACAGAGTGGCGACATTTGGTGATGTGCTATAGGCACTGGCATGGACGGCCTTTCTCTGGGGGGAGGAGCAGGAGCTAGAGCAGCAAGAAGGAGGTGACTTTGGCGGGCAAAAAAGGCGTAGTGACATCACAATAGGGCACAGGATGTGACTTCAGTGTGCACAGCGAGTCAGGTACGAGTGCATAAGCGACATCCTGGAAGCAGGAGCGTGCCTAGAATCCCAGTAAATTCTGGAGAGTGCCCGGACCTTTTTCCAAGAGATGGTTTGCAGTGGCAGTATCAACGTCAGAGGAATTGTGGAGGAGGAAATAAGGGACAATGTGGAGGATGCAACATCCACTGTGGCCCTTGTACCTTTTAAGAAGGTGGGTGCGGGGCCTGTGGCCAAATGTGATTGCAGGTAAAAGCAGTCTCAAAAAGTATGAATAAGGAATGCAAATTCACCTTAGCATCGGATTATGAGAAAAGATTGTGCTAGGTCTGCACTGATAAATACGTAACTGAGGAGTCCCCCTCTTTTTCTAAGTGCCTACAAGCACTAGTTAAATCAGAGGTTAACTCTACTCTGGCTGAAAAAGATTGCTAATTCCAAAGAAGTCTAAACATGTGGAAGCAGCCGAAAAACTTTATTTCTTCTAACTTAGAGGATGAAGATGATGTGCGGTACTTTGATAAGGGTACTTTCACACTAGCGTTAAAGTTTTCCGGTATTAAGTTCCGTCACAGGGGCTCAATACCGTAAAAAAAGCTTAAGTTTTATCCTAATGCATTCGAATGGAAAGCATTCCATTCAGTATGTATCAGGATGTCTTCAGTTCAGTCACTCTTACGGTATTTGACCAGAGAAAATACCGCAGCATATACCGCTATTTCTAAAGTTTCTAGGAGATCAGCTCTACCCTTTGAGGATGTGGGGATCCTTAAAGGGGTATTCCCATCACATCCCACTTTCTTATTTAAGGGATATTTAAAGGGGTTTTGCCATCACATACAATGGGGGCATATCTCTAGGATATGTCCCCATTGTCTGATAGGTGCGGGTCCCACCTCTGGGTTTCCCAGGGGGTCCGTCCACCATCAAGCGCTGCTCCCATACAAGTAAATGGGAGTGCATGCGCGGCCCCTGCTTCCATTCATTCCTATGGGGCAGACTGAAATAGCCGAGCCAGCACTCGGCTATTTTCGGCGGCCCCATTGAAATGAATGGAGGGCGGCTGCGCATGCACAGTGCACCCTCCATTAATTTCCCCACTCCATTCTCATTGTAGGTGCAGGTCCCAGAGGTAAGAGCCGCACCTATCAGACAATGGGGGCATATCCTAGCAATATGCCCCCATTGTATGTGATGGCAAAACCCCTTTAAAGATCCCTTAAAAAAAATAATGGGAGGTTTTTTAAAAAGGGCCTGGGAAGCTGCTGCTTCCTCTTTTAGGCCTGGCATTGCGTCTACTTGTACAGTGAGGTCCCTTATTGGCCGAGCTGGGTCTTCCTACTATTAAGAAGGCAGCAGATTTTCTAGCAGATGCTTGGACTAGTGGACAGGTCTTCGGCCCTTTCTAATTCTGCACGTACGGCCCTATGGCTAAAAAACTGAGAGGGAGACTTTTCAAAGAATAGATCGTGCGGGGTCCCATGTGAGGAGAGTATCTTTTTGGTCTTGCCTTGGATATGTGGTTAGAGGAAGCTACAGACAAAAAGAAAAAAATTCCAGGTTTTAAGCCAATGTCTGCCTCTAAAGGGAGGTTTAATTGTTCTTTTCGTCCTGTTAAAAGAAATAGGGAGGGCGACAAAAAGGATAGAGAAAATAGATTCAAAACTCAAAGGAGAAGAAGAAGAGGCTTTTTCTCCAATTAATCCTCTTAAGATAAAAAGCAAGTTGATCAGCAATGATGCCAGAAGACGTGGGGGGAAGATTGAAAATTTTCTTCCTACATGGTCTCAAATTTCAACAAGTTCATGGGTGTTGGGTACTATAGGACAGCACCTAAAATTAAAGTTTCGATCTGTTCCCCCTGGGAGAGATATAGTGACACAAATTCTGAAAATATGTGTATTAAAACTGATACAACAACAAGTAGTAGTTCCAGTTCCCAAAAAAGAGGAAGGAATTTTTTCTCCTCTGTTTCTGGTTAAAAAAAAAAAAAAAAAAAGACAGGCCGCTCTTATACAACAATTATAAATTTTAAAAGATTAATGGGGTCATTTATCAAACTGTTATGCGCCATAATGGTCGCCATAAAATTCAGGGAGTGTTGGACCCAGCATGCATGTCGATCCAACACTCCCTGAATTTTATGGCGGCCGTTATGGCGCATAACAGGTAGTATTTAGTGTTAGGTTCCCGTCTTACAGAGATCGCCTTAACGTACGGCAGACGGGCTCAGATGGTTTTGTACAAAATGCATTGGCCAAGCATCTCACTTTATAAATAAGCGTAGCATTAGCACTATAATTTTTGTGACTATGGCATTGTTGTACTTTATCTGATTTGCAGGGTGCTGCTGCATTGTCTTTTTTCGTCTAGGTCTTTGCCATGGCAGCGTGCACCTGCGCACTGGGAGGTGCTGACTAACCCCCTCTCTGGCTGTAAGGTTTCATTTGATACGACTTTGCCCCTCATCTTTGAGTATGTCTATTTCTTTTGTATACTTAACTGTATTTTATTGTTGGCAGATGACTTCTCCTCAGCGTTCTGGGAAGAGAAAGAGCAAGTCTAACCACAAACTGTGTGCTCATTGCCAACAACTAATGCCTGATGACTGTGATGAGTCTCTATGCTTTGCTTGTATGCCTGCTGGTTCTCTGCTGTCCCAGACGTTGTGGTCTTTTTCTTGATTCAAAGAATGACTTTCTGAGAATTTTGCTGAACTAAAAGCAACATTCACTGCTACTAAATCTAAAAAGAAAAAGAGTCCTAGTTCTCCTGTTCCAGAAGACTCTTCAGATAGTTCAGAAATTTCAGATGAAGTTCTCACTCTCTCCTTTGGTGATGACATATCTATGGAAGAGTTGTATCTACTTAACAAACAAAAAATCCCAGCTCCGATTAAAGCTGTCAAACCAGCAGTAGAATCAGATAAGGATGTGAGTCATAAATCAAAGAAGGAGCAGTCGTTCTATTTTCCTTTTGTTAAGGATAAAGTGCTGCCTGCTGCATCCAGTGATTAATGATTGGCTGAAAAAAGACCGGGATAAACCAGAAAAGAAAGTAGATCTGGGAGCCAGATTCAAATCTACTTACAAATTGGATCCGAGAGAATCTACGAAATGGGAATTACCACCAAAGGTTAACTTAGTGGTCGCTAGACTGTCCAAGAAGTCCATCTTTCCTGCTGAGGAATCTTCCCTCCTTTAAAGATCCCATGGCTTGGAAGTCAGATAATCTTTAAAAAAATGTTTACTCAACATTTTCTATGGCCGCTAAACTGGCACTTTCATCTATTCCAGTACCCAGGGCTTTGAGATTATGGCTTTCTCAATTTACTCCAGATGTTAAAGAAGGAGTCTCTTGAGAACAGATCCTCAAAATATGACACTAATGAAGTCAGTTGTTGATTTTCTATGTGATACACCATTTGACACTATATAAAAAATTCTCCTATAGATCCCTAGTTTTATCCAATGCTGCAAGAAGGGATTTATGGATTTAAGAGTGGAATGGTGATATCCCATCCCAAAAATTTTTTTGTTCACTTCGTTTTCAGCCTTCATCACTGTTTGGGCCTCAATTGGAACCCATTTTGAAATCCTTGAACAAATATATAGGAGTCTCCGTTCCTCATTCTGCACGCAAGATATACTCCAGATTTCAAAGACCACAAACTTCTGGAGCATCACAAACATAGTGTAATTGTTGTCCATCCAGCTGTCAAAGACAAAAACACCAAATTTGTCTCTAAAAGGAAACCATTTGACAAAGGATCAAACTTATGACGCCATTCTAGAAGTGATCCCTGTGGGATTAAGACTAAATCACTATGCTAAAGCTTGGCTCCACATATCCTCAGATGCTTGGGTGTCTTCTACCATCATCCAAGGATACTCTCTGGAATTTAAACAAACTCCAAAAGAACACTTTGTGATAAACAAAAGTCCAATTATTCTTCAGCCTTTACAGGAATTCATGAGCAAACACGCTTTAGAAGTTCCCATATAAGAACCGGGTCAAGGGGTGTACTCCCCTATTTTTGCGGTTCCAGAAACAGGAGGCACTTGGAGGTTGTTAATAAACCTCACGCATTTGAACAATTGTTTCTTGAACAAAAAATTTTAAATGGAGACTATTCAATCTGTCACCAATGTCATCCAGCAAGACAACTTTCTAGCAACCATAGACCTCAAGGATGCATTCTAATTCTTCAGAACCACTGAAAATTCTTGAGAATGGCTATTCCAGTCAATGGTCAAATTCTTTATCTGCAATTCACCTGCTCACCCTTTGGGATAACATCTGCACCTAGAGTCTTCACAAACATAGCAGTGATCCTCTCAGCAGCCCTCAGACGTCAAGGGTTATTCGTTATACCTTACCTGAATGACTGGTTAATAAGAGCGCCTTCACGCAAAATCCTGATGTCTCCTCTAGATGTTATTCTACTGACCTTGAAGGAGCATGGATTCATTATAAACAAAGAAATCCAATCTGATTCCATCCAGACAGAAAAAAATATCTGGGATTTGTCATAAATACATGCAATAAGATGCTTTTTCAAACTTCAGAAAGAATCCAGAAAATCACAGGAGGAGTCAGGAAATTAAAAAGACAACGCCAGTG
This sequence comes from Bufo bufo, assembly GCF_905171765.1. Classification (NCBI taxonomy): domain Eukaryota; kingdom Metazoa; phylum Chordata; class Amphibia; order Anura; family Bufonidae; genus Bufo; species Bufo bufo. The sequence goes on from NC_053392.1 coordinate 251,036,684, forward strand.
TTTGATTCAGTCTGTGATGAGTGTAATAGGGTTGCTGACATCCTCAATAAAAATGGTTCCTTGGGTGAAAGCCCCTATCCGGATGTTACAGAGAGACATTTTGATACATTGGAACAAGGATCACAGATGTTTGGATCTCCAGATGCCAGTATCCTTCACAGTCAAAATAGATCTCAATTGGTGTCTAGTCCCTCACATTTGATGCAAGGTTGGGGTGGCTAGTCCCTTCACATTTGACGCGAGGTCAGTCCCTAAAACCGTGTCAACCTATAGTCCACACTGCTAATGCTTCAAATTTGGTCTGGGGTGCCCATGTAGGGACCAAGTGGGTCCAAAGACAATTGATTCCCATCCTCATACAGTCCTAATCAAAAGTTTAAGACCACTTGAAAAATGGCAAAAAATCATATTTTACATTGTTGGATCTTAACAAGGTTCCAAGTAGAGCTTCAACATGCAACAAGAAGAAATGAGAGTGAGACAAAACATTTTTTGAGCATTTAATTAATTGAAAATAACGATTAAACTGAAACAGGCTGTTTTTCAGCTGATCCAAATTTTAGGACCACATGCCTTTTAAAAGGCCAAATCTGTGCAAAGATGTGGATTCATTGTCATTTTCTGTCAGGTAGTCACACGTTGTGATGGCAAAGGCAAAGAAACTCCCTTTTTGAACGTGGTCGGGTTGTTGAACTGCATAAGCAGGGTCTCTCACAGCGCGCCATCGCTGCTGAGGTGGGACGCAGTAAGACAGTCATTTGGAATTTCTTAAATGAGGGTTATGGAACAAAATAGTCAAGTGGAAGACCCCAAAAAAATTTCATCAGCACTGAGCCGGAGGATCCAATTGGCTGTCCGTCAAGACACTGGATGATCCTCGACCCAAATTAAGGCCCTTACTGGTGCTGACTGCAGCCCCATAACCATCATACGGCATCTGAGACTAAAGGGCTTCAAAAACAAATATAGTCTTCAAAGACCTCGTCTCCTTGAATGCCACAGAACTGCTCGTTTGGACTTTGCAAGAGAGCACCAAACATGGGATATTCAAAGGTGGAAGAAAGTTTTATTCTCTGATGAGAAAAAATTTAACCTTGATGGTCCTGATGGTTTCCAACGTTACTGGCATGACAAGCAGATCCCACCTGAGATGTTTTCTATGCGCCACAGTGGAGGGGGTGCCATAATGGTCTGGGGTGCTTTTTCCTTCAGTGGAACAATGGAGCTTCAGGAAGTGCAGGGGCGTCAAACGGCCGCTGGCTATGTCCAGATGTTGCAGAGAGCATTCCTCATGACTGAGGACCCTCGTCTGTGTGGTAACGACTGGGTTTTTCAACAGGACAACGCTACAGTACACAGTGCCCGCAGGACAAGGGACTTCTTCCAGGAGAATAACATCACTCTTTTGGCCCATCCTGCGTGTTCCCCTGATCTAAATCCAATTGAGAACCTTTGGGAATGGATGGCAAGGGAAGTTTACAAAAATAGACAACAGTTCCAGACAGTAGATGGCCTTCGTACGGCTGTCTTCACCACTTGGAGAAATGTTCCCACTCACCTCATGGAAACACTTGCATCAAGCATGCCGAAACGAATTTTTGAAGTGATAAACAATAACGGCGGAGCTACTCATTACTGAGTTCATGTTTGGAAGTTGGATTTCTGTTTTGGGGGGGTTTAGTTTTTTTTTTGGAGGTGTGGTCCTAAACTTTTGATCAGCTGAAAAACAGCCGGTTTCAGTTTATTCGTTGTTTTCATTAAATTGAATGCTCCAAAAAATGTTTTGTCTCACTCCCATTTCTTCTTGTTGCATGTTGAAGCTCTATTTGGAACCTTGTTAAGATCCAGCCATGCTAAATATGATTTTTTGCCATTTTTCAAGTGGTCTTAAACTTTTGTTTAGGACTGTATATGAGAGAGCTCAGAACCATCAAGTTAGTTAGTCCTGTTTCATTTCCTTCCAGATCTTCCAATCAGATTTGACGTGCAGCCACAGGGGGCTTCACCTTTTATAAAGCACTATAATCTAGTCGTCCCAGCCTCTGAAGGTTCAGCCTTCGGCAAAAGAGTGCTGCAAACAGCTGTTGTGGAAGCCCACCCATAGTATTGCTTTGAAATCCTCTGTGTGTGCTGCCATAGGACAATCAGGAAGTGGAAAATTTGTTACCTGGAAATTTAGTTTCCTGGAGTCCATAGGCAGCACAATAATTCCACCCTAATAAATTTAGTTTTGCTGCATACAATACAAGGGTCTTTTATGCAAGGGTTAATTGTTTATTTGTTTAATCTGTTAATTAAACTGTTACTCTTCTATCCAACAGTTAATGAGTCATTAACTTATATGTGTGCTGCATACAGACTCCAGAAAATGAAAATTTCAGGTAACAAATTTCCCACATTTTCTTTTTAAATCAGATCATTTTTATTAAACGTTTTACAACATTGTACAATAAAAAAGAGCCAACAAAAGTTGGGAAGAACAGCAAAAAAAAAAAAGGGAAACCCCCCCCCCCCCCCCAAATTTCCTACATTTTCACATAACCATTGTGACAGACATTCTCTTGACAGGTGGCAGGAGATCCGTGAGACTGGCAACATGTGGTTTGATCTGACATGTTTTCCGTTTGGATCAAATGATGTCTCTGTTGTTTCTGGTGATTGCCACACCTTCTTTCACCAGGTGTGGCTATTAGGGTTATTTAACCTTCTCTATTTATAAAAAAAACAATCAAAGGGAACCCGCGCTGCCTTATTTGTTAGAACTGAATGTAGTATAAGGTACACTGAATGACACTCCTAGGAGTGTGCCGCTGTAGGTCTATAATAGGGAAAAAAATTGCCTAAACCCTAGAGAAAGTGAGTCAAGTCAAAAAACAATGTAATGAATAGACCGCGCTGATTATCCAGTGTAAGATCGTAACTAGTGATCGATATCTCAATACGTAGAGCATAAAGTGGTTGCTTTGTCCACCTTAGCTTACAAGATAGCGATCAGAGTTACTATCAGTAAAATATCCCAGTATATCTTCAGATTTATATAGATGAAGAGGAGTATGTATGTATATAATAACTTGCCTATATTACGCTGGCTTTAGGAACTCCTTCCTGATCTTCCTGGTGCTTGTATTGGAGGGTGGTTGTGACGGCTGTATCTTCAGGTTTCCTCTTACAAACGCGCGCGGTCCCGGCCGGTGACTCGTGCACGTGAGGGAAACCCAGGCTGGTGATCCACGAGGACGCTGCTTCCGTGTGACGTCACACTGAGTATGGATGCTCTCTCGGATCAAAACACTTCCAACGCGTTTCAAAATTACCGAATTTCTTCATCAGGGGTGAGTATTGGTTGATCTCTCGTCGAGTAAATAGGCGTCCGTCTCCATGGTCACCAGTTAACCCATCACTCCCCACATCGTAGTGTATCAGCACGTACAAAAACTTTCATTGTGACATCTCTACTGTTAGAGTCAGTTAGGAGCTTCAAAGAATAAGATGATGTAGTATATTATAAATGAAGATGCAATTTCAGGAAGTGTAGATTATATTAACCCTAGAATTATCATTATAAGTTAATATATATATTTTCAATGGTTATTATATGATCGTGAGTACTATGAAAAGGCAAACAATTCAATCTCTTGATTGAGTCCCGCTGGTGCGAGGGTGTTCAAATTGAAAATCCACTTTGTTTCATTTCTGGACATTGTTTTAATGTAGTCTCCGCCTCGTTGGTCAGGCTTAATATATTCCAACGCACCAAACGTAGATCCTCTAAAAATTCCTCCATGTTTTTCAGCAAAATGTCGGGATAATGGGTGACCGTCAAATTTTTTCTTTATATTAGCAATATGTTCCTTTATCCTTCTCTATTTATAGTTGCTTCCCCCGCTGTGCGGTTTATAGCTTCTGTTTGGACCTTTGGATAGATTGTGGTTGGATCTCGGCTGAGTTCCTGGTGCTTCCATTGCTCCTTTGAAGTTTTTCCCTTTTGTATTTTGTTTGGATTCTGTGTGTTGCATTTCCCTATGGTTTGTATTAGGCCTGAAAGAGACTCCTTCCTTTGGGAGGAAAAGGTAGTCTCGTCCCTGCCATTAGTACCAGGGTCCTATAGGGCTTGATAGTACTCTAGCTCAGTGTTTCCCAACCAGTGTGCCTCCAGCTGTTGCAAAACTACAACTCCCAGCATGCCCGGACAGCCTTTGGCTGTGCGGGCATGCTGGGAGTTGTAGTTTTGCAACAGCTGGAGGCACACTGGTTGGGAAACACTGCTCTAGCTATTCCTGCGTATGAACTCGCCTACCTTCGGGGTCTGTTCATACTGGTAGTCAGTTAGGGTTTTCACTAGGAGGTGTCCATTTTCCTTCCCTAGTTCTCAGGCCTGATTCACTGTCATTACAACAGAACTGTGGTTTCCTATATAAAGGAAAAACCAAAAGCAAGGAAAAAAGAAACCTGTATACGGCGCCAAAACCCTCAGAGGTAGTCAGCTGCTTATTTTGGAATGGTCAAACAGGGGGTAGTTGAGTGCTAAAACAAGCGGTCGTCTCATTCACTATTGAAAAATCCCAGATGCTTGTGCAACCCAGCAGGGTTATTTTTAGGATTAATAGTGATGGTATATTGAAAATGGTATATTATATTATATTGAAAATGGTACATAAAAAATGGTAACTTAAAAATGCCCCTGTGGGAACAAAATACATTTTTCAATCAAGGTATTCTCTTTGAAAAAGAATTTTCTAAAATGCAGTTTTCGAATGGAAATTTTCAAGTAAAAAAACTCACTTCACCCAGGAGGGGCAGGGTGGGATAAAGCACATAACACCCACTCTGCTTCCTCCTGCGCCTGGGTCGCCTAAAAGATCGTCTGGAAATAAACGGCAGTCACAGCTGGAACGTCTGGTAAATTTCCTTTTTATTAGCACAGGGTAAGGTAAAGGTAAAGGTAGGCTCAACGCGTTTCGGGGTCACCAAGGATCCCCCTACAAATAATACAAACAGAAGTTTCATATATAGAAATTGTAAACAGATCTGTGTTCAACTCTGTCATTGAACCAGGAGTGTTGAGCTTATACAGAGATTGTGCAAGAATTGTGAACAGTGAAGAGTAAAAAAACTATATGGTAGAAAAATTTGATAAAGGATGAATAAAAAATGGTAATACCATACATAAGTAGAAAAATTAAAAAGCAAATAAAATAAAATAAAACAGAGTAAAATGGATATTAGTAAGACACACACTAAAGGAGACACACACATACATACACATACATATATATGTAGACACATACACATAAAATACATATAAACAAGGATAAAAAAATGAGCATTGAGTCATGTGTAGCATTGGTAAAAGATGTAAAAATGTTATCTATGCCAGATCCCCAATGTGCGGTTAGATGTTTTCGTATGTAGGATGCTTAAAGAGATATAAACGGAAATATGTGAAAAAAAAAAAGTGAAGAATGAGGAAGGTCTTGTGGTGGAGGCGGTGTCTGTGCGCGTGTGCGCAGCCCGTGCATGTTAGCGATGTGGGGATACACGTAGCTTTTTCTGTGTTTTTGTTTTTAACTGCATATATATATACACATACGAACATATACATATATATACATATATATACATACACGTATACACACACATATATGCACATAAATGTGTAAATACCCCGCACACACACTCTCTGATTATATTCTGTTCTTGACATCATGGTATTTAGAGGTTCTGGTTAGTAGTTTGAGTATTCGATCGATTCATTTAATCCAAAAGGTGCTAATGTATTGAGGCGATAGATCCAGTGCATTTCTTTCTGGCAGAGTTGTTAAGAGGTGGTTATGTGTTCTATAGGTGAAACTTTGAGTGTTGATGGGTCCTTGTTATGTTTCTCTGAGTAGTGACGGGATACGCTATGGATTAGGACGCCTCGTCTGATGTTTGAGCGATGCTCGTTCATTCTTTCTCTGACTGTTTGTGTGGTTCTGCCGACATATTTTAATTTGCAAGGACAGGTTAGTAGATATATCACATGTTTTGTACCACAATGTAAGTCTTGTTTGATGTTCCATGTTCCGTTATGGCCTTCTTTCGGTGTATTGAGAGGCAGCTCTTTGGTCCCATGGGTGATCATGGTGCAACATAGGCACTTTTTGAGTTGGCATTTACGTATTCCTATCCTACTTGTATTTTGGGTGGTCCCTAGTGGTAGGATCATTTTTCATTGTTCAATTTCTTTTATTGAAAAGAGCATAAAAGGACAATACCTCAAAAGACAAAATCAGCTCGATGACAAGTCGTGGCTGTGTACAAATAAGAGTATACACTCAAATGTTCAAAGGTACAAAGAGCAATAATATGCATAGAAGGGTACAACCAGAGGTCAGTCATTACATTTAAGTGCCGCAACGTAGTCTGTTAGCAGACGCATAAGAGTAAGCACTCAGAGGTATACATACACAGATAAACAGATGACAAAGACGAGGACAAACACAGAAAAACAGAGGAGGGGGAAGGGGGAGAAAAGTCCTGACCATAGATATAGAAAGACAAAAGTCGGAGTAATAGATTCCAAATGGAGTGAGCCAGTCTAAAAAATAAAAATAAAAAATAAAATAAATAAAGTAAAATATACCCATTTCAGGTGGGGTTAACATCCTGAAAAAGGGAATAGGGTAGTGAAGATCTAGGGAGGGAGCCAAAATCTCCTTAGGGACTGGCAACATCCCTGTTCAGCCAATTGATAAATTCGCTAGAACCCTTAAACAAAATCCAGGGAGTCCAGATTTTTAAGAATTTGGTGGATTTGCCCAAGTCCTCCGCCCAGAGTTTCTCCATTCTATAGATTTTCTCAAAGGTAATTAGCCAGTCCCTAAGGAGAGGGGCAGATGTGGACTTCCAGAACCTAGGTATGACCAGGCGAGCAGCCTGAACAAAAAATCGCAACAGGCCTTTTCTCAGGGTGGAAGTAGAGCCGGGGAACATGGAGAGTAAAGCACCCTCTGGCGTCCACCTAGTAGAACTACCACAAACCAAATCATAAAGGTCATTAATGGCCTCCCAGAAAGGTGTAAATTTTTTTGCAAAACCACCAAATATGGGACATATTACCCTCTTCACTACCACATCTCCAACAAGTATTGGGGCATGTGGGAATGAAGGAATGCAGCAGGGCCGGGGTCCTGTACCATCTAGATAACACTTTAAAATTATTTTCCTGGAGTCCGCAACTAATAGAAGACTTATAAGAAAGCTCAAATGCCTTCTCCCACTGATCAACAGGAAATGTCTTCTGCAGTTCTCTCTCCCACACCTTTACATAGGGTAAGGTGGAGATGGCGTCGTCCTTCCCCTGGAGTAGCCCGTAAGCCAGAGACACTAAATGTGTAGGAGGGGATGTTTGAGTGCACAATGATTCGAAAGAGGTAAGATCCCTATCCAGGGCTGACTTGGGGCCTAGAGAGGATATGTAATTTTTAATGCTATTGTGCTGCAACCACGCCCCTTGCGACGAACTCTCCGTAAAGAAGGACAGCGGCCGTAAAGATCCTTTCTCCATAACTGAGGATAGAGTAGGATTGCCTGCCAACTCAAAACCTAAAAACGACTTACTCTTCATGCCCATAGGGAAATCAGGATTATTAAAAAGGGGGATTAGGGGACTAGGGGATTGAGTGAGACCAAGAGGTATTGCGATTTTATCCCAAATCTTCAGAACACCCGAGGTCAAGAGGGGGAGGCGTGGGGGTCTTTTAGACCGAGAAATCCAGAGCAGGTTATGTGTTGGGAACCCAACCTCGTGTTTCTCAAACTGGATCCACCTCTTAGAATGTCCGTTATGAAACCAATCCAGTATGTATGAGAGGATGGACGCTTTGTGATAATTTGGCAGGTCTGGGACCCCCACGCCCCCCCTTGATCTACATCTCACCAAAAATCTCATCCCTATCCTAGGAGAGGAGCCCGCCCAAATAAATTTAAGGAACATAGATCTAAGGGTTTTAAAGGAGACCGGAAGAGGTATGGGGATAGTGCGGAAGAGGTATAGGATGCGAGGGAGAATATTCATTTTGAGCGTATGGATCCTACCAAACCAGGATAGTGGGAGCCCCTTCCAATTTTTCAAGTCCTTTTTGATGTCTTCAATAAGGGGAGTAAAATTCAGGAGGAATAAATCTGTCGAGTCAGAGGGAATGGCCGTACCCAGGTAAGCTATATGGCGACACGCCCACCGGAAAGGAAAAGAGGCTTGTAAATTGTTAACCAGGTCTTGGGGTAAGGTGATATTAAGGACCTCTGACTTATGGAGATTAACTTTAAAGTTGCTGAGGTCTCCGAAGGTCGAGAACTCCCTCAATATATTTGGGAAACCAATTAGCGGGTCTGTGCAGTAGATAAGGAGGTCATCAGCGTATATGGCTATTTTCGACTCCAAGTCTCCCATCTTAAGGCCTTTGATAGACTCATTAGCCCTGAGAGCTCTAGCTAAAAATTCCATGACCATAATGTACAACAGAGGGGAGAGAGGGCACCCTTGTCTGGTGCCATTATGGATACGGAAAGGAGTCGATAGAGATCCATTAACTCGGACCTGGGCGCTAGGGTCTCGGTAAGGTGCCAAAATTCTATCAATCATGCTAGGGCCAAACCCAAACGCCTTCAAGGATTCGTGCAGAAAGGACCAGTCCACGCGATCAAACGCTTTCTCTGCGTCGATCGATAAAAGACACAAAGGCGACCCCAATCTGTTAGCTCTATTAATGATGGCCATAGATCGAATGGTGTTATCGCGCGTTTCCCTCCCCGGGACAAAGCCCGCCTGATCTACATGAATCAAGGATGATATAAATGGTTTCATTCTGTCCGCAAGAATTTTTGCGTATATCTTCACATCAACATTGATCAGGGATATAGGGCGATAGTTGCTACATGTTAACGGGTCTTTCCCCGGTTTTGGTATAACGCATATATGGGCCATTAGTGCCTGGGGTGGGAAAGACGAGCCATCTGTAAGGGGAGTTACACAATCTGGTGAAGGGAGGGGCTATTTCTTCCAGAAACTGTTTGTAGAAACGAGGCGTAAAGCCATCGGGGCCTGGACTCTTGCCAACTATTAATCCTTTGATCGTTCTATGGACCTCCAGTTCCGTTATCTCTCCCTCTAGTTCTTCCCTATGTTCAGAGGACAATTTAGGACCGAGTAAACCAGCCATGTAGTCTCTAATCTTTTTGATTTTGGTATCATTGGAAATATCTGCAAACTTCCCTCTCAGGTTATACAATTCCTCATAATAAGAGCGGAATTCCTGGAGTATGTCCCCAGTTGCGTGAATACGTCCCCCCGATCTACGGTTTAGGGCTGGAATATATGAGGCGTTCGCAGCATTCTCGCTAGCAATCTACCACTTTTATCCCCGTGGCCGTAGAAAAGTTTCTGCAACTTATCCCTAGCGCCCAGGTATTTTTGATCAATTATCTTACGGAGAGCTGTACGAGTGTCGCAAAGCTCCTGGAAGTCCTCACTGGACAATGATCCCTTATGTTTCTGTTCCAGACCCGCTAATTTCAGCAATAATGCTTTGATCTCCCCAGCTCTGATTTTCTTAAGTCTAGAAGCATGCAGAATACATCTACCTCTAATAACACATTTTAGGGCCTCCCATTGAATGGTCGGGCTAGAGGGATCATTTACATGATTCAGGGCAAAGTCAGAGAGGGCGGATTTGATGTCAGCTGCACAAACAGGATCTCTGAGTATATTATCATTAAGTTTCCAGGAACCAAATGATCTAGAGGAGTCGCCAATGTCTAGGGCTACCCAAGTCAGGGAGTGATCCGAAAATAATGCAGGTTCAATGCCCGCAGCTGGGTGTGAGTCAAGTAAAGAGTGGGAAATGAATATGTAGTCTAAGCGGTGGTACGTGTTATGAGAGGCGGAGAAAAAATTGAAATCCTTTGTAGTGGGAGATAGTATGCGCCAAACATCTATTAGTCTAAGGGATCGGAGATGTCTCTTAAAACCACGGGCTACCCCAGGGGAAACAGAGGACCTACCGGAGGAGGTATCCACGGAGACATCCAGGGGGAAGTTTATATCCCCGCCTAGGACGATCGGCAAGCCATCAGCGAAGTCAGTCAATGCAGAAAACATCTTAGAGGCAAAGCGGGAGTGACCTGTGTTGGGAAAGTAGACATTAGCAATTATTAGGAGTTTTGTGGCTAAGGAGACCTTAATGAAAAGAAAACGACCAGAGCTGTCAGAAACCGTGTCCAATATTTCACAGGGTACTGATTTGTGTATGGCAATGGATACACCCCGAGATTTAGACTCCGGGTGTGTGCAGTGCGACCAGGTCGTGTAGTGCCTATTTTTGCAGGAGGGCACATGTCCAGTTTTGAAATGAGTTTCCTGTAACAGAGCTATTAAGATCTTTTGTTTATGCATGCTATAGAGAATTTGGTTACGCTTGGCTGGCTCATTGAGACCGTTCACATTGTAAGAGCTGATTCTAATAGACGCCATATAGAATAGCACATATTAAGAATCTATATGCAAGCTTGTCAGGAAACAGGGGGAGGGAAAAACGAAAGGAGAGACCAAACAAGACAGGGTAGACATAGCAAGGACATACAATTAACATATAAAACAATAACCTGTGGCGTTCAGCCTGAGGTATCAACATCTCAGGGAAATCTTCAGCCACACTGAGGAGATAGAAGCGATGAAAGCCCAAGGTGAGCAAGCATCCTCCCACCACTCAATATTAAGGCAAAACGGACATAGAGCTATTTGGTAAACGTGGGACTGCCCCTAAACTAGACCAACCAGTGGAGCTAGGTAAAAGGACAGAGCCATAAAGAACTAGAAACTACACATAACACCCGCAGGGGTATATAGGCTAGTGACTTCTAGCCATGAACTAGGGGTAGGAACCGTATACATGAACCACAATTAAAGCAAACGGTTGCAAGAGACCCACTTGAAAAATGGGCGCAATAAAGTCCAGCACAGACTAAATATGTAGAGCTTCTCACGGCGTCTTCCTCGCTTTCGACGAACGTGGTGAAACTTGCGTCCACTGCGTTCTATCTGGCAGCGGTGCAGGGGATGTCATCACCGGCCAATCTGGGAGGGAGACCTAGTGTAGCGAAAAAGTCTCCAGGAATCTGGAAAGGTCTTCAATATCACGGAATGTCGCCATCTTGCCGTCTTTCTTGGCGTGAAGTTGAAATGGGAAGCCCCAGCGATATATTATATCTTTCTCCTTTAGCAGGGCAAGGATAGGGCGAACCGCTCTGCGTAGCTGGAGTGTCCTTCTCGACAGGTCAGGGAGAATCTGAATTTGAGCCCCCTGGTAGGATAAATCCTCAGATTGCCGTGCAGCCCTCATAATGTCCTCCTTGATTTTAAAGAAGTGTACGCGGCATACGATGTCGCGCGGCCTGTTGGGGTCTGCAGATTTAGGCCCTAGAGCCCTATGCACTCGATCTAGTTCGATGGGGGTATCTTTTGACCTCTGAAGCAGAGAGCTGAATAGCGCCTGGACAGTGGCTTCCAAGTCAGACGGCGCGACGGACTCCGCAAGCCCCCTAATCCGGAGATTGTTCCTCCGGTGGCGGTTATCGATATGGGATAATATTTGGGAGATCTGTGTGGAGTGCGCAGAGATCACTTGTTGGTGGTCTGCAAGGTGTTCGAATATTGCCTCTTGCGTTTTCTCAGAGGCTTCCACCCGGTGACCCAAATGAATAATTTCCCCCTTCAGTACCTCCATCTCCGTTTTATATGTCTGCTCAAGCCGGGAGACCGAGTGGGCTAAGTCCTCCTTTGTAGGCAGCGCAGGCAGCTGCGCTTGTAAGTCCCAGCCAATATCGGAGACACATGAGGAGGGGCTCCTGGAGTCAGTGTCTGAGGGAGCCGAGCGGGAGCCGCGGTCTGGAAGCGGCGTGGAGGAGCCGGCGGCCATCTTGGGAGCACCTTGCTGTCCCGTTGTGGTCTGCTGGGAACCGAAGAATCTCTGGATTCCGGCACCGTCACCTTGCTGATTGGTCTCAGCAGTGCCCTTTGCAGTTTTCCTGCCCATATTGACCGGGTTATGGCAGCTTTAGTAGCCGGGGAATAGCTGTAATAATGCGAGTGGCGGGAGAGCTGCAGCGACGCGCGTCCTATTCAGCCATGAGCAAGCCACGCCCCCCCCCTAGGATCATTTTTTGCGTCTGTAGTTTGGGACAAGACGGGGCAATTAAATTCTTTAGAGTTTTTGCTCTTCTGAATGTGAGGGAAGGTTGCCTGGGTAGGGAGTCTCTTAAGATTGGATCTTTAAGATGGATACCCCAATGTTTATTCAGAATCTGTCTGATGTTTTTATGTTTGGCATTAAAACGGGTGATTAGGTTATATTGGTATTTCTCATTGGTTGTAATTTTCGGTCGGGTGGGTTGGAGGGTGACTTTTTGGTTTAGGGTGCATACTTTCTTTGCGGTGGCATTGATCAGTCCCTTCGGATAGCCTTTTTCTTTGAATCTGTTTTTGATGATGTTTAATTGTTCCCTCATTACTTGGTCATTTGAGCAGTTTCTTCTGATCCTTTTCATTTGGCCAAATGGAATGTTGTTTTTCCATTTGGAGTAATGGCAGCTGGAATATTCAAGATAGCTATTCGCATCGACTTTTTTGAAATGTGTTCTGGTTGTGATTTTGTTTGAGAGGGTTTTGATGTGTATGTCTAGGAATATAGCTTCCTGAGGGTCATGTTCGGAGCTGAATTGTAAGCCCCAGTTGTTGGTGTTTAGCTCCTTGATGAAATTGAGTATTTCATCTTTTCCTCCATCCCAGATTAGTATGATGTCATCAATGTATCTTTTATAAAAAATGATCTGGTCGTGGGAGAGGAGGCCTAACTTTTCCTCAAAAAGGCCTACAAAAAGATTGGCATAAGAGGGCGCAAATTTTGTCCCCATTGCTGTCCCCTTTATTTGTAGATAAAAATTTTCGTTGAAGGTAAAGAAATTGTGGTGAAGGATGAAGTGGATGGACTTGAGAATGAAATCCTTTTGAACTGAAGGCATTTCATGATCCATGGATAAAAAATGTTTGATTGCTTGGAGGCCTAAATCATGTTGTATATTGCTGTATAGAGAGCTTACATCTAATGTTACCCAATGGTAATTGGTTTTCCATTGGACCGTGTCTAAAATACTGATTAGGTGTGAGGAATCTCGGAGATACGAGGGAAGTTTGATGACAAATTTTTGCAGGAAACTATCTACATAGGCCGATAGGTTGGATGTGAGGGAGTCGATGCCGGATATTATAGGTCTCCCTGGGGGATTTTCTAGGGATTTGTGTATCTTAGGTAGAAAATAAAAACGGGCTGTTGTGGGGTGATTGTTATACAGGAACGCTTTCTCTTTTTTGTTTATGATTCCAGAAGAGAAACCTGAGTCTATTAGTGACTGGAGATCCTTTTTAAAATTGGGTGTTGGGTCACTTGAAATTGTCCTGTAGTAGTGGTAGTCCGACAAGATTCTATTGGCTTCCGCTAAGTAATAACTGCGGTCCATGATAACGACTCCTCCCCCCTTATCTGCGTTTTTTATGATTATGTCGTTATTACTCTTTAGGGCTTTTAGGGCTGTGTTCTCATGAGTTTTGAGATTTGGAGGGTGTTTGACGGATTGAGTTTTTGTTAGTTTTAAAATTTTCATGAACTAAATTAAAAAAAGTTTCTAAGTGGGGGGCCTCTGCTTCCTAGGGGGTAAAAAGAGGATTTGGGTTTGAGGTTGGAGGGTAAAGGGGGTGGTTCGTTGGAAGTGACCATGCAAGCCTCCTCGGAATTGGTGGGACTAGTGGCCTCGAGGTTGTTGGTTGGAGGATCAGGGTCCCCGTCTGTGAGGTTTTTAATGGAGAAGTGTCTTTTCAGGGTAAGTTTTCTGACGAACTGGTTGAGATCGACGAATAACTCAAAGGGGTCTGGATAGTAGGTGGGGCAAAAGGAAAGGCCTTTACTAAGGAGTGATAGTTCTTCTTGTTTCAAAGGATATTTGGAGAGATTGAAGATTCCATTGGTTTTTGGTGTGATGGTACTGTTGGTGATTGGTAGACTGGTTGAAGGGGGTGGGTTTAAGCGTCCTGGTTGGGTTGGTTGGGTGACGGCTGTAGGTTCTTTGTTCTTTTGTTTTTTGGTGTCTGTCTGCCTCCTCTGCATCCCCTTGTTCTTTTATTGGTCTTTTTCGTGTCATGGGTAGTGGGCTGAAGAATTGGGTGATTCTCCGATTCTGTGTAAGGGGGCTCGGGTTGGGGGTGTGGTTGGTGGGGGTGAAAAAAGGGCTCAACACTTGTATGCTTGAGATTACTTTCTGGGTTGGTGTGGAAAATGATGTTGCTGGTGGTCCCGGGGAAAGTGTTCCTAAAAAAGGACTTCCTGATAGATTGGAGGGTAAGGCTAAAAAAGTATCTGACGGTGTGCTGGAAAGGGAATGGGTCGTTATGTTTGATAGATTACAATCCACTGGTTGGTTCGGATTTGGTGAGACAGAGGAATCGGTGGGGTGTTTGGCATTGGATGGTGTGGGCAGAGTGTTGGGTGCGGAGTTGGTGGGTATTATGGAGGATGGATCTGTATCACGTGTCGCCGGTGGGGGGTGGATGGGTGGGGAGGGAGGGACGTAGAGCTTCTTCTTAGATCCTTTTTGGGTGGATGGAAAGGTGGCCAACATGGACGGGGAAGGGGGGTGCAATAGTGTGGGAGGGGTGTTAAGGATGGACACATGAGCTGAGTCTGGGGTGGTCCTATTGGGAAGAGGACCTGTTAGTGGAGGTGTAACCTCATGATTAGCGTGGTTTTGAGAGGGTGGTTGTAGAAGGGGGTGTGTTTTTGTTGGTGGAAATGGTGTTTTCCTATGTTGCTGGGGAAAAGTGGGATTTTTATAGTGATTTTTGTCGTAGAAGGTTCTGCCTCCAATCCAAGGTTTTTCGGTGTGGGGGGCTCTGGATGGTTTAAAAGCAGCAAGAGATGGTATGAGTCTGCTGGCGTGGTTGGTATTGGGATCGAGTGGTGTAGTGATAGGACGTACTAACGAATGGTGGTGGGTGTGGTGGGAACGTTTCTTTTCCCATGATCTGATCGTGTTGGTGTGGTAGTCTGTTAGGTCCCTGAATAATTTTCTACATTTTTTTGCGGCCTCATTGTATTCGAAAATTCTTAATGTATTGGTGGTAAGGTCTGATGGTGTGTCAGGGTTTGTGTCTAGGAGGTTTTTGAGTTGTGTCCCCAAATTTTTACATATCAATCTTCTCTTATTTATTAATAAGTTAATGTAGTTTAGAGAACAGATATCGCTGGCTTCCAACCATGTTTTGACAAAGAGAGGATCCCTCTCAAAGGTTGGTTTGAGAGAGATTCTAAGGCCTCTTGGTATGATTTTGAGGTGGAGATAGATACCGAGGAAGAACCAGTCAATCTCGTTCCTCAAAAAATCTTTAGCGATCCCCAACAGTGTTGTTTTGAAAGTCTTAGGCCTCTTTCACACTTGCGTTGTCCGGATCCGGCGTGTACTCCACTTGCCGGAATTACACTCCGGATCCGGAAAAACGCAAGTGTACTGAAAGCATTTGAAGACGGAACCGTCTTCCAAATGCTTTCAGTGTTACTATGGCACCCAGGACGCTATTAAAGTCCTGGTTGCCATAGTAGGAGCGGGGAGCGGGGGAGCGGTATACTTACAGTCCGTGCGGCTCCCGGGGCGCTCCAGAATAACGTCAGAGCGCCCCATGCGCATGGATGACGTGATCCATGCGATCACGTGATCCATGCGCTTGGGGCGCCCTGACGTCACTCTGGAGCGCCCGGGGAGCCGCACGGACGGTAAGTATGCTGCTCCCCCGCTCCCCGCTACACTTACCATGGCTGTCAGGACTTTAGCGTCCCGGCAGCCATGGTAACCACTCTGAAAAAGCTAAATGTCGGCTCCGGCAATGCGCCGAAACGACGTTTAGCTTAAGGCCGGATCCGGATCAATGCCTTCCAATGGGCATTAATTCCGGATCCGGCCTTGCGGCAAGTGTTCCGGATTTTTGGCCGGAGCAAAAAGCGCAGCATGCTGCGGTATTTTCTCCGGCCAACAAACGTTCCGTACCGGAACTGAAGACATCCTGATGCATCCTGAACGGATTTCTCTCCATTCAGAATGCATTAGGATAATCCTGATCAGGATTCTTCCGGCATAGAGCCCCGACGACGGAACTCTATGCCGGAAGACAATAACGCAGGTGTGAAAGAGCCCTTAGTTTGTCCTTCTGGCGCTTTAAAGTTCGTAGTAGGTTGTGGATGTTCCTTGTGGATGTTCCGCCATGTGCAGGACTGGATGTTCTCCGGCATTGGGACGTCTTTTTCGGTTGGCATTCTTTTGATTTCTCTTTGTAGTCTTCCGAATAAATCCGGCAAATCCCTTTCGAAGTAGGTCCGTCCTAAGTCAGCCTCTGCTCCTCTGGTCGGCCGTTGGTCCCCCATCGGCCGAACAAATATAAGACAGAGATATAGGGAAAAAAGAAGAGGGGATTAGTCGCAGACTTTAAAACTCTAACAAAAACTCAATCCATCAAACACCCTCCAAATCTCAAAACTCATGAGAACAGAGCCCTAAAAGCCCTAAAGAGTAATAACGACATAATCATAAAAAACGCCGATAAGGGTGGAGGAGTCGTTATCATGGACCGCAGTTATTACTTAGCGGAAGCCAATAGAATCTTGTCGGACGACCACTACTACAGGACAATTTCAAGTGACCCAACACCCAATTTTAAAAAGGATCTCCAGTCACTAATAGACTCAGGTTTCTCTTCTGGAATCATAAACAAAAAAGAGAAAGCGTTCCTGTATAACAATCACTCCACAACAGCCCGTTTTTATTTTCTACCTAAGATACACAAATCCCTAGAAAATCCCCCAGGGAGACCTATAATATCCGGCATCGACTCCCTCACATCCAACCTATCGGCCTATGTAGATAGTTTCCTGCAAAAATTTGTCATCAAACTTCCCTCGTATCTCCGAGATTCCTCACACCTAATCAGTATTTTAGACACGGTCCAATGGAAAACCAATTACCATTGGGTAACATTAGATGTAAGCTCTCTATACAGCAATATACAACATGATTTAGGCCTCCAAGCAATCGAACATTTTTTATCCATGGATCATGAAATGCCTTCAGTTCAAAAGGATTTCATTCTCAAGTCCATCCACTTCATCCTTCACCACAATTTCTTTACCCTCAACGAAAATTTTTATCTACAAATAAAGGGGACAGCAATGGGGACAAAATTTGCGCCCTCTTATGCCAATCTTTTTGTAGGCCTTTTTGAGGAAAAGTTAGGCCTCCTCTCCCACGACCAGATCATTTTTTATAAAAGATACATTGATGACATCATACTAATCTGGGATGGAGGAAAAGATGAAATAGTCAATTTCATCAAGGAGCTAAACACCAACAACTGGGGCTTACAATTCAGCTCCGAACATGACCCTCAGGAAGCTATATTCCTAGACATACACATCAAAACCCTCTCAAACAAAATCACAACCAGAACACATTTCAAAAAAGTCGATGCGAATAGCTATCTTGAATATTCCAGCTGCCATTACTCCAAATGGAAAAACAACATTCCATTTGGCCAAATGAAAAGGATCAGAAGAAACTGCTCAAATGACCAAGTAATGAGGGAACAATTAAACATCATCAAAAACAGATTCAAAGAAAAAGGCTATCCGAAGGGACTGATCAATGCCACTGCAAAGAAAGTGTGCACCCTAAACCAAAAAGTCACCCTCCAACCCACCCGACCGAAAATTACAACCAATGAGAAATACCAATATAACCTAATCACCCGTTTTAATGCCAAACATAAAAACATCAGACAGATTCTGAATAAACATTGGGGTATCCTTCTTAACCCCTTAAGGACTTAGGACGTACCGGTACGGCATGGGTCCCGAATCCTTAAGGACCCATGACGTACCGGTACGTCATGGCTTTAATTTGCTATTCCGGCGCCGCGGGGGTTAATCGGAACGGGATTTCAGCTGAAATCATTCAGCCGGCATCCCGTAACAATGCATGGGGGGGGGGGGTCATTTGACCCCCCCGTATCGACGATCGCAGAAAACCGCAGGTCAATTCAGACCTGCGGTTTTCTGCGTTTCCGGTCCATTCGGGTGTCCTGTGACCCGATGAACTGGAAAAAGACTGCGATCGGTGGCGTAATTATACACCACCTATCGCAGTCCGAGGATTTGGAGAGGCGGTGCTGGCCCTGGTGCTGAACACTGCTGTCCAGGGTGCTGATTGGTGCAGGGGGGAGAGGCGCGAGATTCAAACTTCCTGCGCTCCTCTCTCCCCTCCTCTTCCTGTCCAGCACCCTGACCGTGCAGCACCGTCCAGCGTCCAGCTCCTGAGTCCCCCTAATCGTAATCCATCACCCTCCTGCACCCATCGCCACCCAGGTAGGTTAGGGTCAGTGAGGGAGAGGCACCGTTAGGAAGGGAAAGAATGGAAAAGTTAGGGAAAAAAAAACTAAAAACTTTTACACTAAACTTTCTTTTCTTTCTTTCTGATCCATCTATCAGACCCCAGACCCCCTCCTGCCACTTGCCCAGCCCCCCACCGATTTTGCTGGCAATCCTGGAATCCAGATTCCCACAGTGGGGTTTACTGAAATTGACTTTTAGTTTTTTTTCCAGTAACCCACTGGTGAATCTGATGGTGGAGCAGACGAATCTGTACGCCCAACAGTTCGTCGCTCAAAACCCAGGCTCATTTTTGGCTAGACCCGGTGGCTGGACGCCGGTCAGTGCAGCCGAGATGAGGACATTTTGGGGCCTCGTGCTGCATATGGGTCTAGTCCAAAAACCCAGTGTCAGGCAATACTGGAGTGGGGACGTCCTCTACCAGACCCCACTGTACAGTATGGCCATGACACGTCCCCGGTTTGAGGCCATCCGGAAATGTCTGCATTATTCCGATAATGCAGCATGTCCACCCCGAGGTGATCCTGCCTATGACCGGCTGTATAAGATACGGCCGGTCATCGATCACTTTGGGGCCACATTTCAGCAGACCTACGTACCTGGAAGGGAGGTCGCGGTTGATGAGTGTCTCGTTGCGTTCAAGGGGATACTCAGTTTCCGCCAATATATTCCCACAAAGCGGGCGAGGTATGGTGTGAAGCTATACAAAATTTGTGAAAGTACCTCAGGGTACACTTACAAATTTCGTGTGTACGAGGGGCGAGATTCCCGGATTCAACCCCCAGAATGTCCCCCCACTCTGGGTGTTACCGGGAAACTCGTGTGGGACCTTATGTACCCACTGCTGGATAACGGTTACCACTTGTACGTGGACAACTTTTATACCAGCATTCCCTTGTTCAGGTCCCTTGCCGCCAGATCCACGTTCGCTTGTGGGACCGTGCGGAAAAATCAACGCGGCCTCCCTGCCCACCCCCTCCAGGTACCTATCCCCAGGGGTGAGACCCGTGCACTTACCAGTGGAAACCTGTTGCTGGTCAGATATAAGGACAAGAGGGATGTCCTTATGCTGTCCACAATCCACGGTAACAGCACCACCCCTGTCCCTGTGCGAGGTACCGCGGCAACGGTCCTCAAGCCCGATTGTATCGTCGACTACAATCGGTATATGGGAGGAGTTGATCTCTCTGATCAAGTCCTCAAGCCATATAATGCCATGCGCAAAACCCGGGCATGGTACAAAAAAGTTGCGGTCTACTTGGTACAGGTTGCCATGTACAACTCTTTTGTACTATCCCGAAGCGCTGGCAGCACAGGGACATTCCTCCAATTCTATGAGGCAGTCCTCAAAGACCTGATCTTTTCGGACCGGGAAAGAGCAGGCCGGAGTACCTCTGGAAAGAAGGGACGAACCCAAAAAAGATGCAGAGTGTGTCACAAGAGGGGGATACGGAAGGACACCACTACTCAATGTGACACGTGCCCCGATCATCCGGGCCTCTGCATTATCAATTGCTTCAGGGAGTATCACACTTCCATGGAGTACTAAATTTTTATAATCCCCAACAGTCCACTAGAGAACATAAAAAACTATGGCTCTCAGACTTTGGAGACACGGAATCAATTTTTTTTTCCCCAAAAAAATATTAGTTTTAGAGCAGGCATCCTCAAACTGCAGCCCTCCAGATGTTGTAAAACTATAACTCCCAGCATGCCCAGACAACCTACAGCCATCAGCAGGGCATGGTGGGAATTGTAGTTTTACAACATCTGGAGGGCCGCAGTTTTTAGGATGCCTGCTTAGTGTCTCCAAAGTCTGAGAGCCATACATATTGGGCATCGTCGCGTGCGTAAAAGTCGTCGCTATAAAAATAACTTTTGACCAAATGCCTCGGATGAACGGTGTTAAAAATATAAAATAAAAACGGTGCCAAAACACCCATTTTTGGGCAAAATTTCCATTTGAATCCTTTTTGCCGGTAATAAAGCAAGGGTTAACAGCCAAACAAAACTCAATATTTATGGCCCTGATTCTGTAGTTTGCAGAAACACCCCATATGTGGTCGTAAATGGCTATATAGCCGCACGGCAGGGCATAGAACGAAGGGAACTCCATACGGTTTCTGGAAGGCAGATTTTGATGGACAGTTTTTTTTTTGACACCATGTCCCATTAGAAGCCCCCCCTGATGTAGCCTAGAAACTCCAAAAAAGTGACCCCATCTAAGAAACTACACCCCTCAAGGTATTCAAAAGTTACTTTACAAACTATGTTAGCCCTTTAGGTGTTCCACAAAACTAAATAGCGAATGTAGAAACAATTTTAGAATTTCTTTTTTGTTACATTGCCTCAAAAAAGAGTAATATAGAGCAACCAAAAATCATATTTACCCCTAAAATAGTCCCAAAACAACAACCATCTTATCCCGTAGTTTCCTAGATGGGGTCACTTTTATGGAGTTTCTACTCTAGGGGTGAATCAGGGGGCTTGAAAGGGTACATGGTGTAAATAAACCAGTCCAGCAAAATCTGCCTTCTAAAAACCATATGACGTTCCCCTTCTTCTATGTCCTGCCGTTTAGCCAAATAGTAGTTTACGACCACATATGGGGTGTTTTTGCAAACTACAGAATCAGGGCACCTTGAGGGGTGTACTTTCTTAGATGAAGTCACTTTTTTGACATTTCTATTCTAGGGGTGCAACAGGGGGCTTCAAATGGGACATGGTATAAACAAAACCAGTCCTGCAAAATCTGCCTTCCAAAACCCATATGGTGTTCCCCTCCTTCTATGTGCTCCCGTTTGGCCAAACAGTAGTTTACGACCACATATGGGGTGTTTCTGCAAACTACAGAATCAGGGCAACCCATTTTGAGTTTTGTTTGGCAGTTAACCCTTGTTTTACTCCTGGAAAAAATTGATTATATTGGAAAATTTTCCAAAAAATAGAAACTTCTAAATTGTTTCTCAATCTGCCATTTAACTCTTGTGGAAGACCTAAAGGGTTAATACAGTTTGAAAAAACTGTTTTGAATACCTTGAGGGGTGTAGTTTCTAGAATGGGGTCATTTTTGGGAGGTTTCTATTATCTAAGCCTCACAATATGACTTCAAACCTGAACTGGTCCATAAAAATGAATTTTGAAGATTTCTGAAAAATTTCAAAATTTGCTTCTAAACTTCTAAGGCTACTTTCACACTTGCGTTCGGAGCGGATCCGTCTGATGTTTCATCAGACGGATCCGCTCCGATAATGCAGACGTTCGCATCCGTTCAGAACGGATGCGTCTGCATTAAAACTTAGAAAATTTTCGAAGTGTGAAAGTTGTCTGAGCGGATCCGTTCAGACTTTACATTGAAAGTCAATGGGGAACGGATCCGCTTGAAGATTGAGCCATATAGTGTCATCTTCAAGCGGATCCGTCCCCATTGACTTACATTGTAAGTGTGGACGGATCCGCTCGCCTCCGCACAGCCTGGCGGACACCCGAACGCTGCAAGCAGCGTTTAGGTGTCCGCTCACTGAGCGGAGCGGAGGCTGAACGCTGGCAGGCGGATGCATTCTCAGTGGATCCGTCTCCACTGAGAATGCATTGGGGCCAGACGGATGCGTTCGGGGCCGCTCGTGAGCCCCTTCAAACGGTGCGCACGAGCGGACACCCGAACGCTAGTGTGAAAGTAGCCTAAGCCTTGTAACATCCCCAAAAAATAAAATATCATTCCCAAAATGCTACAAACATGAAGTAGACATATGGGGAATGTAAAGTCATCACAATTTTGGGGGGTATTACTATTTATTACAGAGGTAGAGAAACTGAAACTTGCAAAAAATTTTACTTTTTTGACCCAATTTTAGCAGTGTCATGAAGTACAATATGTGACGAAAAAACAATCTCAGAACGGCCTGGGTAAGTCAAAGCGTTTTAAAGTTATGAGCACTTAAAGTGACACTGGTCAGATTTGCAAAAAATGGCCAAGTCCTTAAGGTGAAATAGGGCTGAGTCCTTAAGGGGTTAAAGATCCAATCTTAAGAGACTCCCTACCCAGGCAACCTTCCCTCACATTCAGAAGAGCAAAAACTCTAAAGAATTTAATTGCCCCATCTTGTCCCAAACTACAGACGCAAAAAATGATCCTACCACTAGGGACCACCCAAAATACAAGTAGGATAGGGATACGTAAATGCCAACTCAAAAAGTGCCTATGTTGCACCATGATCACCCATGGGACCAAAGAGCTGCCTCTCAATACACCGAAAGAAGGCCATAACGGAACATGGAACATCAAACAAGACTTACATTGTGGTACAAAACATGTGATATATCTACTAACCTGTCCTTGCAAATTAAAATATGTCGGCAGAACCACACAAACAGTCAGAGAAAGAATGAACGAGCATCGCTCAAACATCAGACGAGGCGTCCTAATCCATAGCGTATCCCGTCACTACTCAGAGAAACATAACAAGGACCCATCAACACTCAAAGTTTCACCTATAGAACACATAACCACCTCTTATCAACAACTCTGCCAGAAAGAAATGCACTGGATCTATCGCCTCAATACATTAACACCTTTTGGATTAAACGAATCGATCAAATACTCAAACTACTAACCAGAACCTCTAAATACCATGATGTCAAGAACAGAATATAATCAGAGAGTGTGTGTGCGGGGTATTTACACATTTATGTGCATATATGTGTGTGTATACGTGTATGTATATATATATATGTATATGTTCGTATGTGTATATATATGCAGTTGAAAACAAAACACAGAAAAAGCTACGTGTATCCCCACATCGCTAACATGCACGGGCTGCGCACACGTGCACAGACACAGCCTCCACCACAAGACCTTCCTCATTCTTCACTTTTTTTTTTCACATATTTCGGTTTATATCTCTTTAAGCATCCTACATACGAAAACATCTAACCGCACATTGGGGATCTGGCATAGATAACATTTTTACATCTTTTACCAATGCTACACATGACTCAATGCTCATTTTTTATCCTTGTTTATATGTATTTTATGTGTATGTGTCTACATATATATGTATGTGTATGTATGTGTGTGTGTATATACATATATATAATATATATATATATGTGTGTGTCTCCTTTAGATCGAAAAACTTGGTTATGTTTTTGGAGAGGCCAACGCACAGTCTGACTAATATTCATTTTACTCTGTTTTATTTTATTTTATTTGCTTTTTAATTTTTCTACTTATGTATGGTATTACCATTTTTTATTCATCCTTTATCTAATTTTTCTACCATATAGTTTTTTTAATAGTTTTTTTACTCTTTACTGTTCACAATTCTTGCGCAATCTCTGTATAAGCTCATGCGAAACACTCCTGGTTCAATGACAGAGTTGAACACAGATCTGTTTACAATTTCTATATATGAAACTTCTGTTTGTATTATTTGTTATTTTCAATTTGCTCTTTACTCTGGAGCAACTCATCGGTGCAAATTCACCCCCTTCCCTTATCCCAACCCTTCTCCTCCCTCCCCTCCTTGCCCATACATACAGAATTAGAGTAAAAAACCTATTAAACACCTTTCAATTGTCACCACCATATATGTCCCCTATCACCATTCCAGACATGCCACCCATATCATTCCTGAAAGTGTACTATTCGTCTTGTACTAGTTGCAAGGCGTTCCACTGTGGAATGCAAACCGGAACTCCCTACTCAGCCGCTCCAAGCGCTCT
This sequence comes from Bufo bufo, assembly GCF_905171765.1. NCBI lineage: Eukaryota > Metazoa > Chordata > Amphibia > Anura > Bufonidae > Bufo > Bufo bufo. The sequence continues at coordinate 251,060,929 of NC_053392.1, forward strand.
AAGCTGGAGCACAACTCCAAACCACGTCACTTCCTTCTAAGCGCCTGCCTTCCTACCTTCCAGGTTCCGGTGCGTTCCACGCTGGAACGCAAACCGGAACTATTCCAAACTCAGCCGGCCGATATGCGCTCCACCCTGGAACGCACACCGGAAGTTACATCACTTCCTCTCCCCGCTGCTGATGCCCTGCAAACAGGTTTTTGCCGCTCTTTTTGAGTATAAATACATGCAAACTATTGTGATTTACTTATGCTCCTGATGAAGGGGATCCTTGGTGACCCCGAAACGCGTTGAGCCTACCTTTACCTTTACCCTACCCTGTGCTAATAAAAAGGAAATTTACCAGACGTTCCAGCTGTGACTGCCGTTTATTTCCAGACGATCTTTTAGGCGACCCAGGCGCAGGAGGAAGCAGAGTGGGTGTTATGTGCTTTATCCCACCCTGCCCCTCCTGGGTGAAGTGAGTTTTTTTACTTGAAAATTTCCATTTGAAAACTGCATTTTAGAAAATTATTTTTCAAAGAGAATACCTTGATTGAAAAATGTATTTTGTTCCCACAGGGGCATTTTTAATGCACCATTTTTAATGTACCATTTTTAATATAATATAATATACCATTTTCAATATACCATCACTATTAATCCTAAAAATAACCCTGCTGGGTTGCACAAGCATCTGGGATTTTTCAATAGTGAATGAGACGACCGCTTGTTTTAGCACTCAACTACCCCCTGTTTGACCATTCCAAAATAAGCAGCTGACTACCTCTGAGGGTTTTGGCGCCGTATACAGGTTTCTTTTTTCCTTGCTTTTGGTTTTTCCTTCATGTACCATGTCCACTTTAGATTAATTCTATCTGGACATTACACCTGTGGCAGCCTTCAACATCCGACACAAAAAAATATATTAATAAAAATATATTAATAAACATATATAAAAAAAAAATAATAATAATAATAATAATAATTTTAAAAAAATAAAAATCAACAAGTATTCACCCGAAATATATTTTGGACCCTAGATACATCATATCACCACGGTCCGTTCCCTTTGGCGCCCTGCCTGGATATCCCAGACTCTCTAGACACCAAGGAGTCTGCGACTAATCCCCTCTTCTTTTTTCCCTATATCTCTGTTTCCTATATAAACAGGCGGGGGGCACAAGAAGCAAAAGTGTAATGAAGATAGCCCAGGAAATTCCCCTGTTGCCAGAACAGAATTGCCAGTCAGTGTCAGCAGTTCGTATCAAGGGGTCGTAAAACATTCAGGCGGATTTTCTCAGTTGCCATACCATTTCTCCATGGAGCTTGAGTTATTCCATTTTCAAAATAATAACGGACAGTTGGGGGATGCCAGGGTAGACCTCTTTCAGATCAAAACAACAAATGGGCATGATTATTTTCTCTAGACCCTGCCTAGGGGATCCCTTTCTGGAATGGATGCTTTCCTCCACAAGTGGGATTTTGCTCTAGCCCATGCCTTCCCTCCTATTACCCTGATTCCGAGAGTCTTGAACATCATGCAATAGTAATTCTAATTGCCCCATTTTGAACAAAGAGAGCTTGGTTTACCTGGCTAAGGGTATTGTCAGTATCAGATCCTTGGATTCTGCCAGAGGTCCACGACCTTCTGTCCCAGGTACCGTTTCTCCATATGCAGATAAAAAGTCCTACATCTGACTGCGTGGAATTTAAAAGGGTCCTTCTAGCTAATAGAGGTTTTCTACCCTTCTTAAAAGTAAGAAAATAATAACCATTTCCATCTATGCTACAGTTTGGAGAAAGTTTTTTTGATTTTGCTGAATTAGAGTTTAAAAATATTCCTTCTCCAGCTCCAATTAATTAGGATTCTGAAATTCTTATAAAGGGTCTTACACTAAGGGTTAGGTGGTAGTACCCAAGTCCATGTTTCGGCTCTTTTCCATCTGAGGGTTTCTAGATTTTTTAGATCAGTCAGCAGATCTACCCTGAGGATTACCTCAAAATTTCCTCCCTGGGACCTGAATCTAGTTTTAAAACCTCCTTTTGAGCCTATTGATACCATTTCCATCAAATGTCTAACTTTTAAATTGTGCCTCTTAGTTGCTTTGGCCTCAGCGTGTAGGGTTAGTGAACTTCAGGCCATTTCTGACAAACCCCCATATACTTACAGTTTGGAGGATACAGTCTTAATATGTCCTGATCTGGCTTGTCTCCCAAAATGTGGCTTCAGAATTTCACAGGTCCCAGGAGATTGTACTTCTAAACTTTTATGACAACCCTAGTAGAGATTAGGAAAGGTCTCTTCACTCTTTGGATGTTAAAAGATGTCTTGTTCTTGTTCAATCGAGTCTTCCTCGATGTTTATTCTCTTTCAGGGAAGGAATAAGGAAAATGAAGGCTCTAAGAACTCATTGCCAAGGTGGATTACTACAGCTTCTGGTGGATCTCTTCCTGAGGGTCTTAGGCTGGGTTCACACCTGAGCGTTTTACAGCGCATTCCTACGCGCTGTAAAACGCTCAACAGGCAAAAACCAATGTTTCCCTATGGGCATGGTTCTCACCTGAGCGTTTTACAGTGCGTACGAATGCGCTGTAAAACGCCCTACGCCCCAAGAAGTACAGGAGCTTCTTTGGGGCGTATTGTCACGCGTATTGTGGCAGTTTCGCGCGTTTCCAAAATACAAAAACGCCCCAAAATACGCCTCAAAAACGCCTGTAAAAAGCGCTTATCGAATACGCTCAGGTGTGAACCCAGCCTTAGGGCTCATTCCACCAAGGCAGGGAGGGCCTCTGTTGCCATTGAAGACATTTCTAACGCTGCAACCTGGTATTCTCCTTCTACCTTCTTTAACAATATAGACTGGAGTTAAACTCTATCCCTCTGACCTATCTTTTTGTAAAAAAGTGATTTCCGCTATTGAACCACCCTAATTGATTCCTTGATTACTTGCTCTCGTGGTGCTGTTGGGTGAAGGGAAAAATGAAATTTACTCTAACCTGTAATTGGGTTTCCAGCCCCCTTAGGTGTACAGTTGTGTTCAAAATAATAGCATAGGATTTTGCTTTCCTTTGAATCACTTAACTAATATTTAGTTGTATAACCACTGTTTGAGAACTGCTGTACATCTGTGTTGCATGGAGTCAACCAACTGCTGGCACCTGTTAACAGGTATTCCAGCCTAGGATGATTGGACCACATTCTACAGTTCTTCTCTATTTCTTGGTTTTGCCTCAGAAACTGCATTTTTGACGTCACCCCACAAGTTTTCTATTGGATTAAGATCCAGGGATTGGGCTGGCCACTCCATAACGTCAATCTTCTTGGTCTGGAACCAAGATGTTGGAACACCCACCAGTCAACGTGCAACAAGACAACGAACCCAAAACACATTTCAAGGGCATTTCCTCATAAGGCAGCATGACCTCTTCAAGTATTCTGATGTATTCAAACTTATCCATGATCCCTGGTATGCGATAAATAGGCCCAACACCTTTGTATGAGAAACATTCCCATATCATGATGCTTGCGCCACCATGCTTCACTTTCTTCACAGTGTACTGTGGCTTGAATTCAGTGTTTGGGGGACATCTGACAAACTGTCTCCGGCCACTAGAGCCAAAAAAACTATCTTACTTTCATCAGTCCACAAAATGTCTCTTTAGGTCAGTCAATGTGCTCTTTGGCAAATTGTAACCTCTTCAGCACATGGCTTGGCTTCACATAGGCGTCTTCTAATTGTAACAGGTAACTTTAGACCTTCTTTGATCTTCCTGGAGCTGATTGTTGGCTGAGTGCTTGCCATTTTGGCTATACTTCTATCCATTCGAATGGTAGTTTTTTGCTTTCTTCCACGTCTTTCAGGTTTTGGTTGCCATTTTAAAGTATTTGCGATCATTTTAGCTGAGCAGCCTATCATTTTCTGCACTTCTTTATAGGTTTTCCCCTCTCCAATTAACTTTTTAATCAAGGTATGCTGTTCTTCTGAACAATGTCTGGAACAACCCATTTTCCATTTCAGAGAGAAATGCACTGTAATCAGCATGTACAACATTTGCTGCCTTCCTTCCTTAAATAAGGGCAATAATTGCCACCTGTTTTTCAAAGAATTTATGACCTCACTCATTGAACTCCACACTGCTATTATTTTGAACATGCCCCTTTCAATAAGTGATTGAATTACAGAGAATCAGCAGCATGCATGTCATGACTGTTGGATTTCTATTACTCTACTACACCTGCTAGTAAATTATTTGCCATGTAGAAATATCATTTCTACCAAAAACAGTGATTGATCAGGTTAGCGATGTCTGACTGCTATTATTTTGAACACAACTGTACCTCACAAGTTTTTTTGTTTTGTTTTTTGCAACAAAGTAAAATTGGTAGATAAAATATTGATTAAAGGTTAGCGGAGTTCCTTTCATGCTTGGGAATTCACTGATGTGAGAGAAGAGCCTTTGCATTTTTAAGGCTACTTTCACACTCGTGTTTTGGCTTTCCGTTTGTGAGATCTGTTCAGGGCTCTCACAACCGGTCCAAAATGGATCAGTTTTGCCCTAATGCATTCTGAATGGAAAAGGATCCACTCAGAATGCATCAGTTTGCCTCCGATCAGTCTCCATTCCGCTTTGGAGTCGGACACCGCTGCCTGCTTGACGAAACTGAGCCAAGCGGATCCGTCCTGGCACATAATGTAAGTCAAAGGGGATGGATCAGTTTTCTCTGACACAATCTAGCACAATAGAAAACGGATCCCATTGACTTTCTCTGGAGTTCATGACGGATCCGTCTTGGCTATGTTACAGATAATACAAACTGATCCGTTCATGACTGATGCATGTGGTTTTATTATTGTATCAGATCCGTTTTTGCAGATCCATGACGGATCCGTCCAAAACGCAAGTGTGAAAGTAGCCTAAGCTGCAAGTTTCCTGTCTGTGGTGCGGATCCTCTCTCTTGTGGTGCCTTAATGGGATCTGGAAACTCCAATTACTGGTAAGAGTAATCTTCATTTCTCGCCCATATTCCTTGGGGGACACAGGAAACCATGGGTATAGCTCTGCTCCCTAGGAGGCGTGACACTAAGTGAAAGCTGTAAGCCCCTCCTCCATCAGCTATACCCTTCAGCCTGGAGAAGAGACTGCCAGTGTTTGCTTAGTGTCCAAGGAGGCAAGACACCCCCTGCTTATGCAGGGTTGTTTTCCTATAATTTTATTTTTGCGTTTTTTGTTGTTTTAATTCGATTTTTTTTCTACTTACAGGGACAACAGAGGCGCATTAGACCCCTCTGTTTCTCCCGGGGTTGAGTTGCGCCAGTGCCGGTAATTCCGCACTGCCGCCTCCCCCACAGAAGACAAGGTGGACCAGGGCAGCCTCGCTCCCCTGCGTCCCGCCAGCTCAAGGGTCGCCCGCACGCCAAGTCCCTCCCCCGGCTTCCTGCCACTGCGGTGCCAGTAGCTGAAGGGGCGACCCTGCTGGATGGATTGAGGGCGAAGACAGCGTATGGTGAGAGTGGCTGCTCCAGCCTCCCCTTCCTTCCTCCCACCGCTGCTACATCCACCCCCCCCCCCATGGGCATATCGTACCGGCAACCTTACCGGGTATCATTTGGGGGGGACTTTATCTGGGCAAAATCCTTTATTTAGCGGCAGGGCACGAACTCTGCCTTCAGGGGACGGCTGTATGCAGGAGGCCGTCTGCCACATCAGGCGCGGCGGGGGCCGTTTTCTTGGCGCGAACGGCGCCATTTCATCTGGCCGGCACTCATCCACCTCGGGGGTTAAAATCACTTTGCCGCGCGCGCGCGGCTCTGCGTCTCTTTCAGCGCGGCAAGGGGTGGGCGGAGCTTCACAGCGCTCCGCTACTTCCGGTTTCGTCGGGCTCCACATCGCATAGTGCTGCGTGGAATCCTCTCTGCGTCCGATCCTGAAGCTATTCATCCCCGTGCCTGCTGCCTCTCCTCCACAGCCTCCTTCAGTCTGCTCCCCTTGCTGCTGCCGCTTGCATCATCCGGGTCTGGTAGGACTGTTAACCCCCTCCGTGCCACCAGTACTGTTGTTGGGTGTAATCCCCGTTCCTTTTGCCCTGGGGTCTCCCACTTTAAGGCAACATTTTTTCTACCATGTCAGACCCTTCTGCAGCCGCCAAGCCTTGGTACCATGCCTGTACTGCTTGTAGGGAACCCTTTCCCCGGGGGCAGTCTGATCCGCACTGTCCTGCATGCCGAGTTCCACCGCAGCCTCAATCGCCCGCTGTGTCGCTCCCTGCTTCCTCTGACCCGCATGACTGGGCTAGATCCCTGTCCCAGGCCGTGGAAAGCCTCACTCATGTCGTGGGCCGCCTAATAGACAGGCCGCCTACCCCGCAGGACGCCACTCTTACTGTCGCGCCCTCCGGGTCCACCGCTTCTGCCGCTGCAGCGGGTTCACCCCTTCTTAGTGACCCCTCCCGAGCTAGGCACTCTCAGAAGCGTCTTAGAGTAGAGCGAGCCTCCTCCTCGGATGCCTCCCTCTCCCCGCCACGCGTGCGCACTCAGACGAGCCTCTCCTCTCCAAAGGATTCGCTCTCTGAAGGTGAATTGGCGGTTTCAGATTTGGAAATGGACTCGGCCCTGCCGTCCAAGCTAGCCTCTGCGATGGGTCAACTCATCTCGGATATTCGTGACACCTTTAAGGTGCAAGATGACCCCCCCTAGCTCTGACGCAGCTAGCGTCTCCTTTATCAGACCCAGGCAGGCCTCAAAAGTCTTTCCAATCCACTCTGATTTCTCCTCCGTGGTGTCTAAGGCTTGGGCTCGCCCGGACGCCCGTTTTGTCAATCCCAAGAAGCTGGACATTTGCTATCCTTTTCCAGCCGATGTCGTGGCCACCTGGTCGTCCCCACCCAAGGTGGACCCCCCTGTGGCCCGTCTGTCAAAGAACACGGCCATCCCTGTTCCCGACGGGTCCTCTCTTCAGTCAGCGGAGGACCGTCGCATGGAGACCCTTTCCAAGGGCATTTTTGCTGCCTCCGGTTCTGCTCTCAGACCGGTTTTTTGCCTCTGCTTGGGCAGGTAAAGCAATCTCTGCTTGGGGTGCGCAGCTGGAACAGGAGTTGGACTCGGACGTCCCCATCCAGGACCTACGTTCCTTGGCCCAGCTTATTATTCGGGCCGGGAATTTTGTTTGTGAGGCCTCCCTTGATGCGGGAGCCCTTATTGCACGCTCCTCCGCCCTGGCGGTTTCCGTCAGGAGGGAGCTCTGGCTGAAGGTTTGGAAAGCAGACGCTGCCTCCAAACGTTCCTTGGCGGGGCTACCGTTTGCGGGTTCCCGCCTTTTCGGGGTCCGCCTAGACGAGCTTATTTCGGAGGCCACGGGTGGTAAAAGCACCCATCTTCCTCAACCCCAAGCCAGGGGCGCCCCCCGCGGACGCCCCGGTGCGTCTCGTTTTCGGTCCTCCCGCAGGACCTCTGTGGCTCCCCCCGCAGCTGCCGCTTCGGCCCCTCCCCAGGATAAGCGTAGGAAGCCGTTTTTTCGGGCACAGCCCTCCTGGCACAGGCCGCAGGCTGCCTGCACACCCGCAGCAAAGCAGTCCTCTGCCTGAAGGCGCGCCCCCACCCACCCGGGTGGGGGGCCGGCTCCTCCTTTTCAGGGACATCTGGATGGCTCACGTCTCCGACGCCTGGGCTCTCGAAATTGTGTCCTCAGGATACAAAATCGAATTTGCGTCCTTCCCTCCAGATCGGTTCTTTCGCTCCCGCCCCCCGCGGGACCCGAAAAGCGCGGCTGCGTTCTCCGCGGCTGTTCAAGCCTTACTGGACAGGGGGGTGATTACCCCCGTTCCTCTAGAGGAAAGGTTCCAAGGGTTCTATTCGAACCTCTTTGTAGTTCCCAAGAAGGGAGGTTCGGTGCGGCCCATTTTGGACCTCAAAAAGCTCAACCGTTTTCTCCTCCTTCGACGGTTTCGGATGGAGTCCCTCCGTTCCGCGGTGGCTTCCCTGGAGCAGGGAGATTTCATGTCTTCCATCGATATACAGGATGCCTACCTCCATGTTCCGGTAGCCCGGTGTCACCATCGCTTCCTCCGATTCGCCGTGGGGGACCTCCACTTCCAATTTGTCGCCCTTCCCTTTGGGCTGGCAACAGCCCCCCGGGTGTTCACCAAGGTCCTGGCCCCGGTTTTGGCCTTACTCCGTTCCAGGGGTGTTTTTCTGCTACCGTACTTGGACGATATCCTCATCAAGGCTCCGTCCCTTTCCCAAGCGGTTGCCAGCGTGGATCTCACTCTAGAGACTCTGGCGAGATTCGGTTGGGTCATCAACTTCCCCAAGTCCTCCCTTCCTCCCGCCAGACAACTGGTCTTCCTGGGAATGCTTTTAGACACGGAAGCGGCGGAGGTACGTCTTCCCTCGGAAAAACGACTGACCCTCCGTCGGGCGATTCGGGGTCTCCTTCTCCACCGTCGACCGTCCTTCCGCTTCTGCATGCGGGTCTTGGGGCAGATGGTTGCCTGCTTCGAGGCGATCCCATTTGCGCAGTTTCACTCCCGCCCTCTCCAACGGGCGATCCTCTCCTCCTGGGACAAATCGCCGGAGTCTCTGGATCATCCCTTCCATCTATCGCCTCCGATGCGGTCATCTCTCCGCTGGTGGTTGCAGTCCCCTCTTCTGGGCAGGTCCTTTCTGCCGCTCAACTGGTTGGTGGTTACAACCGATGCCAGTCTCTTGGGCTGGGGAGGCGTGTTTCCTCCCCGATCCGTCCAGGGCATTTGGTCTCCATCGGAGTCCAAACTCTCGATCAATGTCCTGGAGCTGAGAGCGGCCCTTCTGTCTCTGCGACACTGGACTCATCTGCTGAAGGGTCATCCAGTTCGTGTGCAATCGGACAATGCGGGAGGTCACCAGCATTCTCCGTTGGGCGGAAGCCCACGTCCCGGCCCTATCTGCAATTTTTATTCCAGGGGTGGACAATTGGGCGGCGGACTTCCTCAGTCGCACCACCGTCGACCCCGGCGAGTGGTCTCTTCACCCGGAGGTGTTCGAGGCCATTTGCCTTCGTTGGGGCATACCGGACGTGGACCTCATGGCCTCCAAATTCAATCACAAGGTCCCCGCCTATCTGTCCAGGGCCAGGGATCCGGGAGCCTGCGGAGCCGACGCCCTCGTTCTTCCTTGGCGAGGCTTCGCGCGTCCATACATATTCCCTCCTATCCCACTCCTGCCCAAGGTCCTTCGGAAGATCGCGGCGGAAGGCGTCTCGGTGATTCTGGTCGCTCCGGACTGGCCCCGCCGGTCTTGGTATGCCGACCTCATGCTGCTCCTGGCAGACGCGCCCTGGCCGCTGCCCGCCAGGGAAGATCTTCTCTCTCAGGGACCAATCTTCCACCCGCGTTTAAGGTCCCTACGTTTGACGGCGTGGTTGTTGAGACCACCGTCCTGACACGTAGGGGTTTTTCTGCGGACGTCGTCCGCACCATGATCCGCCCTCTTCTAGGATCTATTATAGGACCTGGAGGACCTATTTGGGGTTCTGTGCCGATCTGGGGATTCCTCAGCTCCGCTTTTCTCTCCCCACCGTTTTGTCCTTCCTGCAGAGCGGACTTGCCCAAGGTCTGGGCCTTAGTTCTTTGAAGGGTCAGGTGTCTGCGCTGTCCATTTTGTTTCAGCGCCCACTGGCCCCCCTTGGTCCTGTCAAGACCTTCCTTCAGGGCGTGGCTCACGCGGTTCCCCCGTACCGCCCTCTGGTACCGCCCTGGGACCTGAACCTGGTTCTCTCAGCGCTCCAGGCTTCTCCTTTCGAGCCTCTGCGGACGGTTTCCTTGCGACTTCTGTCCTGCAAGGTTATTTTCCTGGTAGCCGTCACCTCTCTTCGGAGGGTGTCCGAATTGGCTGCACTCTCCACCAGGACAAGGTAGTTCTTCGTCCGGTCCCTTCCTTCCTTCCTAAGGTGGTCTCCGCCTTTCATCTGAACGAGGACATCGTTCTCCCCTCTTTGTGTCCTTCCCCTTCCCACCCGCGGGAGAGGAAGCTTCATCGCCTGGACGTTGTCAGGGCGCTCAAGGTTTACCTGGAGGTAACCAGCTCTTTCAGGCATACTGACTCGCTCTTTGTGGTCCTGGAGGGGTCGCGCAGAGGGATGGCGGCATCCAAAGTTGCTATCGCCCGTTTTGTCAAGATGGCTGTTACTGAGGCTTATCTCGCCAAGGGCAAGGTTCCGCCCCTCGGTGTTACCGCTCACTCCACTAGAGCGGTCGGGGCTTCCTGGGCTCAGAGGAATCGGGCTTCTACGGAGCAGATTTGCAAGGCGGCCACTTGGTCCTCCTTGCACACCTTCACCAAGTTCTACAGGGTGCATACTCATGCGTCGGCTGACGCTGCTTTAGGCCGTCTGGTGTTGCAGGCGGCAGTTGATTGATGCCTCTGGTGTTGGTCTAGTTTGTTCTGGTCCCTCCCTTCTGGGACTGCTCTGGAACGTCCCATGGTTTCCTGTGTCCCCCAAGGAATATGGGCGAGAAAAGGAGACTTTTGTATTACTTACCAGTAAAGTCTCTTTCTCGCTCTTCCTTGGGGGACACAGCACCCGCCCTTCATTTGGGTTACAGTTGTGGTTCCGGCTTGGTTGCCCCCGTTGGGGCTCGACAGTTCTTTTTTCCGGTTGGTGGTTATCTTTCACTACTTGGACACGCAACTGGCAGTCTCTTCTCCAGGCTGAAGGGTATAGCTGATGGAGGAGGGGCTTACAGCTTTCACTTAGTGTCACGCCTCCTAGGGAGCAGAGCTATACCCATGGTTTCCTGTGTCCCCCAAGGAAGAGCGAGAAAGAGACTTTACTGGTAAGTAATACAAAAGTCTCCTTTTTAGCTACAGTTATTAGTTTTAACAATAGCATAGCGGACTTTGTGTATGTAACATAAAAAAAAAAAAGATATAGTTATTAGTTTAGCAATAGTTAGTGTAGGTGGTCATTTGTGTGTAAAATATACAAATCCACACACATTTTTTCATTTATAAAAAAAAAAAGCTATAGTCAGAATAAGTTTTTTGTGGGCACAACTTATACAAATACAGTGGCGTGCTAAGGGGGGTTTGCAGGGGGATGACAGTCTGCCCTGGGTGCCTTCTCTTAGGGGGGGTGCCAGAACCCCCTGGGAGCTACAGTCCCGTCACTCACTGACCACTCAGCTCCCCAAGCTCCTTCTCTCCCGCCCTGAATGGTGAAGCAGGAAGCCATCTTCTCCCTGCTCCACCATTCAGTCTGTAGACACAAGCCATGCAGGCTTGTGTGGGAGGAGCCTGCAACCCAGGATTCTGCCTGTTCTCCTCCCACACAGTGCTGCAGAACGATCTGTACTTGTAGGGGAGAGCTAGATGTTAGCATCAGGAACAGGACAAGTTCAGTAGTTACTGATTTTTTTTTATTTTTTTTTTTAACACAGGGCATAACTACCTTGAGGGTGCACACATCTAGACAAAACTACTGTGAAGGTTGTGAAGAGTGCAATACTGCTGTGAGGTGGTACCATTGGGGGCTGGTGCCAGAGAAAGGACCCGCCCTGCATGCCATACACTTTAGGAACGCCACTACACAGATACACATGTCTTCTTTCAAAAAAATAAAAACGTCTACTTTTTCATAAACTTTTAGTAATAGTATAGCAGTCTTTTGTGTGAGATTATACACATAGGCATTTTCTTCCGTAAATATTGTTTAGTAGCATTAACGTATAGTGGTCTTTTGTATACATCATATAACAGTCTATATTAGAGAGGAGCTAAACTTTTGAGATTTGGTTTGCTGTTGAATTTTTAGGACCGAAATTGATTTGTCCTGAATAGGGATGAGCAAACTTCTGTTTTCAAGTTCGGCGTACTCCGTTCTCCGCTACGCGAGAGCAAACTCTACTAAATGGTACAGCAGCGACTGCATTTACAGCATCTTGGGCAGGTGGTAGTTCAGCTTGTGGACAAGATCATTGTTGGTCAAGAATAGTTTTTTCATGGCCACACATTCCGTTATGGATGTCTCGCCATGGAGCAGAGGACATGGAGGAGGAGTTTTAGAGGGAGAAGAAGAAGCTGATAATTATGCCAAGGTCACCTTATAGCTTAGGGATGATGTCTGGCTGCCACAAAAACCAGGAGGAGGACAGACTTGTTCTGACTGGGAATACTGGCCAGTTATATTTTCCAAAAGGATCTGGTGATGCTGACTCGTGCTGCAATAGAGCTCTGATACCTATATTTGAGTTCGAGTGCCCACAGCTTATTTTAATCCTGCAGATCTTCCACACAGCTGTGGTTTTGTGTGGCAACCCTGTGGAGAAAAAAAACACTATACAGGAGTTGCTCGCACAGAGCTAGCAAAAGCCGGGCTTGGCATAGGTCTAGCACATTTTGCGCCTGCGCCCACAATATTAGCAGCATCAACATTTCCCAAGCTGACGACAATGTAAGCAGATCTGGCCCTGCCAGTTCTTTTGGAGGTTTCGGTCATATAATGCCTCCACTCTTTTACCACTGCACCCACTACCCTACTCTTCAGATTTCTCAGCCTCCTCTTGGCTCCCAGGTCCTGTCCAACATACAATTATCATTGGGTTCTCACCCTCCATGCAACTTTTATCAGATTATGAGCTCTTTGGTTCTCCCTATGAGTTCTCCCTTCTGGAAGCGGTTCCCTATGAGTCAAAGTCCAAGCTTTCAACAAGCCTTGGAACACAACAAGGGAAAATAGCCAAGCCAAATATCCATGCACAGTGCTGAGTGAAGAAACAAGGGAGTTTTTGGAGGCGCTGCGAAGGATGAAAACTTTATTGGTGACAAAAGAACGTGTTTTAGGATCGGGTAAGTACATCACTACTTAAAGGGGTTGTCCGAGACCAAATGTTAAAAAAAAAAGTTTACTCAATGTACATCTAAATTAAGGCCTCTATATATTTTCAGCTATTTTCGCCACTTCTATGTGGCTCCAACGGTCCCCCACTCATTGTTTATATATCTGTTTATCTTTCCCTAACTTCCGGCTGCACTGCTCTGTGGGTCCTGGGGCAGCACAGCATTAGGTAGTTACAGCCATCTCTCTACTCCGCTGTAACTTCGCCCCCTCATCAATATTCACCTCCATTCATTATCTCACCGGACTGGCAGGGCGGGGCTTAGCGCAATGTCGGCCAGCCTAGTTACCGCCCCTCCATCCACTCTGCATACATTACTTATGCTGCCAGTGACGTCACCGGGCTCCCTGAGCAGCGGAAGAGGAAGATTTTCTTGCCTGCAAGGGACCCAGTATGTCAACAAGGAGAAGAAAACAGTAACTTCCGGCCATGAATTTCAAAGATGAAAATGGGGCTGCAGAAATCTGTGCCAAAAGGTACTACATGCTTGTATGTAATGTGTATCTCCACACTTGTACTATTAGAGCAATGTCCCCAATCCCGGACATCCCCTTTAAGGCTACTTTTACACTTGCGGCAGGACGGATCTGACAGGCTGTTTTCCCCCTCTCGGATCCGTCCTGCCGCTATTTCGCCATGGGGACGGGGGCGGAGCTCCGGCACAGCACGACAAAAGCCGCCGGACTAAAAAGTCCTGCATGTCCGACTTTTTAGTCCAGCGGCTTTCGCCGTGCTGCGCCGGAGCTCCGCCCCCATTATAGTCAATGGGGACGGAGCGGCGGCACGGCGAAATAGCGGCAGGACGGATCCGACAGGGTGAACAGCATGTCGGATCCGTCCTGCCGCAAGTGTGAAAGTACCCTAACACAAACAAAGTTTACAAAGTGTTATTGTGGTTAAAACACAATGCAAAAGGAAAGGGTTGGAAACAGAAGAAACTACCTCTCGTTAGTGATTGGCCATGGGCAATAGCACTGGGATATTGTAGCTTTGCTATTTTAGTGGTTCACCAGATAATGTTAAAAAAATATCATAAAAATAGGAATAAAAAGAAGTACCAAAGAACATTCTATATAATGAACATCAGTAGATTACTGTATAATAAATTAGAAAAATGAGTTAATAAGGTTGAAAAGACTAAAATTAATTAGGAGAGCACCAATTATAAACTAGTAGATACTCTACCACAAATTCTAAACCTTGTTATAATATTGAGGGTCAATAGAGGGCAACACAAGACCTGTAATAGAAACAAGTGTATTGAGCAAAAGTAAAATACTTGAACATTATTTACACTACTCACAAAAAGCTGGGGATATTTGGCTTGTGGGTGAAATTTCAGGATGAACCTAAAATGCACTCTAACCTTTAGAGAAGGTCACATTAAGTTCACCTGTAAACTTTTGAATGCATTGTTTCAGTACTTTTTGCACAACTTGCTGTTCTCTAATAAGGAGCTCAACAGCAATATTCACAACAAATGTTTGATCCATGAATCGCCCAATACATTTTCTGGTTTAATTAGAATTGGTATTTAAACAGTCCTCCTCATCATCATGCTGTTTCCACTTTGACATAATGAGACCAAGATAACACCTAACAATTGAGCAACAGTACCATGCCATTGCGAGGCTTCAAGCAGGATGTTCTCAGACAGAAGTGACCACCGAGCTTAGAGTGTCATCAGCAGGTTGCAACAGAGATAGAGAGAGACTAGAAGAGTCACAGAAAGGCATAGAAGTGGACGTCCTTTGGCCACATCCCACACTGATGATCGCCTCATTGTGAACAATGCCCTGTGGAACCAGATTATGAATGCCACACAACTCCAGGCACATTTAAGGGAGATGAGAGGCACCCAAGTGGCACGTCAGACTATTAAAAACTGTTTACATCAGCATGGTCTGCATGCTAGATGACCTGCAAAGGGTACCTGACCACAGGCGTCATGGTCTTACATGGGCCAGGGAGCATCTATGCAGGGAAAGTCCATTCACCCCGAGCAGAAATGATGGCCACCAACAATGTTGTTGACGTCGAGAGCGCTATGCATCAGCCACGGTTTGCCTTTGGTGGTGGTGTTACAGTGTGGGCATGTGTGTCTAGTCAATACAGAACTACCCTACACTTTGTGAATGATACAGTGACAAGCCCATACTACGTGAATAACATCATTAATCCAGACATTGTGCCTCTGCATGAACAACACAGGCCTAATTTCATCTTCATGGATGACAATGCGCCAGCTCATCAAGGTTGCATCATTTAGGGAATGGCCGCTGGAGACTGGGGTACCTCAAATGGAGTAGCCTGCACTTCCTTCAGACCTGAATGCCTCTGAAAATATATGGGATCAGCTGAGTTGCTGTGTAGAAGCTTGTAACTCTGTACCCCCGAACCTCAATGACCTGAGGGCTGCCCTTCAAAAAGAGTGGGATGCCATGCCTCAGCAGACAATAAGTTGACTTGTGAACAGCATTAGAGGTCGTTGTCAAGCTGCAATTGATACTCAAGGCCACATGGCAAGTTATTGAGACATTGACATTTTCTGTGGGGGTATACACACCATTGTTGTTAGCTTTTGTATCAATACATTGTTTGAGATGAAGATATCACCATTGCATTTTCTGTGGGGGTATACACACCATTGTTGTTGGCTTTTGTATCAATACATTGTTTGAGATGAAGATATCACCATTGCATGCTTCTACTTAAATGCCCTACTTTCATGATATAATATCACTGTAGCATGAACTTTTTACATAAATTTCACCAACTTTTTACGAGTAGTGTATATATGTGTGTATGTACAGTCGTGGCCAAAAGTTTTGAGAATTACATAAATATTGGAAATTGGAAAAGTTGCTGCTTAAGTTTTTATAATAGCAATTTGCATATACTCCAGAATGTTATGAAGAGTGATTAGAGGAATTGCATAGTCCTTCTTTGCCATGAAAATTAACTTAATCCCAAAAAAACCTTTCCACTGCATTTCATTGCTGTCATTAAAGGACCTGCTGAGATCATTTCAGTAATCGTCTTGTTAACTCAGGTGAGAATGTTGACGAGCACAAGGCTGGAGATCATTATGTCAGGCTGATTGGGTTAAAATGGCAGACTTGACATGTTAAAAGGAGGGTGATGCTTGAAATCATTGTTCTTCCATTGTTAACCATGGTGACCTGCAAAGAAACACGTGCAGCCATCATTGTGTTGCATAAAAATGGCTTCACAGGCAAGGATATTGTGGCTACTAAGATTGCACCTCAATCAACAATTTATAGGATCATCAAGAACTTCAAGGAAAGAGGTTCAATTCTTGTTTAGTGTTGATCACGAATATTCGAATTGCGAATTTTAATCGCGAATATTGGCACTTCGAAAATTCGCGAATATTTAGAATATCGCAAAATATATTCGTAATCGCGAATATTCGATTATTTTTTTTAAAATACCAGTTCATGCGAATTTTTTTTAAATACCAGTTCAATTTTTATGCGAATATTTTATGCAAATGTTATGCAAATTTTTGCAATCAAGAAAATAATGCCTGGAGATCATGAATTAGCGAATTCTCAAATATATGGCGAATATTCGCCCAAATATTCGCGAAATATCGCGAATTCGAATATTGCCCCTGCTGCTCATCACTATTCTTGTTAAGAAGGCTTCAGGGCGTCCAAGAAAGTCCAGCAAGTGCCAGGATCGTCTCCTAAAGAGGATTCAGCTGCGGGATCAGAGTGCCACCAGTGCAGAGCTTGCTCAGGAATGGCAGCAGGCAGGTGTGAGCGCATCTGCACGCACAGTGAGGCGAAGACTTTTGAAAGATGGCCTGGTGTCAAGAAGGGCAGCAAAGAAGCCACTTCTCTCCAAAAAAAACATCAGGGACAGAATGATCTTCTGCAGAAAGTATGGTGAATGGACTGCTGAGGACTGGGGCAAAGTCATATTCTCCGATGAAGCCTCTTTCCGATTGTTTTGGGCATCTGGAAAAAGGCTTGTCCGGAGAAGAAAAGGTGAGCGCTACCATCAGTCCTGTGTCATGCCAACAGTAAAGCATCCTGAGACCATTCATGTGTGGGGTTGCTTCTCAGCCAAGGGAGTGGGCTCACTCACAATTTTGCCCAAAAACACAGCCATGAATAAAGAATGGTACCAAAACACCCTCCAACAGCAACTTTTTCCAACAATCCAACAACAGTTTGGTGAAGAACAATGCATTTTCCAGCACGATGGAGCACCGTGCCATAAGGCAAAAGTGATAACTAAGTGGCTCGGGGACCAAAACGTTGACATTTTGGGTCCATGGCCTGGAAACTCCCCAGATCTTAATCCCATTGAGAACTTGTGGTCAATCCTCAAGAGGCGGGTGCACAAACAAAAACCCACTAATTCTGACAAACTCCAAGAAGTGATTATGAAAGAATGGGTTGCTATCAGTCAGGAATTGGCCCAGAAGTTGATTAAGAGCATGCCCAGTCGAATTGCAGAGGTCCTGAAAAAAAAGGGCCAGCACTGCAAATACTGACTCTTTGCATAAATGTCATGTAATTGTCGATAAAAGCCTTTGAAACGTATGAAGTGCGTGTAATTATATTTCACTACATCACAGAAACAACTGAAACAAAGATCTAAAAGCAGTTTAGCAGCAAACTTTGTGAAAACTAATATTTGTGTCATTCTCAAAACTTTTGGCCACGACTGTATATTCACACACTACTCCCTCCACCCTCGGCCAAGGATCTATTGGCATAAGGACTGACTTTCCCCAATTCATTTGCAATTTAGAATATGAACAAAAATTACACATGACAGTCATGGTTTGTGAAAGTGAGTCTGATGCATCAACCAAAAACAATTGCATATCATCGGCATAGATGGCTACTTTCTCCTCTCTAGAACAATACCGAAAACCCAGGACCATCTATTCTGTGCTGCCACAGCTGTAAGGCAATTGCATAAAGCAAAGGGTGGCTTAGGATGGTGTATACTCCAAATATCAAACAACGCAAGTTCCTGCAGGAGCAGGAACCCCCCAGTACAGACTACGGTATATACATATTAAAGTCTCCTACAAGTAAATGGGAGATTCAGATAGTCTTGTACCCGTGTTAGAAAAACTTTCAGAACTCCAGAGGAATAGGGCGGAGGAATGTATACTGCAACCACTCTACAATATTATGTACAGTACAGACCAAAAGTTTGGACACACCTCATTCAAAGAGTTTTCTTTATTTTCAGGAATATAAAAATTGTAGATTCACACTGAATACATCAAAACTATGAATTAACACATGTGGAATTATATACATAACAAACAAGTGTGAAACAACTGAAAATGTCATATTCTAGGTTCTTCAAAGTAGCCACCTTTTGCTTTGATTACTGCTTTTCACACTTTTGGCATTCTCTTGATGAGCTTCAAGAGGTAGTCCCCTGAAATGGTTTTTACTTCACAGGTGTACCCTGTCAGGTTTATTAAGTGGGATTTCTTGCCTTATAAATGGGGTTGGGACCATCTGTTGCGTTAAGGAGAAGTCAGGTGGATACAAAGCTGATAGTCCTACTGAATAGACTGTTAGAATTTGTATTATGGCAAGAAAAAAGCAGCTAAGTAAAGAAAAACGAGTTAAGGAATGAAGGTCAGTCAGTCAGCCGAAAAATTGGGAAAACTTTGAAAGTAAGGGCTATTTGACCATGAAGGAGAGTGATGGGGTGCTGCGCCAGATGACCTGGCCTCCACAGTCACCGGACCTGAACCCAATCGAGATGGTTTGGGGTGAGCTGGACCGCAGAGTGAAGGCAAAAGGGCCAACAAGTGCTAAGCATCTCTGGGAACTCCTTCAAGACTGTTGGAAGACCATTTCAGGGGACTACCTCTTGAAGCTCATCAAGAGAATGCCAAGAGTGTGCAAAGCACTAATCAAAGCAAAAGGTGGCTACTTTGAAGAACCTAGAATATGACATATTTTCAGTTGTTTCACACTTGTTTATTATGTATATAATTCCACATGTGTTAATTCATAGTTTTGATGCCTTCATAGTCATGAAAATAAAGAAAACTCTTTGAATAAGAAGGTGTGTCCAAACTTTTGGTCTGTACTGTATATTACAGTGGAAACTAACGTACCTGCCATCTATGTCAATGGCATGAAGACATTTAAAGGAAATTCCTTTGTGAACAAGGATGCTGACCCTCCTCTGTGTGGTATGTGTAGCATGAAATCTATGCCCCACACAAGTTCTAGGAATCAGATGGGTGGTGTCATTAGTAAAGAAGAGTTCACATATCCATTTTTATTTTCCGTTCTTCTGATCTGTCAGGGCACATGCATGCGTGTGTGCCCCTTGCCGTGGACCGCAAATAGACTGTAGACCATTTGCGGATCTATTGATTTTAATAGGTGTGCAATCCGCAAGAGACTGTCTGCACCGCAAAAAAATTGGACATGTTCTATTGTTTGCAGTGCAGAGGCACAGATTGAAATCCCACAGAAGCACTTCGTAGTGCTTATGTGGGATTCCAATCCATGCCTCCACACCGCTCCGTATCCTGAGGATTCAAGTCAATGGATCCGCTCTCCGCAGTACAGGCATAGGGCACCCACATTCGTGTCTATGAGCCCTTATGCAAAGGATCCAGTTTTCTTTTTTTACAGGATCCTGTAATAAAAACAGATCCTGTTGCACATTTGGCATCCATTGAGCAATTTCAGACTGAGATCCTTTTTGTAGATTGAAAAAAGCCCTGCATGCAGTAGTTTTTTTTTCTGTCTAAAAAACGGATACCGAATGTGCATAACTGATGCATAGATTCCATTTTTGTAAAGGTTTCTGGCTTAGCTTCTATTTTCTATCTAATGGATCAGAAGAATAGAAAATGAAACTGATGTGAACTCTCCCTAAGATGTGTTTCCTGTAAAGAAATAATTGCTGGGTGAAACGGTTGTAGGTAATTGAAAATCACATAGCATTTGTTTGCTCCCCCATACATTCCTGGATAGTATATTTATTCTCCCTCCTGTACACAAGTATATAATAATGAGAACCTCATTCCTCACAAAGCGCCACCAGAGGGCACCCTAGGGCAAGCTTATGCCGAATCTGTGCCCCCTTCACAGTTGTAATGCCGTATCTGTGCCCCCTTCACAGTTGTAATGCCGTATCTGTGCCCCCTTCACAGTTGTAATGCCGTATCTGTGCCCCCTTCACAGTAATAATCCCCATTGTGCCCCCTCCATAGTAATGAAGATGTGTGAATATCTTTCATGTAACTAGATTGGTTTTTTTATGTAGTTGCCTTAAGCTGCTTGTTAAAAAGGAAAACGTTCTTTTAATTAGTTTTTTCTTATTAGAGTATGGTACTAGATTAATCGTTGGAATAATCGATAGAATACTTGGTTACTAAAATAATTGATAGCTGAAACCCTAGTTGTACACGTCATTTATATATTTTTATTTATTTATTTAGGAAATTAGATTTGATACTTCTAAATATGTCCCCTTCTGTTCTGTTGTACTTCCTCTCTTTGCTAAGCTCTTAAAACACCAATCTCACAATTAAAATGTTGAATAAAATACCCAAACACATTCCATAGTTAACCCAGTGCTCATTTTAATATAAAATAAACCAGCTTACATCTTCACAGTAAATATAGGCTATATACAAACGCATGTAGAAAGCTTCATTCTAAGCTGGCTACATACAGAACTATGGTTGCCTGAACCATTTTAATTATTTTCAGTGCATTTCATAACGAAAACGCATATATTTTTACCTTTAGTAATAGGAATAAATACAATAGAACATGAATATTCAAACAGTTAAAAAAATATCTAAATCAGTCCTGAATTGGTTTGTGCTAAACAAAAAATAAAACAAGAAAAATAAAAAAGGCAAAATATAACATTTTCAGTCAAGAAATAAAAGTAGGGATTGAGCCTGCCACAGGCAGGGAATGAGAAGCAGCGCACAGCCCCACTATGTGGGGTTTTAGCTGAGGTGCTCATTATTTAGCCCTTCACGGTAACCTTGTTCTCTGCTGCAGCAAACATGGAATAGAACCGAGTATTCTCATTGGACAGCAAGGTAGACGGTGTGTCAAATTCCGTAACCTGAAACCAATAAAAACACACGTTAGGGATGTAAAAAGTGAAATGCAACCAGATCATTTATACCAACAATAGACATTTTGTTGCGTACCTTCACTTTTCACAAAAACAGTGTCATTAGCTTATGACATTGCTACTTTCACTTACTTAGAATAAAATACTTTTTAGCACCTGAAATCCTTCAGTAGCCAAGTCAGCTTTTGATAATGGATGATATTTCACTATTGTGATTACTCTGAAACTTGGCTCAATAATGAATGGATTCTGTTCAACAGGGCTACATGTAAGAAGTATCATATGGAATTTCCATAATCGTACTAACCAGCAGAATAAAGTTAAAATGTCATTTATAACCATGCAGCAAACACTGAAAAAATTAAAACCAAAAGCAGAATTGCATGGTTTTGTTTTTTTCACACTGTCAAATTTTTTTTGGAGGAAATTATTGAGTTCAAAACAAAGAAAGTCATGTCATAACACATTCCTTCCTAATATAACTTTCCACAATCCACTGTACATATAATGATCAGTACAGGTGCCTGGCATAGCTAAATGCTGCAGCATCTAAGGCAGGCATCTCAAACTCGCGGCCCTCCAGCTGTTGCAAAACTACAACTCCCAGCATGCCCGGACAGCCTACAGCAGGGCATTGTGGGAGTTGTAGTTTTACAACAGCTGGAGGGCCGCGAGTTTGAGATGCCTGATCTAAGGGGTATACAGAGGGAAGGGGCTCCCTCTCCATAGTCTTCCTATGATAAGATCAGGTGGTGCCAATGGTTGCCATGACATCTAGAAGCCTTACAAAGGCCTCTGGACCTGCCATGTACAGAAGCTTATGAGGCCCAGCCTGCAGGTTTCTCTAACGTGAAGTACGATGTGTCACGAGAGAATAATCTTAGAAGTGGTGGGATATGTAAAAGCCTTAAAAACGAGATTTTTGTATAACTTACCAGTAAAATCTCTTTCTCGCTCTTTCCTTGGGAGACACAGAAGACCTTGGGTATAGCTCATCTCCATAGGAGGCGTGACACTAAGTGAAGACTGTTAAGCCCCTCCTCCACAGCTATACCCTCAGCCTGGAGAGAGAGACTGCCAGTTGCGTGTCCAAGCAGTGAGAAAAGGCAAAGTCCAACAAGGAACCAACAAGCCAACTACCCAACGGGTAACACAAACTCGGAAACCGTGTAGAGAAAAACAACGAATGGGTGGGTGCTGTGTCCCCCAAGGAAAGAGCGAGAAAGAGATTTTACTGGTAAGTTATACAAAAATCTCGTTTTCTCGCCCAGTTTCCTTGGGGGACACAGAAGACCTTGGGACGTTCAAAAGCAGTCCAAAAGGGGAGGGACCACAGCTCCAAGGCGAAGCACCCGAAGGCATCAAGGAACCGCCGCCTGCAGACCCAGGCGGACCAAGGCAGCATACGCCGAAGCCAGAGTATGCACCCTGTAGAACTCTGTAAAGCGTGCAAGGAAGACCTGTGGCCGCCTTGCTCAAATGCATGGCCGAAGCCCAATGCCTCCGGCCCAGGAGGCACCGACCGCTCTGGTGAAATGAACGGTGACAGCAAAGGCAGAATCCTGCCCACGGTGCGGTAACCTCAGCAATAGCCAATCTGATAAAGCGGAGGAAAACCACCCTGGAGTCCGTCAACTCTAAGCGCGGACCTCCAGGAAACCCAAGAGACCGAACGTCGACAAGAGTCGGAGATCTCCAAGTAAAAACTGCAAGGCCCAAACAACGTCCAAATCGGTGAAGTGTTGAAGCGAAAGGCAAACACCACCTTCAGAAGGAAGGAACGGGATGTAGAACAGCCCTGTCCTGGGAAAAGACAGAAGGCTCAGAACAAAAGGGGGCCATTCAGGCACCCGTCAGAGACACGACTGATACGGAAACACAACCGTACAGGACAGGCGGGGTAGAGAGAACTTCTGTAACGGCTCCAAAGGACAAGATTGGAGCGCCGAGAACTCAGTATGTAGTTCCCAGGGCGGTACCGAAGGACAGTACAGAGGAACCAAAGAGCCATTTCGAGTAAGAAGGTCTTGACAGGCCCAGAGGGCCGGGGAACGCTGGAAGAGGAAGAACAGCGCTGACACTTGATACCTCAAGTAAAGGAATCCCAGTCCCAGGTCCAGGCCGGACTGGAAAAAAGACAGAACCATGGGGAGAGAAAAAGTCAGAGTGGGGAATGCACAGCTTCCCACAGAACCCCAGATAAAAAAATCATAAGTCTTACGACAGATCCTGGCCGAAATACAGCCAGGAGCGGACAGTAGCGAACCCGCTGGAGTCGCCTGGCAAGCGGGCTAAAAACCAAATGTGATCAGGCGCAGACCAGTAACACGGGCAGAAGTCGACAAAACTGGTCCCGTCGGCCCCCGAGCAACGTTGTCCCGTATCCACCCAAGTGGGGGAGCAGAAGGACAGACGGAAAGGAACCAAAGGGTCCGCCCAGCATCCGCCAGATGCCAGGACAAGACAGGCTAAAGTTCATGCTGATGTAGCCATGTTCTACAGTCCCGGTGTAGGAGATCAAAGGACAATCTGGACCGAAAGGTAGTCCTCCCCAAGTTACCGAGAAGGTAAGTCTACAGCAGGACCATTGTCTTAGAATGGACCACGCAATCTGCACTCAGCGGGAGGACAGAACGCGGTAGACTCGGTAAATAGGCACAGCTAATACAGTCAGTGTGAACAAGGGAGACAGTACGAGGCCAAAAGGAACACCGGAACCATCCACATGAACAACCATGCTCTCCCCAGAGGGGAGGACAGTGAAGGAACAACCTCTGAAGTCTGGCGGGACAGAAGCCACATCGGAGTGATCTGTACCGAGCGGGAGCCAAACAGAGCCGGCGAGATAAGGTAGTCGAGACAGAGGCCGGCGTAACACCCTCCAACCGAACGGAGGAGTGGCAACAGGGAAGCCATAGGACAGCTCAAAAGCAGAACCCTGCTACACTGAGATGCCCGGTTCACCGCCTCGCAGAAGGCGAATACCCTGAAGAACCCAAGGCGGAGGTCCTCCGGACCTGGGTAATCGAGCACCCAAGAGAATTTGGGTGACCTTCCCGAGAAAGCGGCCCGCACCTGGTAGCAGATCAGACTGAAGCGTAGAGGCGCCAAGAGGAAGGACTCATACCACACTACATCCGAAGAGGAGGAAATTGCAGCAGGCAAGGGAACCGCAGTCCTGCCAGAGCCAACGAAGAATCCGAGGGGCGCTCCAGACAACCGCACTCTCGACCATGTGACCACTAGCGCAGGGAAGCAATACCGCGGAAGGACGAATGGGCACGCATCTAGGACCCATGAACACTCCCTGGGATGAAGGGCCAACTAAATGAATGAGTACCACACAGCTCCGTGCAGCAGAGAGCAAGTAGAGCCCGTCCGGGTCAGGTGGACAGAATGAACTCCTTAGAGACGAGTGCAAGGTTTGCGGCAAGCATCGTTTCCCAAGAAAACAAAAGTATGCCGCAGGAAGTAGATGAGGCATACGTACGAGCAGCCCGTAAGCAGTGAGAAGGCCAACCCACCTACAGGAGGAGAAGGCATACGCGGCCCAAACAACGCACAAGAACGTCCGCTCACTGCAAAAAGGTTAATTCAGCGAAAAAGGGGGCTCGCCACAGAGTGCCACAGCATGTACGGAATTGCAAAGTGCAACCTGAAAGGGAGTTATGCACAAGCCTAGTAAAGCATGCGATGGAACGCAAGCAGTCTGCCCCGAAAGGGGGGAATTGTATCAGGCAAACTGCAGTCGGCAAGAGTGCAAAGGCCGGTCCCAAAGGGGAGTGATGCTTAAAGCCGTACCTACTTCAGAGAAGCAGGACATACCCTATAATCCAGCAGGAACGCAGGAGGTCCACCTAGTGAAAGGGGAACATGCACAGGGTTATCCTAGCATTCAGTGAGTGTGCAATAATACACCCAACACTGAACTCAGCGAGAGTGCAACTACTCTGCCAATGAAGGGGGATATGTACAAGTCCAGCACAGCCATCAAGGACAGCTGTGAATCTCATGAGCGTGCCAAATTCTGCCCATGGAATGAGGGGTGGCCACGCACAAGGCCAGCACCGTATCCAATGGGAGTGCAAGCGTTCCACCCATGTTAGAGGGCAATGCTCATGGCCAGCAAGGTATCCGGTGAGAGTGTAGCATGCCGCCCAGAAAAAAAGGGGGGTAATGCACATGGCCAGCATCTCATCCAGGGAGAGTGCGAGCACCCCGCCATGTATGGGAGTCATACACATGGCCAGCATCGTACTGGTGAGAGACAAACACAGTCAGTGAGAATGTGTGTATGTCACCTGAGGAAGGAAGGCATGCCCATGGCAGGCAGCGAATCCAGCGAGAGTGCGTACACCGCCCACGGAAGAGGGGTCATGCATATAGCCGACAGCGGATCCAGCGAGAGTGCAAGCACCCCGCCATGTATGGGGTACATGCACATGGCCAGCAACGTACCTGCGAGAAAACAACCACAGACGGAGGGATGTATGTATGCTGCCTGAGTCATGCCTATGGCCGGCAGCGAAACCAGTGAGAGTGCAGCATAGCAACATAGTACATAAGTACATCATAGCACATCAGAGAGAGTGCAGCGTTCCGCCTATGGAAGGGGGTCGTGCACATAGCCAGTACCGTATCCGGTGAGAGTGCAGTATTCCGCCTAAAAAGGGGGGGTCATGCACATGATCGGCAACAGATCCAGTGAGAGTGTAGCGTTCCGCCTAAGAAGGGGGTCACGCACATGGCCGAGAGCGAATCCAGTGAGAGCGCTGCGTTCTGCCCATGGAAGGGGGTCACGCACATGGCCGGCAGTGAAACCAGTGAGAGTGCAGCGTTCCGCCTAGAGAAGGGGGTCACGCACATGGCCGACAGCGAATCCAGTGAGAACGCTGCGTTCCGCCCATGGAAGGGGGTCACGCACATGGCCGGCAGTGAATCCAGTGAGAGTGCAGCGTTCCGCCTAGAGAAGGGGGTCACGCACATGGCCGGCAGCAAATCCGTAGAGAGTGCGGCATTCTGGCCAATGGAAGGGGGTCATGCACATGGCCAGCACCGTATCGGGTGAAGGTGCAGTATTCCGCCTAAAAGGGGGTCATGCACATGGCAGGCACCATAACTGGAGAGATGATGAATGCTGCCTACGGAAGGGCCGCATGCACTTGGCCAGCGCCATATCCTGGAAGAGGGCAGGAAAACCACCTAAAAGGGGAAATGCCCTAGCACCGACGCAGGTTGGGAGCGCAACACTATGCCACCTGTGGAAAGAGGGCATGCAGACATGCAGCACTACTGATGAGGCTGCAGCGTCCTGCGCAGTCCAATAGAAATCTGTTATTTCTTTTTTTTTTTTTTTTCATTAAAAACACAGCTTCTCTGAGGCTAAAGGGGGGCCACCTATAGGGGCACAGATAGTCAGGAAAAGTGGGGCCAGCCATACAGGCCCATTGGGAGCCGGCCTGTACCCAAAGGGTTAACATGGATCCGGCCTGGAGGGCGGCGCTGCGATCCCCTGGGGGCGGAGGAACCTCCCGGCGGGAAGAATTCGCGCCTGGAGAAGTTCCCGCCCCCTCCACCAGAGGCCGGAATTTTGCGGCCTAGTAGGCCGTGAAGCCGGGGTCTAAATTTGCGGCGCCCGGTATGTACCGCCGGGACCTGAGGGGAGTGACGCATCAAAACCGGCCGCGGGTGCCCACCCCGCGGGCCGGTCGGAATTGCGGCCCAGCAGGCCGCGAAGCCTGGGCCAAAATTTGCGGAGCCCCACCGACCGGCACCAACGGTCGGCCGGGGCCTGCTGCATAGAAGTCAAGCCCAAAGCCGGCCGCGGGAGCCCACCCCGCCGGCCGGAAGAGTCAGGGGCTCGAATGGCGGCTTGCCGGCCGCGGGAGCCCACCCCGCCGGCCGGAAGAGTCAGGGGCTCGAATGGCGGCTTGCCGGCCGCGGGAGCCCACCCCGCCGGCCGGAAGAGTCAGGGACCCGGAATGGCGGCCTAGCAGGCCGCGAAGCCTGGGCTAAGATTTTTGCGGCGCCCGGCCGCACCGGGATACCAATGTCGGCCGGAGGTGAGGCCTTACTCTACAGCCGTCAGGAGTCAGGAGCCTCAGGCCTTGAGCAACACTCCGGTAGGAGATGGGGGGGGGGGGGACCCAGAGAAATAAACTATGTTTATAGATCCAGCAAGGGACTAGAGGCCCAGTATGGGGGTCAGGCACGCAGGAGACCAGGGTGGGGGGGTGTGGGACGTAGGGCTGGAGAAGCCTCTCTCTTACCACAGCCGTCTTCACCCTCGGTCCATTCCAGCAGGGTCGCCCCTGCAGCTACTGGCACCGTAGTGGCAGGACGCTGGAAGAGGGACTTGGCGTGCGGGCGACCCTTGCGCTGGCGGGATGTAGGGGAGCTGGGCTGCCCTGATCCACCTTGCCTTCTGTGGGGGAGGCAGCAGTGCGGGTGACCGGCACTGGCGCAGCTCAACCCCGGGAGAACAGAGAGGTCTAGTGCGACTCTGTTATCCCTGATGATCTGGAACAAAAAGAAAAAAGTAAAAATCTAAAATTGAAACAAGGAGAAACCAGCCCTGCAGAGCAGGGAGTGTCTTGCCTCCTTGGACACTAAGCAAAAAACTGGCAGTCTCTCTCTCCAGGCTGAGGGTATAGCTGTGGAGGAGGGGCTTAACAGTCTTCACTTAGTGTCACGCCTCCTAGGGAGATGAGCTATACCCAAGGTCTTCTGTGTCCCCCAAGGAAACTGGGCGAGAAAAGTTATTACCACATTAAGCTACACGTCAGATTTACAAAAATAGCCTCTGTCATGAAGGTGAAAGAGGACTGTCAAAAAGGGGTTAATTAGTACTTTGCTCTTGCTTACAATAGAATAATTTCCTACAATGTACTAGGTAAAAAGAAACCAAAGGCTTGGCAATAGAAATTCCATGGTACCATTCTTCTCACTGACCTGTCCCTGTACTAGCACCATGATACGGTCACACCCAAGTACAGTGTTAAGACGGTGAGCTATGGTCAACATTGTGCAGTTTGAAAATGCCTCCCGTATAGTTTCCTGGATCAAAAGATCAGTTTCTGCGTCCATGGCTGCAGTAGCTTCATCAAGAATTAGAATCTGAAACAAAAGCATCATTATTTAGTTAAATGTAATTAAAGTATACCTAAACATAAACTTTATTAAAACCTATTGTACATGTTATAAAAAAAAGAATTCTGTTTGCCTAGTGAAATAGGCACCTGAAGTTCAGGGGCCTATTACACTTTGGAATCCGTACATATGTACACCGCTGATATGTCACACATGGTTACAGGCTTTCAGTAGGCGGAGGCAGAAGCTGGCCTAGTACATCGCTGCTCCTGTCTGTGCCCACTCCCCAAAAGCCTGACATAGCACATCACTGATGAGCTTTTAGAGAATGCAGCTAATACAGCAGGGGCAGCGATGTGTGCTCCTGTCTGTACATTGCTCACAGCAGCGCCAAAGGAATCTGTACACCAACAGTATAGAGCCAACATATCAGCAGTGTACGCATGTACGGATTCCAAAGTGCGATAGACACCTATTTCACTAGAAAAAAACTGTTAAAAAAAGGTCAGAAATACTATTTTTATGTAAAAGTTAAGGTACATATTGGTTTCCAGTTGCAGAGAACAAGTGCGGCCCAGCAATTAGCATTGGAAATGCAACACAATTAAGCACTAATTAAAGGGTTTATCCCACTAACAGAGAGTTATCAACTATCTACAGGAAAGCAATCAGCCAGTCCCATAAAAGTTTAGAAAGTGGTGATCAGGCATGCGCACTACTGGGATCACTTGGTGGTGCCAGTGGTCACACCCTCAACGAGACATTGAGTTTTTAGCTTACCTTGCATTTACGTAATAAAGCTCGTGCTATGCACAGTAACTGACGTTCTCCCACTGAGAAATTCTCTCCATTCTCCAAAACTTCACTTTCAAGTTTGAGAGGTAGTTGGGCAACCTAATATGAAGAAAGATATATGTTGAAGAAAAATGGACTTGCAGCAGTATAGCATTTTCATTCAATGGCTTAAAACATAATTAGAAATATTAACTTACACATTCTTTCATGTGTGTCCTTTCCAGGGTATCCCAAATCTGCTCCTCGGTGAACTGGTTAAATGGATCCAAGTTGTAACTGAAGAGATAAAAGAAGATGAATATCAGAATATAACAACCTCCAGTATGCAGAGAAATCTTCTGTAGAAAGAATCTGAAACTCTTATTTGCCCTAATATAAGAATGTTAAATTATCATACACGAGACCCGTCTTAAAAGAAATTCAACAGTCAAAAATATTAAACTGGAAAAGAATGCATCTGTGCCTGACAATTAGCAGAATCCCTTGGGACTACACGAGTCCTCATTAGAGGGCAACTAAACAACCGCACACCCTACCTACAAAACATGACCACGTCAATCCTTGCAACACAATTTCCGGCTCCTCTAAAGGTCATGATGGTTGCTTGCGCAGCAACTAAAGCTTGTCTAAACGCTGATAGCAAAGTCTTGTGCAGATGACAAACACACATCGAAGAATTTATCATCAGGGGAATATATGAAGTCAGTTTTGCTGGAGAACTTTATACCAGATTTATCAAATAGAAAGTAATGTAGGACCGTGCTGCTTTCTCCCCCTTCAGGAAGCCAATCCTCCCTTGTTCGTTTCACAGGTGTATAGTCGGCACAGGAAAATCGTGACCCTCATACAATCCACAATCCTCCTTTCATGAAAGACTCTGATCGTCCAAAACATCGCACCAATAGTGAAGCACCGTCAACCAACTTGCTATTAAAAGGATGTATTTATACTCACAAACATCCATAAAATAAGGCACATCAAATAATAGAACACTCAGGATTCTGCCCGACCCGAGTTTCTCTCACACTTCATCAGGGGCGAATACCCCACCCTCGTATGGGCTGTCCTTAAAATCCACAAATCTCCATACCCCTCCCCCATTAGGACTTTTCAGATGTTAATGTGTACATAAATTAAAAACAACACACTACCCCTGTCATTGATCACCCCCCTATAAGGCTCCATTCAGATGTCCGTATGTGTTTTGCAGATCCGATCCATGTATCCGTGGATCTGTAAAAAACATACAGACATCTGAATGCAGCCTTACAGGAGGGTGATCAATGACAGGGGGGTGATCAGGGAGTCTATATGGGGTGATCACCCCCCTATAAGGCTCCATTCAGATGTCCGTATGTGTTTTGCGGATCCGATCCATGTATCCGTGGATCCGTAAAAAACATACGGACATCTGAATGCAGCCTTACAGGGGGGGTGATCAGGGAGTCTATATGGGGTGATCACCCCCCTGTCATTGATCACCCCCCTATAAGGCTCCATTCAGATGTCCGTATGTGTTTTGCGGATCCGATCCATGTATCCGTAAAAAACATACGGACGTCTGAATGGAGCCTTACAGGGGAGTGATCAATGACAGGGGGGTGATCAGGGAGTCTATATGGGGTGATCACCTCAGTCATTGATCACCCCCCTGTAAGGCTCCATTCAGATGTCCGTACGTGTTTTGCGGATCCGATCCATGTATCAGTGGATCCGTAAAAATCATACGGACGTCTGAATGGAGCCTTACAGGGGGGTGATCAATGACAGGGGGGTGATCAGGGGTTAAAAAAAATCACATCTCCAGCCTGCCAGCGAACGATCGCCGCTGGCAGGCTGGAGATCCACTCGCTTACCTTCCGATCCTGTGAACGCGCGCGTCTCGCGAGATGACGCACGGATGCGTCCAGGAGGAATGAATCAACCACCTTCCGGACGCATCCGTGCGTTAGGCGGTCGGGAGGTGGTTAAACACTCAATGATGGTCTCTTTTGAACATCTTCACAAGGTCAGAAATCTACCTCACTGAGTTTCTATCATATATGAGGGTTCGCCAGTGCCTTGGTTCACTCCTCCACTCTTCCTGAATCCCAGCCGGATGTTGTCAGAATATTCCAGAATTCGTCTTTATATAAACGACATACTACTCACCATATATACGATCTTTTAGGAGATAAATCTAAATTTGTCAAAACCCCTCCAAAGATAAAGTGGGAACAAGACCTGCAAACAACCTTTTCAGAGGGGGAGTGGGCTGAGGCGGTGTGCTTCATTGTGTCCACCTTCAGATGTGCTTCTCATTATGAAGCTGGAATGAAAACCCTGCTCAGATGGTACTTTACCCCCCATAGGTTAAGTCTTATATACCCAGGATCATCGGCCTGTTGCTGGAGATGTGGGGAAACTGGATCACTGTATCACGTCCTCTGGTCATGCCCAAAACTTGCAGCCTACAGGCATCAGACCTTCATCTTGATTCCACAAGTCTCAGGGTTACAAATTGCTCCCTCTCCTGCCCTGGCACTCTTATTCATTGGCCTTAATAACCTCCCCCACGACTATAGACATATTATAGGTCATATTTTGTTGTGTGCTAAACTAGTTATCACGAGACATTGGAAAGCAGTAGATTCCCCCGCTTTATTAGAGATCATTCAAGCTTTAAATACCTCCTGTACATACGAAAAATTGCTCCCCGAGACCATAATCAACTCAGTAGTTAGGGATAAAACATGGGCTCTTTGGATGTTAGGCTACTTTCACACTGGCGTTTTGGTTTCAGTTTGCGAGATCCGTTTCAGGGCTCTCACAAGCGGTCCAAAACGGATCGGTTTTGCCCTAATGCATTCTGAATGCATAAGGATCCGTTAAGAAGGCATCAGTTTGCCTCAGTTCCGCCTCCATTCCGCTCTGGAGGCGGACACCAAAACGCTGCTTGCAAACGGATCCCGACACACAATGTAAGTCAATGGGGAGGGATCAGTTTTCACTGACAATATGGCACAATAGAAAACGGATCTGTCCCCCATTGACTTTCCATGGTGTTCAAAACGGATCCGTTTTTTATTTATTTATTTTATGCACTTATATAGCGCCACTATATTCCGCAGCGCTTTACAGACATTAGCATCCAACTGTCCCCAATGGGGCCCACAATCTAAGGTCCCTATCAGTATGTCTTTGGAGTGTGGGGGGAAACCGGAGAACCCGGAGGAAACCCACCCAAACACAGGAAGAACATACAAACTCCATGCAGATGTTTTCCTTGGTCGGATTCGAACCTAGGACCCCAGCGCTGCAAGGCACCAATGCTAACCACCGAGCCACCATGCATGCGATTGTATTATCTGAACGGAAGCGTTTATGCAGATGACGGATCTGCACCAAACGCGAGTGTTGTAAAAAATTAGGAAGAACTCCAGAGACTATCATCGGACAGGGATACATATCAAATATTAATAAAAATTCGACTGAAGAATATAAAAACAAAGTTGGGGGCTTCAAAGGCGGGATTATTAATAAGAGAACTAGAATATCTAACCATCAAGTTCCCTGTGACTCCAGTTATATACAATCTGCCGAAAATTCATAAGAGTCTGATCAACCCCCTATAGTCTGTGGAATTAATTCATTAAAGAGTAGACTGACCGAGTATATTGACTTTTTCCTCCAAAAATATGCCACCCAAATCCCCTCCTACCTTAAAGACACAGGCAGTGTTAGGCTACTTTCACACTTGCGTTCGGGGTTCCGCTTGCGAGTTCCGTTTGAAGGCTCTCACAAGCAGCCCCGAACGCATCCGTACAGCCCCAATGCATTCTGAGTGGATGCGGATCCGCTCAGAATGCCTCAGTCTGGCTCCGCTTGGCCTCCGTTCCGCTCAGCAGGCGGACACCCGAACGCAGCTTGCAGCGTTCGGGTGTCCGCCTGGCCGTGCGGAGCCAAACAGATCCGTCCAGACTTACAATGTAAGTCACTGGGGACGGATCCGTTTGAAGTTGACACAATATGGTGCAATTTCAAACGGATCCGTCCCCCATTGACTTTCAATGCAAAGTCTGAACAGATCCGTCTGACCAACTTTCACACTTAGATTTTCACACTTTATTTTCAGAAATATAATGCAGACGGATCCGTTCTGAACGGATACCATCGTTTGCATTATAGGAGCCGATCCGTCTGTGCAGACACCAGAAGGATCCGCTCCGAACGCAAGTGTGAAAGTAGCCTTATTGAGATAACTAAAAACTTAGGTCCCAGCAAGAAAAATACTTGGCTCGCAACAGTCGATGTAGCATCATTGTATACAATTATACCGAAAGAACTGGGTCTCAAAGCAATAGAAGATGAGTTGAAGAATGACCCTGAAATGTCCAGTAAGCAGGGGCAGTTTATTTTAGATTGTGTAGATTGTTGTTTAGGTCACAATTTGTTTTGGTTTAAGGGTATGTATAACCTGCAGCGAACTGGGACGGCGATGGGTGTGAAATTCCCTCTGGGAAAAAGGAAAAAAAAAAAAAATCAACCCTATTCTGTAAAAAAGAAACTGAAGGCGGAACATTGTGTGTATGGAAGAGATACATCGACGACTGCCTGTTGATCTGGGAAGGGGAACAACAGGGATTGGTGGATTTTATTATGGAGTTGAATGAAAATAACTGGAACCTTAAATTTACTAGTGACATCAGTGCGACTGCCATAATTTTTTTTAGATTTTATTATTTTTATTGAAGGTAATGTTTTTAAGACCAAAACCTTTTTCAAAGATACTGATGTGAATGGATATATTGCCACTACTAGCTGTCATTATGAACCGTAGGATGTCATTAGGAAATAAGAAGGTTGTGTCTGAGTGGGGGAAGGATAGGAGTAAAGACCTCTGGAGGTTAGAATGGGAATAGGTGCAATTTTGTGAATGAGAGAGGTGTAAACCTGAGTAAAGGGAAGACCCCTGGTGGTTAGAATTGGGACCAGGTGCAATTTCATGAATGAGTAAGGTGTAATCCTGAATAAAAAAAAACTAATCGTGGTATATAGGATATATAAGAGAGGCTATGTATGAGTATTTGGTTTATATTAGAAAATCAATTTTATTGCTGTATTTGTTCTGATGTTTTAGATTTATGTACACATTAACATCTGAAAAGTCCTAATGGGGGAGGGGTATGGAGATTTGTGGATATAAAGGACAGCCCATACGAGGGTGGGGTATTCGCCCCTGATGAAGTGTGAAAGAAACCCGGGTCGGGCAGAATCCTGAGGGTGTTCTATTATTTCATGTGCCTTATTTTATGGATGTTTGCGAGTATAAATACATCCTTTTAATAGCAAGTTGGTTGACGATACTTCACTATTGGTGCGATCTTTTGGTCTATCAGAGTCTTTCATGAAAGGAGGACTGTGGATTCTATGAGGATCACAATTTTCCTGTGCAGACTATACAAGGGAGGATAAACGAACAAGGGAGGATTGGCTTCCTGAAGGGGGGAGAAAGCAGCACGGTCCTACATTATTACTTTCTGGCTGCTGACTTGTGTGTGAATAGAACCCACTTTGCGTTTGGGACCTGCAGCGTGGTTGTTTACAGGCAATGTATCAGACTTTTTGAAATTTTTAAATTGCACATTTATCAAATGCTGTATGCCATTTAATAAATTTGTCTTATCCTTAAAACCTCACACTTCCATCTAGAAAAGCTATTCCAGTTTTCCAACTCCACCCTGCTACTGAAGTGAGATTGCAATTCTTTATTTCTTTTTTTGCAACTTTTGAAATAAGTCTCAATGATAAATCTGGCGTGAAACTCATTAACATAGCTAACCGTAACCATGCCCGCTTCTGCACCCATATTTCAAAACTGGAGTGAGTGGTCGCTAAATGTTTGCACAAGTGAGCCCAAAAAAATTGGAAAAGCAGCATTTTAGAAGCCATATTTCGGGAGTGAAAGCATCAGTTTATGGGGAAAAGGGTGGGACCTACCGTACATATTTTAAAAGTGCTTACCGGACAGTTCCACTGAACAAGACAGGCTCCTGGGGTATAATAGAGAGCTTGCTGCGCAGATCTGCCAAGCCAATGTCGCTGATATTTACACCATCTATTTTTATACAACCATTAGAAAGCTCCACAAGTCGAAAAAGAGCCATACCCAGGGAGCTCTTCCCTACAGGATATAATTATAGATTGGAAGGATTAAAAAATACTGAACTGCAAAAATAAAGACATCAAATGAGGTCATTGTACAATGATACTTCTCTCACCTGAGCCAGTCCTTCCCACAATTCCAATCTTCTCTTTCGGCTTGATGGTAAATGACACTTTCTTCAGTACCAAGGGTAGGTTCTCTCTGTATCGCATTCCTGCAGTTTCAAAAATGATCTCTCCTTCTTGGGGCCAGTCTGCAGGGGGTGCCTTGTTTTTAATCCTGGCAGGAGCCTCAAGGGCCAAAGTCTAAATAGAAAAAGGATTGTATAAGAATCATACCAATGGATGATGGTGACATGCTTGGGGCCACTTTGACATGGTCAGTATTTGTAAGCCAAAACGAGGAGTGAAAACTATTTGTCTTACAAACACTGATGAAAAATACCAAACAAACACTAACCGTGTGAAAGTGACCTAAACCTGGGAAAAATAATGCTGTAAGTCCCAGTGGAAGGAGCACAACAAAAACTATTCTCACAGGAAGGAGGAAAGACTGGAAATCTGCTGAAGAACGCACATGAGTGCACACAGGCGATTAGGACAGACCATGCAGAAATCTTAGATACATATTGATGCTTACCTTGATGTAATGGCTGATACGCTCTACTGAGGTGAATCGAGCTTCGGTTTCTGATGCAAGTCTGACTGTAAACTGGAACAATCCAGTTAACTGGAATTTGAAACATAAAAACAATCAATAGCAAACGCATCCACTACTGCTCAAAACTCAAAAGCAGAAAAGGTTACTGCAGCTTAAAGGGAATCTGTCACCTGCTTTTACCATCGCTATGTTCACTAAAGTACCTTATTTCCAGCAGTCTTTTTACTTTATTTCGTTTTGTCCTTTTGATATAAAAGCCCTTTTTATGATATGCTAATGAGGCTCCAAGGTGCCCAGAGGGGCATTTTTTCCCCCTCTCCGGTGCCCAGTGACGCCCCCCTGCAGTGCCCAAGAACGCCTCCTGATCCTAAAATAACCTCCCACAGCCCGGCAAACTGTTCCGCCCCCTCCCCACGTCAGTCTACCTTCTAGAAATGCCCCGTCCTCCTTCCTGTCGGCGGCCAGAAAACTCGCGCAGGCGCAGTACCGCCTGCGGCCTGCGCGATGGTGACAGCTTAAAATGGTAAAAGCAGGTGACAGATTCCCTTTAAAGGCCATGTACACTGTAAATGGACATTTTTAATAATTGCATTGCACCTTTTATGGGCTAAAAATCATTCTCTGAATAGGTTTTCATTAAAGGGGATGGACACTTTCTGGTTACTATAACCAATGTGTTTTTTAGGATGACTATATGGCACTTACAAATACAGCTTTTGTTAATAATCTGTGCAGTCTGCTATATTTCATAAGCCATCCCCCCTTCTTCAGGACTTCAGTGCTCTCCACACGGAGGTCCTGTCCATAACATGGCTGCTGATTCACAAATAGACTGCACTAAGATCCCAACAGTGCAGGTGCAGTGTGTGTATAAGAGACTGAGCGATTTGCCTGGTCACATGACCCTCCATCAGCAGCCATGTTATGGACAGGACCGCCGTGAAGACCGCACAAAACTTGGCAAATGAGGAGGCATACCTTATGAAATATAGAAAATGGTGCAGTATATAAGGAATGGCTACATTAGTAAGTGCTGTATAGTTATCTTACATGCACATTAACCAAACGTATGTGGCCAACCCCTTTAAAACAGGTTAGTCTTCTATAGCTGCAGTACTTGCGTATACACACACACACACACATAGCAGGCTGATCTGTTCAGATAAATCCACCGGATACTCTGTTCTCCTAAGTGGTTTGAAACACTTAAGCTGAAATCTTCTCAAACTGATCATAATTCTGATTGAGGTGTACAGATTTCAGGTGTCCATCATTTTTCATGACAGGATCACCAGGCCTGGGTGTTGACTTGGTATTTCTATTTGTCTTGCCCACTTTAAATATGATTGATCTGATGAAGGTACAGCATGCCAAATTGTGCACGCCGATAAAAACATATACACAGCAACATACTGAAATACAATTAGGAACGTATGACTTTGTGAAAATGTCCCTAATGCCCTAATAGTTTTGTAATCTAATTTATTAATGCATTTTTATTACACTTTTACACCCTCAAAGAGCACCTTTCCCTGTGCGCTTAAAATTCACTTCTCTGTACACTGACTTGTCAGCAGTGTACGGAGTACAGACTGTACATTTTATGATTGGGGCCGCAGTGCAAGGAGGAGCACACATTGCTGCTTCTGCCCGTGCCCCCCAGAGGTTTACCAACTCCTGACATAGCACATCGGTACCTTGTACCCATGTTTTATGCCAGGATTAGTTGAGCGGAGCAGGCTCCTACTTCTGCCTGCCTTGCTAAGCTTAATGCTGACATGCAGGAGCTGTCAGCAACTTAGCAAAGCAGGAGCCCGCTCTGCTCAGCTAATCGTGGCATAGTACATGGGTACAGGGTTATTTTATAAGCTCTTGTGAGCAGGGCCCTCATTCCTCTTGTTCTAATTATTGACTTGTCTGTTGCTATGCTATGACTTTTTGCATGAAACCCTGAAAAGTGCTGCGGAATAAGGCTCCATTCACACGTCCGCAAATGGGTCCGCATCCGTTCCGCAATTTTGCGGAAAAGGTGCAGACCCATTCATTTTCTATGGTGACGGAATGGATGCGGACAGCATCCGCATTTGCGGAGCGCGGCCCAGATCTTCAGGTCCACAAAAGATGGAACACGTCCTATTCTAATAGGCATTTCTATAGGGGTGCCAGGCGGGTGTGTTGCAGGTCCGCAACACACCACGGACGTGTGAATGGAGCCTAAGTTGGCGCTATATAAAGATTATAATTATGACAAGAAAACTGAAATGGTATGGAATATCACAATGGAAATCCAATTCCATAAATCCTTCTCTCACCTGTACTGCATACGACATTGCAAGTCCAGCGTATGCCGGAGAGATGCTCCCATGCATCAAAATAATCATAAGGCCAGTAGTAGTGATTAGCGATATACTAATTATGTCCAGCCGTATGGCCAACCAGCGCATGGCACAGTTAAACAGATAGAAGGGGGCTTGGTTACTGTCCAGCAACTCCTGATACCTGAAAAGCAAATCGAAAAGTCTGAGGCTAAAAGAAGACATTGCTATATTTATATCAACCATCAACAGCTGCTGTACAAGAATACATACAGTGAGGAACAGAAGTATTTGAACACCCTGCGATTTTGCAAGTTCTCCCACTTAGAAATCATTAAGGGGTCTGACATTCACATTGTAGGTGCATTCCCGCTCAGATACAGAATAAAAATAAATAAATAAATCATTAAAAAAAAAATCAGGAATTCACGTTGTATGATTTTTGTCATGCACTGCTGAACATAAATAAGTATTTAAACACCTGAGAAGACAGCAAGGAATCTGGCTCTCAAAGACCTGTTACTGTGCCTTTAAAAAGTCCACCTCTACTCCACTCATTAATCTAATTTAGTAGCACCTGTCTCAGCTCTTTAAAGACACCTGTCCACCCCAAAGTCAGTCAGACGCCAACTACTACCATGGGCAAGACCAAAGAGCTGTCAAAAGACACCAGAGACGAAATTGTGGACCTCCACAAGGCTGGAAAGGGCTACGGGCAATTGCCAAGCAGCTTGGTGAAAATAGATCAACTGTTGGAGCAATTGTTAGAAAATGGAAGAGGCTAAAGATGACTGTCAGTCTCCCTCGGACTGGGGCTCCATGCAAGATCTCCCCCCGTGGGGTATCACTGATGATAAAAAAGGTGAGGAATCAGCCCAGAACTACAAGGGAGGAGCTGGTCAATGACATGAAGAGAGCTGGGACCACAGTTTCAAAGGTCACTGTCGGTAGAACACCACGCCGTCATGGTTTCAAATCATGCACTGCACAGAAGGTTCCCCTGCTCAAGTCATCACATGTCCAGGCCCGTCTGAAGTTTGCCAATGACCATCTGGATGATCCAAAGGAGGCATTGGAGAAAGCCAAGTGGTCAGATAAGACCAAAGGAGAACTTTTTGGTCTAAACTTCACTCGTCGCGTTTGGAAGAAAAAGAAGGATGAGTTGCATCCCAAAAACACAATCCCAACTGTGAAGTATGGGGGGTGGTAACATCTTGCTTTGGGGGTGCTTTACTGTGAAGGGGACAGGACGACTGGGGCCATTTATTGTGAGATTTTGGGCAACAACCTCCTTCCCTCAGTCAGAGCATTGAAGATGGGTCGTGGCTGGGTCTTCCAACATGACAACGACCCGAAGCACACAGCCAGGATAACGAAGAAGTGGCTCCGTAAGAAGCATATCAAGGTTCGGGAGTGGCCTAGCCCGTCTCCAGACCTAAATCCAATAGAACATCTTTGGAGGGAGCTGAAACTCTGTCGCTCAGCGACAGCCCCGAAACCTGACAGATCTAGAGGAGATCTGTGTGGAGGAGTGGGCCAAAATCCCTGTTGCAGTGTGCGCAAACCTGGTCAAGAACTACAGGAAACATTTGACCTCTGTAATTGCAAACAAAGGCTTCTGTACCAAATATTAACACAGATTTTCTCAGGTGTTAAAATACTTATGTTCAGCAGTGCAAGACAAATACATTCTTTAAAAATCATACAATGTGATTTCCTGAAATGTTTTCTTTTATTCTGTCTCTCAGAGTGGGAATGCACCTACAATGTGAATTTCAGACCCCTCCATGATTTCTAACTTGCAAAATCGCAGGGTGTTCAAATACTTCTGTTGCTCACTGTGTACCACACAATATAATGAAAATGCCAAGGTAAACATGTGGCACTGACCTGTGCAGAAACTCGTGCCCTTTGCTGTATGCATGAATTGTGGAAAGTCCCTGAATACTAGATGTTATGTGTGACAAGAATGGACTTTGTGTAATGTTATCCAGCCGCTTTAACTCCCGAATGAACACCCTAGAAAACAATATACATTTACTTTCAATAACGAATAAAACACGCATATTCACATAATTCTTGACAATTTGTTTGCAGTTACAGGTTGTTTAACCCCTTGAGGACAATGACCTGTTTTTGCCTCTCGGCATTTATAAGATTTCTATTTTTTATAGTGATTTAGCCCCTGAAAGCATTTTCAAATTCTTTGGGGTAGATATAGGTTAGTGATTATTATACACTATTCACCTTAAAGGAGTATTCCCGTCTATAACACTGATGGCATAGCGCTAGGATATTCTATCAATGTCAGATAGTAGCAGATCCCAGAGGTGAAACTCTAACCTATTTACGGTTCAATCATTAACTCTAACCTATTTAAAGAACAGGGCTCCCAAAAGTGAAAGAGAGCACACCGCACATGAGCGGTGCGCCCTCCATTCATAGCTATGGCAGTTCCGAAAACAGCTGAGTGAGCGTGCTCGGTTATTTTAGGTACTCCCAAAGTGGTGAATGGAGAGCACACATAGCGTGGCCACCTCTCCACTACCTGAAACAGCTGAGCCAGTGCTCAGCTATATTCGAAACTCCCATAGTGGTGAACGCTGGGGGGGCTGTGAATGCACAGCTGTTCTGTGTTCACTTCAGGGGTCTGGTTCTAGAGATAGGAGCAGGTCTAAGACATGGGACCTGTACCTATCTGACACAGATGGCGTATCCTAGCGATAGGCCATCGATGTCCCAGATATCCCATTAAATAATGTTAGATTTACAGTACAGGTTGTTATATCAAATGTGTACAATTTAGTTTTGTAATTACTATATAAATAGTATGTAAAAACTGTAAAAATATTGGGGTAATTTATTAAGACCGGCGTTTTAGACGCCAGTCTTAATACCCCTTTAGCTGGCGGTGGATGCGCCAAATTTATGTAGAGGCGTCGGCCTCTACATAACATCAGCTTATCCACCATCTGTCTAAATCTACACCAGCTCCCTTGCTGGCGCAGATTTAGACCATTTTCTACGCCTAAAACAGGCATAGAAAATGATAAATGAGACGAGCCTGCTGCACCACAATCTGCGACAGATACAGTCAGGTCCATAAATATTGGGACATCAACACAAATCTAAAATTTTTGGCTCTATACACCACCACAATGGATTTGAAATGAAACGGACAAGATGTGCTTTAACTGCAGACTGTCAGCTTTAATTTGAGGGTATTTACATCCAAATCAGGTGCACGGTGTATGAATTACAACAGTTTGCATATGTGCCTCCCACTTGTTAAAGGGACCAAAAGTAAATGGGACAATTGGCTTCTCAGCTGTTTTTATGGCCAGGTGTGTGTTATTCCCTCATTATCCCAATTACAATAAGCAGATAAAAAGGTCCAGAGTTAATTTCAAGTGTGCTATTTGCATTTGGAATCTCTTGCTGTCAACTGTCAAGATGAGATCCAAAGAGCTGTCACTATCAGTGAAGCAAGCCACCATTAGGCTGAAAAAAACCCAAAAACAAACCCATCAGAGAGATAGCAAAAACATTAGGCGTGGCCAAAACAACTGTTTGGAACATTCTTAAAAAGAAGGAACGCACCGGTGAGCTCAGGAACACCAAAAGACCCGGAAGACCACGGAAAACAACTGTGGTGGATGACCGAAGAATTATTTTCCTGGTGAAGAAAACACCCTTCACAACAGTTGGCCAGATCAAAAACACTCTCCAGGAGGTAGGTGTATGTGTGTCAAAGTCAACAGTCAAGAGAAGACTTCACCAGAGTGAATACAGAGGGTTCACCACAAAATGTAAACCATTGGTGAGCCTCAAAAAAGGGAAGGCCAGATTAGAGTTTGCCAAACGACATCTAAAAAAGCCTTCACAGTTCTGGAACAACATCCTATGGACAGATGAGACCAAGATCAACTTGTACCAAAGTGATGGGAAAAGAAGACTATGGAGAAGGAAAGGAACTGCTCATGATCCTAAGCATACCACCTCATCAGTGAAGCATGGTGGTGGTAGTTTCCAGGCATGGGTATGTATGGTTGCCAATGGAACGGGTTCTCTTGTATTTATTGATAGTGACTTCTGACAAAAGCAGCAGGATAGATTCTGAAGAGTTTCGGGCAATATAATCTGCTCATATTCAGCCAAATGCTTCATAACTCATTGGACAATGACCCAAAGCATACGGCAAAAGTAA
This sequence comes from Bufo bufo, assembly GCF_905171765.1. Taxonomy (NCBI): domain Eukaryota; kingdom Metazoa; phylum Chordata; class Amphibia; order Anura; family Bufonidae; genus Bufo; species Bufo bufo. Next base: position 251,103,120 of record NC_053392.1, read on the forward strand.
CCAAAGCTTTTTTTAAGGGAAAGAAGTGGAATGTTATGCAATGGCCAAGTCAATCACCTGACCTGAATCCAATTGAGCATGCATTTCACTTGCTGAAGACAAAACTGAAGGGAAAATGCCCCATGAACAAGCAGGAACTGAAGACAGTTGCAGTAGAGGCCTGGCAGAGCATCACCAGGGATGAAACTCAGCCTCTGGTGATGTCTATGCGGTCCAGACTTCAGGCTGTAATTGACTGCAAAGGATTTGCAACCAAGTATTAAAAAGTGAAAGCTTGATTTATGATTATTATTCTGTCCCATTACTTTTGGTCCCTTAACAAGTGGGGGCACATATGCAGACTGTTGTAATTCCCACACCGTTCACCTGATTTGGATGTAAATACCCTCAAATTAAATCTGAGTCTGTAGGTAAAGCACATCTTGTTCGTTTCATTTCAAATCCATTGTGGTGGTGTATAGAGCCAAAAATGTTAGAATTGTATTGATGTCCCAATATTTATGGACCTGACTGTATATGCAAAAAAGTGGTATATATCTGTTAATAAAAGGACTCCCATTGTTTTTTCCACTTTTAATTTTTTTTTTCTTAAAACTTTTTAGTAGAACATTTTTATAAAATTACCTATATGTATACTAAGCCACAAACAAATTGCAACGGCGTTGTGAGGCGGCGGCTGAGGAGCCAGCACACGGCGGGTTTTTACTACATTTACGTTTCTCCACATGTCACTTTCACCTTTTTCCTTGGTTTTGTCCGGAAGTTTCATGCACCTTATAGACAGGTAAATGTGAATGTCTGCTTTTTTCATGCTGTTCGCAGTGTCCCGCATGTGCTGACCCCTCAACCTCCTCCTTGGTTTTGTGTCCTCCATTTTGTTACGGCTGCTGTCTAAAATAATTATCTATGTACTGTATTGTAATATTTTACCTTTAATAAAGTTTGTAGTTACCACTTTGTCACCGAAGTGTGGCGTTGCAATTTTTTTGTGGCTCAGTTTACATGTTTTTGCCCCATTCGTAATATTAAAACTATTGATCCGGTTATCATATTGGTGGCACTATATGTATACTAGCGCATTGACCTGTCTCCATCAGGATATATCTTAGTTTGCACAGGCATCACAGACAGGTAGCACTATGGTCCTTCAATAGAATCTGCACGATCTACCCATATAAGGTAGTATATATAGTGTCACAAAATATCCAGCGACACAATCCAAGGGGAAGACTACCTTTGCTTTGACTCTTGGATGCTGCCATTAGCACACAAGGGGTTATTAGTAGTTTTCTAGCTCTACATTGTGGCTACTGTGCGGCATACTATTACGGGTCATTGATATTTTCAGCTTCTCAGTGAGAACAAATAACAACGAATTGTGTACCCCCTAATGACAGCTGAGAAAATAGGTCATCCGTATGTGATTGAGATTGATGGGTCAGACGCCCGGCCGATCAGCTGTTTGAAGAAGCCGCTGTGGCCTCATTGCCGTTTACCAAGCACTGCGGCTGTGATTGGTATTGCGCCTCATCCCCACTCACTTGAATGGGACTGAGCTGCGCCTAGACCATGTGACTGTCGAATGTGACATCACTGGCCTAGGAAGAGGCTGTGCGCTCATGAAGCACCACGGTCTCTTCAAACAGCTGATCTTCAGGGATTGCAGGAGAGTCAGACCCCCACGATCACATACTGATGACCTATCTTGAGGATAGGTCATCGGACAACCCCTTTAGTAAACATAACTAGAGATGGCCTTGCAGTTCGCCCGGCGGCCGTTTCACGGCGAACTTTGCGTGTTCGCGATTCGCCGAACATGCCAACATATGGAGATATTCGCGCCCGCCATATTCATTTACATTGTGAAGAACTCTGACCCATGACACATCCATCAGGTGTTACAGGACAGCCAATTGAGACATTTCAGCACGTGGACATACCCCCTACCTTATAAATAAACCTGATCTGGCCGCCATTTTACATTCAGTGTTTTGCCAGTGTAGGGAGAGGTTGCTGTGTGGAGCAGGGACAGGCTGTTAGGGACACCAAACGCTAGCTAATAGGGCCACAAAAGGAGATTTTTGTGAAACTCACCTGTAAAATCTTTTTCTCGTAATTTCCATTGGGGGACACAGACCATGGGTATAGCTTAGAGATATTACTAGGAGGGACACTATGCAAAAAAAGAAGCTCCTCCTCCTCGGGCTATACCCCCAGGCACCTCCAGGAGAACTTCAGTCGTTGCAAAAGCAGTAGGAGAAGGAGAACGGAAACAAAACATTATGGAAACCATCACACAGCACACCCTAAGGCGTAAACCAAAAAAGGGGGCGGGAGCTGTGTCCCCCAATGGAAATTACGAGAAAAAGATTTTACAGGTGAGTTTCACAAAAATCTCCTTTTCTCGTTCATTCCATTGGGGGACACAGACCATGGGACGTCCCAAAGCAGTCCATGGGGTGGGAAAAAAGAACAAATCCAACACCGCCAGGAATAAACGTCCAGTAGTCAAACCGGAACCACAGCCTGCAATACCCTGCGCCCAAGAGCAGCATCAGCCGAGGCCAGAGAGTGTAACTGATAAAACTTTGTGAAAGTATGTAAGGACGACCAAGTGGCCGCCTTACACCACTGGGAAACGGATGCGCGATTGCGTCTAGCCCAGGAAGCACCCACTGCCCTTGTGGAGTGAGCGGTAATCCGCGACGGCGGAACGTGGCCGCGAGCGCGATATGCCGCAGCAATAGCGGAACGGATCCACCGCGCCACGGTGACCTTGGAAGCCGCCAGGCCCTTACGGGACCCTTCAGGAATCACAAAGAGAGAGTCTGAACGCCGGAAGGAAGCGGTAGCCCCCAGGTACACCTTCAGGGCCCTGACGACGTCCAGGGAGTGGAGAGCACATTCCTTGGGGTTCACCGGAGAAGGACAAAAAGAGGGCAGGACAAGATCCTCGTTAAGGTGGAAGGGAGAAACCACCTTGGGCAAAAAAGAAGGCACCGGCCTGAGCACCACCTTATCCTGGTGAAAGACCAGAAAAGGTTCCCGGCAGGAAAGTGCGGCCAGCTCCGAAACTCGCCTGATGGAGGTTATGGCCACCAGAAAAACTACCTTCCAGGTGAGTAAAACCAGAGAGATCTCCCTCAGAGGTTCAAAAGGCGCCGCCTGAAGGGCGCGCAGAACCAAGTTGAGATCCCAGGGGGGCAAGGGAGGCACATACGGAGGAACCGAATGCGCCACCCCCTGCAGGAAGGTTTTTACAGGTCTCAAAAAGGCAATGGACCTCTGAAAAAAGATAGCCAAAGCAGAAACCTGACCCTTTAAAGAACTGAGCGACAGACCCATGTCGAGGCCGGACTGGAGAAAAGACAGCACCACTGGGACAGAGAAACGTAGGGGCGAGTAGCCCGATTTCTCACAAAACACCAGGAAGGCCTTCCAGGTGCGATAATAGATTCGTGAAGAAGCGGCTTTCGAGCCCTGATCATGGTTCTTACCACCGCATCAGAGAAGCCTCTCTTCCTCAGGATGGCGGTCTCAACAGCCACGCGTTAAACGCAGCTGCCGTGAATTCTGGTGGAAGAGCGGCCCCTGAGACAAGAGATCCTCTCTGTCGGGCAGAGGCCACGGGACGTCCGCCAACATACGAGCGACGCTGGAGAACCAGGCGCGACGAGGCCAATCCGGAGCGACGAGAATGGTTGGTATCCCCTCCGCCTCGATCTTGCGCAGCACCTTCGGCAACAGAGGAATCGGAGGGAAGACGTAAAGGAGGCTGAACCGCTGCCATGGAAATACCAGCGCGTCCACCCCGTCCGCCCGTGGGTCTCGAGCGCGGGCAAGATACACCGGCACCTTGTGGTTGAGCCGGGAAGCCATCAAATCTACGTCCGGACGGCCCCATCGGTGGCAGATGTCCTCGAACACCTCCGGATGGAGAGACCACTCTCCCGGATCCACCTTGGTGCGACTCAGAAAATCCGCCGTCCAATTGTCGACTCCCGGGATGTACACTGCCGACAATACTGGAACATGAGACTCCGCCCATAAGAGGATCCTCGCTACTTCCCGCATTACTGCCCGACTGCGAGTCCCGCCCTGATGGTTGACATAAGCCACAGCCGTGGCATTGTCCGACTGAACCCGCACCGGGCGAGTCGCCAGGAGAGGAGTCCAATGGGAGAGGGAGTGGAAAATCGCCCTCAATTCCAAAACGTTTATCGGGAGACGGGATTCCTCCGTCGACCAGACACCCTGAACTGTGAGGTTCCGGAGAACACCTCCCCAACCGATGAGGCTGGCGTCGGTGGTGACTATCGTCCAGGAGAACGGAAGGAAGGACTTTCCTGACGATAGGTTCAGGGGAGACTGCCACCAAGGGAGAGACGCTCGAACTTGCCGGGACAGACGAACAGGAGTGTCTAGACCCCGAGGGTTCTTGTTCCAGAGGGCAAGGATCATCTGTTGTAGCGGACGAGTGTGAAATTGGGCGTACGGAATCGCCTCGAAAGAGGAGACCATAAGGCCCAGCACCCGCATGCACTCCCGAATGGTGGGACGTGGAGAGCGTAGAAGGAGCACCATTGCCAGACGAATCTGGGAAGCCTTGGAATCTGGAAGAAACACCCGAGAAATCGAGGTGTCCAAGATCATCCCCAGGAACGAAAGTCTCTGGGAGGGGTGCAGAGAAGACTTGGGGAGATTGATCAGCCATCCGAACCGTTCCAGGGATTGAACCGTGATTCGGATGCTGTCCTCGGCCTGTGGAAGAGACGGAGCTTTTATCAAGATGTCGTCTAGGTATGGTAACAAAGAGATGCCCCTGGTGCGAAGAAGCGCCATGAGAGGCGCCAGAATCTTCGTAAAAACTCGAGGGGCGGTTGCCAACCCAAAAGGTAGGGCGACGAACTGGTAATGACGCCCCCCTATGGCAAAGCGCAGAAAGCGATGTGGGACTCTGCAATAGGGACGTGCAAGTAGGCGTCTTGAATGTCCACAGACGCGAGAAATTCTCCTGGACTCAGAGAAGCAATAACGGAGCGAAGGGACTCCATGCGAAACTTCCGCACCCGTAGAAACTTGTTGAGAAGTTTTAGATCCAAGATTGGACGCACTGACCCCTCTTTCTTTGGAACAACGAACAGGTTTGAGTAAAAACCTGTCCCTTGCTCTTCTGGGGGAACGGGGGAAATGACACCACGGTCCAGAAGAGAGGAGACCGCAAAAAAGAGGTCCGAGGCCCTGGCTGGATCCCCCGGAACGCGAGAAGGGAAAAAACGTTCCGGCGGGCTGGACGCGAACTCCAACTTGTAGCCGGACGTCACCACTTCCAGAGCCCAGGCGTCCTGAACGTGAGCCCTCCAGACCTGTTGAAAGGAGAGCAGACGGCCCCCCACCACGAGGGGTGGGGGCACCCCTTCATGCGGAGGGTTGCTTGGGAGCAGGAGGACGGGCTGACTGCGCCCGAGGCCGCCAAGAAGGCTGGGGCTTGAAGAAAGGCTTCTTGCGGGAGTCCTGGGACCCCCCTGCCGATGAGGATGACGGCGTCCTGGCAGTGGAGAAGCGACGAAAGGACTGGCCCCGGAAACCTGAAGGCCGAGACCGAAAGGGACGCTTGGTCCTGGGCTGGGGTAGATGAGTGCTCTTGCCCCCTGTTGCGGCAGAAATGAATTCATCTAGTTGAGCCCCAAAGAGCCTGGGACCCTTCAAAGGGAAGGTTAGCGAGGGATCGCTTGGATGAGGCATCAGCATCCCACACCTTCAGCCAGACCTCCCTGCGCTGAATGACAGAGAGGGCCGAAATACGGGCAAAGAGGGAGCCGATGTCCATTGAAGCCTCACAGAGATATTTAGACGCTTGAGACATCTGGATGATAAAATCCAGAGTATCTGCAGAGGCGTCCTGCTCTGACAGATCCTGGTGGTGGCGCTGCAACCACGTTGTAAGGGCTCTGGCGACCCAAGCCGACGCAAAGGCCGGTCGCAGGGAAGCGCCCGCCAGCGAGAAGATGGACTTGGAAAGTGAATCCAAACGTCTGTCCACCGCATCCTGCAGAGAGGAACCGTCTAGGACGGGAAGGGCCGTGTTCTTGGCTAACCTGGCCACCGGAGGATCTACCTTAGGGGAAGAAGTCCACTTTTCCACTGTGTCAGCTGGAAAAGGATAAAGCGTATCCATACGCTTGGTGGCCGAAAATTTTTGATTAGGTCGATCCCAAGCTTTTGATAGGACCGCAGTGAATTCCTCGTGAATAGGGAACACGGCGGACTCCTGTTTCTTGGGTGGAAAAAAGGGAGAGCTCCCGACTAGTGGAGGGAGGAGAATCCCCTTGTATATTAAAAGTGTCACGGACAGCTGCCACCAACTCGGTTACCATGGTGGAAAGCTTAGGCAGGGGTTCCCGCTCCGTGACTTCGTCCGATCCGGACAATTCCCCATCGGATTTGCGCTCCCTGCGAGGGGGAGAGTCAACCGGGCATGCCTCAAGGCGAGGGGGAGAAGCGGAGTCATCCGAGGAGGAATGCTGCCGCTCACGCTGCCTTTTAGAAGTCAGACGCCCTCTGTGAGAGTCGCTGAGAGGGGATGGAGTGGTGGATGCCACTGGAGTAGTAGCCGCCATGCGCTCCATGAAGGACATGGCTGCCTTGGCAACTAAGGCCAGATCAGCTGCCGCATTAGACATGGCGGAGGCCCAGGCGGGTACCGCTGGATCCGCAGGGGCAGAGGGAGGACCGGGCTGAGCAAGAGAAGGAGGCTGATCCTGTCCGGGAGCAGGGCATGAGTCACAGGAACCAGTGACAGAAAAAGGCCTAAGGCATATTTTACATGACTCCAGTGGAGCCTGAGAGGAAGCCTTGGAAGGCTTAGGGGCCCCAGGTTTAGGCATGATGGTATTCCACAAAAAAGATTTCCTACCAGGTTGCTGCAATTCCTACCACCCAGGCAACAGCAGAAGTCTCCGGTCACCGAGAACTGAGGAGCTGCACGGCCGCAATCCAGCAGAGTCTCCGGCGTAGGGAGAGACAGAGCTGGACGCCGAGGCTCCGCCCCCTTGGACGCGTCATTGCGGCGCGAAATAAGCGCGCGAAATAGGCGCGCGCGCACTTCAAATACACCCCTTCGCCAGAAACGGCGCAGCGGGGGTTAATATCGGGAGGAGCAGGCCGGCGGGAGCTGCAGAGAGCGCAGCGGCCATAAGATAAAATACACTCCTTCAGTGCCAAGATTGCCGCCGGTGCGGCCATAGTCTGAGCTGCAGGCAGGTATCAGTGGAATCACCAGCCCTCCCCAGAAGGGCCCCCTCCCAACGGGAAAAAAATGCCCCCAGCCGGTCCTTCTCTAGCTCACCTCAGGTCACAGAGCGCCAGACAGACGACATGAAGGGGTGGGGGGAGGGGGGGGAAAGGAGGGAGATTGAAGCAGGCAATACTTATCTGCACAGCATGCTCCCTCGATGTCCAGACCAGCAGGGATTCACCTCTTCAGACGTCTGACTCCAATCAAGGAGAGCAGTGCTCTGGTGGAGGGTAGGCAGCAGGTGTCCCAGCAGCTGGTGGGATGCCAGAGCTAACATGTCGAGCCTGGATCCACTTTTCTTCTGTGGGGGAATGGGAGGTAGCCAGGAACCTTCAGAAGACCGTGGCAGACCCTCCACAGGGGCCAGGAAAGCGCAATGCTGACCTGCGTCCCCATCTGAAACCAGAAAAAAATAACAAACAGGAGAAGAATAAATGTCAACCTCCTTGAACGGACACTAAGCAAAGACTGAAGTTCTCCTGGAGGTGCCTGGGGGTATAGCCCGAGGAGGAGGAGCTTCTTTTTTTTGCATAGTGTCCCTCCTAGTAATATCTCTAAGCTATACCCATGGTCTGTGTCCCCCAATGGAATGAACGAGAAAAGTCATTTTAAGGACTGGTATAGGTGTGCTATCGATAGGTGTGATACACAGAGGGGTGCGATATACTTATACTTTTATAATGAGTCAAAAACACATAGATCTATATAGTCAGGGGCTTACTAGGGCCATTTTTATACAGGGTAAGGTTTCGGACGGGGCGCTCTTATCAGGGCCAGAATAGCACCCCCTGTAGGGCAATATCAGGGACAGTTCTTTGCCCACCCTGTCCTTCAATACCACATCATCATCTAGCCCAGGAATAGAGGTTTTTTGCTTTCCCTCCGGGATTCATGGATGTGCACTGGAACCCCCCAGATTGTGGTAGGACATATGGTTTCTGATTTGGTGCCGCCGAGCACTTGTTATTGCCTACCACATCTATGCTTTTTGCTTAAAGGGGTTCTGCACTTTGGATAGATCAGCTTCTGATCGGTGGGGGTCCGACACCCGGGACCCCCGCCGATCAGCTGTTTGAGAAGGCAGCGACGCTCCAGCAGCGCCGCGGCCTTCCCACTGTTTACCGCCAGGCCACCTGCCCACTGATGTCACGACTAGTATCAACTAGCGTGTGCAGGGCTAAGCTCCATTCAAGTGAACAGAGCTTAGCCGCGCCCACGCTAGTTGATACTAGTCGTGACGTCAGTGGGCCGGCGGTAAACAGTGAGAAGGCAGCGGCGCTGCTGGAGCGCCGCTGCCTTCTCAAACAGCTGATCGGCGGGGGTCCCGGGTGTCGGACCCCCGGCGATCAGAAGCTGATGATCTATCCAGAGGATAGATCATCAGTTAAATGAAAGTGCAGAACCCCTTTAACTTTAATAATTACATTTATTTTCATTTTGAGGGATATCTTTTCCATTGACACGTCCGCAAAATGGGTCCGCATCCGTTCCGCAATTTTGTGGAACGGGTGCAGACCCATTCATTTTCAATGGGGCCAGAATGTGCTGTCCGCATCCGTGCTTCCGTTTCCGCAAAAAAAATAGAACATGCAATTGCAGACAAGATTAGGCATTTTCTATTAAAGTGCCGGCGATGTGCGGTCCACAAATTGCGGAATGCACATTGCCAGTGTACGTGTTTTGCGGATCCGCAAAACACTTACGGACGTGTGAATGAACCCTCATAGTAAAATTATTAAAGGTTACATTTTATCTTTATGTATATTCTAATGGATTGCCTTCCTTGTACAATGTTATAATATACTTTCTATGTTAGAAAGTATATTATAGTGCATTTGTATTGTGCGGCAGTTGTGTGCGGTTCTGCTGCGATACTGCAGGTATATAGAGGGACAAGCGTTGTTGGAACAAATAATTTCTACTGGTGTGATATACTAGTCGCCCCTCAAAAAAACTGATTGAAGCGGGGTGTTATATACCAATATACTTTCTTTATAGTGCATTTGGGTACTGCATAGTGCATTTGCGCATGCGGGAAAAATATATTGCCGATATTTTGCATTATTATTTCTTGGCTGCAAATATGAGCTGAAGGTTTTTCAAGTTCGCCTGCCATTAAAATGAATGGGACCCGCCGCGAACTTGCTGTTTGCGAACATTTGATAGTGTTCACGCAATCGCGAACCGTCCCGGCAGATGTTTGTCCATCACTAAACATAACACACCTTTCATCATTAAATGGTGTTGTCTAGGGTTAGAAAAGAGGGTCTGCTCTATCTCAATCTCCACTCCCATCTCATCCTGTAACAGTGCCACATGTGTCCATGGGCTGAGTGAGTGTGTTATGGCAAACCATCTCCATTTAAATTCATGGGGATAGGCTGCAATACCAGACAGTCTGTGGACAGATGTGACACTATGACTGGGAAGGCAGCTCCTCGTTCTAATCCTGGATAACCTTACCAAATAGATCAGCTTAAACAGAAAATGTTGCCCTATGTCATACCAGCCTGTAACAGCAAGGGTACTTTCACACTTGCGTTGTTTGATTCCAGCAGGCAGTTCTGTTGCCTGAACTGACTGCCTGATCAGGCAAACTGTATGCAAACGCATGTCATTTTTTCTGACTGATAAGGCATTTTTCAGACTGATCAGGATCCTGATCAGTCTGAAAAATGCCTGATCAGTCAGAAAAATGCATTGCAATACCGGATCCGTTTTTTCCGGTGTCTCAGGCAAAAGGATCCGGTATTATTTTTTTTCTCATTTTTAAAAGGTCTGAGCATGCGCCAGACGGAAGGACGGATCGGCCATTCCCGGGTATTTTGAATACATTCCTATGAAAAATAAATTCCTATGGAAAAAAATGCTGCATCCGGCATTCAGGCAAGTCTACGTTTTTTTTCGCCTTTTGCTACGGTTTTCTCTTTTGCTGATCAGTCAAAACCTGACTGAACTGAAGACATCCTGAACGGATATCTCCCATCAGACTGCGATGGGGATATGCCTGATCAGTTCTTTTCCGGTATAGAGCCCCTAGGACGGAACTCTATGCCGAAAAAGAAAAACGCTAATGTGAAAGTACCCTAAGCCCTAAGATGTCTGTAGTATAGCACTTGCCTGGAAACCACGTGCAAAATGGTGAACAAGACAATAAGTGGTCCGACAGCTACCAGGAACCATGGAAAGACACCAGCTATGACTCCCAGACAAAAGAAAACTAATATGACATTTTGAACAAACATTTCAGCTTGAAAAGGAAGGCGGACATCAACTGTAAAGAGAAGAGATTAGAATTAGGTTTATCGGTTAACATTTCACGTAGATGGTGTTAGCTCTCAAAATACCACATTGTAGTACATAAACGAGTATTGTAAATTCATCTTAAAGCGAACCTGTCACCATGATTTTGCACACAGAGCTGGGGACATGGGCTGCTAGATGGCCACTAGCACATCTGCAATACCCAGGTCCCACAGCTCTCTGCGCTTTTATTGTGTTAAAAAAACGTTTTGAGTGATATGCAAATTACCTGATATGAGTCCTGTATCCGGAGATGCGTCAAGGAGCCCAGCACCGCCCCGCGTCCTCCGAATCTCCTCCTTGCCGGCTGACGTCACAGAGCTGGAGCACCGAAATCTCGCGATGCGCGAGCTAGCGCATGCGTAGTTCGTTCCCTGTGCTGATGCCAGCACAGGGAATGAACATGATGCCGACACTGCGCATGCGCTAGCTAGCGCATCGCGAGATTTCGGCGCTCCAGCTCTGTGACGTCAGCCGGCAAGGGGGAGATTCGGAGGACGCGGGGCGGTGCTGGGCTCCTTGACGCTTGACTCATCTCCGGCTACAGGACTCATATCAGCTAATTTGCATATCACAAAACGTTTTTTTTACACAATAAAAGCGCAGAGAGCTGTGGGACCTGGGTACTGCAGATGTGCTAGTGGCCATCTAGCAGCCCATGTCCCCAGCTCTATGCGCAAAATCATGGTGACAGGTTCGCTTTAAAGGTTTCTGTTAGAAAATGAAAAATGTCAGACACAAATTGGTTAAATTAGAATGAAAATGGCTGTCTGCCCGGGAAAATCAATTTACAGGGGCTGTCTGATCAGAAACAACCAGTTGCAGAATGCAGTCATGGTGGTGACCAGCTGATTGCCTTGAATTCACTAGTTTCGATGGGGAAAGCTTTGTCTGGTGGCTACTGTATGGGGAATATGGTATTACATGTGTCTATTGAGATGAACTGATAAAGAAGAGTCCCTCATTACAGTCCAACAAATTGTGGATGCAGTAATAGGGTATTTTATTTACACCATGAATGCAAGAGATGTAGTAAAAAAATAAAAATGTCTTAAAAGGAGTTCTCACTTTTGCAAATGGCATTTATTATGTAGAGAAAGTTAATACAAGGCACTTCCTAATGTATTGTGATTGTCCATATTGCCTCCTTTGATGGCTTGATAAATTTTTCATCACATTCTATACTTCTTGTTTCCATGGCTATGACCACCCCTGCAATCCAGCAGGGGTGGTCATGCTTGCACACTATAGGAAAAAGTGCTGGCCTCTATGGTGGCCAGGAACACAGGAATGTATGTAGGCCAGCGCTTTTTCTTATAGGGTGCAAGCATGACTACCACGGCTGGATTGCAGGGTGGTCATAACCATGGAAACAAGAAGGTTATAATGCAATTCAAATATGAATCAAGCCAGCAAAGAAAGCAATATGGACACTCACAATACATTAGTAAGTGGCTTGAATTAACTCTTGTGCATGGCATTGGGGGACACAGCACCATAGGTATATGTCCAACTACCACTAGGAGGCGACACTAGACATAAAAAGTGTTGGTTCCTCCCCGTTGGGCTATACCCTCTCCACAGGCACAAGGCTAATCAGTCTTGTTCTAGTATCCACTAATCGAGGCCCCGGCTTTTCGGGCCTACTAGACCGCAACTCCCCGCCCACTCCTGAGCTTCCCGGGCTTGCTCCGTCACCCCCCCCCCCCTCCGTGGGGGGAGCCTGGGAGGGGCCTCTCCTGCCTGTCTAATCCAGCTCCAGCGCGGGTTCCCTGCTCTGTCTCAGAGGGGCGGTTCTTCCTCTTGCTGCCGGCTCCTTCTCTCACCATCTTGTTGCTCACCTGCACAGGGCGCGCTGGGATACAGCTCTTGGGGTCTGGTAGGCAGCCTCTGGCTGATTTGCTTCTGCAGGCTCCATCTCCCCCCCCCCCCCCCCCCCCCCCCCCCCCTCTCTCAATTGCCTCATTCTCCTGCTGTCCTGACCACCTAATCCATAGCTGCTGCAGCACCTCTTTGGAACGTGGCATCCGGGGCCAGATAGGACAGCCCTGCTGCTCTATGAGGGCCTCGTCTCCCAGCCTCCCTATTGGATCGCCACGTATTTCACATGCGTCCGCTGTCTACGGAGGTTTCCATGTGGTCAGCTTGTCCCTGCTTTTTTTTGTTCAGTATTTTTTTTCCCCAGACTCCAGCATTACCCCTCCCACCCTTTTGTGCAGGTCCCTCCTGAATGGGCTCCCTCCCTGTCGAACCATGGGAACCTTGCCTGACTCTCCCAATCCCTGGCGGAGTTGCTGGACCCCTACCTACCCAAATTGCGGTCACCCCCCCCCCCCCCCCAGGGTCCTCCCTGCAGATGGGGCACGCTCAGATCCAGGGTCACGCAAGGAGTAGCCCACAGACCAACCTCGGGTGGTCTCAACTAGCTTCCACCTCTCCTCGGCATCCTTGGGTCGCCCCCAAGACAGGCCTGAGGCTGTTGACGAAACCTTCTCTGTCAGTTGACTCTGGGGACACCTCTGCACCGATTCCTTCGGAACAGAGCATCAGGTGGTCTTCCACCATACAGAATCCCTCTGTGAGGTCGAGACAAACATGCACGGAGGGACCTGCCCTACCCAGGTTTGGTGCCCCTCTAGTGCTCTAGTGGACTTTCGGATGGCGCTCCCCTGCCTGCACAGGTAGTTTCCGCACAGGTAAGGCAGCAGTCACCGTGCTTAGCAACTGGGACACCTACGTGGTGTCTCTGGTACGTGCGCCCTCGTAGGCTGTACGTAGGCTATGTTCTACACATTTGTGAGTGTTCCCACAGGGTCTCCATCCTGGTGCTGGTGTTCGCCACTCTACCTCATTTCTGGGGGTCCCTGTTCTAGGCAAGCTGATAATTCAGCCAAACGCCTCTTGCAGTGTTGGTAACCCTTCTAAAGGTTCTTTTGTAGTGCATGTACCAGAGATATGCAGGCAGACTTCTTCTGCCGTGGCGATTACATCTGTCTGTTTCCAGCCGCCTTGTTACTTTCATAGGTTAGAGTACCTACACCTACTCCAGATGCTGTAGCCCTTAATCCTGGCTGGCTCTATGGTGTTCCATGCGGCACTATTTCCCCCTACCGGGCGAGATATACAGACCGCCTTCAATTGCACCTGTCTGTTTCCAGCCACCTTGCTCCCTTCATAGGTGGAGTACCTACACCATCTCCTGATGCTGTATCCAATATCCCTGGCGGGCTCTATTGTGTTCCGTGCGGCACTATTTCTCCCTTCCAGGCGAGATATAGAGGCCACTCTCAATTGCTGTAGCAATTGCCTCTGTTTGGTTCTAGTGGGCACCAAGCTGCCACCTTGCTCCCTTCATAGGTAGAGTACCTACACTATCTCTAGAGGGTGTAGCCGCTGCTCCTATCTGGCCTTATGGTGTACCTTGCGGCACTATTTCTCCCTTACCGGACGAGATATTGAGGCCACCTTGTATTGCCGTGGCCGGTGCACCTACCTCATCATAGTGTGCACCAAACAGCCATCTTACTGTACCATCTCCAGATACTGTTGATGCAGCCCTGTTTCCCTCTTTTCAGGTGAAATAGAGGGCCTCTTTCAGTTGCCATTGCACCTACCTGATTGTGGTGTGCACCTGTCGTTCTTTGTGGTACCGTGTGGCCCTATTTTCCCCTTCCCGAGCGGAATATAGGTACCATTGCTAACACGGTAGCCGTTGCACTTCTCTGATCCTAGGGCGCACCATGCGGCCACATCGCTCCGATCTTAAATCTAGTACCTCTACCATCTCCAGATGCTGTACTCATTGCACCTGTCTGGTCGTATCTCTGCACTACACAGCTGTATTTCTACCTTACCGGTTGAGGACCTGTACCCTCCAAATGCGGTCACATTACTGGATGCTGTGCCTTTGTTTCCACTCTCCTCAGAGTGCAACATGCAGCCACTTTACCTCGGTTTTTAGGCGTGTTATTTTAGTATCCCACGTGCTGGGCCCTATGGTGCAATCTGTGGCCCATACAGTTTCTGTATTACTGGGTGCTTCCTTCCCCGGGCTCTAATCTGTGCTGCGGATGTTGGTTACTTCCCTTTTTGGTTCTTCCATACATCTGCCACTCCGTTACTGTCGTGCTCTATGGTCTCCTTGTACTTTCTAAAGGCACTGTCCACAACAGGCCATCCTGGTTCAGCATGGTAACCATATCTGGCAAGGGTGGGCCAGCCCAACCCCCACCTCTTCGGTCTAGTGCTACTTCTGGTGTACCCAGTATATGGCTGATCTGGTGGGTGGGTTCACCGAAAACTGCTGCAGCGGCCGATGCTCACCATGTACCCCAACAAGGAGAAGATCCAGTGGAGATCACTGTACTCCACCAGGAATGGTCCGCCCTGTAATAGAAAACAACGCGGGTACTTCTTTATAATATGGGGTAACGCGGAGTGCAGCAGACAGTAGTATTTTATAGGGATGGCAAGAGCAACCCTAGCACAAAAGCCAACAACCACCTGGCCATGGTGTAGGGAGCGTGGTTGTATGTGGACCACCCACCAGATCAGCCATATACTGGGTACACCAGAAGTAGCACTAGACCGAAGAGGTGGGGGTTGGGCTGGCCCAAGAGGTGGGGGTTGGGTGGTCCACATACAACCACGCTCCCTACACCATGGACAGGTGGTTGTTGGCTTTTCTGCTAGTGTTGCTCTTGCCATCCCTATAAAATACTACTGTCTGCTGCACTCCGCGTTCCCCATGTTATAAAGGAGTACCCGCGTTGTTTTCTATTACAGGGCGGACCATTCCTGGTGGAGTACAGTGATCTCCACTGGATCTTCTCCTTGTTGGGGTACGTAGCTTGGTGAGCATCGGCCGCTGCAGCAGTTTTCGGTCATCACTGGATGTCCTCCACAACACAGAATCCTTCTGGGGTCAGAAACATTATCCTTGCCGGACGTCCTTCCTGACGACTCAGGGACAGAACCACTGAGCACCACACAACTGCCTGGTAGGTGAATTCTCTGCTGATTGCTCTGGCATCGGACAGGGTTCCATAATTCCTTCTGGGTTCGGGTGTTCCCTTATATTCTCTGGTTAGTTGTACTATATGACAGAGGGCAGTCCCCTTGGACCTTGCTATTGTCTGCGCCTGTCAGGTACTTTCTCCCATTGGGAGTCTTCTGTATGTCGGTCGCAGCTGGTTTCTACATTTCGTGTAGTCACACCCAGTTTCTTTCATGGCGACTTCGCCATTCCTTATGCATATGGGTGTCTGTCGATTTAGTGGTACAACCCAAGCCGCTGTACTTGCCCTCTCTGGGATAATGTATGCAGATTGATAGCCACTATTCTTGGAATGGCTAGTTGTCCGTGGCCAATTCCTTCCCCTATGGTGGTTCTTTTAACTTTTTCTTGGATATTCTGGCTTTTGTTGTCCTCTGGTGGTTCAGTTCCTGGTTCCATTTGAGCCCATACCGGGTACTCCTTTCTGGAGTCCCTGTCCCCGTTCATTTGATCACACAGATTCTATATGATAATCGTTGTTTGGGGGGGGGGGCTGGGTTAATTGTTCCCCTTGTGGGTTCCAATAGCCTTGTGGACCTCTTGGGATTCGTGTCTATCTTCCTATCCTCCCACGTCAAGTACCTGGTATTGAGTGGTTTAGTGCTACGGTTTGCATTTTCACCTTATGGTCTCCTTCGGGAGGGACTTTCTCCTGTTTGTAGTACCTTTCTCCTTAGACTGTTAGGAGTACTCTCCTTCTCCTCCCAAGTCTCTCAGTCCAAGTCTCTCACTCGTTTGGCTTTCTCTCAGCGATATTTAGTTTTCAGAGGCTCGTTCCTCGTCTCCTGGTTTTGGGATGCAGGTCTTATCTTTTCTCTTTTCCTGGCCTTTACTTACAACCCCTTCCCTTTCCAAGGGTTGGCGATTTTCCTTAGCGCCTTTGGGGTTTTTACCTTTCAATAGGGCGCTTAACTTCATCACCTGCTTTGTGGTGAGGGGAGACCTGCTCTCTTCACATGTGAGCCTTGCTATGGCTCCCCTCACTCGTTTGGCCTTCAGTGGTTCCGTGTTTCATTGCTCCCCTGGCCTGTCAAGGGTTGGCCACAGGGTGTTTGTGCTTTGGCCTGAGACAATTAGAATGTTAGGTAGCTCCAATACGTGGTGCTGTCCTACTTTCTCTCCAGCATTTGGCTGAGCTGGGTGTTCCCCTTTGCCTTCTTCTTGCATTTGGGATTTTCTCCCAGGCATTTGTCCAGGGGTGCTGGCAGTCTTCACTGTTGCTTCCTTGGGGTTTCTCCCTTGTTATGAGGCCTCTTGCCCATTCCGTGCTTTTCTCCTGTTGGGTCACATGGTTCTCCTGCACCTGTATCCCCAACCGGTGGCATGGCTGTTCATTTCCCACCCTCGGGGACTGCTTTGGGACATCCCATGGTGCTTTGTCCCCCAATGCCATGCACGAGAAAATTGGATTTTTTTTGTACTCACCGTAAAATCCTTTTCTCGTAGTAGACATTGGGGGATACAGATCCCACCCTATGTTTTTTTTTTTACTTCCGCTTCTCCCGGCTGCTCTATTGATCTTTCCCGAAACGGGAGTTGCTGGTTCCTAGCCTTTCTTCTCTCTCCTACTGCTTTTGGTACAAACTGATTAGCCTAGTGCCTGTGGAGAGGGTATAGCCCAACGGGGAGGAGCCAACACTTTTTATGTCTAGTGTCGCCTCCGAGTGGTAGTTGGACATAAACCCATGGTGCTGTGTCCCCCAATGCCTACTACGAGAAAAGGATTTTACGGTGAGTACAAAAAAATCTAAATTTTCTCTACATGATAAATGCCATTTGCTGAAGCGAGTCAACCACTAAGTATTTCTTGTGACTCATTGCACATACATTTTAGTGAACCTCAAAGGCTCATCTGTTTGTGTATGTAGAAACCATTAAATTTTCACAAAAAAGTTGACAATAGATTTTTATTTTAAAGAAATACCAAGTGCAGCCAATTTGTGAACAAGCAAATCCTTTTCTACCAAATTACATGATACAATCTCTCCAAGAATATCAGAAAACTGACCTTCATCCATGTCTTTAGAAAACCTAGTCAGAATTCGACCTGTGGGGGTCGTGTCAAAAAACTTCATGGGGCTCCGGAGAATGCGTCTAAAGAGATCATCATGAAGCTTAGAAGAAGCTCGAAGAGTGCCCTGAAAATAATGAAACAAAAGAATATTAGTTATCCGTGGAGAGGAGTTAGCAGGGGGAAAAAAAAAAATGCCCCAAAAACGCAAAATTCATTACCTTAACGAAGACTATGCCACGCACTGCTTTCAGGATGAGCATGATAACCATAGACAGAGCATAGATGCCAGTATAGTAGTGCACATGAGGATTGTCCTTCATGCTGTTACTGACCACAGTTTCATTGTGTAACAGCACCGTAGTGTTCTGTAGGAACAAAACAGTTTTCAGAACCACTTACAGCAGTAATTCTGCAACATTTCACCATCATATCATACTTGTTCAAAAGTGCACAGACAGAAAAAATGAAGCAGTACTCTCACAGGCTATGACAATCAAAGATGGGTGCCAGCGCATTTAATCCCAACCGAGGATTCAAATAACCATAAGAAAAAATACACCACAGAACTCCAGATACATGCAAAAATGAAAAAGTGATTTATTCCCCCATGTTCACAGCAGCAACATTTCAGTCCTAATAAGTCCTATCACAGGACTTTTCTCAAGCTTCAGAAAGGTCCTGTGATAGGACTTAAATGCTGCTGCTGTGAACATGGTGGAATAAATCACTTTCATTTTTGCATGTATCTGGAGTGCGGAGGAGTATTTTTGCTTATTGAAATAGGTGTCTCCCTCTCTTCTCTATCCATAGGAAAAAGGAAATCTGATATCAGACAGTAAATATGGTTCAATCTGACTCAGTTTTATGGATATTAAATTTAACATTGTAAAGAGAGCCTTACCCCGCTTCCTTGCTTAATCCAATAACCGAGCCACCAATTGCTGAAGGCTGTGCTTCCAACATTGAGCACAAATAGGGCCATGATGATGAAAAACGCGAAAGGACCGCCAGCTGCCTGGATATAATCGCCATATACTGACCAGGGCACTGATCCTTTGCCTTTCTCCTCCATTTGCATAAGCTGGCCTGTGGATTACATAGTCCAAATAAAAACAACATTCTGTATAAAATTATAACTTATTTCACAATTATTTTAAACAGATCCTAATACTTCAACATAATCCCAATGAACCATATGCATCCTCTCTGGGTTCTAGATGCCATAGTATACAGTAAGGGTTCTCATTATGGAACATTATTGTAAATAATAACTATAGTCCCGGAAATGAGAAAGCGTTGCTCTATAACAAATATGGATTCTTGCCCCTCTAAATAACACTTTTCGTGCCTGTTTGCCAGTGGCACAAATACACCCCACTGTTGCCTATCACTGCCACATCTTCAGTAGTATCACTCTAAAGTGCAGAAAGGCTGGCAACAGAGGATTTCTAGGTAAAAGGTCCCAATCCCATGCCTTTTTATTTATTCTTGCATGGGAAGTTCCATTAACTCCTTAAGGACACAGCCTTATTTCACCTTAAAGGGAACCTGTCACCAGTTTTATGGTGTCCTAACTAATGGCAACATACATAAGTGATTGATTCTCTTAGCACAATGCTGGGTCACTTTCTTTAATTGACCCAGTCAATCTGCCAACATCTTGTATTGAAAAGCTCCAGCTGATAATGATGAGTCCTGAATATTCATGAGCTCCTGACTCTCCCCGCCCACCTGCTGCTGAGGGTCAGTTTGTTTCCATATGAACCAGCAGCAGGTGGGCAGGGGAGTGGCTATAGCTCTGAATTAAATATACGCTGGACTAAATGACATCACGCTGGACTCCAATCAGCTCATTAGCATGCGGCATCTTTGTGTGTATATTATGAGGTAACCATCTGTCACACCAGTAAGTGAATACATCTAAGGCACTTTTTAGTAGTTAATGATTGTATATAATTAGTTAGATTATAGTCAAATATCCACATGACAGGTTCCCTTAAAGACCAGGCCATGTTTTGCAAATCTGACCAGTGTCACTTTAAGTGGTGATAACTTTAAAACGCTTTGACTTATCCAGGCCATTCTGAGATTGTTTTTTCGGCACAAGTTTAGAAGCAAATCTTGAAATTTTTCAGAAATTTTCAAAAACCCAATTTTTAGGGACCAGTTCAGGTCTGAAGTCACTTTGCGAGGCTTACATAATAGAAACCACCCAAAAATGACCCCATTCTAGAAACTACACCCCTCAAGGTATTCAAAACTGATTTTACAAACTTTGTTAACCCTTTAGGTGTTCCACAAGAATTAATGGAAAATAGAGATACAATTTCAAAATTTCCCTTTTTTGGCAGATTTTCCATTTTAATATTTTTTTTACTTTTACAGAGCAAGGGTTAACAGCCAAACCAAACTCAATATTTATGGCCCCGATTCTGTAGTTTACAGAAACACCCCATATGTGGTCGTGAAACTGCTGTACGGGCACACGGCATGATTTTGCTGGACTGTTTTTTTTTACACCATGTCCCATTTGAAGCCCTCCTGATGCACCCCTAGAGTAGAAACTCCAAAAAAGTGACCCCATTTTAGAAACTACGGGATAGGGTGGAAGTTTTTGTTGGTACTAGTTTAGGGTGCATATGATTTTTGGTTGCTCTATATTACACTTTTTGTGAGGCAAGGTAACAAGAAATAGCTGTTTTGGCACCGTTTTTATTTTTTGTTATTTACAACATTCATCTGACAGGTTAGATCATGTGGTATTTTTATAGACCAGGTTGTCACGGACGCAGCGATACCTAATATGTATACTTTATTTATTTATGTACCGTATTTTTCGCCCTATAAGACGCACTTCCCCCCCCCAAAAGTGGGGGGAAAATAGCAGTGCGTCTTATGGGGCGAATGCTGCTGATTTTGCCGTATTTTCAATGATACATCAGCTGTGAGGGAGGAGGGGCTGGGGGGGGTCGGCATCTGCTTTTATAATGACAGAGGGGCCCGTGCAGTGACTGTATTCTACTACACGGGCCCCGCTCACTGTGTAATCATATCTGTAATAGTTAATTATGTATATACCGGTAATCGCATAATCAGCGCTACTTACAACTACAAGCGCTTGGTAGGTAGCAGAGAGGAGGGAGGAGGCAGGCCGGGAGAACGGGCGGGCGGCGCATCACTCGCTACGTCACGCGCCTGCGCCGCCCACTTTATGAATGAAGCAGGCGGCGTGGGCGCATGACGTAGTGACTCACGCTGCCAGCGCCCGTCCTCCCAGCCTGCCTCCTCCCTCCTCTCTGCTACCTACCGAGCGCTTGTAGGTGTAAGTAGCGCTGATTATGCGATTACCGGTATATACATAATTAACTATTACAGATACGATTATACAGTGAGCGGGGCCCGTGTAGTAGAATACAGTCACTGCACGGGCCCCGCTGTCATTATAAAAGCAGATGCGACCCCCACCCCCTGTATTGAGGGTCATTCACTACAGGGATACTTATGGAGGGGATCTGTGGATGACACATAGCATAAGATGCTATATATGTGTCATACACAGATCCCCATAACAGTGCCATCCAGAGACCCCAATAAGAGCCACCCACAGATTCCCCCATAACAGTGCGTCACCCACAGATTCCCCCATAACAGTGCGTCACCCACAGATCCCCCATAACAGTGCGCCATCCACAGACCACAATTAGTTCAAAACCCACCAAAAGCACACCTATTGGTTCAAAATATATGTTTCCATAGTCTGAGAGCCATAATTTTTTCAGTTTTTGGGTGATTACCTTGGGTAGGGTATGATTTTTGCGGGATGAGATGACTGTTTTATTGGTACTATTTTGGGGTGCGTGTGACTTTTTGATCGCTTGCTATTACACTTTTTGTGATGTAAGGTGACAAAATATTTTGTTTATTTAGCACAGTTTTTATTTAATTTTTTTTACTGTGTTCATCTGAGGGGTTAGTTCATGTGATATTTTTATAGAGCCGGTCGATACGGACGCGGCGATACCTAATATGTATACATTTTTTTATTTATGTAAGTTTTACACAATAACAGCTTTTTTAAAACAAAAAAATTATGTTTTAGTGTCTCCATATTCTGAGCCATATTTTTTATTTTTTTTTGGGCGATTGTCTCAGGTAGGAGCTCATTTTTTGCGGGATGAGGTGACTTGGTACTATTTTGGTGGGCAAATGCCTTTTTGATCGCTTGCTGTTGTACTTTTTGTGATGTAAGGGGACCAAAAAAATTGGATTTTTTGTACTCACCGTAAAATCCTTTTCTCGTAGTAGGCATTGGGGGACACAGCACCATGGGTATATGTCCAACTACCACTAGGAGGCACTAGACACAAAAAGTGTTGGCTCCTCCCCGTTGGGCTATACCCTCTCCACAGGCACAAGGCTATTCAGTTTGTACCAAAAGCAGTAGGAGAGAGAAAAAAAAGCAAGGAACCAACAACTCCCGTACCGGGAAAGATGAAGAGACCAGCCCGGAAAATCGGAAGTAAAAACATAGGGTGGGATCTGTGTCCCCCAATGCCTACTACGAGAAAAGGATTTTACGGTGAGTACAAAAAATCCAATTTTCTCGTGCATGGCATTGGGGGACACAGCACCATGGGACGTCCAAAAGCAGTCCCCGAGGGTGGGAAAAGAACAGCCATGCCACCGGTTGGGCATACAGGTGCGGGAGAACCATGTGACCCAACAGGAGAAAGACATGGAATGGGCAAGAGGCCTCATAACAAGGAAGAAACCTCAAGGAAGAATCAGTGAAGACTGTCAACACCCCAGGAAAAATGCCTGGAAGAAAATCCCAAATGCAAGAAGGCGGCAAAAGGGAACACCGAGCTCAGCCAAGGGCTGGAGAAAAAATTAGGACAGCACCGCGTGTTGGTACTACCTAACGCTCTAAATTGTCTCAGACCCAAAGAGCGAAAAAACCTGTGGCCAACCCCTGACAGGCCAGGGGAGAAGGAAACAAGGAACTACTGGAAGCCAAAACGAGTGAGTGAAGCAATAGCAAGGCTCACATGTGAAGGGAGCAGGTCTCCCCTCACCGCAAGGCAGGTGATGAAGTTAAGCGCCCTATTTAAAAGGCGAAAACCCAAGGCTGCTAGAGGAAAACGCCAACCCTTGGAGAAGGAGGGGGTTGTAGGTAAAAGCCAGGAAAAAAGAGTAAGACCTGCGTCCCAAAAACAGGAGACGAGGCTCGAGCCTCTGAAAACAAGATATCACTGTGAAGCGTAAGACCAGAGGAAACTCTGGGCATGTGAAGCATCAGGGAAAAAAGGAACCAGATACAGGCCCAGGAAATCTCAGCAGGACACACTGGACTGAAAGACATGGAAGTAGAAGGAGAGTACTCCAACAGCCTAAGGAGGAAAGGTTCTACAACAGGAGGAGGTCCCTCCCGAAGGAGACCATACGGCGGAATTGCAAACCGTAGCGCTAAACCACTCAATACCAGGTACTTGACGTGGGAGGATGGGAAAAGAGACACGAATCCCAAGAAGACCACAAGGCTATTGGAACCCATAAAGGGAACAATCAACCCAGGCCCCGACCCCCCCAAAAAAACGATTGTCATGCAGAACCTGAGTGGTCAAATGAACGGGGACAGGGACTCCAGAAAGGAGTACCCGGAATGGGCTCACAAGGAACCAGGAGCTGAACCACCAGAAGACAACGCAAGCCAGAATATCCAGGAAAGGAGAAATGAAACTACCATAGGGGAAGGGACATTGGCCATGGACAACTAGCCATTCCAAGAACAGTGACTAGCAAACTGTGTACATTGTCCCAGAAAGGGCAAGTACAGCTGCTCGGGATGTACCACTAAATTGACAGACATCCATATGCATAAGGAATGCAGAAGTCGCCATGAAAAAACCGGGTGAGACTACACAGAAAAGTAGAAACCAGCTGCGAACGGCGTACTGAAAACTCCCAGGGGGGAGAAAGTACCTGACAGGTGCAAACGACGGCAAGGTCCAAGGGGACTGCCCCTCTGTCATGTAGTACAACTAAGCAGAGAATATAAGGGAATACCGAGAACACCTGGACCCAGAAGGAACTACGGGACCCTGTCCGATGCCAGAGCAATCAGCTGAAAAAATACCTGCCAGGCAGGTGTGTGGCGCTCAGTGGTCCTGTCCCTGACCCGTCAGGGAAGACGTCCAGCGTCGAAAAATGCCGATGACCCCAGAAGGATTCCATGTGGCGGAGGACATCCAGCGATGACCGAAAACTGCTGCAGCGGCCGATGCTCACCAGCTACGTGCCCCAACAAGGTAGAAGATCCAGTGGAGATCCCTGTACTCCACCAGGAATGGGCCACTCTGTAATAGGAAACCACGCGAGTACTCCTCTATAACATGGGGTAACGCGAAGCGCAGCATACCGTAGTACCTTATAGAGATGGCAAGAGCAACCCTAGCACAAAGGCCAACGACCACCTGGCCATGGTGTAGGGAGCGTGGTTGTATGTGGACCACCCGCCGGATCAGAACAGATCAGCCATATACTGGAGCTACAATAAGTAGCACTAGACCGACAAGGTGGGGGTTGGGCTGGCCCACCCCTGCCAGATATGGTAACCATGCACATGCAGAACCAGGAAGGCCTGTTGTAGACAGTGCCCTGAGAAGTACAAGGAGACCATTGAGCACGACAGTAACGGAGTGGAGATGTATGGAAGAACCAAAAGGGTGAAACCAACATCCGCAGCACAGATTAGAACCTGGGGGCAGAAAGCACCCAGTAATACAGAAACTGTATGGGCCACAGATTGCACCATAGGGCCCAGCACTTTGAGTAATACAACCACACGCCTAAAATATAGGGAAAGTGGCTGCATGTCTAAGGAGAGTGGAAACATAGCCACAGCATCTGGGAATGCGACAGCATTTGGAGGGTACAGGTACTCAACCTGTAAAGTAGAAATATGGCTGCGAGTGCAGAGATATGACCAGAAAGGTGTAATGGGTACAGCATCTGGAGATGGTAGAGGTACTACCTTTAAGATCGGAGCAATGTGGCCGCATGGTGCACCCTAGAACCAGAGAGGTGCAACGGCTACCGCGTTAGCAATGGTACCTATATTCCGCCCGGGAAGGGGAAAATAGGGCCGCACGGTACCACAAAGAACAAGACAGGTGCACACTACAATCAGGTAGGTGAAATGGCAACTGAAGGAGGCCCTCTATTTCGCCTGAAAAAAAGGGAAACAGGGCCGCATAGTACACCATAGAGCCAGACAGGTGTAACGGCTGCAGCATCAGAGACGGTGCAGGAACTCTACCTATGAAGGGAGTAAGATGGCTGTTTGGTGCACACTATGATGAGGTAGGTGCAATGACCACGGCAATTGGAGGAGGCCTCAATATCTCGTCCGGTAAGGGAGAGAAAATGCCACATGGTACACCATAAAGCCAGACAGGAGCAACAGCTACAGCATCAGGAGATGGTGCAGGTACTCTACCTATGAAGGGACCAAGGTGGCAGCTTGGTGCCGACTAGAACCAGACAGAGGCAATTCTACGGCAATTGAAAGTGGCCTCTATATCTCGCCCGTAGGGAGAAATGTTGCCGCATGGAACACAATAGAGCCCGCCAGGGGTATTGGCTACAGCATCGGAGATGGTGTAGGTACTCTACCTATGAAAGGGAGCAAAAAAGTCTGGAAACAGACAGGAGCAATTGCTACGGCAATTGAAGGCGGCCTGTATATCCCGCCCGGAAGGGAGAAATAGTGCCACATGGAACACTATAGCGCCAGCCAGAGGTATCGGCTACAGCATCAGGAGATGGTGTAGGTACTCTACCTATGAAAGGAGCAAAGTGGCTGGGAACAGACAGGTGCAATTGCCACGGCAATTGAAGGCGGCCTGTGTATCTCGCCCGGAAGGGAGAAACAGTGCCGCATGGAACACCATAGAGCCAGCCAGGAGTAATGGCTTCAGCATCTGGAGTAGGTGTAGGTACTCTACCTATGAAAAGGAGCAAGGCGGATGGAAACAGCCAGATAAAATTGCTTTTCCTTACCAACCTACAGGAGGCGCTTGCCTAGAACAGGGACCTCCTGTTATGAGGTAGAGTGGCGAACACCAGCACCAGGATGGGGACCCGGTGGAAACACTCTCAAATGTGTAGAGCATAGCCCCTGGTATAGGGGAACCAGGAAGGCTTGTCAGGTACAGCCAATGGCAGTGGTGCAGGTACCCCCCTGTTAAGGAGAAGGCGTACGTACCAGAGACACCAAGTAGGTGACTCATTATGCTAAACACGGGGGCGGCTGCCTTACCTGTGCGGTTGAATACCTGTGCAGTCAGGGGAGCGCCATCCGAAAATCCACTAGAGGGGATACCAACCCTGGGTAGGAGAGGTTCCTCCGTGCACGTTAGTCTTGACCTCCCAGGGGGCTTCTGTATGGAGGAAGACCGCCTGATGCTCTGTTCCGAGGGAATCGGTGCAGAGGTGTCCCCAGAGGCAACGGATGGGGGGGACAGGAAAGGATTCGTCACCAGCCTCAGGCCTGTCCTGGGGAGGACCCGAGGATGCCGAGGAGGGGTGGAATCCTGTTGAGACCACCCGAGGTTGTACTGTGAGCTACACCTTGCCGGAGCCGTTATCTAAGCATGCCTCATCTGCAGGGAGGACCCTGGGAGGGCATAGGTGGCCGCAATTGGATAGGTAGCGGTCCAGCGACTCCACCAGAGATTGGGAGAGTCGGACAATGTTCCCATGGCTTTGACAAAGAGGGAGACCATTCAGAAGGGACCTACACAAAAGGATTTGGTCAGGGGACACAATGGGGTCTGGGAAGAGGTACTGCACACAAGCAGGGACAGGCCGACCGCATGGCAGCCTTCGTAGACAGCGGACGCACGTGAAAACACGTGGCGATCCGAGGAGACCCTCATAGAGCAGCCAGCAGAGGCTGTCATATCTGGACCCGGATGCCATGTTCCCCAAAGAGGTGCTGCAGCAGCTATAGAGGCTGCAGGAGAAATGAAGCAATTGAGAGACAAAAACATAGGACAATGACTTAAAGGGGTTCTGCAGTTCTTTTAAACTGGGGATCTATCCACTGGATATATAACCCACGTTAGACCAGTAAAGGGTGGAGGAGATAGCCCCTCCCGAGGGCCGGGCGGGGTCAGAAAAGCCCGGGAAGCAAGGAGGAGGGGCCGGGAAGATCGCGGCCTAGCAGGCCCAAAAGCCGGGGCCTCGATTTATGAGGCGGCCGGGAATGGAGCGAGGGGGGCGGGGCGAATCGCGGCCGACCGAGGGGCCTCCGGACCCACAAAACTAGGTGAGGAGGGTAAGGGGGGGTAAGGGGGGGGGGGGGGGGGAAACGACGCCTGGGGGTGGGCGGAACAGGACAAACAGAGCACCTGGGAGCCGGGAACGGGCCATGGAAGATGAGGCCTAGTCCCTGCAAAAGCCGGGGACTAAAGTAGCGGGGAAGGCCCAGGAGAAGACTGTGTGGCCAGGGAAGAGAGAAAGAAAAAAAAAAAAAAAAAAAAACCAAGGGGGAAGAGAAAGGTGGAGGAAGATGGAAGCTTCCCAGGACCCCCAGCTAAGGTGGATCCCACCCCCCTGGCCACAGGAGGGAACCTAACCCTGGGGCAGGGACACAGGGACAGGGGTACTCACTTACTCACCATCTGATGTCTTCGGGCGCCGCAGGGTCACCCCTTCGGCAGACTCAACACGGGAACCGTGGGAATGCCGGCAAGCCACTGCGGATGCAGTCTGTGGGGACTGGGTGACCGGTGATGGTACAGAAGTACGCGCCCGCAGGGGGGGCAACTAAAGTGGAACACGATGGAGCCCCAGCCTGCAGCAGGTATAACGGTGGAGATCACCGAGACCTGCAGAAGAGAGAAAAAAAGAATAAAAAATAAAATAAAAAATAAACAGCAAGTCCTGCAAAAAAAGCAGGACAGGTCTGCCTCCTACGGACACTAGACAAAAACTGGATAGCCTTGTGCCTGTGGAGAGGGTATAGCCCAACGGGGAGGAGCCAACACTTTTTGTGTCTAGTGCCTCCTAGTGGTAGTTGGACATATACCCATGGTGCTGTGTCCCCCAATGCCATGCACGAGAAAAATTGTTTATTTAGCACAGTTTTTATTTTTTATGGTGTTCATCTGAGGGGTTAGGTCATGTGATATGTTTATAGAGCCGGTCGATACGTTTTTGTTTATTTTTACTTGAAACTTAATTATTTTGGGGGGAAACTTTTTTTCTTTTTTGTCCCACTTTGGGACTTGAACTTTTGGGGGTCTAATCCTTTACAATGCATTCCAATACTTCTGTATGAGTAATACAGTGAGTATTACTCATACAGCTTCAGGCCTGCGAGGCACAGCGCTGCCTTCCATGCCATAGGGTCCCCCCTACAGCCCCATGGGGACCAGATGGCACCGCCATAGGTAAAAGCCACAAACCGCAGGTCTGAATTGACCTGCGGTTTGCGGCGATTGCAGACATGGGGGGGGGGTTGGGTCAATGAAATTTTTCCTTTGATCCTTTTTATATCAGGCATTTACCGTATTTTTCGCCCTATAAGACGCACCGACCCATAAAACGCACCTAGGTTTTTGGGGAGGAAAATAAGAAAAAAAAATTTTTGAACCAAAAGGTGTGCTTTTGGTGGGTTTGGAACTAATGGTGGTCTGTGGATGATGGAAACTGTTATGGGGGGGGATCTGTGGATGACGGACACTTATGGGGGGGGGGATCTGTGGATGACGGACACTTATGGGGGGGGGATCTGTGGATGACGGACACTTATGGGGGGGGGGGGGGGGGAGATCTGTGGATGACGGACACTTATTGGGGGGGGGGGGGATATCTGTGGATGACGGACACTTATTGGGGGGGGGGGATCTGTGGATGACGGACACTTATTGGGGGGGGGGGGGGATCTGTGGATGACGGACACTTATGGGGGGGGAGATCTGTGGATGACGGACACTTATGGGGGGATCTGTGGATGACGGACACTTATGGGGGGATCTGTGGATGACGGACACTTATGGGGGGATCTGTGGATGACGGACACTTATGGGGGGATCTGTGGATGACGGACACTTATGGGGGGATCTGTGGATGACGGACACTTATGGGGGGGGGATCTGTGGATGACGGACACTTATGGGGGGGGGATCTGTGGATGACGGACACTTATGGGGGGGGGATCTGTGGATGACGGACACTTATGGGGGGGGGATCTGTGGATGACGGACACTTATGGGGGGGATCTGTGGATGACGGACACTGTTACAGGGGGGTGCACTGTGGATGGCACTGTTACAGGGGGGGGGGGGGATCTGTGGATGGCACTGTTATATATGTGCCATCCACCACAGACCCCCAACCCCATAACAGTGCCATCCACAGTGCCCCCCCAGCCCATAACAGTGCCATCCACAGACCCCCACCCCTTAACTGTGCCATCCACAGATTCCGTGTGCCCCCCCCCCCCCAGTATACAAATATAAAATGTATTATTCAATTAAAAGTTATTAAACATGCCCCCCTCACTCCTAATAGTACCGTATATCCGAATTTCTTCTGTATAATGCCGGCAGGTGGGCCGGGCGGCCGGCGCGTCACTCACTGACGTCACTTGCCTGCGCCGCCTGCTTCATTTATAAAGGAGGCGGCGCAGGCACGTGACATCAGGGAGTTACGCTGCCGTCCGCCCGGCCTGCCTGCCGGCATTATACAGAAGAAATTCGGATATACGGTACTATTAGGAGTGAGTGCTTAATAACTTTTAATTCAATAATACATTTTATATTAGAATACCGGAGCGGTGGGGCGGGGCTATAGTACAGTGACCGCACCGCCCCACCGCTATTGCCGGCCCCCAGCTCCTCCTCCCAGTCCCTCCCCTGGCCCGAGTCCGTACATCGCATCCAGCGATGTTAAACTGTCAGCATTCGCCCCATAAGACGCAGGGGCATTTTCCTCCCTTTTTGGGGAGGAAAAAGTGCGTCTTATGGGGCGAAAAATACGGTACTTATAGTTCTAACACTTTAATGTGCTCAAAGAAAACCTGTGGGGGAGAGAAATAGTTTACCATCTTCTTTTTTTGTGACCTTCTCTTTCTTCACAGACCCTGGCTTATTTCCTTTGTCTAAAGGCTTCTTTAAGGAAGTGCTCACATTCTTTTTGAGACTCACCTGCATAGATAAAAATTAATTTTAAGAAAATTACAAAAGACAACCTACACATATGGATATTACAGAAAACAAACAAACAAGTGGGTTAAATATACAGTAAGCAAATGCTGGTAAGCAGTGTAAACCATTAAATGGTGAGTCTATTCCATACAAATTACTTGCTTTAGACAAGTTGCAGTAACAGTTGCAGAAATTGTCCTACTGGTTTAATAAACTGTCCCACTTCTGGGATCCCAATCTGTCAGGAGCGCTACAACCTCTTCTGGCCAACTTGTATTGCAGAATGAGGGTTAAGACATATAGTTCTAACAAAAAGTGCGGATCCCAAAATGTGCTATAAGTGTATTCAGTTAAAAAAAAAAAACTGTCAGCTCAGGGTAGTGCAAGGACTTATTTTTCTAGGCATGCCACTTAGATCGAGTTTACATCTACGTTGAGCTTTCTGTCCTTCTAATCCATTTTCTACGCTTTTCTCCCGTCAAAAATAACTGATGTCTGACGGAACTGACAAAAACTGATGCAAACTGAGCATAACTAATGTTCAAAATAATGGACTCTAACAGATCAGATGGACTGAAAGTTCAAATGCACATGTGAACTCGGCCTCAGATCACAGTGATTACATGACTACATCTAAGGCACAGAATGCTCATTTTAGGTAGAGGGAGCATACAGAGCATTTTCTGACCAAGCCATATTCTGACCCCTCCTCCCCCTAACTTTTTAATGCCTACAGGGCTGTGAGGGCTCAGTTTTTGCAGGCCGATCTGTGGTTTTTAATGATAAAATTTTGGAGTGTGTATGACTTTATGATCATACATTTTTGGGATGGTGAAGTGACAAAAACCCCAAGACAACAAATTGGCCAACTTGATTTCCCACCCCCATTACAACGTTCACCGTATAAATATATATTTTAATAGTTTTGGCATGCAGCGATATGTATTTTTTAGTTTGTTTTAGGTTTATTTTCAATATTCGGAAAAGGAGGCAATTTTGATATATTTATTTTTTTTTAATGAAAAAATGTGTTAGTTATTTTTTACACCTATTTTAAGTCCCTCTAGAGTTATCGGATTGCTTCTCCCAAAGACTGCAATGATTTAATATTGCAGCCTATGGGAAATTCACTGTGTTCCTATGGAGCCCTGCCAAAGGCAAGGCTGCATAGGAACATTGCGGTGGCACGCCTCGGATCCTTTTGAGCTTGGTGCGAGGGAGTGGTCTGGGCCCCGGAATCACAGTGCTCCTGGGAAAATACCTCTCAGATGCCATGACTGCAACTGACCACAGCATATAAGAGGTCAAAAGTCCATGATCAGTGTTATCGCCGATCACAAACATTGTCTCCACCATCTTTAAAGACCCGACTGTTGGAAAGAGTTAAATTCTTTTGGTGGGACAATCTCTTATCACATATCCACAGCATTAGGGATAAGTATCTGATCGATCTAACCACTGGAACCCGCACCAGTCACAGGAGTGTGTGCTGAGTCCCTGGACTGAAAGCAGTGGTGGTCAAGCACTGTCAGAGATAGCCAAACACTGTATTGGGCTTCTCTTCAGCAGTCCCACAAAGCTGTAATCAGATACTTCTCCTTTATCTTGTGGACAGAAGATACGTTTGTGTGCATGAGCCCTAAGAACTTATTTATCTTCCATTTCCATATGCGAACCATTAATTTCAATAGGGCTAGAAAAAAAAACGGAAATTACTCCATGTGCATTCTGTGTCCGTACGTGCCCGCATATCCAATCTTCAAAAACAATAGAACGGATGCAACGCGCATGTCAAAAATGATTGTGCCACTGGTCTAATAGCACCTAACAAAGAATGTGACACACAAATAGAGTCCACTGTATTGATGAAGAAAAGGACAGGGAGTGCTTTCCTTAACCCATGCACTACCAGCGCCATACATGTACAGCACTGGAGAGATGTGTAAGGCCGATTGCGGTAATTAAAGGCTTTAGATGCCGTGATCAAGCGAGATCACGGCATCTAAATGCGCAAAAACCTGATGCCCCAGGCGGCCAATGTGGGCATTGGTAGTTGCGCTGAACACTGTAAGCCTCAGCAGAAAAAAAAAATGACCTTCAAGGCTTCAACGGTTCCCAACAAAACACAAAGGGCTGTGTTTTCAAGTTCATCAACCGTCCTATAGTATCTAATAAGTTGCTCTCTAAATTAAGCTGTTTGACAGCCCCTTCCCTCTAAATGACAGCTGTAGTGGTCTTCTGATTGGATGATACACCTATCACTCGGAGTAGATGGGAGGAGCTTTGAAGCAGCTTAATGCAGAACGTTTAACAGTGAGACCAGGCCATGGGAGACAGCAGAATAAAACTTTATATTCTCACCACTTTTGATGAGAAAAGCTCCACAAAAACAATTTTACTTCCCTCTTGTGCCCCTACCCAATTCTGTCAGCAGCTTAGCATGGTCAAAACTGCTAACAGACTTTGTTAAATAAATTTGGATCATTTTGTGCCAATAGACTGATTGCCGAGACTGGCGTATGTCATGCCAGTTTTAGTATATTTGCCTTTGTTTCTCGGTTTTATAGTATAAGAGGAGTAACACAAAAAAGAGGCTAAATGCCTTAATCTTACCTCAACATGAGGTGCATCCCCGAGTTGTAAGTTATTAAAAATCGTAGCATATTCCCCATTGAGCTTCATAAGATCCTCGTGTGTCCCTCTTTCTGAGATGCATCCTTCCTTCATGTAAATAACTTCATCACAGTCCACAAGGTACTGGAGGTAGAAAGTGTTAAAGAGGGCACAGAATGACTGGTGTGTCAAGTTTGACCATGTGTTCAGGCTATGTCACCTTGGCACCATTCTTAGCACTTCCCTGGTCTCTGACCATTACCTGAAGTTGGTGGGTGATAAACAAAATGGTTTTTGATTTCATGTGCTTTTTGATAGCACTATTGAAGATGTGGTTGCCTACATGGGCATCTAAGGCACTGAGAGGATCATCCAGAATGTAAATGCTGCGGTCACTGTACAGGGCCCTTGCCAGACTGATTCTTTGCCTCTGGCCACCACTCAAGTTGGCTCCACGCTCTCCAATCTATATAAAAAATAAAAATTATAATTTTTTTTTTATAAAAAGGCATTTTTTCAGTTAGTCTTTATTAAAAATTTTGAACCACTGTCTTTGTGCAGCCTTGAGTTTTTCTAGTAGTAGGCTCTGAATTTTCTCTCTGTTCCTTCAGGCAGCTCAGTTGATGGGCTCCTTATCTCAGAACTCTGACCTCAAACGCTCATAGCTCAATTCTTATCTTAATGATAAGAATGTGGCTAAAGGCCCTATTACAAGGGCAGATAGAGCAGACAATTGTCGGGAAGCCATCCATTTACAAAAAACCTCTGTCTATAATTGACAGCACAACGTTCCACCTGGAATAACATACAATGTCATAACAAAAAAGCCACTGGAGATAATATATCCAAATTCATCACTTTATTATGTATAAAATATAGAGAGAAAGGGCAAGATGGAAAAAGTATACAGAAAAGCAAAGGGCATATATTTCACTAGACTGTCATGTATCCCCACAAGGCTAATAAGCACTTATCGGGTACCAGGTCCGTGCTGTGACTCACAAACATCCAATGTGCGCCAAAGAGGTGTATAGTATAGACTATACACATCCCAGTGGAGAATTGCATAATATAATACAATTTTCTCGCCCATATTCCTTGGGGGACACAGGAAACCATGGGTATAGCTCTGCTCCCTAGGAGGCGTGACACTAAGTGAAAGCTGTAAGCCCCTCCTCCATCAGCTATACCCTTCAGCCTGGAGAGAGAGACTACCAGTTTTTGCTTAGTGTCCAAGGAGGCAAGACACTCCCTGCTTAGGCAGGGTCGTTTTCCTATAATTTTTTATTTTTTGCGTTATTTGTTGTTTTTAATTCGGTTTTTTTCTACTTACAGGGACAACAGAGGCGCACTAGACCCCTCTGTTTTCTCCCGGGGTTGAGTCGCGCCAGTGCCGGTAATACCGCACTGCCGCCTCCCCCACAGAAGACAAGGTGGACCAGGGCAGCCTTGCTCCCCTGCGTCCCGCCAGCTCAAGGGTCGCACGCACGCCAAGTCCCTCCCCCGGCTTCCTGCCACTGCGGTGCCAGTGGCTGAAGGGGCGACCCTGCTGGATGGATTGAGGGCGAAGACAGCGTATGGTGAGAGTGGCTGCTCCAGCCTCCCCTTCCCTCCCTCCCACCGCTGCTACATCTCTCCGTGGTGTCCATCTACCCCCCCCCCCCCCCCCCCCCCCCCTTCCCTCCCCTCCCCCATGGGCATATCGGGGCCGGCAACTTTACCGGCCATCATTTGGGGGGGACTTCGTTCTGGTGTTGCAGACCCAGGACAAGCTGGTTCTTAGGGGGGTGACTACTACTTCAACGGCAGGGCAGTCAGGGGGACGGCTGTATGAGGAGTCGTCACATTCAGGCGGGGGCCGCTTACTTGGCGCGAACGGCACCTTTTCATGGCCGGCACTTCATCTACCTAGGGGGTTAAATCATTTTGCCGCGCGCGCGTGCGGCTCTGCTTCTCCTTCAGCGCGGCAAGGGGGGGGGGCGGAGCTTTCTACATGCGCTCCGCTACTTCCTGGTTCGTCAGGCTCCACATCTCAGGTGCTGCGTGGAGCTCTCTCTCTGCCGTCCGATCCTGAAGCTATTCACCTCTGTGCCTGCCGCCTCTCCTCCACAGCCTCCCTTCAGTCTGCTGCCCTTGCTGTCTGCCGCTTGCATCATCTGGGTCTGGTAGGACTGTTAACCCCATCCGTGCCACCAGTACTGTTACTTGGGTGTGATCCCCGTTTTTTCACCTGGGGTCTCCCACTTTAAGTGCAACTTTTTTTCCACCATGTCAGACCCTTCTGCAGCTGCCAAGCCTTGGTACCATGCCTGTACCGCTTGTAGGGAAGCCTTTCCCCGGGGGCAGTCTGATCCGCACTGTCCTGCATGCCGAGCTCCACCGCAGCCTCAGTCGCCCGCTGTGTCGCTCCCTGCTTCCTCTGACCCGCCTGACTGGGCTAGATCCCTGTCCCAGGCCGTGGAAAGCCTCACTCAGGTCGTGGGCCGCCTAATAGACAGGCCGCCTACCCCGCAGGACGCCACTCTTACTGTCGCGCCCTCCGGGTCCATCGCTTCTGCCGCTGCGGCGGGTTCACCCTCTCTTAGTGACCCTTCCCGAGCTAGGCACTCTCAGAAGCGTTTTAGAGTAGAGCGAGCCTCCTCCTCGGATGCCTCCCTCTCCCCGCCACGCGTGCGCACTCAGACGAGCCTCTCCTCTCCAAAGGATTCGCTCTCTGAAGGTGAATTGGCGGTTTCAGATTTGGAAATGGACTCGGCCCTGCCGTCCAAGCTAGCCTCAGCGATGGGTCAGCTCATCTCTGATATTCGTGACACCTTTAAGGTGCAAGATGACCCCCCTAGCTCTGACGCAGCTAGCGTCTCCTTTATCAGACCCAGGCAGGCCTCAAAAGTGTTTTTCCAATCCACTCTGATTTCTCCTCCGTGGTGTCTAAGGCTTGGGCTCGCCCGGACGCCCGTTTTGTCAACCCCAAGAAGCTGGACATTTGCTATCCTTTTCCGGCCGATGTCGTGGCCACCTGGTCGTCCCCACCCAAGGTGGACCCCCCTGTGGCCCGTTTGTCAAAGAACACGGCCATCCCTGTTCCCGACGGGTCCTCTCTTCAGTCAGCGGAGGACCGTCGCATGGAGACCCTTTCCAAGGGCATTTTTGCTGCCTCCGGTTCTGCCCTCAGACCGGTTTTTGCCTCTGCTTGGGCAGGTAAAGCAATCTCTGCTTGGGGTGCGCAGCTGGAACAGGAGTTGGACTCGGACGTCCCCATCCAGGACCTACGTTCCTTGGCCCAGCTTATTATTCGGGCCGGGAATTTTGTTTGTGAGGCCTCCCTTGATGCGGGAGCCCTTATTGCACGCTCCTCCGCCCTGGCGGTTTCCGTCAGGAGGGAGCTCTGGCTGAAGGTTTGGAAAGCGGACGCTGCCTCCAAACGTTCCTTGCGGGGCTACCGTTTGCGGGTTC
Source organism: Bufo bufo (assembly GCF_905171765.1). Taxonomy (NCBI): domain Eukaryota; kingdom Metazoa; phylum Chordata; class Amphibia; order Anura; family Bufonidae; genus Bufo; species Bufo bufo. The sequence continues at coordinate 251,139,071 of NC_053392.1, forward strand.
CCGCCTTTTCGGGGTCCGCCTAGACGAGCTTATTTCGGAGGCCACGGGTGGTAAAAGCACCCATCTTCCTCAACCCCAAGCCAGGGGCGCCCCCCGCGGACGCCCCGGTGCGTCTCGTTTTCGGTCCTCCCGCAGGAACTCTGGGGCTCCCCCCGCAGCTGCCGCTTCGGCCCCTCCCCAGGATAAGCGTAGGAAGCCGTTTTTTTCGGGCGCAGCCCTCCTGGCGCAGGCCGCAGGCTGCCCGCACACCCGCAGCAAAGCAGTCCTCTGCCTGAAGGCGCGCCCCCACCCACCCGGGTGGGGGGCCGGCTCCTCCTTTTCAGGGACGTCTGGATGGCTCACGTCTCCGACGCCTGGGCTCTCGAAATTGTGTCCTCCGGATACAAAATCGAATTCGCGTCCTTCCCTCCAGATCGGTTCTTTCGCTCCCGCCCGCCGCGGGACCCGAAAAGCGCGGCTGCGTTCTCCGCGGCTGTTCAAGCCTTACTGGACAGAGGGGTGATTACCCCCGTTCCTCTAGAGGAAAGGTTCCAAGGGTTCTATTCGAACCTCTTTGTAGTTCCCAAGAAGGGAGGTTCGGTGCGGCCCATTTTGGACCTCAAAAAGCTCAACCGTTTTCTCCTCCTTCGACGGTTTCGGATGGAGTCCCTCCGTTCCGCGGTGGCTTCCCTGGAGCGGGGAGACTTCATGTCTTCCATCGATATACAGGATGCCTACCTCCATGTTCCGGTAGCCCGGTGTCACCATCGCTTCCTCCGATTCGCCGTGGGGGACCTCCACTTCCAATTTGTCGCCCTTCCCTTTGGGCTGGCAACAGCCCCCCGGGTGTTCACCAAGGTCCTGGCCCCGGTTTTGGCCTTACTCCGTTCCAGGGGTGTTTTTCTGCTACCGTACTTGGACGATATCCTCATCAAGGCTCCGTCCCTTTCTCAAGCGGTTGCCAGCGTGGATCTCACTCTAGAGACTCTGGCGAGGTTCGGTTGGGTCATCAACTTCCCCAAGTCCTCCCTTCCCCCCTCCAGACAACTGGTCTTCCTGGGAATGCTTTTAGACACAGGAGCGGCGGAGGTACGTCTTCCCTCGGAAAAACGATTGACCCTCCGCCGGGCGATTCGGGGTCTCCTTCTCCACCGTCGACCGTCCTTCCGCTTCTGCATGCGGGTCTTGGGGCAGATGGTTGCCTGCTTCGAGGCGATCCCATTTGCGCAGTTTCACTCCCGCCCTCTCCAACGGGCGATCCTCTCCTCCTGGGACAAATCGCCGCAGTCTCTGGATCATCCCTTCCATCTATCGCCTCCGGTGCGGTCATCTCTCCGCTGGTGGTTACAGTCCCCTCTTCTGGGCAGGTCCTTTCTGCCGCTCAACTGGTTGGTGGTTACAACCGATGCCAGTCTCTTGGGCTGGGGAGGTGTGTTTCCTCCCCGATCCGTCCAGGGCATTTGGTCTCCATCGGAGTCCAAACTCTCGATCAATGTCCTGGAGCTGAGAGCGGCCCTTCTGTCTCTGCGACACTGGACTCATCTGCTGAAGGGTCATCCAGTTCGTGTGCAATCGGACAACGCCACGGCCGTGGCATACATAAACCACCAGGGGGGCACTCGCAGCGCTGCAGCGATGCGGGAGGTCACCAGCATTCTCCGTTGGGCGGAAGCCCACGTCCCGGCTCTATCGGCAATTTTTATTCCAGGGGTGGACAATTGGGCGGCGGACTTCCTCAGTCGCACCACTGTCGACCCCGGCGAGTGGTCTCTTCACCCGGAGGTATTCGAGGCCATTTGCCTTCGTTGGGGCATGCCGGACGTGGACCTCATGGCCTCCAAGTTCAATCACAAGGTCCCCGCCTATCTGTCCAGGGCCAGGGATCCGGGAGCTTGCGGAGCCGACGCCCTCGTTCGTCCTTGGCGAGGCTTCGCGCGTCCGTACATATTCCCTCCCATCCCACTCCTGCCCAAGGTCCTTCGGAAGATCGCGGCGGAGGGCGTCTCGGTGATTCTGGTCGCTCCGGACTGGCCCCGCCGGTCTTGGTATGCCGACCTCATGCTGCTCCTGGCAGACGCGCCCTGGCGGCTGCCCGCCAGGGAAGATCTTCTCTCTCAGGGACCGATCTTCCACCCGCGTTTAAGGTCCCTACGTTTGACGGCGTGGTTGTTGAGACCACCGTCTTGACACGTAGGGGTTTTTCTGCGGACGTCGTCCGCACCATGATCCGTGCCCGCAAGCCGTCCTCTTCTAGGATCTATTATAGGACCTGGAGGACCTATTTGGGGTTCTGTGCCGATCTGGGGATTCCTCCGCTCCGCTTTTTTCTCCCCACTGTTTTGTCCTTCCTGCAGAGCGGACTCGCCCAGGGTCTGGGTCTTAGTTCTTTGAAGGGTCAGGTGTCTGCGCTGTCCATTTTGTTTCAGCGCCCACTGGCCCCCCTTGGTCCTGTCAAGACCTTCCTTCAGGGCGTGGCTCACGCGGTTCCCCCGTACCGCCCTCCGGTACCGCCCTGGGACCTGAACCTGGTTCTCTCAGCGCTCCAGGCTTCTCCTTTCGAGCCTCTGCGGACGGTTTCCTTGCGACTTTTGTCCTGCAAGGTTATTTTCCTTGTGGCCGTCACCTCTCTTCGGAGGGTGTCCGAATTGGCTGCACTCTCCTGTCTGGAACCTTTCCTAGTGTTCCACCAGGACAAGGTGGTCCTTCGTCCGGTCCCTTCCTTCCTAAGGTGGTCTCCGCCTTTCATCTGAACGAGGACATCGTTCTCCCCTCTTTGTGTCCTTCCCCTTCCCACCCCCGGGAGAGGGAGCTTCATCGCCTGGACGTTGTCAGGGCGCTCAAGGTTTACCTGGAGGTAACCAGCTCTTTCAGGCGTACTGACTCGCTCTTTGTGGTTCCGGAGGGGTCGCGCAGAGGGATGGCGGCATCCAAAGTTGCTATCGCCCGTTTTGTCAAGATGGCTGTTACTGAGGCTTATCTCGCCAAGGGCAAGGTTCCGCCCCTCGGTGTTACCGCTCACTCCACTAGAGCGGTCGGGGCTTCCTGGGCTCAGAGGAATCGGGCTTCTACGGAGCAGATTTGCAAGGCGGCCACTTGGTCCTCCTTGCACACCTTCACCAAGTTCTACAGGGTGCATACTCATGCGTCGGCTGACGCTGCTTTAGGCCGTCTGGTGTTGCAGGCGGCAGTTGATTGATGCCTCCGGTGTTGGTCTAGTTTGTTCTGGTCCCTCCCTTCTGGGACTGCTCTGGAACGTCCCATGGTTCCCTGTGTCCCCCAAGGAATATGGGCGAGAAAAGGAGACTTTTGTATTACTTACCAGTAAAGTCTCTTTCTCGCTCTTCCTTGGGGGACACAGCACCCGCCCTTCATTTGGGTTTACAGTTGTGGTTCCGGCTTGGTTGCCCCCGTTGGGGCTTGACAGTTCCTTTTTTTCCGGTTGGTGGTTATCTTTCACTACTTGGACACGCAACTGGTAGTCTCTCTCTCCAGGCTGAAGGGTATAGCTGATGGAGGAGGGGCTTACAGCTTTCACTTAGTGTCACGCCTCCTAGGGAGCAGAGCTATACCCATGGTTTCCTGTGTCCCCCAAGGAAGAGCGAGAAAGAGACTTTACTGGTAAGTAATACAAAAGTCTCCTTATCTCAAGAAAAATTAATGGATGTTAGTGCGATCCACAGCCTACGTCCATGGCAACCACAAGCAACATAGATATATGGTGCCTGGTACCAAAATATCCACAGCCTAATCTAAGCACAGCACACGATAGTATATATGTATGACCTGATCAATAACATAGGCCTAATATGGATGCTGTATATGGCAGTGTCTATAATGGTGTCTCAATAGACACTTAAGTCCTGGGACGTACCTGAAGACATAACCAAGCCCAGATGGATGTAATAGCCCTAAGTGAGTTGGCGTGGACGCACTGAGAGATGGCGCCGTACATCATGGTGCTGTCGCGCCCGATTGGTTGGAGCACAGGTGTCCGCAATCCAGGTACCTTACTCACTAATGTTACTAGTATATATACCTTGCTCTTTCATTCCTTTATACCTCCTGACGAACCCGCTGAGGTGAAACGAGTGTCGAGGTCTTGCGCTTAGGGCTATTACATCCATCTGGGCTTGGTTATGTCTTCAGGTACGTCCCAGGACTTAAGTGTCTATTGAGACACCATTATAGACACTGCCATATACAGCATCCATATTAGGCCTATGTTATTGATCAGGTCATACATATATACTATCGTGTGCTGTGCTTAGATTAGGCTGTGGATATTTTGGTACCAGGCACCATATATCTATGTTGCTTGTGGTTGCCATGGACGTAGGCTGTGGATCGCACTAACATCCATGAATTTTTCTTGAGATAATTGTATTATATTATGCAATTCTCCACTGAGGTGTGTAAATTCTATACTATACACCTCTTTGGCGCACATTGGATGTTTGTGAGTCACAGCACAGACCTGGTACCCGATAAGTGCTGATTAGCCTTGTGGGGATACATGACAGTCTAGTGGAATATATGCCCTTTGCTTTTCTGTATACTTTTTCCATCTTGCCCTTTTTGGGAAGCCATCAATTGCCTGCTCACTAAAGGAGGAGACCGCAGCTATTACATGCAGCAATCTCCTCCTCAGTATATGGACGTGTGACCACTAATGCATTGCTTGTCCCCATACTGTCTCATTGTTTTTCAAGCAGAAAAGCACCTATTGCACGGCACGATTTTTTAACATGTTAAAAGATCCCAATTACCCGGGTAATCGGCGGAAGTATTACATTGCCAGATAATCGCTGACAAGCATTTAGGCTACTTTCACATTAGCGTTTTTCTTTTCCGGCATACAGTTCAGTCACAGGGGCTCTATACCGGAAAAGAACTGATCAGGCATATCCCCATGCATTCTGAATGGAAAGTAATCCGTTCAGGATGTATCAGGATGTCTTCAGTTCAGTAATTTTGACTGATCAGGCAAAGGAGAAAACCGTAGCATGCTACGGTTTTATCTCCGGCGAAAAAAAACTGAAGACTTGCCTGAATGCCGGATCCGGCATTTTTTTTCCATAGGAATGTATTAGTGCATTCAAAATACCGGAATGCCGGATCCGTCCTTCCGTTCTGCGCATGCGCAGACCTTTAAAAATGAGAAAAAAATAATAACCGGATCCGTTTTGTCTGATGACACCGGAAAAACGGATCCGGTATTGCAATGGATTTCAGGCATTTTTCAGACTGATCAGTCAGAAAAATGCCTGATCAGTCAGAAAAAATGACATGCGTTTGCATACAGTTTGCCTGATCAGGCAGGCAGTTCAGGCAACGGAACTGCCTGCCGGAATCAAACACCACAAGTGTGAAAGTACCCTTATACGAATGCTCTTTAGGGATCTTAACAATAATCTGCCTATGTAATAGGGCCATTAAATAAGGAGATTTTTTGTGAAACTCACCTGTAAAATCTTTTTCTCGTCTTTTCCATTGGGGGACACAGACCATGGGTATAGCTTAGAGGTATTAGTAGGAGGGACACTATGCAAAAAGAGCTCCTCCCCCTCGGGCTATACCCCCAGGCTCCACCAGGAGGAACTCAGGCGTTGCAAAAGCAGTAGGAGAAGGAGACAAGAAAAAATAATGGAAGCCATCACACCAAGCCCGTGAGGTCCAACCACAACAGAACTGAACACCCCTCCTCTAACAGGCAGAATGGGTGGGAGCTGTGTCCCCCAATGGAAAAGACGAGAAAAAGATTTTACAGGTGAGTTTCACAAAAAATCTCCTTTTCTCGTACTTTTTTCCATTGGGGGACACAGACCATGGGACGTCCTAAAGCAGTCCATGGGGTGGGAAAAAATATCAGCACTGCCAGGAGGAACGTCAAACAGGAACCACAACCTGCAAAACCCTGCGGCCAAAGACAGCATCAGCCGAAAACGCGAAGGCAACTGATAAAACCCCGTAAAGGTATGTAAGGACGACCAGGTGGCCGCCTTACACAGCTGAGACGCAGAGGCACGATTGCGCCTTGCCTAGGAAGCTCCCACCGCCCTAGCGGAGTGAGCGGTAATTCGAGCCGGAGGAACATTACCACGAGCGCGATAAGCCGCGGAGATAGCAGAGCGGATCCATCGCGCCACAGTGACCTTGGAGGCCGCCAGACCCTTACAAGGTCCCTCGCCAAAAACCTTGTTAAAGTGGAAGGGAGAGACTACCTTGGGCAAAAAGGAGGGAACCGGACGGAGCACCACCTTATCCTGGAGAAAAAAACAAAGGGCTCCTGGCAGAAAAGTGCAGCCAACACCCGCCTGATGTAAGCTATGGCCACAAGGAATGTGCCACCCCCTGAAGAAAGTCCTCACAGGACCCATAAGAGCAAGGGACTTCTGAAAAAAGACGGCCAGAGCCGAAACCTGACATTTGAGGGAGCTCAGTGACAGTCCCATCTCAAGCCCGGACTGAAGAAACGACAGCACCATAGGGATGGAAAAACGAAGGGGAGGGAACCCCGAGTTCATACAATAAGTCAGTAAACCCTTCATGCGGAGGACTGCTTAGGAGCAGCAGGTCGGGCTGACTGGGCCCTCTAGCGCCAGGAAGGCTGGGGTTTGAAGGAGGGCCTTTTGCGGGCATCCTGAGACCCCCAGCCGTCGGCATCCCCACACCTTTAACCAGACCTCTCTGCGCTGAATGACCGAGATGGCTAACATGCGGGCAAGGAGGGAAGCAATGTCCCAAGAAGCTTCGCAAAGGAGCTTAGAAGCCCGAGACATCTGGAGAACCAAATTCAGTGTCGGTAGACACATCTTGTTCCGCCAGTTCTTGGTAGTGGCGCTGTAACCACACCAAGAGGGCTCTGGCCACCCCTGCTGAGACAAAGGCAGGTCGCAGGGACGCACCTGCCAGTGAAAAAATGGACTTGGAAAGAGAGTCTATGCGCCTGTCTACAGAGTCCTGCAAAGAGGAGCCGTCTAAGACAGGGAGGGCCGTATTCTTGGCTAGTCTGGCCACCGGGGGATCCACCTTAGGGGGAGAAAACACCTCTCCTCGCAAAGGATAAAGTGTATCCATGCGCTTGGTGGCCGAGAACTTTTGTTAGGATGGCCCCAGGCCCTGGATATGACCGCGGAAAATCCCTTATGGACCGGAAACGCGGTAGCCTCCGGCTTCTTGGACGGAAAAAGGGGTAAACTCCCGACTAGTGGAAGGAGAAGAATCCCCTTGGAGATTAAAGGTGTCTCGGACAGTCGCCACTAAGTCAGCCACCATGGTGGAGAGCTTAGGCGAGGGGTCCCGCTCCATGACCTCGTCCGAGCCGGACAATTCCCCTTCAGACTTGCGCTCCCTAGGGGGGGGGGGGGGGAGAGAGAGTCGTCCGAACGCGCCTCTAGGCAAGGGGGGGGGGGGGGAGAGATGGAGTCATCTGAGGAGGGATGCTGCCGCTCACGCTGCCTCTTAGTAGTCAGGCGTCCTCTGTGGGAACCACTGAGAGGAGATGGAGTGGTTGGCGCCACAGGATTAAAGGACATGGCTGCCTTGGCGACTAAGGCCAAATCAGCGGCCGCGCTGGACATGGCAGATGCCCAAGCGGGAACCTCAGGCTCCGCAGGGACAGGGGGGGGGGGGGTGGGCTGGGCGAGAGAAGGAGGAGAAGGATGATCCTGTCCATGGGGCAGGGCAGGAGCAGGGCAGGAGGCACAAATACCAGAGACAGAAAGCGGCAGAAGACACCTCCATACAGGACCCCACTGGGATCCGAGAAGAGGTCTGGCCGTTTGAGAAGAGGACTTGCAGATTTAAGGGGGGAGGCCCCAGGCTTAGGCATGATGGCCACCACAACCAGATGTAGCAAGAAGAAACGAGCTAACAGTCCTACCATTCAGGCAATAGCACCAACATCCACCTGAGGGCAGAGAGCAGCTCAGAAGCTTCTCAGGAAGCAGGAAAAAACACCAGAGCGAAGCGCGAGGCTCCGCCCCCCGGACGAGTCATAGAGGCGCGAAAAAAGAGCGCGCGCGTTTCTTATGAAAAAATGGCGTCCGGAGACTGCGTGGCGGGGGTAAATAAAGGTGTCCTCGGCCTCCGGTGGATGACAGCAGTGCCGGCAGCCCTTAGAATAAACGGAGGGTTGGGAGCTGCCGAGGGAAAGACTCCGCCCCTAAACAGGGCCGGAGCTACAGGTACCGACGATAGCAGTGCTGGCGGCCCTTTAGAATAAACGGAGGGCCCTCGTTGGTCGGGAGCTGACAGGTACCGACGATGGTAACAGAGAGAGGGGTGCCAGCAGGAGTAAGGGCCTTCTCTAATTCTGGTATAGTGCCTCCAAATGCCCTGACAGAGAACACATCTATCTCCCCGCACTCAGTCAGCCCATCCATTCCCTCATCAGAAAGTTGATCAGCCAGCCGCCACCAAATCCCATAGGGAGGGAGGTAAGAGGGGAAGCCATACTTATCTGCTCCTGCAGTCTTCTCCCTCTATTCTGTACCAGCAGGGCTCACCTCTTCAGACATCTGACTCACCGGAGTACAGTGCCCTGGATGAAGGGCAGCAGCAGGTGACCCAGGAGCTGGTGGGATGCCGGAGCTAACAGGTCGAGCCCGGATCCACTTGTCTTCTTGGGGGGGAAAATGGAGGCAGCCAGGCAGCGTCCAAAAGACGGCGGCGGGCACTCCATGGGGGACCAGGAAGGGGCTATGCCAATCTGCGTCCCCATCTAGAAGAAAATAACAAAAAGGAGACGAATCAAAAAGTGTCAACCTCCTTCACCAGACACTAAGCAAAGACTGAGTTCCTCCTGGTGGAGCCTGGGGGTATAGAGGAGCTCTTTTATATTTGAATAGTGTCCCTCCTACTAATACCTCTAAGCTATACCCATGGTCTGTGTCCCCCAATGGAAAAAAGTACGAGAAAAGTGATTATGACCTTTTAGTAATTTAGAGATGCTGTTTATTAGATGACCGGCACAAAGGTACAAGCGACGAAGACCAATTGCAAAATATTTTAGCCCAAAATGAGTAAAAAGCAATCATAAAAAAATGCACTCAACGGTGTACATAGACTTTAAGAATCAGGAAGAAAAACTTTTCATGCTGCTCCCCAACTTTAAACAAGTACTGCACCACAAATATTTGACCTAGAATACTGAGCCTGGAATCATTTTAAAGCTAAAGTGCTCGGCTTTAATAGCAAGATAAGCGCTAACCCTTAGTCTAGACAAAGCAATCGTTTAATTGGGGTCTCCTGACTTCCACCCCACCTCATGAGGCAGTTGCCAAACATAAGTAGCCACCTCTCTATTCATTCCCGGTCTGAATACAATGTGGGTCAGGGCATCTCCCCTTCCACTTATGGAGATTGGTGTGGATCCCACAGGTGGAAATGCCCCATTAAAGTCATGGATGTATCACATACATCCTTGGGAGTAGAAGAATTAATGCGTACGGCTAACCATATCAAATTCATCACATTTAGAAACAAAAGGTAAGAACTGCTTTGACTCAGTTTCAAACTACTCATGTAACAGTTTAAAGGGGTTGTCCCACAAAGAATATTCTACAATTTTCAAACCAGCACCTGGAGCTGAATTATTTTGTAATCTCATGTAATTGAAAACTTATAGCGTATATAAGATGTATCCGTATAGCGCCACCTGCAGTTAGTTTTTTCTCTTATTTCTTTGTCCTGCTCACTGACATGGCCACACATGCTCAGTTTCATCCTTCAGCTGCCTCCTGAGTTGTGATAGGGAGAGCATGGACACGCCCCCTAAGCTGCGGCAGAATAGACACTCCCTTGAGCTGCCAGGTTGATATATATCTAGCAGAGCAATGAATGGGGAGATCTCTGGATCCATGTGAGGTACAGGGCTGGTTCTAGCTGTATTAGAAAGAGATTGTCCTGTACTGTACTATAGAATGTCTAATTTTCATTTTTTTACATTAGTCATGGGATAACCCCTTTAAAGAGGACCATTCACTACTGTAGAAACTAAAAACTAACTATATCAGTGGGCAGAGCGGCGCCCAGGGGTCCCCGTGCACTTACTAGTATGTCTGGGCGCCGCTCCGTTCGCCCGGTATAGGCTCCGGTGTCTGCGCTCCCTCTGACTGATTTCTTGTATGAGGCGTGTCCCTTGCTGCAGCGCTGGCCAATCGCAGCGCACAGCTCATAGCCAGGCTATGAGCTGTGCACTGCGATTGGCCAGTGCTGCAGCAAAGGACACGCCTCATACAAGAAATCAGTCAGAGGGAGCGCAGACACCGGAGCCTATACCGGGCGAACGGAGCGGCGCCCAGACATACTAGTAAGTGCAGGGGGACCCCTGGGCGCCGCTCTGCCCACTGATATAGTTAGTTTTTAGTTTCTACAGTAGTGAAAGGTCCTCTTTAAGTAACAATCTTAAGTAGCAATTATTTATGTAATAATTTATTAGCACAGTACTGGCAACCATTGATGGTGGTTATGTAGAAGATAATACAACATAAGTTATATAGAAAACAATCAGTAAAACACTAAGTCTGCAATGAATAAGGCAATGTAGCACGTAACAGAACGCACCTCTGTCAAATCACTGTTGGGCAGTATTGCCAAATCTGGTCTGAGACAGCAAACGCTTAAAACAGTGTTGTACCTGGAAAAAGAAGCAAGAATTAAAGCACATACAGATCATAATTACTCTAACTATATCAAATAGCACAATTTTGTGGTGTATTTGCTCAAACATTTACTACATTCTACCAGTATGTATTTACATTATACATTCTAAGGTAACTACAGGCATGTACAAAACAGTCACACCAAAACCATGCCTAGTAGAGATATCATTACCATTAAAGATGAGACTGTCAAGTAGGAATCAGCACAAATTACATAGTAGTATGACGTGGCTTTCAGAAGTTACTGTGTCTAAATGTCATCACATTATGATAATTTGTACCTATGCACACAACTTTTTGCAATGTACAATTATGAAAGCTATTACCTAATGTTGCATAATGTCAGCCATCGATGAGGGCACAAAGTTAGGTTGAAGGTGTTCCTGACATTATATAGTTAAGGCATAAAGCAATAATACAGGCAAAATACCCTGTTCTAGAGTTTTCAGCTGTTTTCTTCCTTCTTTTGTAAACTAACTTTTTCTCAGAAATGTGTGAGAAATTTTCTGCCATCTAGACAGACTACCTGCTCACTGAAGGATCAGATTACATCATTGCCAAGGCCATCTCCAGTGCTCCCAATAGAAATGAATGAAACGGCGGTGCATATTTCTGACCTGCCATTCCGTCCATTTCAGGGGAGGGGGGGTCCACATGGTATAGGGCCCCCCTTTCTCGTGATTGGTGGGGGGTCCCAGTGGTAGGACCCCCACCAATCTGATAGTTATCCTGTAGATAGGTGACAAATATCACCTGTAAATAGGTGATAACTGGAATACCCCTTTAAAGGGTTTCTATCATGAGAAATAACATTATGTAGCTGACTGACTTTAGCGATGTGCTAATGTCAGCAGTACATAACAGTATGCTTTATAACTCTCTGCCTGCCGCCGTTCTCTTAAAATAAAGACTTTTAAAATATGCTAATGAGCCTTTGGTGCTATTAGGGCGTTGCTTCAGCACCTAGAGGCTCAGTCTACGCACCCTTTGGCACGCCCAGGTCCAGTTGATTCACTTTCGAGTTCTCCTCAGTGTTCCGTAAATCCTGCGCCATCTCGTTTAGTATTCGGCGCAGGTGCAGTGAGTGAATGACGTGCTCCTGCTGCTGGCTTCCTTTCTTCAGCGCAGTGAGTAAGCCGGCAGCAGGAGCGCATCCTTCTCTCACTGTGCCTGCGCCAAATACTAAACGAGTTGGCGCATGCGCAGGATTTACGGGACACTGAGGAGAACTCGAAAGTCAATCAACTGGACCTGGGCGTGCCAATGGGTGCGTAGGCCGAGCCTCTAGGTGCTGAAGCAACGCCCTAATAGCACCTAGAGGCTCATTAGCATATTTTAAAAGTCTTTATTTCAAGAGAACGGCGGCAGGCAGGGAGTTATAAATCATACTGTTATGTACTGCTGACATTAGCACATCACTAATGTCAGTCAGCTACATAACAGAAACCCTTTAAGCTCTGAAAACCGAAACATGGGCGTTTTTTCATGCAGTTTTTACTTGGAGATGGATGTAATATAGTATCTGACACATACCTTTCCTCATCATAATCATTTCCAAACAGAATATTATCTCTTAGAGTTGCATTCAATATCCAAGCTTGCTGAGCAACATAGGCAAAAGACCCATTGACAGCAATGCTGCCTTCTAGAAGTGTCATCTGCAAAGAATATACTAGTGATTAAGTACTGAAAAAGTACAGAAAAAAAGAAAAGAAAATTGGGGGGAGATTTATCATTCCCTTTATCCCTGAAAAATGGTGTTAAAAAGTTGCAGGTTCGACTTTTTAATGGCAACTTAAAAAAATATATATTGTCTCCCCTTTATTTGCGGTCCTTGTCACTTTTCTAAAATATCAAGGAGCCATTGGCTCCTAACCTGAAAAATGTAGGAGCCAAACTTAAAATACATATAATTACGGTATAAAAAAAAAAAAAAAAAAAAAAAAAAAAAAAACACACACATGTCTTACCAAGGTTGTCACAATACCAAAATTTTGACTCTATTTCGATACCATAAGAAAGTATTGTGACACTCGATACCACGTGAAAAAAATAAAACACCAAAAAAGCCGCGTGCATTCCAGATTTTCTGGAACGTCTGGACCATAATAGAACAGTCCTAATCTAATTTTTGTTAGGACAAGGTGACTAAAAAATGGCAAATTGCACGTTTTGTTTTTTCTCTGTTACGGCGTTCACCGCATAGGAGATACTTTTAAATATTTTAATAGTTCACACTTTTTCGGGCGTGGCGATATGTAATTTTTTTTATTGTTTATCTATTTGATAGGACTTTACACTCTCCCTGCTGCCCTGTGCCCACAGCAGCAGGGAGCAGACTATTGCAGTCAGGGCTTCAATAGCGTCCTGGCTGCCATGGTAACCGATCGGAGCCCCAGGATTACACTGCTGGGGCTCCGATCAGAAGCTGCCACTGCCACCGCCACCAATGATAATACTTGGGGGATGGGGGGTTGGGGGCGCACTGCACCACCAATGATTACAATACTTTGGGGGGGCGCACTGCGCCACCAATGATTTTACTTTATAATACTGGGGTTGGGGGGGACGGGGTTTTCGCTGCTCTCAGCCTCGTGCCATGTTCTCAAAAGCACAGGGGAGAAGGAGGCAGTCCCTCCCCCCTGCACCGCTGCCACCAATGGGCTGATAGCAGGGAGGAGGAGGGGACGGGCTGTGGCCACTGCGCCACCAATGAATATCGTTTATGCTTAATACAAACGCAGGCTGCGGTTGCCGGACATATCCCATACCCGGCACCCAGCTTCTATGACTGCGCGCTGCGATCCGCCACCATTAACCCCTCAGATTGCGCACCTCTGCAAAAAAATAAAAAGGGACCTGACGCAGACCAAAAATATGGTAGTCTGCATGAGGCCTAACATAATTATCTGTGATTTACTGAACTTTTACGTCCAGATTTCTTAACACAATATTCATATTTTAATCTGTCACCAGGAAATTGGCTACTAAAACCAGGCACATTATGCCTTGTTAGCTAGCTGAGCTGAATGTAATGTTTCCTATTACTTAGCGATCTGTTGCTTCATTCTGGAGAAAAAGTATTTTTTGTAATCCATAGGCAACTTAGCAGTTAAGTGCACCTATAATAGGTCGATGGTCCCCCTTCCAGCCCATTCCCTTCCTTCGATTGAGAGGGCCCGTTCCTGTATATTCATCTCATCTCGCCCTGTCAATCATGAAGAGGGAGGGGCTGGTAGAGGAGGAGGAGGAGGAGAAGGAGCAAGGGTGATTACAGCGGCTTGGACTCTCCATGTAACTGCTTATTTAACTTTTTCTCCAGAATGAAGCAATGGATCAAAGTAAAAGGTATCATTACATTTATCTGAGTTAGCCCTACAAGGCAATGTGCCCGGTTTAAGGGTCCATTCACACGTCCGCAAATGTGTCCGCATCCGTTCCGCAATTTTGCGAAACTGGTGCGGACCCATTCATTTTCTATGGGTAAGGAATGGATGCAGACAGTGCATCCGCATTTCCAGAGCGTGCCGCCGATCTTCCGGTCCGCGGCTCCCGAAAAAAATAGCCGCATTTCCAGAGCGTGCCGCCGATCTTCCAGTCCGCGGCTCCCGAAAAAAATAGAACATGTCCTATTCTTGTCCGCAATTGCGGACAAGAATAGGCATTTCTAGGGGGGGGGGTGCCGGCCGGGTGTATTGCGGATCCGCAATACACTACGGACGTGTGAATGGACCCCAACTATGAATTTCCTGGTGATCATTTAAAATGGCCACGATTGTTTCAACAAACTTTGCAAAGATCAATAGTACAGGTGAATATGAGAAACTTTGTAACATATCTTACAAGACACATACACACTGAACTTTTCCATTACATTACCTGTCCCAGTATTGCAGAAATTAAGGATGTTTTTCCACTGCCCACACTACCACATATTCCTATCAGCTTGCCCTATGGAAAAAAAGCAAATGAACAACTATGAAGAGATCACATTAACATAATTAAATGCATTCATAAATTGTATTCTTTAGGCTAAAGAAATCAAGATTTTCAAATAATTTTTTTAAAGGAAAACCAGGTTAAAATACTTGGTTTCACATGCATACATAATATAAAATAAATTACAGAGCATAAGTATAAAATATGACACACACAATAGTTGGAGAATTATCTTTTCACAACCTAACCCACCACAAAGCTTCCCAAACCCATGCGCTCCACGCATTCATTCATTGTGTGAGGGAAGACATACTGAAGAACATAAAGAAAAAAAAAAAGGAGGGGGCTTTATACCTCAGGAGTTTATTCACTCAGAAAAAAAAAGCACGATTGCCAATCATTTGCCCAATTATCCATGGTTCCCAAACACTGTAAAAATTAACAGTGTACCCCTCTTAATCTAACTAAGCTCCTCATACAGGATCATGCACGTAAATGGCTCTTTTCAAAGATATAATAGATGGAAAGCTTGCATTTTTCCACCCCAGGGCAGGGTTCCTGTATAGTCATCTGGCCTGGCTCTGTCAAAGAGAGGAAGGGGTTGGCAGAGGAAACAAGGGTGCACATGCCGGCTTGGTACCGCCCTTGATGCGCTTAAAGGGGTTCTGCACTTTGTTTTAACTGATGATCTATCCTCTGGATAGATCAGCTTCTGATCGGCGGGGGTCCGACACCCAGGACCCCTGCCGATCAGCTGTTTGAGCAGGCAGCGGTGCTCCAGCAGTGCCGCGGCCTTCTCACTGTTTACTGCTGGCCCAGTGACATCACGACTAGTATCAACTAGCGTGGGCGCGGCTAAGCTCCATTCAAGTGAACAGAGCTTAGCCCCGCCCACGCTAGTTGATACTAGTCATGACATCACTGGGCAAGCGGTAAACAGTGGGAAGGCCGTGGCGCTGCTGCCTTCTCAAACAGCTGATTGGCGGGGGTCACGGGTGTCGGACCCCCGCCGATCAGAAGCTGATTATCTATCCAGAGGATAGATCATCAGTTAAAACAAAGTGCAGAACCTTTAACTGCTCATTTTCATATATATTAACAATACTGTTTCTCCAAAAATAATCAATGGAAGTGAAAAGGCATCAATACTAGACATTGTGCCTGGTTTAACAGTGAATTTCCAAATGACAGTTTCTGCTCTGTGCCCAATTCACAGACTACAGGCTGCCACTATCCTATGGTCTGCCAATAAGATCTCAATGGAACTCAATGTAATTTGACAAATATGAAAACCATTGCTAATCATGTAAGAACTCTCAAACTACACATACTCTCCTCTATACAAAAATGTTCAGCCACGAGGTGGTTTTTCATTTACTGTAGATTTTGAAGCTCACTTCATAGTCTGATGCAATATTCAATTTATAAAGATGAAATCTACTTAAAGAGGACCTTTCACCGATTATTACACTATGAACTAACTATCTCACTGCACTTACTATTATCCATGGGCGCCGCTCCGTTCTCCTGCTATGTCCTCCGGTATCTCCGTTCACTAAGTTATGGTAGGCGGAGTCTGCCCTTGTTCTTCTGTAGCGCTGGCCAATCGCATTGCAGAGCTCACAGCCTGGCAGAAAATAACCTCCCAGGCTGTGAGCTCTGCGCTGCGCTAGTGCAGAACAAGGGCAGACTCCGCCTACCATAACTTAGTGACTGGAATCTCCGCCTACTATAACTTAGTGAGCGGAGATACCGGAGGACATAGCAGGAGAACGGAGCGGCGCCCAGGGATAATAGTAAGTGCAGGGAGATCCCCGGGCGTCGCTCCCCATGTCTGTGTAGTTAGTTCATAGTGTAATAATCGGTGAAAGGTCCTCTTTAACCTCTTAAGGACACATGACGTACCGGTACGTCATGATGTCCTGGTACTTAAGGACACATGACGTACCGGTACGTCATGTGTTGTTCCGATCACTGCCGCCCGGCCGGCAGTGATCGGAACCCGGTGCCTGCTCAAATCATTGAGCAGGCACCTAGGCTAAATGCGCGGGGGGGGTCCCGTGACCCCCCCATGTCGGCGATCGCGGCAAACCGCAGGTCAATTCAGACCTGCGGTTTGCTGCGATTTCTGCAGTTTCTGGTTCCCGCGGTCCCTGACCGCGGGGATCAGAAACTTTATATGCCTAAAAAAAGTTTTATTCACCCCCCCCTGCACCCCCGAATGATTTTTATGGTGGCGGGAGGTGCAGGGGGAGGGTTGCGGGCGGTGTGGGCGGTGCGGGAGGCGGGCGGTGCGGCAGGCGGGATCGCGATCCCCCGCCCGCCTCCCCTTGAAAATTCATTGGTGTTCAGTGGGTATACCAGGGTGCCAGCACATTGCTGGCACCCTGGTATAAACGGCTGACATCTGCGATGCGATGTCAGCCGTTTAACCCTTTCCATACAGCGGTCCGTACGGACCGCTGTATGGAAAAGGTTAACAGCGCAGGGAGCTCCCTCCCTCTCCCATCGGGGGGCTGCTGTGCCTTTGCAGCCCCCCCCCGATGGAGAGGGAGAGAGCCCCCAGACAGCCCCCCGAGAGATCCCCTCCTTACCCTTCCCCGTCTGCGAAGTTCTGAGCAGACGGGGAAGGTTCCCATGGCAACAGGACGCCTCTCAGGCGTCCTGCTGTCCATGGTGCTGAACAGATCTGTGCTGAAAGGCATAGATCTGTTCAGTGTAAGTAAAATACAGTGCAGTACAATATATATTGTTCTGTACTGTATTATACAGACATCAGACCCACTGGATCTTCAAGAACCAAGTGGGTCTGGATCAAAAAAAAGTGAATAAAAGTGAAAAAAATGTAAAAATCAAAAAACACATTTATCACTGATAAAAAATGAAAAAAATAAAATTCCCTACACATGTTTGGTATCGCCGCGTCCGTAACGACCTGATCTATAAAACGGTCATGTTACTTTACCCGAACGGTGAACACCATAAAAATAAAAAATAAAAAACTATGATGAAATTGAAATTTTGCCCACCTTACTTCCCAAAAAAGGTAATAAAAGTGATCAAAAAAGTCGCATGTACGCCAAAATTGTAACAATCAAACCGTCATCTCATCCCGCAAAAATCATACCCTACCCAAGATAATCGCCCAAAAACTGAAAAAACTATGGCTCTTAGACTATGGAGACACTAAAACATTTTTTTTGTTTCAAAAATGAAATCATTGTGTAAAACTTACATAAATAAAAAAAAAGTATACATATTAGGTATCGCCGCGTCCGTATCGCCCGGCTCTATAAAAATATCACATGATCTAACCCCTCAGATGACCACCGTAAAAAAATAAAAATAAAAACGGTGTAAAAAAAGCCATTTTTTGTCATCTTACGTCACAAAAAGTGTAATAGCAAGCAATCAAAAAGTCATATGCACCCCAAAATAGATGCCAATCAAACAGTCATCTCATCCCGCAAAAAATGAGACCCTACTTAAGATAATCGCCCAAAAACTGAAAAAACTATGGCTCTTAGACTATGGAGACACTAAAAAAAATTTTTGGTTTTAAAAATGAAATCATTGTGTAAAACTTACATAAATAAAAAAAATTGTATACATATTAGGTATCGCCGCGTCCGTGACAACCTGCTCTATAAAATTACCACATGATCTAACCTGTCAGATGAATGTTGTAAATAACAAAAAAAAAAACGGTGCCAAAAAAGCTATTTCTTGTTACCTTGCCGCACAAAAAGTGTAATATAGAGCAACCAAAAATCATATGTACCCTAAACTAGTACCAACAAAACTGCCACCCTATCCCGTAGTTTCTAAAATGGGGTCACTTTTTTGGAGTTTCTACTCTAGGGGTGCATCAGGGGGGCTTCAAATGGGACATGGTGTAAAAAAACTGTCCAGCAAAACCTGCCTTCCAAAAACCATATGGTGTTCCTTTCCTTCTGCGCCCTGCCGTGTGCACGTACAGCGGTTTACGACCACATATGGGGTGTTTCTGTAAACTACAGAATTAGGGCCATAAATAATGAGTTTTGTTTGGCTGTTAACCCTTGCTTTGTAACTGGAAAAAAAAATATTAAAATGGAAAATCTGCCAAAAAAGTGAAATTTTGAAATTGTATCTCTATTTTCCATTAAATCTTGTGCAACACCTAAAGGGTTAACAAAGTTTGTAAAATCAGTTTTGAATACCTTGAGGGGTGTAGTTTCTTAGATGGGGTCACTTTTATGGAGTTTATAATCTAGGGGTGCATCAGGGGGGCTTCAAATGGGACATGGTGCCAAAAAAAACAGTCCAGCAAAATCAGCCCTCCAAAAACCAAACGGCGCACCTTTCACTCTACGCCCCGCTGTGTGCCCGTACAGTAGTTTACGGCCACATATGCGGTGTTTCTGCAAACAGCAGAGTCAGGGCAATAAAGATACAGTCATGTTTGGCTGTTAACTCTTGCTTTTTTAGTGGAAAAAATGGGTTAAAATGGAGCATTAGGCAAAAAAATGAAATTCTCAAATTTCATCGCCATTTGCCAATAACTCTTGTGCAACACCTAAAGGGTTAACGACGTATGTAAAATCAGTTTTGAATAGCTTGAGGGGTGTAGTTTCTTAGATGGGGTCACTTTTAGGGAGTTTCTCCTCTAGGGGTGCATCAGGGGGCTTCAAATGGGACATGGTGTAAATAAACCGGTCCATAAAAATCAGCCTTCCAAAAACCATACGGCGCACCTTTCCCTCTACGCCCCGCTGTGTGGCCGTACAGTAGTTTACGGCCACATATTGGGTGTTTCTGTAAACGGCAGAGTCAGGGCAATAAAGATAGTCTTGTTTGGCTGTTAACCCTTGGTTTGTTAGTGGAAAAAATGGGTTAAAATGAAAAATTAGACAAAAAAATGAAATTCTCAAATTTCCTCCCCATTTGCCAATAACTCTTGTGCAACACCTAAAGGGTTAACAACGTATGCAAAATCAGTTTTGAATACCTTGAGGGGTGTAGTTTCTTAGATGGGGTCATTTTTTGGTGGTTTCTATAATGTAAGCCTCGCAAAGTGACTTGAGACCTGAACTGGTCCCTAAAAATTGAGTTTTTGTAAATTTCTGAAAAATTTCAAGATTTGCTTCTAAACTTCTAAGCCTTATAACATCCCCAAAAAATAAAATATCATTCCCAAAACAATTCAAACATGAAGTAGACATATGGGGAATGTAAAGTCATCACAATTTTTGGGGGTATTACTATGTATTACAGAAGTAGAGAAACTGAAACTTTGAAATTTGCAAATTTTTCCAAATTCTTGTTAAATAAGGTATTTTTTGGTGCAAAAAAAATTATTTTTTTGACTCCATTTTACCAGTGTCATGAAGTACAATATGTGACGAAAAAACAATCTCAGAACGGCCTGGATAAGTCAAAGCGTTTTAAAGTTATCAGCACTTAAAGGGACTCTGGTCAGATTTTCAAAAAATGGCCTGGTCCTAAGGTGTAAAAAGGCTGTGTCCTTAAGGGGTTAAAGTGTACCTAAAACTTTTAAATAAAGTTTATAAAAACCTATTTTAAATGCCCTAAAATCAAATTTTTCTAATATACCAAAAAAAAAATTTGGGATGTTCTACACGAAATAGGCACCTGAAGTTCACGTGTCTATAGCGCTTTGCAATCCGTACTCTCGTACACTACTGACATATTAGAGGTGTATGGGAGTACGGATTCCACTGCTGGGCTCAGTGAGCACACATCGCTGCTCCTGCCTGTCTGCTGTGCTAAATCCTGGCGTAGATGGGCTATGCCAGGCTTTAGTGGAGCAGGCAGGCTAGACCCTGCACCATGCAGAGGGAAGCGAGTGGGCGCAAGCAGGAGCTCAGCATAGCAAATTCTCCTGCCTGTGCCTGCCCCACTAAAGCCTAGCATAGTCCATCTATGCCAGACTTTAGCAGAGCAGACATGGAGGAGCAGCGATGTGTGGTCCTGTCTGTACAATGCTCACTGAGCCCAGCAGTACAATCTGTACTCTCATACACCTCTGATATGTCAGCAGTGTACTAGAGTATGGATTGCAAAAGAATCACCATAAATATGAATATGGACTTCCTAAATTAGTATTTTAATAATAGGATTACATTTTTTTTACCTACCATTTCAATATCCAGATCAATGTTGTATAGAGTCCGCTGCAGCCGTACATTTGATAGCTGGATTTCTTTACCTTCTTCATCAGGGCTGGCTTGCTCATCATTATCCACCAGTAAATGTCCTTTCTGCTCTGCCAGAACAGCCTGTGGTCCTTCTTTCTGCAAATTAGCCTTCTCTTTCTTTCCTTTTGCCCCCTTCTTGTCTTTTTTCAGTTTGGGGGTTGTCTTCGGAGAGCACTGGGTGCTGGCATGGGAAGAATCCCATGCTAATGTAGCATTTTTCAGCTGAATGGTGATGTTTGAGGAGGATGGCTTTTTCTTTACCATGTGAACCTCTTCCATTAGAAATAAACTCTGATAGGAGGTTGTGAGAAAGGTGCAAAGATGAGACAGCAGGTCAGGTCTAGGTCACGCAGGAAGCAAAAACATCAGGCTATACAGTGGAAGGAAAATGCTGCGGAGCAAAAGGTAGCTCATTAGAGTCAACTAACTTCAGGGTGAGGGTGACTCAAAGTATTTCTGGAGTAACTCTGCATTCTTCTTATATCAGACAAATAGTTTGGACAAGGCAGAACCCCCATTTATTCGAGGGGAGGCACTAACCTTATAATATGAATCGAACCTGTACTAGTATAACACACCCATAAAGCAATGACAACTGAATATAAAACACATCCGTACTGTTGTACGGTGTTATATTTTTTTTATTTGAAAATGCCAACAAAAATAAACAGATAAAAAAAAAATATATATAAAAAACCATGCAGCAAACCGGAATCCTCAAAGAATTAACCCCAACCTCATCCCAATATAGCCTATTATCAGCTATTCACCTTCTAAGCCTCCAATAGCCATACCCTGTGCAGCTACACCTAGTAGACTTAACACTTACATCCGTGAGATTTGACCAGGAGACCAATCTGACTTGATTGCTAGAGCTGAAACAAATGTCTGTTAGTTTTTTTTTAAAGAGCTGGCATGCTCTTCTGGGCCTACATTACCTTTGCGGCAGCCCATAGGTCCCTCTGCCTGCTTCAGTGTAACTTTAACTGGCATGACATAACTCTACGTATATAGACCTGAAGACTGGTTAAGCACAAGAAGTGAGTGTTTTAAAAAGAAACATCTGCAGGTAAGTCCAGCTGTATTAACGTGAGGCAGATGGCGCCAATATTGTGCAGCCAGGAAAAATGCAAATAACAGTTACATACTGTTAACTACATGGAAAAGATTATCCCCAGCATGAATCAAAGTCGCCAATTGACTAAACTCTAGAAATTAAACCCCAAGTTATAACGTTTTGACCCCAGTTAGAAATTTTACATGACCGCATGTCATTTGAATGACTCAGGAAAAAATGGGACCAAACCTGTGGACAGCAGCTTACCTTAAACCTTTCCATAGATACAGAAGCCTCAGACAGCGATTTCACAGAGAATGGCGTCACCTTTAGCGCAAACGTCATGGAATTAAAGACTGTGACAACTGTAAATGCCTAGGAAAAAAGTGCTCATTTTTAAACTTCACTAAATGAAAACTCCACCATCCGTTAATTTACAGATGCCTTTTATTTAGTAGTTGAGGAAGCCCCATGCAACTCAAAGGCCTATTTGTGCATCTGCTTAGTATCTGTTCGCTCTGCCAAGATGGCTCTCATTGTTACAAGTTTCAGGAGATTTGCAGGCCGTTGTGCGATTGTGATGAATTTGGTCAAACCGCAGATGTATTATAGTGTTGTTTGCATAAGCAGGGCCCACATGTGTAGGGTAATATACATACATGTAGTTCCCAGTATTTGTAGATCCTGCATTTCTTTGGAAATGATTCACGTATGTAAAGGGTTCTCTGGATTTTGATATTGATGGCCTTTTACTCAGGATAGTTCATTATCAGATTAGCAGGGGATCAGCTGTTCGAAGAGGGAGCGGCACTCCATAAGTGCTTAGGCCTCTTCCAAGGCCATGTGATGTCACATTCATCAGTCACATGGCCTGGGCCAGTGATGGCTAACCTCTGGCACTCTAGCTGTGGTTAAACTAAGACTCCCAGCATGCTCTATTCATTTCTATGGAGTTCTCAACAGCCAAGCAATTGTGCATTTTGGGAGTTGGAGTTTTACCATAGCTGGAGTGTCGGAGGTTAGCCATCCCTGTCCTAGGCTGTGAATAGGGCTGAGCTGCAATACCAAGCATGGGCGCTATCCAATAGACAGGACTGTGTCTGGAGCTCACTGGAGCTATGGTGAGCGCTTGGACTCCATCAAACACCTGATTGTCCGGGGTGCCTGATGTCAGGCCCTCAACTAATCTCATATTGATGAACTGTCTCGAGGATAGGCCAAAATTGCAGAATGGCTGCGGACCCATTTATACGGTTATGTGAATGCACCCTTAAGGTTATATGTAATAGGTCACTTCTAAATCATATCTTACCTGGGCAGCGGTGAGATCATATCCAAGCAGCATATGCACAGAGAAAGTGATTACACTGGCAATGACCACAACAATGGGAGCAACTCCCACAGTGATGCTCTGGAAATACCCAGCTTTCTCAAGGATATTATGTTCAGTTTCTCGTATTTCTAAAAGAAGGAAGAGGTTTATACTACAGTGTAAAAGATAATTTTTGAAACATAAGCAATGCCTGCTGCCTTACACAGATAGGGACATTTCACTCTTTTTAGTACTTACATAGAGCAATATACAGTTCACCCAAGATGGAGGAATAACTTAAAACTTTAACCTTTAATAAATGTGGTTAAAATGAACACATTTGCTATGAACATACTATAAACATATAGCTAATATCCCTGTATATTTCTGGTGTATTTTATACATTTCCAATGCTCACATCACAAAGTAACTGTTTTAGAAGTTAGGTATTAATATAGTCAGTGCTGACCTCTATTGCTGCATCGCCTATCAACTTGCTGAGTGCTTTCAAAACTAGCCGGACTCTGGCATAAACTGAGCACTCGCCCTGAAAAGAGTAATCCCGGCCCGCACTGGAACCTAAACCTCCCTAGCTATCAGGTCCCTGTCCTATGCATTTCGCTCTATCTGCTAGCACCTCCGGGACTATTAGAAGCAGCATGTAAATGGGTGTGAGTTCAGAATGGCAGTGGCAGACAGCTCTCTCCTTATTGGCATACAAACTTTTTCCATGGTTAGTGCAGCATGAATCTGCTGACAGACTCCCTTTAAGAATACTACAATTACATACCGTATTTTCCAGCGTGTAAGACGACTGGGCGTATAAGACGACCCCCAACTTTTTCATTTAAAAATATAGGTTTTGGGCTATACTCGCCGTATAAGACTACCCCTGAATGCCCAGGCCTCCGCCTTGAAGACGATCTTCTCCAGTCCAGGGAACTGACTGGGATCTGTGGATGACACTGCTATGGGGGGGGGGGGGGGGGGGGGGATCTGTGGATGACACTATATAGCATCTTACGCTATATGTGTCATCTACAGATCCCCCCTCCCCATAACAGTGCCACCCACATATCCCCCCCCCTAAAAACAGTGCCATCCACATATCCCCCCCCTTCCCCCTAAACAGTGCCATCCACAGACCCCCCTCCCCGACACTCAGAGGAGTAAACATTAACTGTAAGCCGTAACTTTAAATCAGCGCTCATCTCTTTACTAGGGTACCTTACTCTCAGCTCCGGTAACCGGCTGTGCGGGCGGCGCGCACTCACTGACGTCACGTGCCTGCGCCGCCTAGTGGGAAAAGCAGGCACGTGACGTCAATGAGTGAGCGCCGCCCGCACTGCCTGTTACCGGAGCTGAAAGTAAGGTACCCTAGTAAAGAGATGAGCGCTGATTTAAAGTTACGGATTACAGTTAAAAAATGTATACTCCTCTAAATGGCGGGGCCCTGTATATTCTAACCCCCAGGCAAGCGTCCACGTCACCATGGGAACGCCTGGGGGTTAGAATATACCATCGGATCTGAGTATACCCGGCGTATAAGACGACCCCTGACTTTTGAAAAGAATTTCTAGTGTTAGAAAGTCGTCTTATACGCTGGAAAATACGGTACATCAGGATGGTATTAGTAGTATTATACAATGACTTAAAAGCAAAAGCAGCATGAAAAAGAAGGGTATTGCTTTGTGCCTTTATAAAATCAAAAATAGAAAATTCATTGAAAATTAAAGTTTCCCGTCCTGTACTTACTCTGTACATTTTGTGAGAATGCTTTCACCCATGCATACATCTTAATAAATTTGATGTAATTTAGAACTTCATTCATCTTCTGAACACGTTCATCCGTGACTGAAACGCACTTTCTTCTAAAGTATGCAGTGAGCCTGGATACAAACATCTACAGAAAAAAAAAAAAACGACCTGTTTACTTACTAGCCGCTGCCCAAATATGCTTCCTTCACTGCAATAATACAATAAAACGTGCAGCTTAAAAGGGACTGTCCTAGTATTCACTATGTATTGAAATGTATTGTTGTAGAGTATAATAAAAAGGACAGAAGTGAATCTGTGATAATAAAATGCTGAACTGTCAGTGTAGTTCATAATACACTTAGCTGAATGTGGGTGGGACTGTCTAGAGTCATTGAAAGTTGTGCCTAAGGGCTGTATTACACCAACAGATTATCTGACAGACTTTCTGACCAATCCTTGGTCAAATGGCCAATTACACACACAGATATTTTGTCATACACAACAAATATTGGTTTGATTGGACAGAAATTGGTCATTGCTGCATTTTAGAAAATCTGTATCATAGTTACACAGTAAAAACGACAAGTCCATCAAGTTCAACCTTTCTCAGATCAATTATACGACATTCTTAGATTAAAAAGGGGTTCTGCAGTTTGTTTTAACTGGATAGATCATCAGCATCTGTCCAGCTGGGGTCCGACACCCGGGACCCCCGCCGATCAACTGTTCGAGAAGGCAGCAGCACTCCAGCAGCGCCGTGGCCTTCTCACTGTTTACTGTTGGCCCAGTGACGTCACGACTATTATGAACTGGCCTGGGCGTGGCTAAGCTCTGTTCACTTGAATGGAGCTTAGCCCCGCCCAGGCCAGTTGATAATAGTCTTGATGTCACTAGGCCAGCGGTAAACAGTGAGAAGGCCGCGGCGCTGCTGGAGCGCCGCTGCCTTATCGAACAGCTGATCGGCGGGGGTCCCGGGTGTCGGACCCCCGCCGGTCAGATGCTGATGAGCTATCCAGAGGATAGATCAGTTAAAACAAACTGTAGAACCCTTTTAATTATAACAATGCTCAATGCTGTTTGCTATTAGATAAGCATCTAGCCCCCTTTTTTAAACGCTGACACAGTATCTGCCATTACCACCGCTTGCGGCAGGGTATTCCATAGTTTGATTACTCTAACTGTAACCAGAGAAGAAACTGTTTTTCAGATTTGGGGTCTATTCAAGACATCTGTAATGTTTTGCGGTCCGCATATTGTGGACTGCAAAACACTGACGCCACACATCGCCTGCACTAAATAGAGGATTCCTATTCTTGACCGCAGCTGCGGACAATAGGACATGCTCTATTTTTTTTTCAGAGCCGCGGGCCAGAAATGCAGATGCTGACAGCACACTGTGTGCTGTCCGCATCTTTTCCGGCCCTATTGAAAATTAATGGGTCAGCACCCATTCCGCATAATTGCGGAACGGATCCGTACACATTCTACGGACGTCTGAATGGAGCCTTACTGAGCGATAACATTACAGTTGCACATAGAAGAATGGGGGAGGAGGGATCTTCAGATTAGCTGCAATATCTCCTACACAAAGCACACAGAAATGGCTCTAGTACTATAATGAGAAA
Source organism: Bufo bufo (assembly GCF_905171765.1). NCBI lineage: Eukaryota > Metazoa > Chordata > Amphibia > Anura > Bufonidae > Bufo > Bufo bufo. The sequence continues at coordinate 251,165,605 of NC_053392.1, forward strand.
AAAAAGGCTCCAGCAGGGTCTCTGTATTTCTCTGCCCCTTCCTAGCCGCTTCCTCCTTCCTAGACTTCTATGGTCAACTGTAACTGGATCTCTTACCAAAGCTGAAAAGTCATCTAGAGATGGATATACATTTACCAATGAATGCAGAGTGAATAAATACTTCCAGAGAAAATGAGCCTGATAAGATATTACGCGTTATTGTCACTCGTACTACTCAGTTATGGAAATTTGTTTACAATTGGAGGTACACTTTAAAGGGGTTCTCCAGGATTTTCATCTTGATGACCCATCTTCAGGATAGGACATCCCAACAATATCAGTGGGGGTCTGACTCCATAGGATAGGTCAACGATATGAAATTCCCAGATAACCCTTGAACACTGGGCAGTCAAAATAAAAAATATTACAAACAGTGCTGTATAGTATGTGCAGTGACCTACTAATTTAATAATAAAAAGGTCACAAAATTGAAAGGGATGGACCTCCAATATGTGGACCTAAATACACAGCTCTAATATGGAACCACAATATGGCCATGTATATAAAGAACAGGGATGAAGTCACGCCAAAAAAGGTAAAACTGTATGAAATAACTTACCATAGCTGGGTAAAACAGGATGAACACTGCAGAGCCAAGGAAGCCAGTGGGACCCAATACATAGACATTGTACACCATCCCAAGGATGGCAACTATGGGCCCTCCTGCCAGCAGACTGCCAACAGCTGCAGCTTCAAACACTCGCTGCCCATCAGTGGAGCAAACATTTATCATCTGGAAATCATAACATGGTAGTTATTAAAACCAGACCCCAATGATTAACAATGATGCTGCAATTAAAACTTATTATATACATTTTTTGATAAAACAAATTAATTTCATAAAGTACATAAAGCATATCCATTCCAGGATTAAGGAATTTCACTCCAACTCTAACCAACCATCTAGGGTCCATTCCTAAATTCAAATAATCCTCCTCACCTTCAAGACCAATATTTTTTTATAGAATAAATTATAGAGAAAAATGCTGCTATCAACCAGATCAGGCTGTTCTGACAAAAAAAAAGAGAAATGAAATATTATAATTTCTTTTTTTACTATAACTAATAATTATATATATATATATATATATATATATATATATATATATATATATATATATATATATATATACATATACATACATACATATACACACATATACACACACACAACGTGGATTCAAGGAAACAGAATTATTGGAAGGTCTAATTAGGCCCCTTTTTACACGGGCGAGAATTCTGCGTGGGTGCAATGCGTGAGGGGGAACGCATTGCACCCACACTGAATCCGAACCCATTCACTTCAATGGGGCTGTTCAGATGAGCTGTGATTTTCCCGCATCACTTGTGCGTTGAGTGAAAATCGCAGCATGTTCTATATTCTGCGTTTTTCACGCAACGCAGGCCCCATAGAAATGAATGGGGATGGGTGAAAATCGCAAGCACCCGCAAGCAAGTGCGGATGCAATGCGATTTTCACGCATGGTTGTTAAGGAGACGAGGGATGAGTTACCCGGGACCCCATTTACTTTATTAATTTCCAATATAACATGGTTATAATGGAAAATAATAGCATTCTTTCATTCAGAATGCTAAGTAAAAGGTCCATTGTGGATGGGCGTGGCCTAGCGCGGCATGTGAGGAGACGTGGAAGCTCGCTCTCCTGGATAAGAATCCTGCAAAATCATCGGCATCCAAGCAATCCAGCGAATAAAAAGTTAATATAAGTGACACTAAAAGTTACCGGAACCAGGACACAGTAGCCGCCGGCACCATGAAGCGGAACAAGAAGGAGAGGGAGGAGAAGGTGAGCGGGCCAGCGATGCGCTCCAGGCAAGATGGCGCCGGAGCGGGAGAGAAGGCTGGAGAGATAGCAGCGCGGCTGGGGAAGTTTGCTAGACAGACTCCCCTGAACACATCCGCAGCCCTGGTGGACCAACAGAGTGACGGGTCTGAAGACTGGGTGAACTCACCTCTGGAGACGACTGCAGTGTGTGCTGGCAGCATGGAGACGCAAGGAGCAGTGGAGGAGGCGGTGAGTGTGACGGCCGGAGCGGCTGAGATAGCTGGTGCAGCTGCACAGATTCCCACTGAACAAACAATGACTGATGTGTTTAAAGCAGTCACTAACTGCAACACAGCACTTCTCACCCTTAATATACAAATGGGGAGCCTACAAGAAAATATGTCTTTTATTCGGCACGACCTCAGGAAGGTCACAGAGAGAACTAAAGAAGTGGAGGAGCGGGTCAGCTGCTTGGAAGATATTGTGTCCCCTCTAAGAAAAGACCTGGGCAAAATCACTCATGATGTCTCCTATCTGCTGAATAAAACGGATGATTTGGAGAACAGGCTTCGCAGGAATAATTTGCGACTTGTGGGTGTCCCAGAAAAGGCAGAGGGCACGAATGCTGTTGTTTTCTTTGAGCAGTGGCTGACTGAGAAGTTTGGAAAAGACTCCCTGTCGAATATGTTTGCCATAGAAAAAGCTCATAGAGTGCCTTTCCGTTCTCCACCACCAGGGGCCCCTCCGAGACCTATCCTGATGAAGCTGTTGCATTTCAAAGACAGAGATGCCATATTGAGAAAAGCTAGGGATCATGAGGACCTCCGGATAAATGACAGAAAAGTGCTTATATTTCCGGACTTTTCTGCGGAAGTACAGAAAAAACGGGCAAAGTATGTGGAAGTAAAACGTCGCTTGAGGGAGCGCCAAGTACCGTACTCCATGCTATATCCATCCAGGCTACGAGTGGTGGCTGAAGGAAAAGTCCATATCTTTGAATCAGCTGATGCGGCAGTGAAATGGCTGGAGGATACCAGTCTGCCGGGACATCCTGAGACATCCTTGGGTTGATTTGTGGACGCTATGCTGAAGGATGGAGAAGAAACAGCACTGATATCAGCTGCATAGATGCTTTGGACGATGAGTATATGAAGGAGTGCTGCGATATTGGTTTGGAGGGTACTGGGGCACCATAGGACTCTGAGTTCCTGTTATGTTAGTTAAAGAGTCTTTGTTGAGCATAGAAAGATACCTAACAAAATTGCATAGGGATATACATGATTGCACTACATTACGCACAATAGGATGCATATTTATATACAGTGTGAAATATGTCCAGGAGACTGGCGATTTAAGAAGAGTGGTTATATACACTCACGTTACCTATAATCGCTGGGTATATTTGCTGTAATAGTTTATACCCTCATGTTACAGAGGGGAATGTTGATGTATGAGCTGAATTTGTATGTTAACTTTGGGGAACCACACCACTACCACAATGTCATGTATCTCTGTAATACTAATTTTTTCTCTGACAGTAAGGAAGATAGGATGAATGATGGAGAGACAAGGAGAGACGTCCATGGCAGGATATATGTGAGCTTTGATGATGGGGGTTAATGTGTTGGCATGGAATGTGAGGGGTCTCGGTGACGCAGCCAAAAGGTACGCAGTACTGAACTCTCTTAGACAATTTCAACCAGCTATCATATGTTTCTCAGAAACGCATCTGACAGCGGAATCTGTAGCCACGGTTAATCGCGCATTCATTGGCCATGCATACCACTCGACGTACTCTAGGTCATGCTAGGGGGGTCAGTATACTTGTGCACAAACAGATTCCGTTTCAGTGCGTCAAATCAAATATAGACCCCGAAGGTCGCTATGTATGCCTACAGTGCACGATATATCAATATTCATGCTTAATTGTGGCAATATATGTCCCACCTCCATACACGGGGGAAGTGCTGAAACAAGTGCTGGCGTTCGTGGCTGCGTCCCCTGATATCCCCACGCTTATTGTCGGAGACTTCAACATGGTATTAGACAACCGTATAGACAGACATCATGAGGTAGTAGCCCCGGGTGAACCGCATCTGTCCAATATGGCAAAAATATTGGCAGAGGCAACACTCAGTGACATTTGGAGAATCCGTAACCCCTACATTAGACAATACTCATGTCATTCTAGCTCTCACAACTCCCTCTCGCGAATTGACCTAGCAATAGGCAACAAACAGTTACTAAGACTTGTGCGGACAGTGGAATATCTGCCCAGAAGTCTTTCTGATCATTCCCCCCATCAGAATAGAGCTAAACATGGACTCTGCTTTAAAGAGAACTGGTAGTTTGTGGAAGTTGAATCCTTTCTGGCTGAACGTATTACAGGATGAGGTGAAAATACTGGCAAAGATGCAGGAGTTCATGTCTATCAACATTGGGTCAGCACAGTTGGGGGTAGTATGGGACTCATTTAAAGCGTCTGTTAGAGGAATGTTCATTAAGCGTATCCAAAGGCATAAAGCTAAAAATCGACAACTGACACATGAACTACAATCTAGAGTCACTGATACGGAATGTAAATATGTTGATAATCCCACGGCGGCAAATAGATCTAACTGGGTAGAAGCACAGCAATTGTATAAAGACCACCAAATGGAGTTAGCAAACAACAAAAGGCTGTTTTGGAAACAGAAGTACTTTGAGGAGGGAGAGAGTGTGGGCCATATGCTGGCCTCTGTTATTAAGGCTCAGCAAGGACCCTCTTTTGTAGGGTGTTTGCAGGATGCGACAGGCAATTTAATAACGGAAAGCACAGAAATAATAACGGCATTTGCGGATTACTATAAGCAGTTGTACACCACTAAACTAAAGCGCAGCGACAGTGAGGGACGGGACTTTCTCACCTCGGCCAGGCTACCAGTGCTTACTACGGAACAAATAGAGAGACTTGAGGAACCCCTTAGTTTGGAGGAGTTAGAAGTGGTAGTGGGAGGGCTTCCTAATGAGAAAGCACCGGGGGCGGATGGAATACCTGGGGAACTGCTGAAAAAATATAAAGACTTTGTTACCGCAACTCTTAGAGGTCTTTGATCAAGCGAATATGCTAGGCGGCTTGCCCGAGTCTAAGGAAGAGGCCATAATAATAGTTCTGCCGAAACCGGGTAAGGACCCCACGTGTCCGGGATCGTACAGGCCTATCTCCTTATTGTGCACAGATGTCAAGCTGTTGGCTAAAGTTCTGGCCAACAGATTGGCTAAAGTGATCCTTAGCTTAATACACGGGGACCAGACTGGCTTTATGCCGGGCAAGTCTACGGCCATCAATATTCGGGGATTATTCATTAATCTGCAGTTGTCTGGGGGACGAGCGGGTAGCCGTGCAATCCTTTCACTCGACGCTGCGAAGGCTTTCGATAGCGTCGAGTGGAAGTTCTTATGGAAAGTAATGGAGAGTATGGGGTTCGGACCCAAATTTATATCCTGGGTAAAATTATTATATAAAAGACCGAGAGCTAGAGTACGTACTAATGGGGTATTGTCCGAGGCATTTACTTTGGAGAGGGGTACACGTCAGGGGTGTCCTTTATCGCCAATGCTATTTGCCTTGGCTATAGAACCTCTGGCGCAGTTAATACGTGCAGATCCCAAGGTAACGGGTTTGACATATGGCGGAGTAGAGGAAAAAAATTGCACTGTACGCCGATGACATGCTGCTCTTTCTGGACAACATCGAACAATCAATACCCCATGTCATGCAGCTTATTGAGGAATATGGTTCCTATTCGGGCCTAACCATTAATTGGGACAAATCGGTAATGCTCCCCATGGACTCGGTGCCGAGTTCACTCCAGATCAAAATAGCTCCTTTGCAATTGGCCAGACAGTTTAAATATTTGGGAATACAGGTAACATATCGGTCACAAGAATATATTGACCTGAATCTAAGCCCACTATTGACAAAAAGTGCCCAAAAGGTGGATAGCTGGTGTAAGTTGCCATTATCTGTTATAGGGAGAGCTAACTTAGTTAAAATGGTTCTAATGCCACAATTTCTGTACATTTTACATAATAGCCCAATTTGGATACCAATGAGACACTTTTATAAAATACAGGGGCTATTCAGGGCCCTAATATGGAATAAAAAGTCCCCGAGAATTCGCTTAGAGACCTTACAGAGGGAGAAGGATAGTAGTGGACTGGCGATTCCCAACCCATGTCTGTACTTTTTAGCGGCACAAGCACAACAGTGCAAATCCTGTAGTGTCCTGGGTAATTCGGGGTCTGTGAGTGCGCTATTGTCCTACTTGATGGGAGGGAGGCCACCAGGGTATATACTGGAGCTTGGATCTGTTATTCGTCCCCCAGAACTCATCCCGTGTGCTACTCTTCTATGCAAAGCATGGAAAAAACTTAAAGATATTACCAAAATCTCGGGGTGTAGTGCCCTAACTCCCTTATGGAACAACTCCAGTCTCCCGGAACTGAGTAAGTTGGAAGGCTTTGATAGTTGGGAGAAAAAAGGAATCTACTGGGTGTCACAACTGTATACAAATAACATTTTCAAAAGCTTTGAACAACTGAAGGAGGAGTTTCAGCTCACAAACACAAACTTCTATCAGTACCTGCAATTACGCCACGCCTTGTCAGCGCAGGGAAAGACAACAGATCTCACTATACAGGCTTCTATGATAGTGGAACAGATCATAAAGGGAGGGGATACCAAAGGAGTGATTTCCAGCTTCTACAAGTTGTTACTCTCATTCTATCAGGACCACTTTCCATTGAATGTTAGGGGAAAATGGTCCCAAGAGGTTGGCCCCTTGAATGATGCGCAGTGGTCCGAAATACTGTCTAAAAGCCCCTTGTTATCATTGTGTGAGACACACAGATTGTCACAATTATACTTAATACACAGGGTTTATAGAACACCTAAATTCCTACATAAAATAGGGGTACGTGACACATCTAACTGCCCGAAATGTGATGTGTCGGAGGCACATATAATGCACATGTTTTGGGAGTGCACTGCCATAGGTCCCTTTTGGAATATAGTGCTAGATATTATTTTTCAGGTGTTCAGGATCAGACTTCCAGTAGAACCTTTGGTATGTGTATTGGGCTTGTTACAGGACGAATTCACAACAGATCTCAATATAGGCATTAGTAGAACATTGTATCAAGCCAGGAAATTAATAGCCAAATACTGGATAAGCACTACAGTACCAACTAAGGAGGAATTTGATGCTCGTATGAATGTGATAATTGGGCATGAAAGGGGGGTGTACTATAAAAGAGGTGTGAGTAAGAAGTTTGAATCTATATGGGGACCGTGGTTGAGTACGCCAGGACTGCCCACTGGACGTCTTCTATCCTTGCAATTAGGATGGATGCCTAGAATAAGATGAAGTGAAACATGATAACGGGACGGTACGGATGATCGGGTTATGGTAGAAACAGAGGTAGATGTTTCTCAGGATTTGTGGAGGAGAAAACTGAGCTGACATTGTGGTGTGGTGTGGGTTAAAGGGGTGGGGGGGGGGTTTACCCTTCTGGGTTTATACTTGGTGTAATATTGTGCCCAAGTTGGGCACTCATTTGTTTATATAATTGTGTATTTGATGTACGCTTATCTATACAAAAGGGGAAAATGTTTTAATAAAAACTACTTGATTTAAAAAAAAAGGTCCATTGTGGGTTTAAAAAATAATAATAATAAATAATAATAATAATAATAATAATAATAATAAATACGTAACTCACCTCAACCACTTGATCGCGCAGCGGGGCTCATCTTCTTTCTTCTTGCAGGACCTGGCTGGAAAAGGACCTTCGGTGACGTCATCTCGCTCACCACGTGGTGAGTGCAGTGACGTCAGTGCAGGTCCTGCTGAAAAAAGGACCTGTGCTGACATCACAGCGCTCAACACGTGGTGAGTGCGATGACGTCACCAAAGGTCCTTTTCCAGCCAGGTCCTGCAAGAAGAAGAAGAAAGAAGACGAGCCCAGCTGCGCAATCAAGAGGATGAGGTGAGTTACGTTTTTTTTTTTGTTTGTTTTTTAAACCCACAATGGACCTTTTACTTAGCATTCTGAATTAAAGAATGCTATTATTTTCCCTTATAACCATGTTATAATGGAAAATAATAAAATATACACAACACCGATTCCAAACCCGAACTTCAGTGAAGTCCAGGTTCGGGTCTGGGTACCACAGTCAGTTTTTTATCACGCACGTGCAAAACACGTTGAACCCGCGCGATAAAAACTAAACATCGGAACGCAATCGCAGTCAAAACTGACTGCAATTGAGTACCTACTTGCACGATTTTCCGATAGCAGACGCAACGCATCCGGACATGCTTGTCTGCAAGGGGCCTTACGGTCTTTCCATTTCATCCACCATATCAGCAACAGATGAGAACTAACAGATTACAATGTAGGGGGAGGGCGGGGGAGGGGGAGGGCGGACTGTTTGCAACACAGAAGCAGAAATATTCAGCCGATAGTGTCTTATGAAAGTATTGATACTAGACCAAGTTGCCGCCTTGCATATCTGGTCAAGAGACACAACGGCTTTCTCTGCCCATGAAGAAGCCATAGCTCCAGTGGAATGGGCCTTTAATTCCAGTAGGACAATTTTGAACCATTAGGGAGTAGCAGCAAGAAATAGTTGTTTTTATCCAACGTCCTATGGATGCTTTGGAGAGCTTCTTCTTTATTTTTTCCCGCTAACTGTATTAAAAGGTTATCATTCTTCCTGAAAATTTCTGTGGCCTTTAAGTACTGAATAATTGTCTCGCTTACATCTAAGAGATGACATTTTTCTTCCGTGGGATCTTTTGGGTCACTACAGAAGGATGGCAATATAATTTCCTGGTCTCTATGAAAATTTGAAACTTCTCTACATGAAAAAGCTTGGATCTCTCCTATGCGTCTAGCAGATGTTATTGCTATCAAGAAGGCCGTCTTAAGAGAGATGTTTTAAGGAGATGTCAGTCATTGGTGCAAATGGAGATTTTGTCAACCCATTAAGGACTAAGTTTAGATCCCATTGAAGAAACTTATGTTTTAATGACGATCTAAGTCTGGACGCAGCTTTTATAAACCTTCTAACCCATCTGTGGTCAGCTAGGTTGGTATGGTAGAAGGCCCCCAGGGCTGATATCTGCACTTTCAAAAGTACTTGGCCTAAGGTTATGTATAGGCCTCTTTGCAAGAATTCTAAGAATTTTATCTGGAGAGGCTTCTCCCAACCACGAACAGTACTTTTTCCAGATCTTTAGAAAAATGGCGGCAGTAACTTTCTTTCTGCTGGCTTTTAAAGTATTGATAACCTTATCCAAGAGACCTCTACTTCTTAAGATCTCGCTTTCAGGATCCAGGCCGATAGTTTGAAGAGACCTGGGTTTTGATGTAGGATTGGCCCCTGTGAAAGAATGTCCTCCTGAAAAGGTATCTGCCATGGATCTTTAAGAGCTAAGTTCTTTAGGATGGAGAAGCAGCTTATCTTAGGCCAAAATGGTGTTATCACTATTACGGTCACCGGGTCTGTTAGGATCTTCTGCAGAACCCTAGGAATTAACCCCCATGGAGGGAACGCATATGCCAGGTTCCAAGTCCATTTTACTGAGATGGCATCTACTGCCCAAGGCTTTTCCCTGGGATCTAGGGAACAAAACCGTTTGACCTTTGTATTTCTTTTTGAGCCAAATAGGTCTATTTGTGGTTGGCCCCATCTGGCTACTATTTTTTGAAATACCTCTGGATTTAATGACCATTCTCCTGGGTACAGAATCTTATTGCTTAGGAAATCTGCTCCTTTCAGATGAATGACTGTATTAGATAGGACATGTTCTCTGCCCAAGAAAATATTTCTCTTGCTAGGGATCTCAACTTTTGGGACCTTGTGCCCCCTTGATGTTTTAGGTAAGCGACGGCTGTCGTGTTGTCAGAGAATATTTTTAGATGTTTAATAGATTTAATTTTAAAATTCCTCAGACCGCTCTTAATTCTTTGTAATTTGATGTCTTGTTCCTTATTTCTTCTGGCCACTTTCCTTGCCAATTTGAGGAGGCCACTTTTGCTCCCCATCCTATCGCGCTTGCATCTGTTACTATTTGTATTTCTTTTTGCCAGATTACTCCTCTGGCTAGGTTTGTTTCCTTCTTCCACCAATTTAAATCCGATTTTATCAGGAGTGGAATTTGTATTACCTTTTCCAAGGATGACTGTTCCTTGTTCCAACTGCTTAATATCCAGGTTTGCATGGTTCTGGTGTGAGCTTGGCACCATGCAGGAGGTCATGAGACCTAGAATGCTCATAGCGTTCCTGATCAAGCAGCTGTCCTGAGCTTGGAATTTTTCTATTTTTTGCTTCTAGTGCAAACCGAATATATTTTTGTGAATTCTGATGGACAGGTACATGGTAGGAGTCCTTGAGATCCACGGACGTCATGTAGGTCTGCTTTTTTATTAAGGGAACAATGGACGAGATTCATTCCATTTTGAAATTTTTGTACATTATAGATTTGTTTAGGTCTTTTAGGCTTATCATGGTTCGAGAAGAGCCATCAGGTTTTTGTACCAGGAAAAGCCTAGTCTTTTCTCCGATTCTGGGACCTTTTTTATTATGCCTGGAGATTCCCAAATCCTGTACCCCTTGCCATATCTTTGAAAGAGTGGTGGTACTGTGTGAAGTGATTTGAAACCTTCTTGGGGGGGCAGGGGGGTTTGAAGTAAACTATTTTGTATCCATCTTTTACAATATCTAGAGCCCAAGGGTTTGAGGTTATGGATTCCCACTGAGTCAAAAAAAAAGTTCAACCTCCAGCCTACTCTGGCATCACCGTTTTTCATTTTGTTCATTTTGGGGGTTGAGGAGGAACCCCCTTCCTTTTAAATCTTTAGCTGCAAATCTAACGGATTCTGCGGAAGCGTCTGCCAGGGACGCCGTGGTGGATTTCAGAAGAGGAATAGACTGCAGGATTTCTTCTCTAGGGGTTTTAGTTCTTATATGGTTTTCTAGTTCATTAAGCCAGAAGTACACGGCTCTAGCAACAAATGTGGCTGCAATATTTGTTTTCACCCCAAACATGGACGCTTCCCAACATTTTCTTAGAAGATGTGGGGATTCGCTCTGGTAGTTCGGATTAGGGGGTGCAGCACAGAGGCAAAGTACAAGTTCTTGGTTCAAAACATCAGCGTTTATTCACACGTGAAAGCAAAACAAAAACGCAAGTTGCTTGGTGATCGTTCACACACATGAAAAGTTCTTATACAAAACAGTCAACTTTTCCTCTGAGTGTTAATTCACACCCTGTTGGAAGTTCTGCCTTGTCAAGTCGACAGGCAGGCGTTAGGCGGCCTGTTCGCCCTCACAGGGGTCTGAGCCCTCCAGCCCAGCTCAAGCCGCAGATCCCAACACAGCCCTCAGATCACAGCACACAGACCTCCTGAGCTCCACTGTAAGACAGAGGTAATCTTCTCCACCTGGCAGTGCTGGCTGGTTTTTATGCCTGGCAAAACCCAGCCTGGTACATGGGGAGTAGTCACCCACCCAGCACTTTGACTACTCCCAGTAAGAGCTGTCCCAGATCATTTATAGCCATACAAAGTATCAAGGTGTCAAACAGCAACTGCTGCTGACACACAAAAAACTGCTTTTACTCCGAGGCCAGGAACCTCGGTGACACGTACCTATCATCCACGATTATTCCTTGTACCTTCCTACACCGCTTTCCGTTCCATTGGGTCATGTAATTGGGATGCGTCCTCAAATGGCAGGGAATTTTCTTTACAACTTTTGCCACTTGAATGTCTATTTTAGGTGTTTCATAAAATATTTTTGCTTCAGCAGGATCAAAGAGAAGCCTTTTCCTAAATTCTCTAGAGACGTCCAGTTTCCTTTCTAGATCCGCCCATTCATCAAGGACCATTTCTTTAAAAGTGTCATTAATGGGGAAGACCGTAGCTTTTTTTTGTGCGTAATCCCCCAAACTCTTCATCCTGTACCGATCTCCCCATGGTCTCTCCCACTGTCTTAAGTAGTTCCTCCATCTCTTCTGAGGAAAGTATTTCTTCTTATCGTCCTCCACTATATCTCCTTCTGACAATTGATCATCTTCAAGATCCTGTCTAGAGACAGACGCCACCTCGTCCATGTCCTCAACATGAGAGGAGGATGGAACGGATAATCTTGGTTTCTTAGTGGAGGTGTGTTTTGAAAGGGGAGTAAGAAGCCAGTGAGGATCTAATTTCATCCTGAATCATGGATTTTACTTCCATAAGGATAGACTGTTGCTCTTCTTTCAGAAGGTCACCAATGCAAGCTTTGCAATGTTTCTTTTTATATCCCTCAGGTAATTTTTTTTTTTAACAAGTGACACACTTGTGATATTATGGTTTAATTTTTGCTTCTTTAAGGGCACTTTCACACTTGCGGAAGAGGATTCCGGCAGGCAGTTCCGGCGCGGGCACTGCCTGCCGGATCCGTCAATGCGGACGCAAACTGATGGCATTTGTCAGACGGATCCGGATTAGTCTGGCAAATGCATTGAAATACCGGATCCGTCTCTCCGGTATCATCCGCATAAACGGATCCAGTATAAATTTTCTTCGCATTTTTAAAAGGTTTACGCATGTGCAGACCGGAAAACCGGATCCGTTTTGCCGGAACACTTAATGCCGAATCCTTCAATGTAAATTAATGCCGGATCCGGCATATGTTCAGTATTTTTGGCCAGAGATAAAACTGCAGCATGATGAGATATTTTCTCCGTCCAAAAAACGTAAGAGGGATGAACTAATGCATCCTGAACAGAATGCTCTCCATTCAGAATGCATTAGGATAAAACTGAAAAAAACGCTAGTATGAAAGTACCCCAACACCCCTGTAAAAGAAGAGCAACCCATATTCAGCGCATAAATACCAATTGACTCAAGGAAAAATAATAATGCAGGTTCCCTATAGGGAAACTCGCGGATGGAGTAGCCAAAGGTGGGTCTGCGCAGTCCATGTGGGTCCCAGGAGCATCAGGAGCTGACATTGTTACTGGAGTCAGGGGAGACACTGTCTGGAGATTGCCACGCTGTTTTCATGTTCTGCGGCCTCTGACGTCATCCCTGCGCCTGCGTGATGACACGCTCCCCTTCTCCGGCAGGTCTGCTTTCACAGCAAGGGAAGGGAGACCATACAGTGCTGTGGGCAGCTTTGGCATGGGCTGAGGAGAAGATTGGTAAGCCAATCTTTTTACATAATAAAACTAAATAAAAATAAGCTGTAGCTTAAAAAAAAAAAATTAAGGAGTCCTCTCTGTGTAGTGCCCCGTAGGGACAGGAAAACACTGAGGGGTGAGGGCTTTTAAACTCTGTGTATTTCCTGCCCCTACAGAGGTCAAGGGGTCAATCGCATCCGTTGAAGTCATGGTGGATGAAATAGAAATATTATGATTAGAAAAGGACTACTCAACAAATGTATATACTGTAAATATACTTAAAATAATAAAAAGGCAGACATACACAATGTATGCTACCCATACCCAAGCAAAGTAATTGTTATTTTAACTTAACCACCCCCATCGCCAAAAGCAGCTATAGTTGGCATCCCTGAACAGAGGATAATACATTTTGCATGCAAATTTCAACTGCTTTATTATAGAAACAAAGGGTAAACAACTAACCTAATCACAAGTAGTAAGTAAGGGCTACATTATACCAACAGATTATCTGACCAATCATTGATCAGGCGGCCAATTACACACGCAGATCTTTTGTTATACACACCAACTATTGGTCCGATTGGACAGTTATTGGTCAGATTATCTGTTGGTGTAATACAGCCCTAAGTAGCATAGTAACAGACTCCAGAAGAGAAAAGCAAAACTTTACCACATTAGGGAAACTTAATAATTAGCCAGTAGTATATTCAAGAAAAATATATATATTACACACCTCTCCCAGCGATTTCTCCTTTATGTTCTTTAGCTTAAGAATCTTCTTAAACGCCATGGTAAGTATCGCTCCTCGCAGACGGGAACCAGTTCGATAATTCAAACCCCAAGTGAGTGCCAGGGACCAAGATCTGACAATCTCAGTCATGAGTAGCCCAAACACTAACAACAAGCTGTATGAGAGGTCCGTATCACTTTGCTGGGTATACTCCAAGAGGCTTTTCACTACGAACGCCTACGGGGAGAGAGGCAAAGGGGCATGAGGCGCCTAGCAAGCTTTTTACAACAATATTTACCACGCTTTATGCCAAGTTAGAATACTGCCAGTGATTTTCCAAAGACCTAACAGAAAGACAATACCGTTGGAGGCAAGTGTGTAACGCTTGGAGACTGTGAAGAGCAAGTATAGAAAAACAGATAAAATGCTATTTGGTTACACATACACCTTCAAAGAAGCAATGGCAGAATTGTGACAGGACTCAGCATTCTAACTTAACATAAAACTTACTTCATGAGTAGTACAATACCAATATAAAACTGGTTTAAAAGAAAACAGAGGCATTGAAAAAAAACAAAGGAAAATAGAAAAAAAAAAAAATAATAATAATATAATAATCTTAATGCAAATACTTTGTTTTCAACGTGCGCATTGGATAAAAAGGAACAGTTGTACCTACAGTTGTACGGGGAAGAGAAGGACATTTTGGCAATAAATTCCTGAAAATAAATATCAGCAGTTTATTATCATAGAGAAAAAAAAAAAGAAAAAAAAAAAGCATGTTAAAACAATACAAGTCAGTTGTATACTCTGGACACTTTACGCTTACCCAGGCAACCCAGTCTTCCACTATACCAAAAGGTCTGAACGCTGGTTCACATTTCAGCCGGCTCTTTTATAATGATCTTTCCTATTTGACAGTTTCGTTATCTCTAAATAAATCACCAATTTACACTACTTCAAAGCTATTTTGCCAACAGTGGATAAAAAAACTATGAACTTAGGAAAAAAACAAAATTTTATTAAGGGAGTGGGGGTTGTATTTCACCAACAGATTCCAACAAGCACTTCCGTAATAACAGAATCACATACAATTCAGAAACAAAACAAGAGAGCAAGTGGGTAATATACAAATCTCAAACATTCTACCAATCCATTCCAACTTGTTCTGGAAAGAAGCATAAAAAAAAATAAAAAAAAAATACTATTCATAATTTTCTTGCGCTGTATCCAATATTTGACGCCAAGATGAGAAAAATTTTAATCGAGATATACAAGATTCATCAAAAGATCAAAACGGTTATCGGATGACTGGAATCTTTCGAGTCTCTTCTAGTCCTTGTACAACACAGTCTTTTCAAGCTGAGCCAATCAACCAGTTGGCATGTGGCTGGCACAGAAGCTTTGACTGCGTATGCCATTAGTAGGTATGAAGGAACCGGAGGTTACGCATTACCCAGCCTGCCTTTCCTGTTATTACAGGATGAGTCCGATGAGTCCATGTCCTTGTGGTTTCCCCAAATCAGCCCTGTTGGGGGTAACTTTCAGCTCATAATTGTATAAGGGAAAGGCAGCACTTGGAAAGGCGGACAGACTGCACATTAGGTTGCTTGTTTGGAAAAGGAACACTGGGGGTACCTGCTTGTATAAAATTTTGGCACTGGAGGATGAAGCAATCTAATTTAAAAACACTGGATACATATAAGAAGAAGGAAAAAAAAAAAAAAAAGCACAGATACAGCAAGATAACTGAAGACCTGCTTCTACTGAGCCCTGCAGAGCCACTGTAGGAAGTGTGTGAACCTCCGGACGCCAGGCAGAGACTCAAGAAAAAGCAGTATGTTCCGTATCCAATGACAAAAAGGCTAATAAAAGAAACGCTCAGCATTCACAATTATAAATTTACCAAGTGAAAATAAAAAAATTAAAAAAGAGAAATAAAATGTAGAATGGGAGGCAAATAATGAAAGCACTGTTAAGAGTTAATGGGAGAATCTCTGCAGATTAATGTTACCATAGGCTTAAGCTTCTTGTGGTGGTAAGCATTCCCGTGGAATAAATAAGACCTTACCTTAGACTTGCACTGCATGTGTTTCTGCCCAGCTTGCCTGGCTGAATCTGGCCGCAGAACTGCCACCCTGGAAATTCTAAAGAATAGCTTCTGTCATTGGTTCCACTACAGAGGTTACGTTAGTAACGATCCCCCTCCCACCCCACCATTAGTCCAGCGTCTCACATGGCAAACAGGAGAGGCTGGATTAAAGAGACAAAACATGTAAAACCAAACCACTGTACTCTTATAGTACACCCCAATATTCTTCTAGCTCCCAATTGGGGGACAGTCATTTGCAAATACATAACATTAAATACCTTCCAGTGAAAAATATTTCTATGACATGGCCTTTAAACCAACTTTTCAAGGCAAGGACAGGAATATATCACCTTGGAATGGGAGGTTGTGAGCCAAACAGGCAGAGAATCTTTGAAGTCCATATTACACCACAGAAAGAGAAACAACTAAATAAAATCTCCCTGAACAGCTTAAAATGGACACTTACTGTTAAGAAATCAAGAGTCCATACATAGCAGCTCTAAGAGCATTGGGCGCTAGTCACTAAATGACACTCACTTTCTTCCTACTGACCAGTTCTCAGGTTCTACCATGGTTTGTTTCCTACTACAGAAAGACAGGTTTCTTCTGATCGCCTAAGAGGAACCATGCATATCATCTGACATTGCCATAAAATGCCAACACCACTAAACCCTTCAAAAGATTCAACTCCATACATTTAGCCTCCTGACGTGAACTAAGGTCCTTAGGAACAGTATGGTGGATGAGCAGCACGCCAAGGTGTGGTGTCAAAACAGGCTTGAAGAAGGCCATGTCAGACAAAATGTCATATCTGGATTAAAGCGATATGCACCTTGCACAATTGGAGTGCTGTCTCTGCTCTTTCATTACTTGAACTGAAGACTGTGGAACTAACAGGATCCGATAATATCTAGCATGGGCCTGAAAATGAAGCCACTAGTACAAGTCCTCTGGGAGCACCCATCGCCTATGTAGTGTAACAATGACAGAAGCTCTTCTTAAGGAAGCTTGTTTTGTTAGGTTTGGAGCATTCTACGTGTAACAGTACGCCTACAACTTTACACTCAACATTATCAAAACAATTGTATCCTCATGAAAAAAAATAAAAAAATCAGTCGCTATTACAATTCAGTATAGGAAGAGCTATTTACAGACATTTTAACAGTGCCCCATAGGTACTTACCCATATATTGCACCTTCATCTTTAAACAGCACACTGAAAATTAGTACTAAAAGCAGTGAAATTGCTATACACCTTAATAAAAATTTGTAAAAAGTCGCAATGGAGATTATAGGGTACCATTGTTTGCTGAATACATGCATGTACAGCCACTGTGGAATAATGTTGGGGATATGGCCTCACTGAGGATTTATTTGGTCTATCTTATGCTATAAGCAAGATAAACAATACCTCATTAGTGGCACAAAAAGCCAACACTGCTGCTTTATATAAATGAAAACAATATGGATAAGCCAATGTTTAAATCAGCAGTGTATAGATATCATTACCGGGTTACTGGTTCTGCAATGCCTTGTACTTGCCAAAAGTCAACTGTATACTACACTCCGTCAAAAAAATAAAATGGTGAACCAGGGTCAATTCTGCAGATCTAAACTAAAAGAAGGCAGTAGTAGGTCAAAGAGCGCACCAAGAAAAAAAAAGCTCTAAAGACAGTATTTACCTTTGGGCACATGAAACAGGGTGGAAACTACTTACTGGACCAATGAAGCCAGCCAGTTGAGTGAGCATCAGGCACATGATGGAGATGATCAGCCTCATGCGACAGAATCTCCACCCAACACGCCGGAGAGAGGCTTCCTCTCCTCCACGCTCTTTCACCTCATCGAACCACAGTCTCTCCAGCCTGGATGGAAAAAGAACAAACATTTCCCTTGTGGTCTGCTATGCTGTTCGTCATACAGAATAAACTCTTTAATATTTAATAGTCCTGGTATTTTTGGATGCAGCAATTTCAATTACGTTTATTTTTATTTGTAATGGTGATAGGGGGCAATTAAAATTTTAAATCCTTTTTGCATTTTTTATATTTTTACTTCTTTTTATTTTTAGTCCCTCTGGGGTATTAGAACATGCAATTAGGGTTGTTTAAGGTATCGAAATTTCGATAACCAAATCGATACTTTTGTACCGGTTTCGATACGATACCGGGATTTCAATTTTTTTTTATACTGGGCTGCGCTGTCAAGTATCACAGAACTTGGAGCGCGCTGCTGTCAGCGCGCTCCAAGTTCCCTCAGCAGCACGGGGAGAAGGAAGCAGTCTCTACCTCCACCCTGTGCCGCCGGTGCAAATGAGGAGAGACGGGAGGAGGAGGGGCGGGCGCACTGCGCCATCAATGAAAGTTAACTACTTCTACAAATACAGGAGGCGGCAGAATCACATAGCCAGCACCCTGCCACTATGACAGGGCGCTGCAATGAGCCACAGTTAACCCCTCAGGTGCCACACCTGAGGGGTTAACTGCTGCTGATCGCAGCTCCTTGTCAGTGGCAGGGTGCCGGCTATGTGATTCTGCCAGCACACCTCCTGTATTAAAGGTTAACAATCATTAGTGGCACATGGCGCAGTGCGCCCTCTCCAGTATTAAAAACATTGGTAGCGCAGTGCACACTTCTCCCTCCCCAGTATAAAAAATATTGGTGGCACAGTGTGCCCTTCTCTCCCCCCCCTCCCCAGTATTAAATTCATTAGTGCCAGTATCCACAGGGTCCCCTCTCCCCTCCTCCTCATTGGTGGTGCAGTGGCAGCTTCTGATCGGAGCTCCAGCAGTGTAATCCTGGGGCTCCGATTGGTTACCATGGCAGCCAGGACGCTACTGAAGCCCTGGCTGCCATGGTAAGCTCCCTGCTGCTGTGTGCACTATGCAGGGCAGCAGGGAGAGTGTGAGATCCTATTCACCCTAATAGAGCTCTACTAGGGTGAATAGGACAAGGGTTCTACACATTAGACAAGGGGAGAAAGAGTTCTATAAAAAAAATTAAATATAAATATTAAGTATAAATCGCCCCCTTTCCCAATTTTATGCCACGTCCGAAAAGTCCAAACGAATAAAATATTTTAAAAAAATCTATGCGGTGAACATCATAACAAATAAACGCTACGGCTGCACTAGAGCCGGAGGCTACAAGCTGCACGTACGGCATCAGTGGCGTGCAGCTACTCTATATGTTTGTTTGTGTAGTTTGTATCTTTGTTTCGCTCCTATCAGCCAGGAAAGGCGTCGAGCTTTAGATGCAACTTAAGTAGCAACAACTACGGCACCATATTATAACAGTTAATGCATTAGATGTTTCATGGGAGGGATCCCAGTATATATTGCGGGCGACCTGAGTTCCAAGTGTCTTGACAGACGGTATATAGACTTCAGTGATGGCTGCTATGAAGCCAGTACATAGGGCTTTACTACATTGAGACAGCCATAGAGTGTATATAGACCGCATATTGGGATCCTATATATTTCTCTGTAGGTGGAGTGGTATACAAAGTGAATCTGCAGTACAGAGATTATTAAAGGAAAGGAGTTGGAGTGATGGAATAGTGACTCTGCTTGTCGTGTACTAATAGAGTGGGAGGCAGATAAGAGTGGAGGTGCAAAAGATATTACGTTTTAATATGCACCCCTGTATATCTGATGCCCTAGCCTGAAAAGTACATGTTTGTGAACTATCACCTTGTTTTAATAGTTATTTAATAAAAGTATGTTTTAGCAATATTCAGACAGTTAACCGTATTATACTCAATATCGCCAATCTCGGTAGTGTTATTTTGCATATAGGTATACAACACATTTCACAAATAATGTGCATAGTAAATTGGTATTAGCATAAACAACGTACCGTCTACAATTGACATCAGAAGACTCATGGCGGGACAATGGCCAGATATCTTCAAAAAACAATTCTCCCTTCTTGTATGCTTTATGTGCCAAAGGAGTAAGCCAAGAGAAAGTCATGAAGGAAAAAAGTCCAGCATTATCCACAGGGTGCTGGTGTCTGTAAGGACAAAACAGAAAGAACAATTTTTGCAAACAAAACCACAAGTTCTAACAAGTGTGAAGAGGTCAAAAGACAACTTACTTGGAGGTAATTCGAAAAGGTTTCAGCAAGTGTAGACCATAGTGGTATTTGCTACTGTGGTGGTGGTCACCCAAGAACTGCAAGTGTGAGTGCATGGAAACATCCAATCCAAGACCCTCGGCTCGTGCAGCGGTCTCCAAGGCATCCAGGACGCCCACATCCTTTGAGGTTAAAAAAAAATTAATAAAATGTGATATATATATATATATATATATATTATGTGTATTAGGAATACAATTTTACTAATCAATCTTTATATTAACAGCTAGGTATAAAGTCAGTGTGCGCATGTTACCAGTAGCAGGTGTGTCCGACTCTGTCCAATCAGTGCTGCTGTTGTCAGACTGTGCAGGGACACACCCCCAACTGGTAACACCCATCTGTACCTTTACTGCAAGCAGCTGACAATTCATTCACAATTCTAGTAGAAATAACACAGGAATGGCACAACATGGAGCGATAAGAATAGATGCTCCATAATTGTTATCACATGGAGGATTTCGGTAGTTACAGACATGTCTGTCCAGCCAGTAAGCTTTTGTTTTAAATTTAACCAGTCAAACAACCCCTTACCTGAAGTGTATACAAAACTTGCTATAGGGACCAGCAAGACACAAATTTCACTGGTGAACATCAATCCTTTACTGACGTCCCATAGCCCTGATATGCAGCTGTCAGGAGAGCACAGCACAGTTTCATTAACATTTGATAGCTAATGAACATGAGATGGCACCTGCACAATGCAGGTAAAAAATAAAATTCCATTTCAAGACCTGTGAATGGAGGAGTAAGGCTTTGTCTACAGGTTGTTTTGGGATTCTGACTCGCTGCGGACCTGGGAACTGGCTGCTGCAAGGTCTGGGGTGAGAGCAGATGAACACCACGTACACAGTGACAGTTATGGAGCGCATGCGCTGGCTACGTTCCACTAGGGAATTGAGCTTTTTGGTTAATCTGTATAAGGGCTCATGCACACGACCGTATGCCCTCCGAGACATACGGTCCATATGTTCCAAAGCGGCATACATCGTGCGCACAGCATCATAGGTTACTATGATGCTGTGCGCATCGGGCCACCCCGCACTCATAGGATATTATGAGTAACCTATGATGCTGTGTGCACGATGTATGCCGCTCCGGGACATATGGCCCGCATGTCTCAGAGGGCATTCGGTCATGTGCATGAGCCCTAAAGCTGTAATCCTTCAGGAAAGAAGTCCGAAGCTCATCCTACGGGGAGAAGCCTTGTGTAAGGACCCAATCGGTGTTTTCCCGATCAAGACTGCTTTCACCGAAAGGGCTTCCAAGCTGATGTCGCTCAATCTGTGATGTATGTAACCTTCATTCTGGATGTAGTCAGGACTCCAGTTGAAGTGTTGATATAATTGTGTATTATGTTCTTTATCCTTTGTATATAGATAAGTGCAAAAGAAGGACATTATATCGCTATATGTATATACTACTTATTATATTTAATCAAATCATATTATAAATATTCCTTTGAAGTGTAGCTGCAGTTAAGAGTCTCTCTTTAAAAGGGTTATCCAATTTCAAGAAACCCCCACATGTGCCGGGCCCCTCACCAGTAATATACTTACCCCACTCCGCTCCTGGTCCCCGTAGGTGGGGACAGGAACGAGCCTCCCTAGCATCGCGGGTGACGCTAGGGTGGCTCGTCCCCGTCCGCCATTGGCTGCCCCCAAAACACTGAATGTTTTCATCCGTGTGTAGGGAGAAGCAGCAGCGGCAATGCGGGTAACCCATTTATAGAGTATCCGAACCTGAAGTCTTGCTCTTATCAGCAAAAAAAAAAATTCTGCGCAAAAAGAAATCACCACATGATGAACAAGCTTTTGCTGTACTCGACTATCTCCCGAACTCTTATAGAAATGAATGGGGCGGCTGCATGCATCCCCAGTTGGCTTCAGGGGGCTCCACATTCTCAATCGGTGGGGGTCCCAGTGGTAGGATCCTCACCGACCCAAGTTTAACCCTATCCTGTGGATAGGGGATAACTTCACATAACTGGAATATCCCCTTAAAGAGAACCTTTAACCATGAAAATGCAGTGCAATCTCCAGGTGGCATGTTATAGAGCAGGAGGAGCTGAGCAGACCAGACTGATATATCGTTTTTGGGGTAAGAAATTCAGTAAAACTTGTGATTTACACATTTAAATTCTTGCTTTGAAGTCAAGGAAGTGGTGTAAATCAGTGATTGACAGCCTTCCTTCTTTGACTTTGTATATAGAGATAGCTGTCAATCACTGATAGGACCGGCTCCTTTACTTCAAAGCAAGAATTTAAGTGTATAAATCACAAGTGTTAAATAATCTTTTTCCGCATTCTGCAGGTCATAATTTTAGTTAGATTATATTTTATCCTGTGGGAATAAATTATAGAGCAGGTTTGATTTCAACATTCCCAATCCCTTGCCGACCAACACCAGTCATCGGGAGAGGTTCAGAAGTCTCCCAATACACATTAGGCTCCATTCACATGTCCATAGTGCATTGAGGATCCGCAATACACCCGCCCGACACCCACATAGAAATGCCTATTCTTGTCCGCAATTGACAAGAATAGGACATGCTCTAGTTTTTCTCAGGAGCTGCGGACCGGAAGATCGGGGGCCCCGCTCCGGAAATGCGCATAGTGTGCTCTCCGCATCCATTCAATCCCCATAGAGAATGAATGGGTCTGCACGCGTTCCGCACAATTGCGGAACAGGTGCGGACAACACTTGCGGACATGTGAATGGAGCCTTAGGTTGTCTAATGTGTAAGCACACCTCAATTGATGTACCTTTGGCTTCAGAAATTCTGTGGCTCTTGGTCATCAGTATCTGATCGGCGGGGGTCCAAACCCAGGACCCTGTCGATCAGCTGTTTGAGAATGCATTGGCGCTCGCGCCGCAGCCTTCTCCGTGCTCCCCAAGCACAGTGCAGACATTTTATAGCGGCTGAGCTTGGTATTGCACTTAGCCCCATTCATTTCTATGGGGCTGAGCTGCTCCTAGGCCATGAGACTGATGAATGCATCGTCACTGGCCTAGAAAAAGCTGCAAGAAGGCGGTGGTGCTACTCTAAGCACCACTACCTACTCCAACAGCTGATCGGCGGGGGTCCTGGTTGTCAAACCCAACAATCAGATACTGATTACCCATCCGGATAGGTCATCAGTTATGTCTCGGAAAACCCCCAGTGATGCTAGGGGGGCTTGTCCCTGTCGGCCTGCTATTGGCTGCCCAATGTTCCCAGATGTTTTGATGCAGCAGCAGCGGCTGTGGGGGGGGGGGGGGGGGGGGGGGAATCAGGAGCGACGAGGGTGTCGGGGAGCGGGCTAAGTATAACCTGTATGAAGTGCCCAGGCATTTTGGAGTGCATTATAGGTGTTGGATAACACCTTTAAAATTATTCATACATTAAAGTCAAATAATTACTAGCACTAGTTGAAAATATGTTTCTTTCCCAATATATTCATTAGCTTCTAGCTAGTCATGGATTTTTGTGGGTACCAGTACAGAGAACTAAAGCTAGAATCCAAAAATAAATAAAATAAAATAGGAAAGCAGTACTTGTCTCAGGCTGCAGCTAAATCTACCAGCCTAAAACAGCGATTTAGACGCCGGTTTTAATATCTCCTATAGTGGGCATATCCTCTGACACTTCTAAATGTAAGACAGCTTCCTAGGTGGTCTTACATTTAGGGTCCATTCACACGTCCGTAGACCTATTCATTCTCTATGGGGCAGGAATGGATGCAGACAGCACACAGTGTGCTGTCCACATCTGCATTTTCGGAGCGCGCCCCCGATCTTCTAGTCCGCGGCTATGGAAAAAAAATAGAAAATGTCCTATTCTTGTCCGCAATTGCGGACAAGAATAGGCAGTTCTATGGGGGTGCTGGCCAGGTGAATGGACCCTTAGACCATAATCAAAAATAGTCAAGCTCATCAGCATAACCAGCCACTGCTTCCCCTGGATCCTGGGCACAGTAATCTGCCTGTGGAAGAGCAGAGGAGACGCCCAGGACCCGCCTACATTTGCACCCGCACAATAGTGATTGGAGGATTTGCAGGGACTCACATCTCGATAAGGTCCACCAGAATGTTCTGCTGAGGGAACATGGTGCGCGCTACTCGTTCTGCGATAGTAGGATGCGCAGTCTAGTATCGGTAAAAGGCAAATCCCGGTATCAAATCAATACCGGTACAAAAGTATCGATTGGGCACCAATTCCCAGTGCAACCCTACTCAGGATAGGCCATCAGTATTAAAAAATCGGCAGTAGCCCAACGCTATGCACCCCTGCCAATCAGCCGGTACCTTGTAACTCTGAAGCCTGAACTACACAGCTCCACTGTGTGGTGGACGGAGCTGGTAACTGCAACGCTGCACCCACTAAAATGAATGGGAGCAGTGCTGCAGCTACCACCTGCATATTGGATGGAGATGTGTAGCTCCCACACATGATTTCCAGTACAGGAGCTACAAGGTAAAAGTTGACCGGTAAGAAGATTTATCCATGTATTTATACCAGTTATCTGGCATAAAAACATTAGCAAATCTGGCTGGGTTTTTATCCCTAACCACATTCATCAAGTGGTGTGTTAGTGACACTGGAGATCACAGGGGGAAGAGACACCAACACACGCTCTACATCCAGACTTGCACAAGAAACCATATTAAAATGAGCAAGCCATAAATTAAATTTTTTGAGATTACCTCAATTTGTAATATCATTTATTTCAATTCATGCGGTTTAACTGAAGATCTTTTACAATGTACGTAAGCTTCCCAAATTTATGTAGAAGTCATAACTACCTTCTACATCCTCTAAGTGCTCTTTAATGGCGCTCATTATAATAAAACCCTGCACAGATTATTCTTCCATTATGTTGCCAAATGCAAGGAGAATTACTGACAAACGCAACCTTAATCTGAGCAATGTATAAATAGACAAGAATGCTTCCGTATCCTGAACATTCAGAATTAACGCACTGCCCTGAAGTACTAATGCAGTAGACATTTCCGAACTCAACAGATGCAAGATATTATCATCATTATTTCACCATTCATTCCATGGCGCTGTACATATGGGTACAGGGGTATACATAAGTAATACAGACAATTGCACCAAGCATGAACAAGACGAGTTACAGACTGGTACAGAAGGAGAGAGGGCCCTGCCTGGGAGGACTTACAATCTACATGGTATCACAAAGAAAATTAGTAAAATATGAGTTTTGTCCATATGAAGCAGGGCCATATTATGTCTTGGCCCAGTTCAATAGGGTGGCCATCCACCACATTTTTCTTGTGAAAACTACGTCTAGTCACTTTTTCCCCCATCTCCATGGGTGTTTTTCCATAATGTCAGATCAGCCACCAAGTACCTCTACAAAAATATCTTCGGTAACACTCTTCTGCGGATCCGCAATACACTTGGCCGGCACCCCCCATAGAACTGCCTATTCTTGTCGCAATTGAGGACAAGAATAGGACATGTTCTATTTTTTGGGCGGAACCACGTCCCGGAAGTTCAGGGCCGCGCTCCGGAATTGCGGATGCAGAGAGCACATAGTGTGCTCTCCGCATCAATTTCTGCCCCATTGAGAATGAATGGGTCCGCAACCGTTCCCGATATTGCTGAACGGATGCGGACCCATTTGAGGACGTGTGACTGGACCCTTATAGTGCATCCCCCAGTGATGTCTTGGCAATTTTTTTTCTCAAGAACCCCCCGTTCGTCCGCTGTGGTCCCTTTATCTTTTGGCGCCTCATATGCTAATGAGACAACTTAGTTATACTTGGCGTGGACTTTTAATTCTCCAGGGCGCGGATATCCTCTTCCCGGCTTCGAGCGCATCCAATCAGAGCGCCCCGTTCTTAGCCAGGAAGAAGGAGCTCAAGTTCTCGCGGGAACTTGAGCTCCTTCTCCCTGGCTAAGAGCAGGGCGCCCTGATTGGATGCGCTCGCAGCCCAGGAGAATTTCAAGTCCACGCCTAGTATAACCAAATCGCCTTATTAGCATATGAGGTGCCAAAAGATACAGAGACCACAGCAGACGAACGGGGGGGGTTCTTTAGAAAAAAAAATTATAAAAAATTGCCACGACATCACAAGTATAATTAGATTATAGATATCCAGGTGAAAGGTCCTCTTTAAGCTTTGATTGTATTTTAAGCTATTGTATGATAAATCATTTATATTTTTGCATAGACGCTTGTACCATGTTTAACTGATTGCACAATATAATTAAATTAACGACGATCTCTTTTTGAGGTGTTTTATATGTCCACCTCTAGGATCAATTCTCTTTGAAAGGTTTCCTTTGATCCTTTCTTTTATATAAAGCATTTGCTTTATATCCCCAACAATTTTTTTTTTGTCAGAGTGCAGCATTCTTACATTATGTGGCAGTGCTACACTACTCCAAAGTTAGGGATATTTGGCTTGTGGGTGAAATTTCAAGATGAACCTAAAATGCACTCTTTTACATGTGACCTTCTCTAAACTTTTGAATGCACATGTCCAGCACTTTTTGCACAACTTGCTGTTTTCTAAATAGGAGCTTAAAGGGGTATTCCCATCACAGACAATGGGGGCATATCATTAGGATATGACCTCATTGTCTGAAAGGTGCGGATCCCACCTCTGGGACCCACACCTACAAGGAGAACGGAGCTGGGAGAGCTGTGGCTGGAGGACCCCGGATTTCCCGGGGTCCGTCCACCACGAAGCACTGCTCCCATAAAAGTGAATGGGAGCGCACGCGCAGCCCCTCCTCCCATTCATTGCTATGGGGAAGATGGAAATAGCTGAGCCAGCGCCATTATCTGTGATGGGAATACCCCTTTAACGTCACAACAGGTGTTTGATCCATTAATCGCCCAATAAATTCCCTGGTTCAATTAGAATTGGTATTCAAACATTCCTCCTCCTTATACTGTTCACATTTTGACGAGACCAAGACTACACCTAACAATTTATAAACAGTACCTCGCCATTGCGAGGCCCTTAAACAGGATGTTCTCAGATGTCTGGAGTTTTTATCCGGTTTCGCAGGCATTGTTTACAATGAAGCGGGCATCAGTGTGGGATATGGCCAAAGGACGTCCACTTCTATTCTGTGACTCTTCCAGTCTCCCTGTTGGAACCTGCTAATAACTCTCAGTGGCCACTGAGTCATCAGCAGGTTCCAACAGGGAGACTGGAAGAGTCACAGAATAGAAGTGGACGTCCTTTAGCCATATCCCACACTGATGCCCGCTTCATTGTAAACAATGCCTGCGAAACCGGATAAAAACTCCAGGCACATTTAAGGGGGATTGGGAGGCACCCAAGTGTCACGTCAGACCATTTAAAACCGTTTACATCAGCGTGGTCTGCGTCAGAGGTCGCGCTACATTTTCTTCTGGAAGAGTAAAAATACTCCTCTTACCATTTTTGAGGAGTATTTTTAGCCGATGAGGAGTACGAAAGTTACAGTAATTCAAATAGCTAATACGAAGGCCTACATAACATTAAGGGGTTGCTATTTATGCAGGGAAACCATTACCAGTATTCGGGAACTGTCTTCCATGCATAAATAGCAAATTTAGACAATTTAAAATTTAGCTGAGGTCACTGTTGCGCTGAGGGGTCGGCACCACTGAGGTCACTGTTGCGCTGAGGGGGTCGGCACCACTGAGGTCACTGTTGCGCTGAGGGGGTCGGCACCACTGAGGTCACTGTTGCGCTGAGGGGTCGGCACCACTGAGGTCACTGTTGCAGTGATTTTATGAGGTTTAAAGGGTTTGTCCTAAGATCGATATTTCTCACCTGTCGGTAAACTACTTGCACCGCCCCATGTAATAACAATCCTGGAGCATCTATTCCTATGACCTTATGTTGCACAATTCCTGTGTTATTAGTTATGAAAGACTTGCTGGCAGTTTTCAGTGAAGGTCCAGATGGGGGTGTCCCTGCACAGCCTGGCATTATTCAATCAGTGCTGTCAACAGGTAACATCCAGCTGGACCCTTATTGCAGACTACTAGCAATTCGTTAATAAGTTCTAGTGGGAATAATAGAGGAATGGTACAATATAGAGAGTCACAAGAATTGACTCCCCAGAAGTGTTATTGCATGGGAAATGCAAGTAGTTACTAAAACAGACATGTCCTCTTCAAGTACATGATCGCTGGGGGTCCCACCTTGGTTACCATGGTTTAGTGTTCTCTGGGTCAAGTATGGATAGGTAAATAAGTGTTGATCTTGGGACAATCGCTTTATTTTTGCTGCCGTTTCTGTGCCGCTGGTCACTGGGGTATGCCATCCATCACGTGTCCATTGCTGCCCACCAAAGTTACGTCCTTGTAGATGAGCTCTCAAGTGGGTATGTCGGTGCCACCGGGGCTGTTGGTAGACTCTGAAGAGACCTGAGGCACTGGCAGAGCAGGACACAGGTACAATGGATGGTGGTGCATGCTGGTGCCAAGGGCACAAGCGAAAGACCCGGGCACATACCTTGCACCGCCACATGTTGTGGATATGGATGATGTCATCACACAGTGATAACCACTGATCTAGGGTGCAGCAACCTTTGGCACTCCACCGCTTCTGTGAAACTACAACACCCAGCATGCACACTTGCTCAGCTGTTCTTGCAACTCCCAAAGAAGTGAAAGGAGGATACTGGGAGTTGTAGTTTCAGAACAGCTGGAGTTCCGGAGGTTGCTTATCCCTGATCTAGAGGCTGTCATTTTGTTATGCTTGATCTTGCTATAAAGGGGAGTTAGTCTTCCATGACCCTGTTGCCCTATCTCATGCCACAAAATTGCCACCACCGCTGTGGTTATTGGATTATACAATTTTATATCGAAGACTTCATGCACTTGGCAGAGGGACTGTATGTCCTGGAGGCTGTAAATGGCCACATGCAGTCCTTGTAGCACCATGTGCCGCCATGCGGCTCTGCATTACAGAAAAAATCCTTATAGCAAACAATATGTCTAGTTCAGCGTCTGATGGAACATGCTGCAATAAATCCTTGATGGATTCATAAGAAAGCTGACAAGTGACATAGGTAGAGGTCTGTCAGTTATGGAGGTTGTATGGAGGTCTCTTGTTGGTGTGTCCAGCGCTGGGACCCCCGCTGACTTCTATAAGCAGGAGTCTGAAACGCTCGGCCACTTTTCCTCACTGCGCCATAAGCTCCGGCAGCCGCTCAAACTGACCAATCACAAAGCTCCTTACTGTAAGGAGCCTTGTTATTGGTTGTTTCAGGCAGCATCGCTGCGCTGCCTGTGCCGTTCACAGCGCTGATGAATAGCAGGGAAAAGTCTAAGGCGTATCGGTACTCCTTAGACTTTTTCCAGGGAGTAAAATGGCCTGAACAGGCATCTATGACGCTTGTACAGGCGTTATTGCGACCTCTGGTCTGCGTACTAGATGACCTGCAAGGGTACCTGACCACACCACCAGGCACAGGTGTCATGGTCTTGCATGGCCCAGGAAACATCTACACAGGACAAGGGACCAGTGGGCCTTACTACTGTTCACTGAAGAAAGTTAATTCTTGCTGATCAGAAATGATGGCCGCCAACGATGTTGGAGACGTCAAGGAGAGCGCTATGCATCAGCCACTGTTGTCACCAGACGAGCCTTTGGTAGTGCTGTTACAGTGTGGGTAGGTGTCCAGTGCACAAGAAAAAGGGAATTGCGGCACTCACCTTCGGATGTAAAAAACTTTCTTTATTCTTTCACTGTTTAAAAAATGAGTCAGCGGGACAGACAGACAACATAAAATGCACATGTAAAAAACCGGCAACGGACGTTTTGCCCTTGTATGCGCTTCCTCTGGCCTCAGTGTGGGTAGGTGTGTCTAGTGACTAGACACCTACCCACACTGAGGCCAGAGGAAGCGCATACAAGCTCGAAACTGGATTAATTATGTTATTAAAGTAGCATGGGCTTGTCACTGTACCATTCACAAAGTGTAGGGCAGTTCTGTATTGACTAGAGTCCAGTCAATACAGAACTGCCCTACACTTTGTGAATGGTCCAGTGACAAGCCCATGCTACTTTAATACCATCATTAATCCAGTCATGGTGACTCTGCATGAACAACACTGGCCTGCTATAATGGATGCTCAAGGCCACATGTTATAGAGACTGACATTTTTTGTGGTATACCCACCACTGTGGTTGGCTTTTGTTTCAATAAATTGTTTGAGCTGAGGAAATCACCACTGCACGCTTCTATTTAAATGCTCTACTTTCATAATATAGTAACATATCTGTAGTGTGAACTTTTTACGTTTTCCATATATTTCACCCGAAAGCCAAATATCCCTAACTTTTTGTGAGTAGTGTAACTATCTAGTAAAGAAATTGCTACAACCAATATGATGGACTTATCTTGATTGCGAGTTACTTTTTGCAGTGTTTTATCAATTACTGTTGAGAGTTTATTGGCATCCTCTAAATATATGAAGGCCAGGAGCTAGATGTCTGCATGTATACTTAAAGGGAACCTGTCACCGGGATTTTGTGTATAGAGCTGAGGACATGGGTTGCTAGATGGCTCGTAGCACATCCGCAATACCCAGTCCCCATAGCTCTGTGTGCTTTTATTGTGTAAAAAAACAATGGCATACATATGCAAATTAACCTGAGATGAGTCCTGTCCCTGACTCATCTCACGTACAGGACACATCTTAGGGTAATTTGCATATGTATCAAATCGTTTTTTTTACACAATTAAAGCACACAGAGCTATGGGGACTGGGTATTACGGATGTGCTAGCGGCCATATAGCAACCCATGTCCTCAGCTCTATACACAAAATCCCGGTGACGGGTTCCCTTTAACACTGGTTTCCATAAAGGAAGTCCTAAAAAGTAACCCTAATAAAATAAAAAGCAATATTCAGAAGCAGAACTTATTTTTCCATATCACCCAGGCAGATCATATCTGCTGAACGCACACTCTCAGTGAGGAAGTAACAGAATGCAAAGCTAAGCAACAAGCATTTCTCTCCTGGTGTGCTGGCAGACAGGACTTAAAGGCACCGAGCCAATGAGAAAGCTGTTGTCATAGGGAAGCGAGACCTGTGAGAGCAGATAGCGGATGTGAAGGCGATGCAGACAGCCAATGTGCAGCGGAGCAGTCACATGAATCACATGCAGGGGGGAGAACAATGTCTGGGACCGAGTGCAGCATCAGCCTGGAACACATTGCAAAACGAAGGAAGTGGGTAAGAGCCTCACGCAATGCTGACTCACCACAAAAAGCTGACATAATGCAAATAGTACACTCAGTACTGTGCTATTAACCCTATCCGGTCACACTACTTTCACGATGAACATTTAGAACTGATGCTTTGTTCTTATAAGGCGAGTTCAGGTCACCGTTTTAGCTTTCGGTTCTTCTGATCCATCAGAAAAACAGAAAAGTAAAAAAAATTAAAAAAAAATACATCATTTATGCTCAGTTAGCATCAGTTTGCACTAAAGAAATTGATCCGTCTTTTTGAGCATCAGTTATGATCAGTTTGCGTCACTTCCATCACAGATTACTTATTTTTGACAGAAGAAAGTACCGCATCTCGTCAAAAATAACTGATCTCTAAGGCTAGGTTCACACCTGAGCATTTTACAGCGCGTTCCTACGCGCTGTAAAACGCTCGACAGGCAAAAACCAATGTTTCCCTATGGGCATGGTTCTCACCTGAGCGTTTTACAGCGCGTACGAACGCGCTGTAAAACGCCCTACGCCTCAAGAAGTACAGGAGCTCCTTTGGGGCGTATTGTCGCGCGTATTGTGGCAGTTTTTCATTGGATGCCTCTGTGGTTAATCACACAAAACGCGCGTACTACAAAAACGCCCCAAAATACTCCTCAAAAACGCCCGATAAAACCGCCTGTAAGAAGCGCTTATCGAATACGCTCAGGTGTGAGGGACACGCCACACTGCGACAGTTCATTCACACAGCGTATCAGGGTAAGATAGATCCAGACAGTCCAGTACGCCTTATCATTTCATGTTTGGGAACGTTGGTACCACTGATTACTGATAGGTGGACTTTGCTAGTCTTTGTTGCCCGCCACACTTGTTGTATATACTGGGGACTTCATGATAGATACTTCACTCCCTTATATCCACAGTGCTGTGCTCTAGATATTCACCTGTATGTTAATTGTGATTCTATGAGATTGTATGAGCCATCGGCATTGGCACTTTATTGGTGTCCACATGTCTGTACATGTGTATTTATGTCATATATGTCTTTTAAATTATATTAATAAACTTTGATAATTTTTTTTTTTTGTGGTACCAGCTTTCTTTCTGTTGATTTATATATAGGAGGTACACCCGTGTATGCACTGGTGGTGTCGATCCAGTTGATCAGGTGTGAACCCAGCCTAACGGAAGCGATACAAACTGATCATAACTGATGATCGAAATACAGGATACTTTTTTTTGTTTTATTTCTGCTCTTCTGATGGATCAGAAAAAATGAAAGCTAAACGGTGATGTCAACTCGCCTTAATGGAAAAGTACAAAGTAATTCTATGCATCCGGATGATAACCATATGGGGCAGGAGCAGAGAAATGTCTATCAAGAACACAATGGCTAGGTTTGCATCTGTAGCTAAGGTTATGTTAGGGTATGACCACACGGCACGGTCGTGATACATGCGGTTAAGAAACGCAGCATGTCATTTCCCAATAGAAGTCAATAGGGAAATAGGTTTCTTAGAGCTGGCACATTCCAAGTTATGATGATTGCACTTGTAAGTGCGGCTGACAACATGGAAAAACATATTCTCCCGGTTGTGGCATCTGACCACGAGTATACAGTTGGCCAACAGTTTGCGATATATTTTATCAGATACATCATTATTTGAAGTAAATCAGAATGCTAAAGCACAACAGGTCAAAAAACAATCCATAAACGATCGTAGGCAAAAGACGCATCCTAAAAGTATGGTTTTACATGCGGAAGAGTTTCCTAACAGCTGCATGACCGCGACATGACCACACACACAAAAAAAAACAAAAAAAAAACTGCTGTATGTAGAGACATTTTGTCTAGCAGAATGACAAACCATAACAGAAACCTGACAAACTTGGTGTGCCGCGCAGGCGCACAACGACGGGGTAGGGAAATTTCACAGCAGAACAGCGGCCGACACTGCGCATGCACCAAGAGCCTCAGCAGCGTTACAGGGTAGGGAAAAATTATGGGCTAGTGTACGCGCGGCGGACACAGAGATCTCTTATACCGAACATCCATCCGATCATCAGGCGATGATCAGATGGATGTTCAGTATGAGAGATCTCCGTGTCCGCCGCACGTGCGCACTGGACCATAATTGCTTTGCTTCTCAACAACTCTGCTATGAAATGCCCCTACCCAGTCATTGTGCGCCTGCGCGGCGCGGCACACCTCCTTCTAAAGCTGGTAACGTCATGTCCGGTGCGGCCGGAAGTGATGAGGGTAGGGAAATTTTATAGAACACCGGCACCCATTATTTAATTTATTTTTTTCTGTTCCTATACCAGAACAGAAATTATGCCACAGATGTTAAAGTAGTGTCAATAAGTAAAAATGGTAGGAAAATAAAAAATATATAACTATATAATTTGTGCATATTATAATATGTATAATGTGTGACTATGCAATGCCGGTTATACAATTTACTGTTTTGTATAAAGCCCTGTTGGGAAGGCCCCTGACATAAGCAGACCCCTACACACAGCTGAGAAGAAAAGGGGGGGGGGGGGGGGGGGGGGGGATTTCTGGAGAATTATGTACTCTACAAGGATAGCACAGACTAATTACACTGATGATCACAACAAAACCAGGGGACACGAAAAGGCAAAAGATGCGAGTGGTTAGCAGCAGGCTAGAAAAAGTGGTAGAGATCTCAAAATGGGAAAATTAGACACGACAGTCTTGTGTTGTCACTTTGGGGAATTGCAAATGTGCAAAGCCACAAAGTATGAGCAAATGTAGGTGAGAAGTAACTGCCCCACCACCACAATTCAGCGGCGCAGAAAAACTGAAGGCGACAACTAAATGTTACCAACAAACCTGTATCATATGCAAGGTCAAGCCGTACCGACAATTACAATTCATGCACAGCGTTTCCGGCCGGACACGAGTATGGTGCTGCACCCTTTGAATCCAACAGAGACGATGACCATAGTGCAGGGAGTTCTGACATGGTAGCTGATCAAAACTGGCCACAATGACAACCAGTGAGGACGGGAGGCGTCAGAGATCACAGATCTGCACGATGAACTCTCCATGCATTCAAAAAGGCATGAAAAGAGCGTCTGTCACCTTTTCTATTTTTAATATAACACTAATATATAACAGCTTATAGTAGATTGTTTAGTTTATTTAATGGCTCTAATCTTTTTAGGCTACTTTCACGCTCGCGCTTTAGCTTTCGGTTTGCGAGATCCGTTCAGGGCTCTCACAAGCGGTCCAAAACAGATCAGTTTTGCCCTAATGCATTCTGAATGGAAAAGGATCCGCTCAGAATGCATCAGTTTGCCTCCGTTCCGTCTCCATTCTGCTTTGGAGGCGAACACCAAGACTCTGCTTGCAGCGTTTTGGTGTCCGTCTGACAAAACTGAGACAAACGTTCTGACACACAATTTAAGTCAATTGGGACGGATCCATTTTCTATGAGACAATAGAAAACGGATCCGCCCCCCATAGACTTTAAATGGAGTTCATGACGGATCCGTCTTGGCTATGTTAAAGATAATTCAAACGGATCCGTTCTCAACAGATGAAGACGGTTGCATTATCTGAACAAATCCGTCTGTGCAGATCCATGATGGATCCGCACCAAACGCGAGTGTCAATGTAGCCTTAGTCTCCCATTAAACAGTTTTCATGAAAGTTTAATTAGAGAAAATTAAGAGTCTAAGATGAGTCTTAGGCCTTGTTCACACGTCAGTTATTTCCATCAGTTATTGTGAGCACAAACCAGGTGCGGGTCAAAAACACAGAACAGGAGGAAATCTTTCCATTACACTCGATCTCCAAGTAGCCTCCACTCCTGGTTTGGGCTCACAAAAACGGATTAAAAAAACGGACGTGTGAACTGGGCCCAAGATGAGAATTTTCCGTGACTGAAAATCAGTTTCATTCATTTGAGTGGGGCGGCAAGCACGTGAATTTTTGTAAGCCCTATTCAGGCGAATGGAATTGATTTTCAGGCGTCAGAAATGCTGCAACAAAATCCACAGCATGTGTAGGTGCCCTAAGAGCCGTTTCACACATGCGAGTCCATTGTGGGAATTGTGCTCCATGTGGGAGCGTGATCCTCCATTCTGGACTTGCAGGAGAGCACGGCATTATCATGATTTAGAATGCTGTGCATCTCTGCTTGACCTTACTTCTACAGGGGCATCCTTACAGCTTTAGGTCACTATGATTCTGTATCTGTACGGTCAAGCAGAGGCACATAGCATTATAAGTCAGTATAATGCCCTGAGATTCTGAAAGTCCAGAACTGAGGATCTCACACACACGGAGCACGATTACTGCAATAGACTTGCTCGTGTGAAACAGCCCTAAAAGTTTATATGCCCGGCTGGATCATGACAATCGTACTCAATCTAGCACATAACAAGCTCTTTCTCACAAAGCTAGAACCAGCACTGTGCCTCACAAGGATACAGAGATCTCCCCATTCAATACTGCAATTATTCTGCTAGATTTATTTCAAGTGGAAGCCTGGGGGGCATGTCCTTTCTGCTGCAGCTGAAGGATGGAACTGAGCATGTGCTTTCGTCTCTCCGTCCGAAGGATCAGCATAGAGGAAGCTGTTGAAAGGGGTTTTCCAGGATTTTAATATTGATGACCTATCCTCAGGATAAGTAGTCAATATAAGATCAGCTGGTTGAAGGGAAGGCATACTCTGTACCAGACAGCGCAGCAGTGAGCAGGTGTAACTACAGTGACAAATGCTCTTTATAGTGCCGATACATGCAAATAATACAACTAGTATTCATCAATGGTACTGTCTGCAAGTCTTTTAACGGTCAAAGTAGAAGTCTGTGGACCAGAGCTGTACTTCCTATTATGGGATGTTTAGTAGTCACTTAAAAGAAGGCACCTGAATACATTCCCAGAAGTATAAACTGAGCCCATGAGATGTTATACAATATAATGCTAGTTTAGCAAATGACAACACAAATATAAGCATTTTCCTTCCAGGCAATAAGCTCTGAAAGCCAGTTGAGTCAGCATTCATGGAGCAAGGTCATCTCCATTACCATTGTAAATGAAGTCAGGACTCTGGGCTCAATCACCACACTATGAATCACACCAATGAGCAATTTACGATAGGTGGCACCCGATCAATGTAAGATGCAGAGTTATTTCTAAACAGGGGTATCAATGGGCAAGTCCTACATATATGTCGGAACCCATTATCTGCTGAACATAACTGCCCGCCTTCTTATCTAACAGCTGACAGGATGGGTGCAAGGAGTCCAACGTTGGCACCCAACCTCTTGTTTATATATAAGACTATATGACTATATCTAGTCTTCGGGACTAGTAAAGTCCTCCATAATTACTTTTGGGAAAAACAAAGGCAATGGTCCAGTATCAGTTTATGTGGTCAGAACAATATGGAGATAGATTTTTAAAATGTTGTCAAAAGATCCAGTTTGGTCCTGAGGAAATGGCCCCAAAGGGCTGCCCGACACACGTTGCTTTTCATTATCTCTATTTGAAATGCTGCATGCCTTATTTAATAGCCATTCTATTGCTGAAAATGAATGAAAGCCTTAGGGCTGATTCACACGACTGATCGGCCCAGGAAACACTGCCATGTGTGGCCGCATCTCTGGGCCAGTTCCCCTGACCTGAACTGAATGTATCACAGCGATTTACAATAAAGTCAGCTCATCTTGTGATCACGGGGCTATTGTAGTGCTCTTTAAGATAAAAATCAAAGGGGTTGTCCGCTTTTTACTATTGATAAGCTAGACTCAGAATGGGTCCGGTTCCCGGCACCCCCACCAATCAACTGCTGAAGCTGCTGGGCACAAAGGTTAGAATTTCCTGAGCCTCCAGAGATCTCTTAAATCTCATCTACTTTGCTGGTACTGTATACAGCAGGTCCGCAGTGTATCCATCCCAGGATGATGTACTCTATTAGATGATGAATGATTGGTTGAGTCACACCTTAAAGGGACACTGACAGGCCCAATAAGCATAATTAGCTGTATATATGCATGCACAGGTCTTCCATTGAGTATTAAAAACATATAAGTCTAACCCCTGTCCACCTTATGAATACTGCAAAATGATGTTTTATAACCTGATGTAATCGCTTGTCTTTCTGCCCAAGGGGCGGCGTTTCAGCTTGACTTCTGCCCAGCCAGCCCAGCTCATTAATATTCACCTTGCTGGGCGGCTTCTGCTGTCCCCGACGTTCCGAGATCCGGCGCATGCCCAATAGAAAGCTATGGGCATCGGACTCACTTTCAGCTTCTGCACATGCGCCCGGCACCCATAGCTTTCTATTGGGCATGCGCCGGATCTCGGAACGTCGGGGACAGCAGAAGACTGAATATTGATGAGCTGGGTGGCACTTCAAAACGGCGGTTGGGGGGGGGGGGGGGCTGGCTGGGCAGAAGTTAAGCTGAAACGCCGCCCCTTGGGCAGAAAGACAAGCGATTACATCAGGTTATAAAACATCATTTTGCAGTATTCATAAGGTGGACAGGGGTTAGACTTATATGTTATATGTTTTTAATACTCAATGGAAGACCTGTGCATGCATATATACAGCTAATTATGCTTATTGGGCCGGTCAGTGTCTCTTTAAAGATAATCTGTCACCAGTCAGCTCCCTATCAAAATGTATGCATAGACACATAACTGTGCTTCACCTGATTAAAATGCTGTTTTTCTTTGGTGGATCAAGGCTCCATTCCCTAGTTAAACTTTATCTTAATATGCAAATTAGGCCTTTGGTGCAGTGAGGGTGTCACCAATGCTCCACTCCTTTCTGTGGTCAGACCCTCCCTGGCTGTTTTGATTGGCAGGATCAGATAGTGACAAAGCAGCAATGCAGGGTCTGACCACAGAAAAGAGTAGAGCTTGGGTGTAACAAGAGCAATGGTGATGCCCTCATTGCACCAAGGGCCTAATTTGCATATTAAGATAAAGTATCGCTAAGTATGGCTACTTCACACTAGCATTAATATTTTCCGGTATTGAGATCAGTCATAGGGTCTCAATATCGGGAAAAGAACGCTTTCCGTTTTGTCCCCATTCATTGTCAAT
This sequence comes from Bufo bufo, assembly GCF_905171765.1. Classification (NCBI taxonomy): domain Eukaryota; kingdom Metazoa; phylum Chordata; class Amphibia; order Anura; family Bufonidae; genus Bufo; species Bufo bufo. The sequence continues at coordinate 251,203,885 of NC_053392.1, forward strand.
GGGGACAAAATGTAATTGAACAGAACGGAATGCATTCCATTCTGTTCTCATACCGGAGAGCAAACCGCAGCGGTTTTCTTTCCGTCATGGGATGCAGACCAAGACTGATCTGTCATGACCCACAATGCAAGTCAATAGGGACGGATACGTTTTTTTTCTGACAATAGAAAACGGATCTATTCCCCATTCATAACGGATGCAAATGGTTGTATTATCAGTAACGGAAGCGTTTTTGCTGAACCCTGCCGGATCCAGCAAAAACACTGGTGTGAAAGTAGCCTATTATAACCCAGAAACAGTCTCAGATCAACAAAAACAGAGTGTTAATCAAGTGAACTACAGCTATGCGTCTATGCAAACAGTTGGATAGGGAGGTTGCTGGTGGCAGATTCCCTTGAAAGAGACACTTCCATCAAAAATGCATTACCACAGATTAACAGCCTATAAGTGAATATTCTATGTAACATTATTATTATTAAAAATAAATATTTAGAGGTCTCATATATTCTGCTTTCAGTCCTGGCTCTAACTTTCCCTTTGTTTGGACTCAGATGGCAAACAGCCTCACTTAGGCCGGGTTCATATCTGCGATGCGAAGTCCGGCACTCTTATTCGGTCTCTGTATCCAGCATTTATGCAGACATTCAGCCAGACAAAAAAAGAAATAAAAAAAATTTAAAAAATTATTTTTCGTCCGACTGAAAGCTGGCATATATGCCAGAAAGCAGCTGGATCCCATTACAGTGAAAGGGTGCGCGGTGGTATCCAGCTATGTCAAAAACAGTGAACTGACTGCCTATGTGAATGTGGCTTTTAGTCTCCTAATCAGACTATCACTGTTGCCAGAGAGGGAAGGAGGATGAGCGACTCAATTAGCATCACACAATACACTGATATGAGCAATGCGATTCTCCGCCAGACAATCGGTAACAAGCATTCATAGGAACATTTATTAGCGATTATCTAGTGGTGAAAAGGTGTCGGTCACCTAAATCATTGTTTGCAGGCGGCAGATCGCGCTGTGTAAACAGTATCTGCTGCCGGAAAAACAAGTCTGTAGGGGGACGAGCCATGTAATTACCGATCGCTCCCCCCCATACTGTGGAGGAGGTCACTGCATGGAAATCCAGCGGTCTCCTTCACTGACAAGCAGGTGCTTGTTAGGAAGGAACGCTTCCTTCCCGACAATCACACATAAAGTTGTGTAAAGGGGCGTTAAGAGGGGATTTATCTAGACCTACGGAGAGAACAATACAGCTGTCAAACTGTTATCCCAAATTCTACACATGTTGCTATCATGAGGATTATCCTTCATATAACATCTCCTCACAACAGCAATAAACTGATAATGGATCACCTAACTACATAGGAGGTTTTACCCTCTGTGTTGACTTTTACAGAAGGAACAATATTTTGCAATATATCATTTTCAATGGTACAGTACTGCTGAAATGAAAAACAAAAATGTAAAAAAAAAAAACATTCTATGATTGAGTTTAAAAAATAAAATAAAAACTGTCCCTAAAAAAAGTGTCCCTTTAATAATGTATTAAGGGGTGTAGTACACTTGATGAAGACCTCTAAGTAGACTGATTCAGGGTCCATTCACACTTCCGCATGAATGGGTCCGCATCCGTTCCGCAAGTTATTTTCAATGGGGCCGGAAAAGATGCAGACAGCGCACAGTGTACTGTCCGCATCCGCAATTGCGTTCCGTGGCTCCGCCAAAAAATAGAACATGTCCTATTCTTGTCCACAATAGCGGACAAGAATAGGTATTTTCTATTAGGGTCCATTAGGATCCGCACAACACTGACACCGGCCAGCACTATAATAGAAAATGCCTATTCTTGTCCACTATTGCGGACAAGAATAGGATATGTTCTGTTTTTTTTTTACGGAGCCGCGGAACGGAAGTGGACAGCTCACTGTGTGCTGTCCACATCTTTTCCGGCCCCATTGAAAATGAATGGATGCACAGACCCATTCATGTGTAAGTGTGAATGGACCCTGATCGTGCCGGCCATGTGCACATGGCCGGTGTCAGTGTTTTACGGATCTGCAATACACTTACGGACGTGTGAATGGACCCTTACTGTGTCTATGTAGTGGTGTCAATACAGAACCTTTTTTCTGATGGTGATGAAGCTTTTATTTTATGTTCATTCATCATAATGTAGTCTATATTCTCAAAGGCTTTCATTTAAAGTGGAGATCAGCGTCTAGGCTACACAGAGACTATAAAGCTCCAGTTCAAAATAATAGTCTAAACTGCATGCAATCTAGTGAACTGCTACAGTGAGTAGTTCAAAATGAATCAGTAGTGCTACAAATAGCCTGTGTGTGGTTCATTTCTTCTTATTACTAGGGTTGATTCTTCTTTCGGGGTGCTGTTGCTTTACACACATTAGTGGTACTGTGCTGTCTTTTAAACAGCTGCAGTTTTTTCAGGAATGTAAACCCATTTGTTGTACTATTCTTGGTCACTGAAACCCAGAAAAGGTGCTATTTCTGAACTACCATCTGCTGCCAACATTCAGGACCTTTAGTAAATATGATCAGTCTCGCCCTCCTTGGCTGTTGTCTACCTGCATAGCAGCAACAACTGGTTTCCTAACTATTCCTCCATTACCATTAATTACGGAGGCCCAATCATGCGAGTTTCACCTAGTCATTGATTCTAATGCTAGGGTGAGGCTGATGCCCTGAATGACAAGAAGGCACAAGCGAGTCTGTGTGTGCGCAACACACACTGCCTTTGTGTTAAGCTGTCAGCTAAAGTAGTCACACTCTTGGAATATTAAAAATACATACCTGACAAATGGCAAACAGGTGCACGGCCATGAACATAACCCGTCATGGTGCCAACAACAGACTGTGACAATACCAACATTCTCCAATGTTCCCTGCTTCAAAGCTCAATGGAGGCAGAAATTCGGTTGCAAAGAAACAAAATACTATTGTGTGAGACTTCACATAGATCTGTGTGAAAGGATATATGGGCTTACTGTGCAATAATGCTAAACACGTAAGGCTGTTCCGATCACCGCCTTAGGCCGGGTTTACATGTTGCAGGTAAGTGGCTGTTAAAAACAACAACAAAAACTACTCCATAAAAATACTAAGCATCTTTACCACCATTGCTGCAGTTTTGTGATGGCGGTGGTCAGCCATGTTAATTAGGTATATGCCAGATTTATAAACGCAACTTTTTAAAAAGTTGCAAAAAAATAAACAAACCTACTTCAGAAGGGGGTGGCATTACAAAAGGGAGTGATTTCTCTACAGAAGTATTATGCGCCAAATTTATCGTGTGACATTTCATAAATCTGGTGCAGGTTATGGCAATGCAGTCTCAAACAAAATTCCCCTCAGGGTAAGGTTCCCCATCCATATTAAATGGTGACATGATGCTGCAACCATGATACTGCAGTACGTGCATTCCCAGAGCAATCCCCATGCCAGGAAATAATCGTCTCGAGAGGTCTATATTAATGCTAGTTATACTATTATGATGAACACACAGACAGAGAGAGACACACACACACAGAAAGAAAATTATAGATGGTGAGAGGGAAAAGAGAAAAAAAAAAAAAAATAGATATGTATGTCTTATGGAAATTTGAGAGCCAATATTAAAATACAAGTAAAGCAAAAAAAAAAAACACGGATGACATCCGTATGCCATCTGTAACAATGCCTAAAACGGACAAAAATAGGACACGTTCTATTTTTTTTGTGGGGCTACGGAACGAACATACTGATGCAGGAGAGCACGCGGTGTGCTGTCCCCATTTTTTGCGGACCCATTGAAATTAATTAGTCAGCATCCTATCGCAAAAACTTTTTTAAAAAAACAGACACGGAAACAAACGTTCTTGTGCATGTAGCCTAAGAAAGACGAACTGACCGGTGATTTTTCTTTCGACGCTTTCGAATATCTGAAGTCCTCTTGCTCCTTTTTCTCATCTTGGTTGGTTTGCTCCCGAACATTTCTGTACCCAAGGCTGGGTATGACATATTCCACTCCGAGATCTAGATCTTTCATCTTCTCTGAGCATTGAGTGCCTCTAGTGACACAGCGTTCACTAAAACTTGAAAGAAAAGACAGAATTGTTTCACTCCCATCTGGCCGCACCACCTGCGCTATTCACACCTTACACAAGGGGACTGCAGTTTTCATTGCCCCTGGACACAACTGTACACAAAAACAGGCACATGTCCGGGCAAGCCTGCACTAAGCGGGGGCTGACTGAATGCTCCCATTCATTAGGGTTCATTTGATTTCTGTCTGCATTTTGCTTGAATCATGACATCATGGCTGGGCTGAAGAGAAAGCAGCAGGCGGATGAGCATTTACGTAATGGATAGAAAGGAGGAATGAGCGCAGAAGGGATGCATTTGGTTCAGCAAAACACAAGACATTAGGGTGTTTTATCATTTGCAGTACAATCTAAATACCAGCTCCTCTCCTACATCCCTAGGCCTCAAATTACACCCAGGTAACCCTCCAATACCCTGGATAGGGGCAGCACCAGCCTGATACCAGGAGAAATACATGCCAATGTGAAGACTTAGGGTACTTTCACACTAGCAGTTTTGTTTTCCGGCATTGGGTTCTACCTTAGGGGCTCTGCCTAAGTGTTCAGGATTTTTGGCCAGACAGAAAACTGCAGCATGCTGCGGTATTTTCTCCGTCTTAAAACCGTAAGAGGGACTGAACTGATGCATCCTGAACAAATTGCTCTCCATTCAGAATGCATGGGGATAAAACGGATCAGTTCTTTTTACGGTATTGAGCCCCTAGGACGGAACTCAGTGCCGGAAAAGAATAACGCTAGTGTGAAAGTACCCTTAGTTTTCCTTTTCTTTTGAATGGGCAGAAAACATCCTCTACTCCATCCCTGAAGATCCCTATAGGGGTAGAAGAAGAGCAGGATCAGCCAGGCTTGTACATGAAGGCCGCCTGCACTGTACAGACTGGAAAGAAGGCCACAATCTACCAGAAGTCCATAAACCCCCAGCATCCAGGCAGCATCTGCCCCACAGAGGAGGCCAGGCATCACGTCATGCCGCAGGGTCCACAAATGCCTGCACCAGCAATGCCAACTACTGCGCCAGTATGATGTGCCTGCCTCCCCCCCGCACTGTGCGAGGAGAAAGGAGCTAGAGCTGCGCCAACAGCGCCCCCTGCTGCCCAGTATAAATCACTCAGACAAACAAACAAAAAAAAAAAAAAGGAAGCGGCAGAGCAGGAGCCGAACACCCTCCGGCCGGGGCTGACAGCATCCCTGCGGCGCGTCACCTCACCCCATTATGTGATACTTCACCAACCGAAAAAAGCGTCTGGGGTGTAAACACAGAGCCGACTGTGGGAGGAGAACTGCCCCCGCAATGTCACCTCTATCTAGTTACAATGGGCGACGATGTGTCAGGAAGAAGACGGGCGGCCTGCTTGCAGCACCTCAGGAGTAGAATGACAATGGCAGAGATATCAGGGGTGACATTGGTCTCGCCACCGAACGTCTTATCTAAATTTACGTCAGTAGTACTGAGGGGCATCACTAGTCCCGGGCCCGGTTACCTGGCAGGGTTGTGAGCGCACGTAGCTGGGGTTCAGGGCTGTCACAAGCTCCGGTCCTCTCTCGTCCACTGCGGCTCTTCAAATCAGGAAAACAAGCAGCCGGGCTGCGGAGGAGTCCAGGGAGAGACGTACTGCGCCTGCTCAGTGTCGGTAAAGACTGACAAAACCGTGGTGCGAAACGGGAAATGTAGTTCTCTTCGGCTCAGCACTATTGGAAAGATACTGAGCACGGACTTCAACTCCCAGGATTCAATAGGCCCAGGAGAGGCGTGACTGTACTATCAAAGAGGAGAGTGGGATGGCCTGGTGCCGGAGCCACGCCCGCACGTTGTTGTTGCTGCGGCTGCAGCACCCTCTGGAACGTTCTGTGCCGAGGCCTGGGTGGAACTGTTCCAGTCAGTGCTGCCAGAGGTAGTGCTGCATTCCTGCCATGTCGCAAGCTTATATTTCCTGGTGCACTAATTAAAGAGGACATTTCACCAGGATACATGTATTTAAATAGTTATATTACCTCACAGTGTGGCCCCCTGTGATGTATTTACGCTTGTTATTTTTTCAAAGGACCCCCCCCCCTTTAGTCCGATGTGGTCCCCGTTTGTTTTGGTGCCTCATATGCTTATGAAGTGATTCGGTTCAACTAGGCGGGGACTTTGTCCTGGGTGCGGTTATCTTCTCCCTGGCAGCGAGCGCATCCAATCAGAGCGCCCCGCTCTTAGCCAGGGAGAAGGAGCTCAAGTTCTCGAGAGATTCGCGAGAACCTGAGCTTTTACACATCCCGAGCCTTGCGCCATCTTGGAGTCCCTTAGGGGGTGGTGGGGGGTAAATTTGTAAAACTAACATCATGCTCGTTTGCCTAGGGGGGAGTATTAGTAAAGGTTGAACAAGTTGATCTAGGGTTGTTTTTCATACTTACCCACAGGATGCTGCTGCCGCGGCGATGCTCTCCGCCGGGGACTCCAAGTCCCCGCCTAGTTGAACCGAATAGCCTCATTAGCATATGAGGCGCCAAAACAAACGGGGACCACAGCGGATGAAAGGGGGGGTCCTTTGAAAAAAAAAAAAGCAGAAAGACATCACTGGGGGCCGCACTGTGAGGTAATATAACTATTTCAATACATGTATCCTGGTGAAAGGTCAAAGCTGTATTTGACATAGAAACAACGGCGTCCAAGTTCTCTGTTATATTAGGCTTCATGCACACGACAGTGTTTTTTCACTGTCAGTGATTTGGCTTCAGTGGTCCGTGTCCGATTTTGCTTCAGTTGTGTTTCCTTGTGTCTTCCTTTTTTTTGTCTGACAGGGGAAAATAAAGAAAGGTTAATGAAAAGTAAAATTTTATTGCACCAAGGTCTTGTAGAAAAAAACGGACGCGGACACGGATGACATACCAGTTGTGCATCCGTCTGTTTTCCACTGACAAGAATAGGACAGGTTATATTTTTTTGACGGACTGGAATCACGGATCACGGACGCGGAGAAAAAACTGAGGACTATCTGTTTTTTTTCACAGCTCCATAGAAATGAATGGGACCTCCGCTAAACTGAAAAATGACGGAACGGCCGCGGATGCACACAACGGTCGTGTGCATGAGGCCTAATACAGATGATAAAGCAGCAAATTACTAGTCTTTAAAGCAAAGTAGGTCATCCACCAGGGCAAGGAGGCTAACATTGGAAGCAGTTAATAATAGGGTCCAGGTTGCCGCTCCCATTGGTTATCATTACTTGAGACTTACCATTTCATTAACCTACAGTTGTAAGCATTTGTTCACACGTGTTTCCTAACATGACTTGTGTGTGTTCAGATCAGACAAATAATTATGGCGCCCATGTCAGTTGCTTAAAGAGGACCTTTCACAACTGTACAAAATAAAAACTAACTATATCAGTGGGCAGAGCGGCGCCCAGGGGTCCCCCTGCACTTACTAGTATGTCTGGGCGCCGCTCCGTTCGCCCGGTATAGGCTCCGGTGTCTGCGCTCCCTCTGACTGATTTCTTGTATGAGGCGTGTCTTGCTGCAGCGCTGGCCAATCGCAGTGAACAAACCTTTACACGGGTAGGTTAATAAAATGGTCCTTGTCCGTTATGCGTACAATAATAGGACATGTTCTATCTTAGAACGGAATGCATACGGAGTACATTCTGGGTTTTTTGTGGACCCATTGAAATGAATGGTTCTGTATACGGAACACAAAAAACGGAACATAAACGGAAAAAATAAACGTTCGTGTGCAAGAGGCCTAACTCTTAGACGACATTAAGATTTTCCATTTTTGCGTTTTTATTTTAACTCCCTGCCTTCCCGGAGCCATAACTTTTTTTATTTTTCCATTCACATAGCCGTATCAAGGCTTATTTTTTTGTAGAGTTAGTTGCACTAAAGTCACCATTTAATATTGCATAGAATGTATTGGGAAGCTGGAACAAATTACAAAGGTGAAATAGTTAAAATTTACTCACCGAAATTTCTTCTTTCCATAAGTCCCGAAGCAGCACACTGAAGGGTTAATCCTCCTTTCTCCCTACTAGTACAGAAGAAAAAAAGACAACAATATTCAAATAAGACAGAACCGGACAGAGGCAGATACTATAAGAACCACAATGGGACAACCCACACATGTTAGTATGCAGAAAAAAGAAAATGTTTAATGGGCGGGATAAAGTTGTGCTGCTTCGGGACTCATGGAAAGAACAAATTTTGGTGAGTAAATTAAAACTTTCCAAATCGTCCCTCAGCAGCACACTAAAGGGAACTGGCAAGCAATAGAATAGAAAAAAGGAAGGGAATCACAACATCGCCTGTTCAAGTACCTGTCTGCCGAAGGCCGAGTTCATGCTGGCTGAGATGTCCAACTTGTAATGTTTGATAAACGTCCCTGTTGATGACCATGTAGCTGCTCTGCAAATCTGGTCAAAAGAAATGTTGTCTAGCTCTGCCCACGACGTAAAGCAGCACGAGTGGATTGTGCTTGGATATTTCAGTAATTCCGTTTGAAAACTCATATTATATGGATTCATTACACACAGAGTGATCTATTTCAAGCATTTATTTCTTTTAATGTTGATGATTATGGCTTAAAGCTAATGAAAACCCAAAAGTCAGTATCTCAGAAAATAAGAATATTGTGAAAAAGTTCAATACTGTAGACTCATGGTGTTACATACTAATCAGCTAATCAACACCTGCAAAGGTTTCCTAAGTCTTTAAATGGTCCCTATGGTTCAGTAGGCTACACAATCTTGGGGAAGACTGCTGACCTGACAGTTGTCCAGGACTGCTGACCTGACAGTTGTCCGGTTCACGGTGACGTTTTCCGTGTAGGCTGGCTGCATGCGCCCTTGCGTGCTGGCTGCAGGCCAAAATCCTGTGCAGGCTGGTTGTTAGGGGCTGCGTGCTGGCTGCGGGGTCTGCTGTCCCCGTCTCTGCGGTGCCACGGGAGGTTGTTTCCCCGTGTTGCTTCTGATTGTCTATGGTGCCGGGTTGGTTGTGCTCTGGCGTACTGGCTGTGGTTGTTCCCGTGTATGCCGGTTGCCAGGGGCAATGCCCGATTCTGTACCTGTGTATCCTGTTGTTCTGGGCTCCGGTTCCATCAGTCTTTGTCAGTCTGTCCTGAGTCCTGTCTGTGGCTGCTAGGTGTAGCACCTCACTTCTGTTCCTGGGGGTTTTCCATCTACCTTTCTGCTTGGTGTCGCCTGGTTTTGCATCAAGTGTCTGTTCTCCGGTTCCTATTCTGTTATAGTGTTCATGTCATGTTCTGATCTGTACCTGCCCTGTCTGATGTATCATGTTATGGTCTGTTATCCTGTTCTGTTCCATGTATCGCCTAGCAGTAACTGCATCTGAGAGCTTAACTGCTTCCGATGTATCCTGTCCCATGTCTGTCCTGTAGTGCTTTTGGCTTCTGTCCCTGTTCTGTTCATGTCTGCCTGTTCTGTTCTGCCTTCGGAAGAGGGTTCCTGTGGTCCCCGGAGGGGGATTGCCCATTCTCTGTTCTGTGCAGCTCTGCCTGGGGCCGCTTTCTTCCACTGCTTGCGGCGCAGGTAACTGCTTCTGTCTCTGCTCTGCCTGTTCTGTGCAACTCTGCCTGGGGCCACTTAGCTTCTATTGCTTGCGGCACAGGTAACTGCTTCTGTCTCTGCTCTAGCCTGTTCTGTGCCTTGTATCTCTGCTCTGTGGTTCTCTATGTATTTCCTGAATTACGTCTCTGTCTGTGCCCGTATGTTTATGCTTCCTGCCGGTACCTAATTCAGGTGCCTCCTGGTCTGTCTGGACCTGCTGCCACTGACTCAGTTTATGCTCTGGAGTAGCCCCTGGCAACTACCTTCGGCCCAAGCCTATCCTCACCATCGGAGGCTCTAGTGAATACCAGGTGTTGCTTAGTCACACCCTTCCAGAGTATTGCCAGTCAGTGGCATAGTGGGTCCACACCCGCTGTTCCGTGTAGTGCGCCTGTGCGTACGTCTGTATCCTTGGTCTGTTTTTCCTGTATCCCGGTTCCCTGACGTCCCGGAGTTCTGGCACGTGACATAGGGTGAGCCACAAAACGTAATTGCTAAAGAAGCTGGCTGTTTACAGAGTGCTGTATCCAAGCATATTAATGGAAAGCTGAATGGAAGTAAAAAGTGTGGTAGAAAAAGGTGCATAAGCAACAGAGATAGCATCCTTGAAAAGATTGTCAAGAAAAGGCTGTTCAAGAATTTGTAGGAGGTTCACAAGGAGTGGACTGCGGCTGTAGTCAGTGCTTCAAGAGCCACCACACACAGATGTATCAGAGACAATGTTAGAAGTGTCTCACCTGGGCTAAGGAGAAAAAGGACTGGACTGTTGTTCAGTGATCCAAAGTCCTGTTTTCAGATAAAAGTAAACTTTGCATTTCGTTTAGAAATCAAGGTCCCAAAGTCCGGAGGAAGAGTGTAGAGGCACACTATCCAAGTTGCTTGAGGTCCAATGTGAAGTGTCCTCAGTCAGTGATGGTTTGGGGAGCCATGTCATATGCTGGTGTTGGTCCAGCCGGCTAGCAGAAAATTTTAGAGCACTTCATGCATCCCCAAAAGCTTTATGGAGATGCTGATTTATTTTCCAGCAGGACTTAGCACCTGCCCGCACTGTCATAAGTACCAATACCTGGTTTAATAACCACGGTATCACTGTGCTTTATTGGCCAGCAAACTCTTCTGACCTAAACCCCATATAGAATCTATGGGGTATTGTGAAGAGGAAGATGAGATACACCAGACCCAACAATGCAGACGAGCTGAAGGCCGCTATCAAATCAACCTGGACTTCCATAAAACCTCAGCAGCTGCATTGTTTCTGGGCAGCAGATCACTGTTCAAACAGCACAATCTGCTGCTGAGATGAGAATCGATGGTTCAGGTGTCCACATTAAAGATTATTTCAACTATTTCACGAGCATTTCACTCGCTCATCGGGTGATCTGCAGCATCTTTAAAAAGGCTGATTATCTGGAACGGGCATTTGTACGAACATTTGTTGCCATTATCAAGCCAGGTAAACCCACCTTAAGTATAGAGAAATATCTGTCAGTGACTGAATAGGACTGCCAACATGACTCCTAAGCATAGAAGGAGAAGAGGTTTAAATTATTAAGATAAACGTCATGCTGAATCTTTTTCCATAAAACTATATATCAATCTGCTCAGCTCCTCTTGCTCTATAATATGCTGCCTTCAGATTTCTCTTTATTCAGTGTTGATAGGGTTAATGACCACTTCCCTTTTCTCAGCTGTTGCTCAGTTGGTCATCACTTCTATCCTTTATAGTCTGACCCCGCCCTTCTGACTATGCGGTAGAAAGCTTCATTTAGGTTTGGCTGAGCTGGTGTGAGTTTGTCTCTGGTGTTCCTGCTCGTCCATCTCTACAGAAGTTAAGTGTCGCGTTTGTTTGTGTTTTTTATATTCCCTGTTTGTATCTGAGCCTGAGACAGAGACTTCCATTCATCCATCTGGGGAAGAATGGGTTTTCTCTGGTCCTAACCTTTTCCAGGGCCTAATAGGGATATAAAGGCCTAGGTATCCTGCATATGAATATTCCTACCTTCAGGGTCTATTCATATTGATAGATAGTTAGGGCCCGGATTAGGGTTGTCTAGTTGACCTGTTTCTTCCCTGGTTTCCAGGCCCAGTTACTGTTCCCCTTCCCTCCTGTGTTCAGTGTGGAGTCCCCCCCCCCCCCCCTTCCACTGATCGTGACACTGAAATGAGCATCGCAGCATTTCATGTTCCGATGCTCTCCCTTGCCCTGCACTGAATTGCACAGGGTAAATACTTTTTTTGGAGATCCAGTGACGTACTGGGCTCTCCATGGGGAAAGCTAGGTGGAGGCTTCCGCCTAGAAGTGAACCTGTTGACACCTAGCAGTGTAAAAATATAAACAAAGTAATGGAGAGCAGAGTAATGGAGAGCATCGGAGCATGAATAGCTCTGATGCTCATATCAGGGGGGCTGCCTGGGTGATAATTGGGATATGTCTGGGTTCAGAACCCGGACAACCTCTTTAACAGTGGCAACATGTTAGCTCATATCTAAGCTAATAGGGAACCTGTCACCTAGAACAGTGGTGGCCAACCTTACAGACACAAAGAGCCCCCCCCCCCCCCCCCCAAAAAAAAAAACGTATGACTACCAGGGGTCACAAGCTATACATTTACACACAAGTCACCATATTTTTTGCCCTAACAAATAAAAATAAGAGAAAAAAAAATATTTTTCATCTGATCTGAGGTCTGATAAAAAAATATATTTTTCTTATTTTTCATTAGCAAATAAAAAATATATTTTTCATCAGACCTCAGATCAGACTCCTAAATCAGATACCCAAACCTCATCTGACCTAAAATAAGACCCCCAATGCTCGGACCAGACAACACAAATCAGACTCCCAGTGTCAGACCCACAGTGTTCAGTTCCCCCCCCCCCCCCCCCCAATGCTCAGATCTCCCACCCATGCTCAGATCTCCCACCCATGCTCAGATCTCCCCCCTTTTCAGATCTGACCCCCCCCCATGCTCAGACCAGACCAACCCATGCTCAAACAAAACTGCCCATGCTCAGATCTGCCCCATGCTAAAATCTGAACCCCCATGCTCAGACCTGACCAACCCATGCTCAAACAAGACCCCCCATGCTCAGATCAGACCCCATTGCCCAGATCAGGACCCCCCCCCCCATTGCCCAGATCAAACCCCCATGATCAAATCTGAACCCCCATGCTCAGATCCCCCCCTCCTTGCTCAGATCTGACCCCCATGCTCAGATCAGACCCCCCCCCCCATTGCTCAGATCAGGACCCCCCATGCTCAGATCAGACCAGGACCCTCCCCATGCTCAGATCAGAATCTTCCATGTTTAGATCAGACCCCCATGCTCAGTTCTATAATTTAAAAAAACATCTTCCCTCTCCTGATCAGGCACTGGTCTCCTGCTCAGGCACCTGCTACTCTGCAGGTCTGACAGGCTCTCCACTGTGACCTGATGAGCACAACGGCTCTCACACTGTGTGCATCAGGACATAGTGGAGAGTGAGCTGGAGCTGCAAAGTAGATCTGAGCCTGGGGGGGAGAGTGAGCCGGCCTAACTGCTTCCGGGCTCCACAGCTAGAGCCGCACTTGAAGAAGCAAAGAGCCGCATCAGGCTCAAGAGTACAATCTGAAGGCAGCATATTATAGAGCAAGAGGAGCTGAGCCGATTTAATATATATAGTTTTATGGGAAAAGATTCAGCATGACGTTTATCTTATTCATGTAAACCTCTTCTCTCATATTACAGGGGCTGCCTGGGTGAAAATGGGGATATGTACAAGTTTAGCTCTGAACCCGGAGAAACCCTTTAATAAATGTGAGCTTATATTCTTGCATGTTTTTAATTATACACTATTCCTGTGCGCTTTGTTTTTGCCACTTTATTATTATTAAATAAGCACAAATTTGTAAAAAAAAAGACTACTATACGGCAGCATCATCCTTCACTTACTAATAACTATAACTTACACGCTGCCGCAAGTTCAAAGCAGATTAGGGGGCCGGCATTGGTCTAATTGACTAATGACTGACCAAAGCCTTGTACACAGGTGTAGGGCAGGATCATGACCTATGGGGAGTGGACACTTGGCGCCCTGGGATTTGTTAGCAGGCACATAAAAGGTGGCCTCCCAGGTTGGTCAGTGCCCACTGTTATCCTTCCTTATCCAGGTGTAGGTCAGTACTGCTAGCTACTGACTGAAGTTTGCTGGGACTCTGTTCGTTCCAGTGGGACCCAGGACCCGGGACTTTCCGTGGCGCATCCGTTTACCTGGCAAGTTGCACAGAGACTTATGCACAGATTGGGACTACTCCTGGCTTTCCTTTGTTTTTTTGTTTGCCTGATATTTGCCCAGTGAAGTTTACCTGGACTTTGTTTATTTTGTTAATAAACCCCTTTGACTTCATCCTCACTGGTCGGTTTCGTTGGTGCCTTGCATTACAGAATTCTAGCTGTGCTTGTATAACTAAACCTCATGCCTCCAAACTCTTGTTAGGCGTTCTGGGGCAGGGTTTAAGCCTATCACTGCCAGGGGTGTTTGGGCATTTTGCACCTCTGGTAGCCAGGATACTTTTCGCAGTTTTGTCATGTCCAAATAAAAGTGAAATTACAAACGAAAAAAATCATACAAACCTCCATACCCATATATTTTCTAAAAGTAGAAACCTGCCACATTGTCACAATGCCACTCAGCAGGGTATGTACACAGACACCTTCATGTAACTTTGTGTCAAAGTGGGATTTTTCATAAAAATTGCTCAAAAGTTGTTAGTGGGTAAAAGTGTAACCTAAGCAGAAAGTTATATGCACCACATCTCTTAAAAATAAACGTTCAACATGTGTAGAGTTCATACATACCACTTAGGCTAAAAGTGAATCTGTCATTCCTATTTTGTACCATTATCTACAGTAATACATGAGCAGTCTTGCAGATATGGAGTCCAGATTACTATTTTGTAGGAAGGCGCAGGGGTCCGTCATTGACGGAAGGTACGTATCACCGAGGTTCCTGGCCTCGGTGAGATAAGAATCGGTAATTTTGTGTGTCAGCGGCAGCTAGTGCTCGCTGACACTGTTGTACTTAGTATGGCTGTAAAGCCAATCCGGGCCGGTTCTTATTGGGAGCAGCCAAAGAGCAGGGTGGGTGGCTGTTGCCTACGTCCAGGCCAGGTTTTGGGCTGGGGTTTAAAAACCCAGCTAGCAGCTCAACTGGGTGTGGTGTGATTCTCCATGTGATACTGGAGCTGTGGAATCTCTGTGTTTTGGGAGCTGAGGAGACCTGCCAGGCTGAGAGCCGCATGAGAGCAGCCTGCTGTGGACTGCCAGGTGATTTGTGGAATCTTGCTGTGTGATTTAACACCAAGACCCTGTAAAGTGTTGTTTTTTCTTTTCTGCTTGTTTTGGTGTGAATAAACACTGAACTTTTGTTTTTCAACCGTGGTCTTGCCTCTGTGTTGCGTCCGCTTACCCTGCCTACCAGAGCAAATCCCTACAATATATAGATATATACCTTATTTGTGTGTGTATATACACTGCTCAAAAAAATAAAGGGAACACAAAAATAACACATCCTAGATCTGAATTAATTAAATATTCTTCTGAAATACTTTGTTCTTTACATAGTTGAATGTGCTGACAACAAAATCACACAAAAATTTAAAATGGAAATCAAATTTTTCAACCCATGGAGGTCTGGATTTGGAGTCACCCTCAAAATTAAAGTGGAAAAACACACTACAGGCTGATCCAACTTTGATGTAATGTCCTTAAAACAAGTCAAAATGAAGCTCAGTAGTGTGTGTGGCCTCCACTTGCCTGTATGACCTCCCTACAATGCCTGTGCATGCTCCTGATGAGGTGGCGGACGGTCTCCTGAGGGATCTCCTCCCAGACCTGGACTAAAGCATCTGCCAACTCCTGGACAGTCTGTGGTGCAACGTGACGTTGGTGGATAGAGCGAGACATGATGTCCCAGATGTGCTCAATTGGATTCAGGTCTGGGGAACAGGCGGGCCAGTCCATAGCATCAATGCATTCGTCTTGCAGGAACTGCTGACACACTTCAGCCACATGAGGTCTAGCATTGTCTTGCATTAGGAGGAACCCAGGGCCAACCGCACCAGCATATGGTCTCACAAGGTGTCTGAGGATCTCATCTCGGTACCTAATGGCAGTCAGGCTACCTCTGGCGAGCACATGGAGGGCTGTGCGGCCCTCCAAAGAAATGCCACAACACACCATTACTGACCCAATGCCAAACCGGTCATGCTGGAGGATGTTGCAGGCAGCAGAACGTTCTCCACGGCGTCTCCAGACTCTGTCACGTCTGTCACATATGCTCAGTGTGAACCTGCTTTCATCTGTGAAGAGCACAGGGCGCCAGTGGCGAATTTGTCAATCTTGGTGTTCTCTGGCAAATGCCAAACGTCCTGCACGGTGTTGGGCTGTAAGCCCAACCCCCACCAGTGGACGTCGGGCCCTCATATCACCCACATGGAGTCTGTTTCTGACCGTTTGAGCAGACATATGCACATTTGTGGCCTGCTGGAGGTCATTTTGCAAGGCTCTGGCAGTACTCCTCCTGTTCCTCCTTGCACAAAGGCGGAGGTAGCGGTCCTGCTGCTGGGTTGTTGCCCTCCTACGGCCTCCTCCACGTCTCCTGATGTACTGGCCTGTCTTCTGGTAGCGCCTCCATGCTCTGGACACTACGCTGACAGACACAGCAAACCTTCTTGCCACAGCTCGCATTGATGTGCCATCCTGGATAAGCTGCACTACCTGAGCCACTTGTGTGGGTTGTAGACTCCGTCTCATGCTACCACTAGAGTGAAAGCACCGCCAGCATTCAAAAGTGACCAAAACATCAGCCAGGAAGCATAGGAACTGAGAAGTGGTCTGTGATCACCACCTGCAGAACCACTCCTTTATTGGGGGTGTCTTGCTAATTGCCTAAAATCTCCACCTGTTGTCTATCCCATTTTCACAACAGCATGTGAAATTGATTGTCACTCGGTGTTGCTTCCTAAGTGGACAGTTTGATTTCACAGAAGTGTGATTGACTTGGAGTTACATTGTGTTGTTTAAGTGTTCCCTTTATTTTTTTGAGCAGTGTATATAGTGGTAACGTGAACAGAAAAGTGTATGGTAAAGTCCTGGAAGGGGTGTATATCCCACCCAGCTTCCTCAACTGGGTCAGGTAAATAATATCCAGAAGGTTAAAATGGTCTCAGCAATGTGTAGGTTGCTGAGACAGTTTTGTTAAGTTTATGGGCTGGATTTTATTGGACTGGGAGAAGGTAGGGTTAGTAGAGGGACCTCCCCAGTCCACCCCGTTCCGGGACAGGTTTTCCCCTAGCCTGAGGGATCCCCAGCTGAAGCCAGCTGGGATCGTCAAGGGGAAATAAAGCACAGTCCAGGCTGTCAGTCTAGGGAGAGTGATGCCTGGAGAAAGTCTGGGAAGCTGGCTGCCCTGCTGGCTAGAGAAGCCGAGTTAGGAACTTCACTGTATTAGCCAGAGCCCAGATGGGCAGGTGTTTGTTTTGGTTTGTGTTTTGTGGTGCTGGACCTTCACCTTACCCAGTGAATTATAACTGAGGTTGCCTGTATTGCCGGAGTGTGATAAATAAAGCAACATTTGGACTTTACCCCTGTGGTCTGCAAGAGAATCTGTCATCGCCGTCCTACCTGAGAGTGTAACCCCTTACAATATGTGGAGGATGCGTCCATGCTGAAAAAGGCAATAGCAGGTTGCTAAGGGCAACGGCGTGACAGTTGAGGATTTAATGTCCTGGGTAAAAGCTGCAACTACAATGCAAAGTGCATCAAGTGCCATGGAGGAAATGATGAAGCAGCTGGTGCAGGCAAACCTAAGGCAACAACAGGCCATGGAGCAACAGCAGAGGTTGCATGCACAGGATAAAAAGAGACATGAAGAAGCCTTATGTGTCCAACAACAGGCTAACGCGCAGCAACAACAGGCCGTGCCACAGCAGCAGGAAACTAATCATTTGTTGATGGAGCATATTGCTGCAATAAGAGAGACTGCTGTAACTCCAGCCCCACAAGTGGGGCAGACTTTGAATGTGAGGAGGGCTGTGCAGAGGGCCTTGCAAAAACTGACACTTAATGATGATATCGAGGCCTACCTGACCGTATTTGAGAGGGTGGCGGAAAGAGAAAGGCTGCCAATAGCAGAGTTGTCAGAGGTCCTCGCGCCCCCTTTTTGTCCGGCGAACCACAAAAGGCCTACTATGACCTCAGGGAGCAGGATGTCCGGGACTATGTCAAATTAAAAATGGAGATCCTGGCTCGTTTGGGCGTTACACCGGCGGTTCGTGCCCAGAGGGTCCACATGTGGAGCTACACCATGGACAAGCCTGCCCAATCTCAGATGTTTGACCTCCTCCATCTTGTACGGAAGTGGCTGGAACCTGAGTCTTCTACACCGGACCAGATCGTGGAGAAAGTACTGGTGGATCACTACTTCAGAGCCCTTCCGGCGGAGCTACAACGGTGGGTCGGACATGGAGACCCCAAAACTGCGGATTAGCTCGTGAACATGGTGGAAAGGTTCCTGGCGATTGAGGACTAACTCTGTGATGTCTCTACTGCACCAACACCTCCCCGGAGTGCCCGACCCGTGTCATCTGTGGGTAAGAGAGTTCCGGCTGTTGGGGGTGTGTGGAGGGGTGCAAGAGGGAATAAGGCTCTAAAGGTTGGGCATAAGGCTGAGTCTCCCGGGCAGTGCGGACCCAGGCACATTCTTTGCACAGGGGCCCTCTGCTGTCTGTGTCCACCCCTGCTCAAAGCAAAAATTTATAACAGGTCTGCCAAGGTAAGGGACTGTAATCAAGGGGACAGGGTCCTGATTCTAGTTCCCACTGTAGAAAGTACATTTCTCGCAAAGTGGCAGGGTCCCTACGAGGTTGTGGAAAAAGTGGGCAAGGTGAACTATAAGGTGCACCAATTAGAAAGGAGAAGACCCTACCAGATTTACCACGTAAATCTGATCAAGCCATGGAAAGATCAGGAGTCATTGGTGGCCGCACAGACCATGAGTAAGGAGGTGTCACCACCAATTACTCCGGTAAAAATTAGTGAGGCATTGTCAGTACCCCAGAAACAAGAAGTAAAGGAGTTTCTACAGAAAAATAGAGGAAGGTTTCCTGACCTACCAGGCCGTACCCACCTGATAAAACATTCCGTGAGAACTGAGCCCCACAGTAAGGTGAATCTAAAGCCCTACAGGATTCCAGAAGCTCGCAGAAAAGCGGTATCCTCTGAGGTCAGGCGCATGCTTGAGTTAGTCATTGACGAATCTACCAGTGAGTGGTCAAGCCCTATTGTCTTAATCCTGAAGCCTAATGGGACTTGGAGATTTTGATTTCCGGAAGCTAAATGAGGTGTCAAAATTCGATGCGTACCCCATGCCCAGAGTAGATGAACTAATTGAGATGCTTGGGTAAGCAAGGTACATCACGACCCTTGACCTTACAAAAGGGTATTGGCAGATACCATTATCAGATGATGCAAAAGAAAAGACGGCATTCTCCACTCCAGAGGGGCTGTTCCAGTACACAGTGATGCCGTTCGGGTTACATGGAGCCCCTGCTACATTTCAGAGGTTGATGGACCTGATCTTGAAGCCACATCGTGACTATGCGGCCGCTTACCTTGATGATGTGGTAATTTTTTCGTCTGATTGGAGAAGTCACCTCTGCAAGGTACAAGCCGTTATAGACTCCATTAGTGATGCTGGCCTAACCGTAAACCCTGAGAAGTGTGTAGTGGGTCTATAGGAAGCAAAATATCTGGGCTACATTATTGGTAAAGGGCTGGTTAAACCCCAGATCAATAAAGTAGAGGCGATACAAGACTGGCCTAGGCCCTTAACAAAGAAACAAGTCAGGGCCTTCCTTGGCATGACAGGGTACTACCGCCAGTTCGTACCGAATTTTGCCTCGATGGCAGCACCATTGACTGACTTAACGAAAGGCCCTAAGTCAGTAATGGTGAAGTGGACCCCAGAGGCAGAAAAGGCCTTTCAAAGCCTAAAGTCCGCTCTCTGACAACAGCCGGTGCTCATTTTCCCGGATTTCAGAAAAGAGTTTCTGGTCCAGACTGATGCATCTGAGACAGGCTTGGGAGCGGTCCTGTCACAGGTGATAAATGGGCAGGAGCACCCAGTGATGTACCTAAGTAGGAAGCTGACCCCAGCAGAAAAAAATTATGCCATAGTGGAACGAGTGTGTCTAGCCATTAAATGGGCTCTGGAGTCACTTAAATATTACCTGCTGGGTAGAAAATTCTGTTGGTAACAGGGAGAAAAACGCAAGAGTGACCAGGTGGTTTCTCTCCCTGCAAAATTTTAATTTCAAGGTTGAACATAGGCCAGGGAAATGACAGGGGAACGCAGATGCTTTGTCCAGGATTCACTGCTTGTTGGCTAAAAATATCCAGACCTCCGGTCTGGAGAAGAGGGGGGGGGGGGGAGGGGATAGGTGGTAAGGTGAACAGAAGGTTAAAATGGTCTCAGCAATGTGTAGGTTGCTGAGACCAGTGGCGTACCGCCAATATAGGCAGACCACGCCGTTGCTATGGGGCCCGCAGCGCAGGGGGGCCCGGAGCGCAGGGAAGGCCCCGCCCCCTCCGTTTATTTTAGCCAGTACTAGTAGTACACTACACACACTGTGGCGCAGGCGCAGCGGGCCCGCGGCACTTGCCTTTGACTTTGATCGGCGCCCCCGCCCCCCTTTCCCCGCGCGTCTTGTATTAACCTGCCTCACTGCATGAACTTGATTCTCCCGGCCAGGCTGCAGGCGTGTTCTTTTTTCACACTGGCCAATCAGCACAAGTCAGCATCACAAAGAGGCAGCTGCTGATTGGCCAGTGTTTGCAGGCAGCAGGAGCGGGCGCCGCTTAAACCCATTCATTCTCTGACCTAAGCGAGTGAAGTAGGCTGCGCACCCTGCACCGAGCCCAGCCCCACACTGAAGGTCTGCCTGCCCGCCCGACCGCTCCTGACCAGACACGGAGTCCCGGACGGTGGTCACTGTCTATTGATTGGTTGGTGTGCCGTGGTTGCTTTGTTGTTGCGTATTGGAACTAGAAGGGATAGATTAATGCAGCATTGCCTGCCACTTCCAGGCAGCAAGAGAACTCATAGGGAGGGGGGGCTCATAGAGGACAGTCTGCTTTCCTCCTACTCTGTCCTGTATGAGCCTCCCTGAATCCTCTATGAGCCCCCCTAATGCCCCATTACCCCAAAATGCCCAGGGGGGGAGGAGTAGGAGGAAAGCACACTGTCCTCTATGAGCCTTCACCCCCCCCCCCCCCCCCGAGTCCTCTATGAGCCCCCCCAACCCCTGACGCCCCCCAAAATGCCCAGGGGGCAGAGGAGTAGAAGGAAAGCACACTGTCCTGAGCATTTTGGGGGGCATTAAGGGTTTGGAGGCTCATAGTGCACAGTGTGCTCTCCTACTCCTTCTCCCCCGGACATTTTGGGGGGCATTAGGGATTCTTTAATGGGGGTGTGGTGTGGGAGGAGCCAGGACAGGAGGTGGGATGGGCCAGGGGTGGGTAGTGGGCGGGGTTAGGGGGCCCAATTCAGATGCTTGCTATGGGGCCCAGTGATTTCTATGTACGCCCCTGGCTGAGACAGTTTTGTTAAGTTTATGGAATGGATTTTTTTGGACTGGGAGAAGGTAGGATTGGTAGAGGTACCTCCCCAGTCCACCCCATTCCGGGACAGGTTTTCCCCTAGCCTGAGGGATCCCCAGCTAAAGCCAGCTGGGATCGTCAAGGGGAAATAAAGCACAGTCCAGGCTGTCAGTCTAGGGAGAGTGATGCCTGGAGAAAGTCTGGGAAGCTGGCTGCCCTGCCGGCTAGAGAAGCCAAATTCTTTGTGTGAACTGTGTTCAATAGGTGAGTTAGGAACTTCACTGTATTAGCCAGAGGCCAGACGGGCAGGTGTTTATTTTGGTTTGGTTTATCTTTTGTGGTGCTGGACCTTCACCTTAGGCCTCATGCACACGGCCGTGTTCCGCGGCCGAGAGCGGTCCGTGGTAACACGGCCTGGATTCCTGTTGAGAGCAGGAGCACACGGCGTCATTGGTTGCTATGACGCCGTGCGTTTCATGCCGCCGCTGCATTACAGTAATACACTATACGATACGAGTGTATTACTGTAGTGCAGCGGCGGCATGAAGCGCACGGCGTCATAGCAACCAATGACGCTGTGCGCTCCTGCTCTCAACAGGAATCCAGGCCGTGTTACCACGGACCGTTCTCGGCCGCGGAACACTGCGGTGTGCATGAGGCCTTACCCAGTGAATTATAACTGGGGTTGCCTGTATTGCCGGAGTGTGATAAATAAAGCAACATTTGGACTTTACCCCTGTGGTCTGCAAGAGAATCTGTCATCGCCGCCCTACCTGAGAGTGTAACCCCTTACAATATATATATATATAACACAATTCCAGCAAGTATGAACAGCAAAGCAGTGTAATCCGATAGCGGGTGCCAGCGGCTGATGAAGCGATCCAAAACTTCAAAAATACCAAAATCCAAGAGAATCCACGGTACTTCCTTGCGTAAAATATGTAATTTATTCACCAAACAGCAACGTTTCAGTTCGCACACTGGAACCTTTCTCAAGCAGTGATACAAAAAAGGGAGGTGCACATAGTGTATATATAGCATGTTACATATCAATTGATCAATAAACATAATTATGTATAGAGCATGATAAACTTCATAAATTCATGTGTAAAAAACCAAGTAAACATGATTCAAAAATAAGTGCGATACATGTGCAATCTATACATGACACAAGTATATATCCCAAACATATTTTAGACATAAAACAACTCTAAGTCATATTTCATTCTAATTGAAACATTCAACAATACCCAGGTGATTATATGCATACATGATTAAAAACAATAGTTGAGCGTTTGTGACCTGATGTGGATCCGAGCAACACATGGGGGTCTGGCGTGGTGCCTCGACAACTGCGCCTGTGCGACGCTGTTGCACATTCGTCAGTGGTATAAGTCATCTTCCACGGACACTCGTATCACCTGATCACCAAGTCAGCTGATCGCAAAGTCATGTGACCGGAGTATTGCAGTCACATATGGACTGTTTGTAAGCGTTACTGTGGAGACGATCACATGTCTCAGGTCCTGTAGTTTCAGGTAGAGCTTTCATAGGATCTATATCGTAGTTTACTACTTAAGACGATGAAGCCAGCTTAATACGAGGTAGAGCTAGCTTTCATCACCCCAAGATTGTGCTCTCTGTCCTCCACCGCAAAATCTCGGACCTCAGAAAGAAATCTCAATTGAAAGTAATATCTGCCGACAGAGCATGAGTGGCAGATTACAATTTTGCACTAAAGGGGTCTTCAACATCTGAGGACATCGCTAAACGTTACCAGTTGTATCAGTAGGCGCCTCAGGCCATATCGCACTTGTCCCCAAGCGCAAGTATCGTCGTGCCAGCCAACCCCCCATAAAAGCGCAGAGTTAAACTGTAAAGACAGAGTGGATTTGCCCCCATGTCTATCTCTCTGAACTAAGTTCAGAGAGAATCTCAGGCTGGCCTTATCCCAAACTGTCCAAAGGGGATTATTTAGAGTGCGCAAGACTCCCGTTCCTAGGAGCTCCTGCCAACTTGATTTACATCCCACTTATTGCTATAGTAGTTATCTGCCACTCATCCCAGTCAGAACCAAGTACAAATCGTACAAGACTAAGTCCAAGATTCCAAGTGAGGAAGGAGCACCCATATATACAAATGTTATCATGTGTATGATCTTGTCAATAGTACACAGTTGTCAATATATTCCTATTTCACAATTGTCCAGCATCTTCATGTGTTGCAGGGATCCCAACCAGTATTTCTTATCCTCCAAACGCCCAACTGTACATCATCTCTAAGTAAAACAAAGGAAACCATTTATAAAATATAAATAGCACCCCACATATAGTTAGCAGGTTAACATAGCAAGACAATGGGTAACATACAGAGGGCAGCAGCCAACTAAGTACATATCCAAGGTCTGAACTCAACATTCAACCCTGTTGGTCTCAATGTATTTAATTTTATAATCCTTAGGATTTCTCTCTTTTTGAGTAGTAGGTCTTTGTTTCCACCCCTTCTCGACAGTGGAACGTGATCAATAAGCATCCATTTTATATCTCTTTCACTGTGACCCATTTCTGTACAGTGTTTTGATACCGGTAAATCCATCCTTTTTTTGCGGATGGTATAGCGGTGATAGTTAAAACGTGTTTTAAACTCCAATGTTGTTTCTCCCACATATAGTAACAGGCAGGGGCACCACAACACATATATCACAAAAGATGAATCACATGTCAAATAAAAGTTAATTTTATATGTGACTTCAGTTGTTGGATGTGTAAAGTTGCCTCCCTTTTGAATCTGTTTGCAATTAATGCAATTCAAGCATGGTTAACATCCCTTCTTAGGTGTTTTTAAGAAGGTCTATCCCACTTTTTTAATAGAGCCCACATCCGTGTGGACTAGTCTGTCCTTCAAATTCCTAGGTTGCCTGTAGGACATCAAGTGTGCATTTTTTAACTCATCCACCTCATCAAAACCATATTTAAGAAGGGGCCAGTATTTATTGATGATGTTTCTAATCTGATAGCTATCTTCTGTATACGTAGTAACTAGAGGAATTCTATTCATTCTATGTGCCTTTTTCTTGTTGGTAGTAAGTAGTTGCTCTACTCACTACTTCTACTTTTTTCATCTGCATATCACGGCTCCTTACTGGGTACCCACGTTGTATGAAAGCATCTTTCATGTTAGTCAAGGTTTGTTTCAGATGTACTGGGTTGCTCCTTATTCTCTTAGCTCTTAGAAATTGACTATTCGGTAATGTTTTCACCATAGATCTAGATTTATATATACACTCACCTAAAGAATTATTAGGAACACCTGTTCTATTTCTCATTAATGCAATTATCTAGTCAACCAATCACATGGCAGTTGCTTCAATGCATTTAGGGGTGTGGTCCTGGTCAAGACAATCTCCTGAACTCCAAACTGAATGTCAGAATGGGAAAGAAAGGTGATTTAAGCAATTTTGAGCGTGGCATGGTTGTTCGTGCCATACGGGCCGGTCTGAGTATTTCACAATCTGCTCAGTTACTGGGATTTTCACGGACAACCATTTCTAGGGTTTACAAAGAATGGTGTGAAAAGGGAAAAACATCCAGTATGCGGCAGTCCTGTGGGCGAAAATGCCTTGTTGATGCTAGAGGTCAGAGGAGAATGGGCCGACTGATTCAAGCTGATAGAAGAGCAACGTTGACTGAAATAACCACTCGTTACAACCGAGGTATGCAGCAAAGCATTTGTGAAGCCACAACACGCACAACATTGAGGCGGATGGGCTACAACAGCAGAAGACCCCACCGGGTACCACTCATCTCCACTACAAATAGGAAAAAGAGGCTACAATTTGCACGAGCTCACCAAAATTGGACTGTTGAAGACTGGATAAATGTTGCCTGGTCTGATGAGTCTCGATTTCTGTTGAGACATTCAAATGGTAGAGTCCGAATTTGGCGTAAACAGAATGAGAACATGTATCCATCATGCCTTGCTACCACTGTGCAGGCTGGTGGTGGTGGTGTAATGGTGTGGGGGATTTTTTCTGGGCACACTTTAGGTCCCTTAGTGCCAATTGGGCATCGTTTAAATGCCACGGGCTACCTGAGCATTGTTTCTTACCATGTCCATCCCTTCATGACTACCATGTACCCATCCTCTGATGGCTACTTCCAGCAGGATAATGCACCATGTCACAAAGCTCGAATCATTTCAAATTGGTTTCTTGAACATGACAATGAGTTCACTGTACTAAAATGGCCCCCACAGTCACCAGATCTCAACCCAATAGAGCATCTTTGGGATGTGGTGGAACGGGAGCTTCGTGCCCTGGATGTGCATCCCTCAAATCTCCATCAACTGCAAGATGCTATCCTATCAATATGGGCCAACATTTCTAAAGAATGCTATCAGCACCTTGTTGAATCAATGCCACGTAGAATTAAGGCAGTTCTGAAGGCAAAAGGGGGTCCAACACCGTATTAGTATGGTGTTCCTAATAATTCTTTAGGTGAGTGTATATATACAGTACAGATCAAAAGTTTGGACACACCTTCTCATTCAAAGAGTTTTCTTTATTTTCATGACTATGAAAATTGTAGATTCACACTGAAGGCATCAAAACTATGAATTAACACATGTGGAATTATATACATAACAAACAAGTGTGAAGCAACTGAAAATATGTCATATTCTAGGTTCTTCAAAGTAGCCACCTTTTGCTTTGATTACTGCTTTGCACACTCTTGGCATTCTCTTGATGAGCTTCAAGAGGTAGTCCCCTGAAATGGTTTTCACATCACAGGTGTGCCCTGTCAGGTTTAATAAGTGGGATTTCTTGCCTTATAAATGGGGTTGGGACCATCAGTTGCGTTGAGGAGAAGTCAGGTGAAAACACAGCTGATAGTCCTACTGAATAGACTGTTAGAATTTGTATTATGGCAAGAAAAAAGCAGCTAAGTAAAGAAAAAACGAGTGGCCATCATTACTTTAAGAAATGAAGGTCAGTCAGTCAGCCGAAAAATTGGGAAAACTTTGAAAGTAAGGGCTATTTGACCATGAAGGAGAGTGATAGGGTGCTGCGCCAGATGACCTGGCCTCCACAGTCACCGGACCTGAACCCAATCGAGATGTTTGGGGTGAGCTGGACCGCAGAGTGAAGGCAAAAGGGCAAACAAGTGCTAAGCATCTCTGGGAACTCCTTCAAGACTGTCGGAAGACCATTTCAGGGGACTACCTCTTGAAGCTCATCAAGAGAATGCCAAGAGTGTGCAAAGCAGTAATCAAAGCAAAAGGTGGCTACTTTGAAGAACCTAGAATATGACATATTTTCAGTTGTTTCACACTTGTTTGTTATGTATATAATTCCACATGTGTTAATTCATAGTTTTGATGCCTTCATAGTCATGAAAATAAAGAAAACTCTTTGAATGAGAAGGTGTGTCCAAACTTTTGGTCTGTACTGTATATATCACGAGTTACAGCACTTTGATTGGGTTTGAGGTTGGGTCAGAAATTAAAGCAGCAGGTAGGGGTGCGTGGCGCCAGATCCCCGCCAGTCAGATTTTGAAGGTCTATCCTGAGGATAGGTCATAAGTATAAATATCCTGGACAGTCACTTTAATTAACAACCCATTTAATGCATGTTCTGAGCATAAACAAGAATGAATATAACTTTGGAAATTCATTTGCTAAACTAAGAAATATATCACATATATGGTAGAATTATAGGCCTGTGTGCACATACAGTAATACCAGTGAAAAAGGAGTTAGTCAAAATCTTCTTACTAACTTACTGCAAATAGATGATTTATATAGGAATTATTATCTGTAGGTCTCACTCACGGGTTATCATCAGGGAGGTTTTTCTGCAGAGGACATTGGGTATGTTTATACATGCCATACTCCATATTTTATTTGTAGAGTCGCTGGTTACTTTATGGGGGGTAAAAACTACATTTACTGCATAAATGTTCTGAAGTTTTGAAGAAATGTTCAAAAACTATAAAGGAAAATCTTCCAAATGCGCAATTATTCTTTTCTTGTGCAAAATGTAGCTAACAGAGTATGAACTCTGCATGCACTCACATGATAATATGTCATCTTTGACTTCCTGAAGCGTAGATATGTATCTAAAAAGAATGAAGATGGTAACATTAAGGCTAGTTTCACACTAGCGTTTCTATTTTCCGGTATTGAGATTCGTCATAGGGTCTCAATACCGGAAAAAAAAACGCTTCGGTTTTATCCCCATTCATTATCAATGGGGGCAAAGCGTAACTCAACAGAACGGAATGCTGCGGTTTGCTTTCCGTCCTGGGATGCGGAGCAAAACAGGTCCGTCATGACCCACAATGCAAGTCAATGGGGATGGATCCATATACTCTGACACAATAGAAAACTGATCCGTCCCCTATTGACTTTCAATGGAGTTCATGACGGATCCGTCTTGGCAATGTTAAAAATAATACAACTGGATCCGTTCATAACGGATGCAGATGGTTGTATTATCAGTAACGGAAGTGTTTTTGCTGAACCCTCCCAGATCCAGCAAAACGCTGGTGTGAAAGTAGCCTAACAATAATATATGTGTTATAAAAAGAAGAAGAATTTTCTATGGGGCTTGCAGAAATCCATGCTTCGTTAAACCATCCCTATTCACAAATCAACCTTATGTTAATCTACCTTAAGGGATGTACTTATGACGGCTTTTTCAGCGTAATTTTAATTCACACAGCCGCCACAAAATCTCACAAAAACTCGCTGGCGGCCACATCCTTTCTGCCTCCTATAGCTCTTAAGGCCGAGAACAGACATGGAAGATGTATGGAAGGCAGAAAGGACGCAGCCGCCAGCGGGTTTTTGGCAAAAATTGAGCGCGGCTGTCCTCGGCAAAATGTTGCTGAAAAAGCTGTTGTGTAAATGGGCCCTAAGGGTGCACACATTCAGGTTTTTAATGCAAGTTTCAGAGCCAAAACTAGGAGTGGGTAAAAAAAAAAACTGAGCAAAAGTAATACCTCTCCTTTATACTTTGTCTCCTTGATTTTGGTGTCAAAAACTGCTTAAAAAAACCTGAATGTGTGGAAGCACCCTATGGACTGCAGCAGGCTTGTCCATGCAGGGGGTCAAGCGGTGATACAAACATCAAATATAGGATGATCACATATAGCAAGCAAAGAGAGAGGTGAAGGAGATGAAAAGGAAACGGGGAACTCTAGAGAGGTTATTAATGTTATCCAAGTCAACACCTATGAAGTGATAACGAGTGGTGGGATGAATACAGGAAGAAATTCAATCTTAAGGCTGTATTAGACAGGCAGATAGTCTGCCAGATAATTTCTAACAAGCATTCGTAGTAACGCTTATTAGCGAAGATCTGGCTGTGTAATACGGCCAATGATTATCTGATGAATGAGTAAACACTCATTCATTTGGCAATCCAGATTTTTTTAAATGATCATTTGCCGGCGGCAGATCACTGTGTCTAATCATGATCTGCTGCCTACAGACAACAAGTGGTGGCATTGGTGATCACTCCTCCCCATCCTGTGGAAGAGATCGCCGCATGTAATAGAAGCGGTCTCCTCCACTAAAAGAAAAGGTGATTTCCGGGAAGGAACACTTCCTTTCCGACAATTGCCTGCTGTATCGTAGTATGTAATACAGCCTTTAATGGGAAACTCACACTTCAAGACAAGCCCTAATATGTAGAGTAATACATGAATAAAACAACTGCTGCTGACTCCAGATCAGTAATTTGATCCCCTGCTGAGCACCTGCAAACTAGCCGTGAAATGCATGGAGACTACTTTCACTTCCTTCAGCCTGCCGGATCCATGCTGCTGCTAGTGCACCGTGCCGCTGGAAGTCTGCTCCGGCCCCATTGACTATAATGGGGGCGAGCCAGAAGTCCGAGAGGCGGCCGGAATAAAACTACGACATGTCATAGTTTTATTTTGGCCTCCTTTTGGCATGTTTGCCATGCTGCGGCCATACCTCTGGCCCGCCCCATTATAGTCAAGTCGATGTTTTCATCCGTGTACAGGGAGAAGCAGCAGCGGCAGTATGGGGACCAGTAGAGTTGAGGGGTCCGGCACATGGGGGGGGATGTTTGTGAAACGATTGTTCATCCCCATACATTTGGCATGCACAATAATTGCTTCATTTAAATGGAGCTTAAAGGAATATTCCAGGCTTTTAATATTGATAGCCATCAATATATGATCAGTGGGGGTCTGGCACCTTGCACCCTGACCAATCAACTGTTTCAGCATAGCTCCTACACCCCAGAAGTCAGCAGCTGATCTGTACAGTGGACAGCTAGAGCTTCAATGGGAGCAGCGCGTCAGTTTCCAGTTCCGTCCACTACACAATGACCATCAGTTTTAAAATCCTGGAATACCCCTTTAAACAAGCTCTGATTGACATGCTGTATCATTAGATGGTGCTAGTTACTGGAAGGAAATTTTCTCTTCTCATTCAAAACACATACATGCTCAGACAACCCAACTGTTTGTGTGTGTATACTACTATATTGATTTTTTCAAACTCATTCGACATGATCAGGATGGATTTTTAGCTTCTGCATGTAAATAAGTATGTTTCCATTCACTGGCAACAAGCCAAGATCTTGAATACTAAGAAAAATTCAAACAGTAGGGTGAAGGTTTATCAAAGACGTCTCGTCATACATTACACACGCCTCATCGTAAGTGCACCCTCCGGCAGTCCATGCACCTAGAATGATATCTAAGTCAGCTTGTAGCTGGCATGGATTTAAGTCTACAGTTCCACCAGGCAACTGGCGTAAACAATGACAAATCTGCCAGCCCACTCCACTCCACCTTTGAGTGTTGAGAAGTGTAAAAACTGCATTTACGCAAACAAATTTACGTAAATGGCATTTTAGAACTCACAAGCCCACAGTTTGTAACTTTTTTGTGCAACTTTTTTGGAGTTAATAAATTTCCCACTATACACAAATGAAATCATAACTTTGAAAATTATATAAACTAAGATAACCCATTAACGAATTGGTTGTGCTTACACAGGATTGACTCACTATGGTGTAGTCCCCCAGACTATTAATTACTGCAGATTATTATTTTGCTGCATAGCTACCTCTGACCTGACTAGTGACTAATTTACCTTTAATTCCTTGGTGTCGCATTTAACATTCATCGTGTTATTTTCCTACTTTGTCTTCTCCAGGGATTAAAGCTTTCAGTATAAATGAGTCAGTTAATAGATTTCTACATTTTTTCTTTGAGCTGAGAATAGAAAGTGACGCAATACTCTGTTATGTCACTTGTAGAGAGGGATTTGGGTGTCCTTGTAGATCATAGATTATATATCAGCTTACAATGTCAATCAGCTTCTTCCAAGGCTACCAGGATATTAAATGAGGCATGGACTCACGGGGCTGTAATACTACCACTTTACAAAGCGTTGGTGCGGCCTCATCTGGAATATGCAGTTCAGTTCTGGGCACCAGTCCATAGAAAGGACGCACTGCAGCTGGAAAAAGTACAGAGGAGAGGGACTAAACTGATAAAGGGCATGGAGGGTCTTAGTTATGAAGAAAGATTAAAAGAATTGAATTTATTTGGTCTTGAGAAGAGACATCTAAGGGGGACATGATTAACCTGTACAAATATATAAATGGGCCATACAAAAAATAAGGTGAAAAACTGTTCCATGCAAAATGCCCTTAAAAGACAAGGGGCACTGCCTCCGACTGGAGAAGAAAAAGTTCAGTCTCCAGAAGCGTCAAAGCTTCTTTACTGTAAGAACTGAGAAGGGCCGGCCTTTGGGGTGTGCGAGCTGTGCGGCCGCACAGGGCGCCATGGCAACAGGGGCGCCCGGCTGCCGACACAGCTCGCAGTCGGTCTCTACAGGCTACAGCAGCCGGCCCTACCTGAGCCGAGATTGGGCGCAAAATTGCAGGGGGCCCAGGCAGGAAACACTAAAATGAGGATCATGGGAGCCTATGGCTCCAGTCCCCTCCGTTCTTCCTCATAGGCTTTAGCGCCTGAAGCCTATGAGGCAGTAGAGCGAGCATAGTGTCTAGAATGTAGTTGATCCTAGGAGGTATGATGTCAGGGAAAGAGGCGGAGTCTTGTCATCCAGGGGGCGGGGCCATAGATGTGCAGGAGATTCTACAGAGCAGGAGCAAAGTCTGCAGGTAAGTGTGTGGAGGAGAATAGTGACTGTTATTTTTACTTGGGGGGCTTTTTGCAGGGGCTGAAGGGAGAAGGAATCATCTTTGTACTGGAGACTGTATGTTAGAGGGGTCTGAAGAGAGGGTAGTTGGGGTGATATTATTTACATGGGACTGTATGCTGGAGAGGCTGAAGGCAAGGGGGTGATATTATTTTACATAGGGCTGTATGCTGGAGGGGCTAAGGCAGGGAAGTGATGTGTCTTACATGGGACTGTATGCTGGAGGGGCGTTGTATCTTACATGGGACTGTATGCTGGAGGAGCTGAAGGCAGGGGGAGTGATATATTTTACATTGGACTGTATGCTGGAGGGACTGAAGGCAGGGGGAGTGATGTATTTTACATAGGACTGTATGCTGGAGGGGCTGAAGGCAGGGGGAGTGATGCATTTTACATGGGACTGTGCAAGAAGGACTGGAAGGCAGGGGTGTGATGTATCTTACATGGGACTGTATGCTGGAGGGGCTGAAGGCAGGGGGAGTGATGTATTTTACATAGGACTGTATGCTGGAGGGGCTGAAGGCAGGATGAGTGATGCATTTTACATGGGACTGTGCAAGAAGGACTGGAAGGGGCTGAAGGCAGGCGGCAAAGAGAGGGAGTGTGATATTATTTACATAGGACTGTATGTTGGAGGGGCTGAAGGCGGGGAGTGATGTATTTTACATGAGACTGTATGCTGGAGGGGCTGAAGGCAGGAGAGTGATCTACCTTACATGGGACTGTATGCTGGAGGAGCTGAAGGCAGGGAAGTAATGTGTCTTACATGGGACTGTATGCTAGAGGGGCTGAAGGCAGGGGGAAGGTTGTATCTTACATGGGACTGTATGCTGGAGGGGCTGAGGGGGGGGCATAATTATTACTATAATACTACAGAGGGGGCCATTATAATATTAATAATAATAATACAGAGGAGGAAATAATAATAATAATAATAATAATAATAATATAGAGGGGCCAGTATATATTATAATTATACAGTACAGAGGGCATTATAGTTATGGGCACTACGGGGGAGGGGAGGTCTGTTATCTGAGGATGATAGTAAAGTGAGAAATCCCCCAAATTTTCTGTGAAACTCTACAGAGATGAGACGCGGCTGAAAGAAGTTATCATGGCGGTCCTATCTCCGAATGAAGATGCTGAGGAAAGTGTACATCACAGGAGATGTCACTGGATGTAACAGGTATGGTGCGGTACTCTTTTTTTTTTTTTTTTACCAAATATCTTTCTTTAATTGGTGCCTGGGGGCAGGGGACTGGATAAGGATAAGGGTGACAGACACTGGGTATGATTAAGGGGGCAGGGGACTGGATAAGGATAAGGGTGACAGACACTGGGTATGATTAAGGGGGCAGAGGACTGGATAAGGTGGGTGACACCGTGACAGTCACTGGGTATGATTAAGGGGGGCAGCGGACTGGGTAAGGGTGACACTGGGTATGATTAAGAAGGGCAGGGGACTGGGTAAAGGTGACAGGGTATGATTAAGGGGGGCAGGGCCCAGGGGACTGGCTATGGGTGACACTGGGTATGATTAAGGCCCTTAATCATACCCAGTGTCACCCAGAGCCAGTCCACTGCCCCCCTAATCATACCCTGTCACCCTTACCCAGTCCCCTGCCCCCCTTAATCATACCCTGTCACCCTTACCCAGTCCCCTGCCCCCCTTAATCATACCCTGTCACCTTTACACAGTCCACTGCCCTTCTTAATCACACCCAGTGTCACCTTTGCCCAGTCTCCTGCCCCCTCAATTAGACCCTGCCCCCCTTAATCATACCCAGTGTCACCCATAGCCAGTCCCCTGCCCCCCTTAATCATACCCTTTCACCTTTACCCAGTCTCCTGCCCCCCTGAATCATACCCAGTGTCAACTAAAGCCGGTCCCCTGCCCCTTTGTCATACCCAGTGTCACCCTTATCCAGTGCCTTTCCCCCTTAATCATACCCAGTGTCTGTCACCCTTAATTTAAGGGGGGCAGGGTCTAATTAAGGGGGCAGGGGACTGGGTAAGGGTGACACTGGGTATGATTAAGAAGGGCAGGGGACTGGGTAAAGGTGACAGGGTATGATTAAGGGGGGCAGGGGACTGGCTCTGGGTGACACTGGGTATGATTAAGGGGGGCAGGGGACTGGGCAAAGGTGACAGGGTATGATTAAGGGGGGCAGGAGACTGGCTATGGGTGACACTGGGTATGATTGTACTTGTTTGCACTTGCACTTAAATTATCTGTAATTAAAGAAAACTGTTTGTTACAAAGATTGTTTTCCTCTTTGTGTATGTTTAGGTGAACGGGGGGGGGGGGGGGGGGGGGGGGCGCCACGAGATTAGCTCGCACAGGGCGCCTGAACACCTAAGGCCGGCCCTGGTGGTCACAGCAGGAACAGTGGACAGTTTTAAAAAGGGTTTAGATGAATTCTTAAAAGTAAACAACATTAATGCTTATGAAAATGTGTAGAAATCTTAGTTTAATTTCCTTCTGGGATTCGAGTCCCCACCTATCCCTTGGTTGAACTTGATAGACTTATGTCTTTTTTCAACCATCATAACTATGTAACTATGAAATAAATGCCAGAAGAAGAAAAAAAACTGCAGACTCTTTAATGCGCTGTGTTTAAAAAACATGTCTAAGGCCCAAAAAAACACCTAATTCACAAAAAAAGAGCTGGCATTTATATTGCAAAAAAAGGCAACTAAAATCCTAAGGGTGGTCTCATAAATGCCATTTTGAAGCAACTACCAGGATTGGATGATAAATGGAGGGGAAGTGTATACGAAAACTCTACTTCTGCTTTATTTGTAGTTTTGGCTTTAAAACCCTGCACCAAAGCTGTGTGTGTAGTCTCTGTTGCTGCACTGCTGTGCAGTGTGACTGAGTTACTATTTTTTTCCCTCTTTTTTCTTATTCTTTCCCACTTTCAAAATTCTGCTGATTGCCCTTGAAAATAAACAGGTTACCACCCCATGATCTACCAGCTTATATCAAACTCTATCTTTATCTGAACACAGGAAACTGAAGGTCAGCCCATTACAGCTAATGGCAGTGAATGAAGCATCTGACGGGAGTCACAGGAGCATGTTGCTGTAACCCAGTGTTCCCCCAACTCCAGTCCTCAGGGGACAGTATTTCATTAGTAGAGCAGATGATATAATTAGTGTCAATGCATCAAGACTTTCCAAAGGTAGTTACCGTATTCTGTGGGATATTCTCAAATCATGACCGGCAGGTGGGCCCAGAGAACTGGAGGTGAGGAACACTGCTCTAGCTGCCAGTGCTGCCCCTACCATTTGTGGGGGCCCAAGTATTCAGATGCCATAGATGTACTTGATGCAAAAAACACTCTTTAATGTTTTTAGCCATTAAAGTATAGAAGTCAATAAAATATCGTTTTAATGATTGTGTCTCTTCTTCTGTTCTCCAACAGCAGCCATAGGGGCACATTTATTAAAGACCTCCAGTCTTAATAAGCGTCACATTGAAGTCAGATGCAAAGAATTTAAAGGGGTTGTTGCACAAAAAATATTCTACAGCTTTCAAACCAGCACCTGGATCTGAATACTCTTGTAATTGTAATAAAAATTGTATAGCCACTGAATTATTTAATAAAATGTATCTGTATAGCACCACCTGCTGTTTGCTCTTTTTCTTATTTCTTTGTCCTGCTCACTGAGATGGCCGCACATGCTCAGTTTCATCATCCTTCATCTACCTCCTGAGCTGTGATAGGAAGAGAGCTCCCCTTGAGCTGCCAGTTGATATAAATCTAGCAGAGCAATGAATGGGGAGAACTCTGGATCCATGTATTAGACAGGCAGATTGTCTGCCAGATGATCGACAACAAGCGCTTGTAATTGTTTAATACTGCCGCCGATCACCCCACAAACGAGCAAACGCTCAGGTTTAAAAATCATCATTTATAGGCGGCAGATAGTGATTCTAATCATGATCTGACAGAGAACAGTCATTCACTATAGGGAAGAGTGATGGCATTAGCGATTGCTCATTCCCATAATGAGGAGGAGATCACTGCATGTAATAGCAGCGGTCTCCTCCGCTGACGAGCAGGTGATTGCCAACAATCGCCTCCCTGATATGGCTGTCTAATACAGCCTTTAGGTACAAGGCTGGTTCTAGCTTTGCTAGAAAGAGATTGTCATCTACCATATGATGTCTGATTTCCATTTTTTACATTACTCATGGGATAACCCCTTTAGAGGCCTCTGAATCTGTCTAATAAAGTCTACACCAGGTTCGGGCAGAAAACTGTCATAGATTAGACTGTGGCTACATGGTGATTTTGGCCGCAACCTAAGACATCTGTTGGGTACTGTAGCCTTAGAATATGATGAAAGTGAATGGAGTCACAGAACAACATGCAAGTTGCCTTAACCTCAACACTGCTGGATTTTTTGCAATTGTGGAGGTGCAGTGGAGGTAACATGAGTTGCTCTGTGAATTTATTAAATTACATTTTGTTGCAAGTCTACAGTACTACTCAGCAATATTTGGTTATGCAAGCAGCCATAGTCACTATGGAACCCCAGTCTTATGGTAAATGTGTTGGGCCGAGGAGAACATGCCAATTCCACAAACCCATTCCCACTTTTAAAATTTGTAAAAAGTTGCAATTCATTCTGCAAAATGACACTTGTGCAAAAATGCACAACTTTTGTACACCAGTAAACTCCTTTAGTAAATACAGCTATAGTAAATGTGCCCTACAGTTTTTATGCCATGTAACATAGTCAATGGGACAGGTGTACCAATCCTATGAATGGCACAAACTTTGGCTGTCTAGACCTGCATCACATTATCACAGTGGCTTATGCTGGATGGTAAATTTGGTGTATGGATAGACACTTTTGTGTAACTTTATACCACCTACTGGTTGACCTAGTTTACACTAGAATCGTGGCACAATTGTGAACAAAATTTTGCATAGTAGATCAACACCTCTTTCCTGCAAATTACACCTCTTTTTGGGCTAGCTCAGTGCTTCTCAAATAGTGGGGCGCGCCCCCCAGGGGGGGCGCCAGGCTCCGTAAATGGGGGCTCGTTCAGGGCCTGGAGCTGGGGGCCGGCAATAGCGGTGGGGCGGTGCGGTCACTGTACTATAGCCCCGCCCCACCGCTCCCTCCAGCCATGCTCCAGCATCGCAGGCTGCGATGTATCAGCGGGGAGGGACTGGGAGGAGGAGCTGGGGGCCGGTGCGTTCACTGTGCTCCGGCCCCCAGCTCCAGTGCAGTTATAGAATGTGTAAAATTAATAATGATTCTATTCATGAGGCCCCCCTCTGTAGTAGAACATTCAATATATCCATCCTACTCACAGGGCTGTTATCGTAATGCAGGCCGGCCGGGCAGACGAGCGGCAGCGTCACTGACTAACGTCACGTACCTGCCCGGCATACTTTATGAATGAAGCAGGCGGCGCAGGCACATGACGTCAGTCAGTGACGCTGCCGCTCGTCTGCCCGGCCGGCCTGGATTACGATAACAGCCCTGTGAGTAGGATGGATATATTGAATGTTCTACTACAGAGGGGGCCTAATGAATAGAATCATTATTAATTTTACACATTCTATAACTGTACTGGAACGGCAATGGGGGGGGGGGGGTCTGTGGATGGCACTGTTATGGGCTGGGGGGGGTCTGTGGATGGCACTGTTATGGGGTGGGGGGGTCTGTGGATGGCACTGTTATGGGCTGGGGGGGCACTGTGGATGGCACTGTTATGGGGTGGGGGGTCTGTGGATGGCACATATATAACAGTGCCAGCCACAGATCCCCCCCATAAGTGTCCGTCATCCACAGATCCCCCCATAAGTGTCCGTCATCCACAGATCCCCCCATAAGTGTGTGTCAGTCATCCACAGATCCCCCCATAAGTGTGTGTCAGTCATCCACAGATCCCCCCCATAAGTGTCCGTCATCCACAGATCCCCCCATAAGTGTCCGTCATCCACAGATCCCCCCCATAAGTGTCCGTTATCCACAGATCCACCATAAGTGTCCGTTATCCACAGATCCCCCCATAAGTGTCCGTCATCCACAGATCCCCCCATAAGTGTCCGTCATCCACAGATCCCCCCATAACAGTGTTCGTCATCCACAGATCCCCCCCCATAAGTGTCCGTCATCCACAGATCCCCCCCCATATGTGTCTGTCATCCACAGATCCCCCCATAAGTGTGTGTCCGTCATCCACAGATCCCCCCATAAGTGTCCGTCATCCACAGATCCCCCCCATAAGTGTCCGTCATCCACAGATCCCCCCATAAGTGTGTGTCAGTCATCCACAGATCCCCCCATAAGTGTGTGTCAGTCATCCACAGATCCCCCCCATAAGTGTCCGTCATCCACAGATCCCCCCATAAGTGTCCGTCATCCACAGATCCCCCCCCATAAGTGTCCGTTATCCACAGATCCCCCCATAAGTGTCCGTTATCCACAGATCCCCCCATAAGTTTCCGTCATCCACAGATCCCCCCATAAGTGTCCGTCATCCACAGATCCCCCCATAACAGTGTCCGTCATCCACAGATCCCCCCATAAGTGTCCGTCATCCACAGATCCCCCCCATAAGTGTCCGTCATCCACAGATCCCCCCATAAGTGTGTGTCCGTCATCCACAGATCCCCCCATAAGTGTCCGTCATCCACAGATCCCCCCCATAAGTGTCCGTCATCCACAGATCCCCCCCATAAGTGTGTGTCCGTCATCCACAGATCCCCCCCATAAGTGTCCGTCATCCACAGATCCCCCCCATAAGTGTCCGTCATCCACAGATCCCCCCCATAAGTGTCCGTCATCCACAGATCCCCCCCATAAGTGTCCGTCATCCACAGATCCCCCCCATAAGTGTCCGTCATCCACAAGCGGCGTCACACGCGGCGTCGGTTGCCTAGCAACTCTACGGCTGGAGAGAGGGAGCCCCCGGCCCCCGACAAATGATACTATTTACAGTCGCGCGGGGGGCGCGAAATGTTTTCTTCTTCCTAGGGGGGGGCATGACAGAAAATAATTGAGAAGCACTGGGCTAGCTACAGATCATTTCTCTAAACCTAAATACACTAATTTGCACAACATTTTGGCAAAATTTACAGCAAAATCTAGGTGCACACTAGTAAATGTGGGACGGTTTCTATATATGATAGCTATTTTATTAAGCACATTTATTTCACATACATTTAATCGGAGGGGGCGAGATGGGTGTCAGACCCCTCCATGGATCTGATATTGTTGACTTATCCTTATAGACCAGACACAGTACACATGTGGAGCCTGCTCTCTCTGAATTAGAGGCCACTTGGCAGTTAAGTATTAAATAGACTAGGGTCCCATCCAGAAAGAGATCACCTTGCCTTGGCGGATGGGTACAAATGATTTTGACCAAAGTATATTTGGTAAGTACCTCATATTCATTTTAGAGTATAGCATTAGTTCATATATTCTATGTTCGGAGAGTTCTGTTGCATTGTGTTTGCTATCCTGAGGATAAGTCACCTATCGTTAAAGATAAAGTTTTAATATATGCAAATGAGCCTCTAGGAGCAACAGTGGTGTTGCCGTTACACCTAGAGGCTCTGCTCTCTCTCTGCAACTGCTGTGTTCTCTGCACTGATTGACAAGGCCAGGCAGGTCTGACCACTTTTAAACTGCCCTGTCAATCGAAGTGCAGAGGGCTCAGCAGTCGCAGAGAGAGCAGAGCCTCTGGGTGTAATGGCATTACTTCTAGAGGCTCATTTTCAAATATTAAAACATAATTTTTTTTCAGCCATGCGGGCACCTATGAACATAGGACCAACACAGATGCCTTCAGCTGCCCAGCGCACATGTAACAGGTCAGCCAGTTTCATAGGAACAAATCTGTTGACAGATGCCCTTTAAGTACCAGAAAGTCCCTTTAAGATTCAATATCTGGGGCCTGCGCCGCACCTCTCTTCAATCTGCGCAGGCGCACTGAGAGGCGGCCACTCACTCGGCCGCTCGCTCCTCAATGCGCCTGCGCCGGGTGTAGCTGTGACGTCATTGGTCGAGTGAGTGGCCGCCTCTCAGTGCGCCTGCGCAGATTGAAGAGAGGTGCGGCGCAGGCGCCAGATATTGAATCAAAACAGGCAGGGCCAGCACAGAACGATTCCGTTCCCTGGCCCTGTCAATCAACAAGCAGAGGGGGCGTCATTACCATCGGAGGATGCGGCTGCTACCAGCAAGTAGCCGCCCTACTTGCTGGTAGCAAGGTAATTTACATATTATAAAAATCGATTTTTAACAAATTCTACTGAACGAAAATCATTAATTAGCTTATGTATGATGAGATCGCAGTGTAGGGATTATTAGTAAAGAAGAAAAAAAAAAAACGGTTTAATGGGGTGACAGAAGCCCTTTAACTTCAAAGGAGCAATGGGAGTACCAGGAACTCAGCCGAGATCCAACCACAATCTATCTAAAGGTCCAAACAGAAGCTATAAACCGCACAGCATTGTGGGAGAAGCAACTATAAATAGAGAAGGTTAAATTACCCTAAAAGCCACACCTGGGGAAAGAAGGTGTGGCAAGCACCAGAAACATGTCATTTGATCCAAATGGAAAACATTTTAGATCAAACCACGTGTTGCCAGTCTCACCGATCTTCTGCCACCTGTCGCGGGAACGTCCGTGACATCCATACTGATACATCGTAGTAAAATGGCAGAACAGGAAAGAGATATGTGCTGCTGATTTAAGTAGCTCACAGAGTATTGCCTAATGGATACATTTGTCACAAGCAGGGCTGGGACAAGGCCATTTGGTGCCCAGGGCGAAGATGGCAAACTGCGCCCCCCCCCCCCCCCCCCCCCCCCCCGTTTTTAAGAAAGAATCAATGTTGTTTCAAAACAAGAATATACTTAAGGCAATAGAACAAAGGACTGTGGGACTTTGAAAGTCACAGACACTATAAAGTTCCCCCCCATCATCATGTGCCAGTATAAAGTCCCCCCCATCATCATGTGCCAGTTTTGTAATAAGCCCCCCCAATGTGCCAGTAACACTATTGTAAAAAAAACCAAAAAAAAAAACACTTATACTTACCTAAGTGTCAGCGATGCGATGCAGCCTCTTCCTGTGTCCCACGCTGTAATGTAAGGCTCAGGCGGCACAATGACGTCATTGCGCCGGCCTCTGATAGGCTGCCGCCCTAGTGCCTGCAGCCAGGGGCGTACATAAAAATCACTGGGCCCCATAGCAGGAATCTAAATTGGGTCCCCATTCCCCTTTTTTTAGCCCCTCCCTTTGTTCCATGAACTATTCTTGCTGCTGCGTTTTATAATTTATGCCATCAGGGCCGGAATGGGATTACAAAACAGCCCTGGCACACAAAAGAGGTATTATAGATGCAGATGTATATTATATACAGCAGTGTACAGTTATGTGAGGTACGCGGTATAATAGATGCAGTGTGTACAGGTATATAGTATATTCCCTAGTGTTCTGATATGTGAGGTACAGGGTATAATAGATGCAGTGTGTACAGGTATATAGTATATACAGCAGTGTACTGATATGTGAGGTACGGGGTATAATATATGCAGTGTATACAGTATATACAGTAGTGTAATATGTGAGGTACGAGGTATAATAGATGCAGTGTGTACAGGTATATAGTAAATACAGCAGTGTATTGACACCTCGTACCTCACATATCAGTACACTGCTGTATATACTATATATCTGTACACACTGCATCTATTATACCTCGTACCTCACATATATAGTATATACAGAAGTGTACTGATATCTGTACACACAGCATCTATTATACCTCATACCTCACATATCAGTGCACTGCGGTATATACTATATATCTGTACATATTGCATGTATAATACTGTGTAATATATGCAGTGTGTGTGCATGTATGTGTGTGTATATATATATATATATATATATATACAGAGCAGTGTATTGATGTGACACATAGAAGGTATAATACTGTAGATGCAGTGTTTATAGAAATATGTGGTCAGTTATGCATTATAGTCACTGTGAGGTACATGAGGTAGTGGTAACCGTCTGAAGTAGTATACATGAGTGAGCAATGAGTAAAAACAGGGCATGGAGGGGGGGGGGGGGGGTAAATGATGAAAAGTGGAGGACCTCCTCTTACCTCTCCATTCCAGTCTGTATGGATCAATACAGAGCTGCTTGTGAACTTTTAATACTTGCTGTTAGGGGTTGAAGGACCTGTGATGATGTCATCACAGGTCCTGGCAGATGTACCTTTGAAACCTAGGAACTACACCATTTTTGGTGCAGTTCCTTTGCTAGATTCTGCAGGACCTGTGATGTTGAAGATGATGTCATCACAGGTCCTGGCAGATGCACTGTTCTAACCTGGGAACTACACTTTACACTGTGCAGTTCCCTTACAGGACCTGTGATGACATCATCAAAGGTCCTTTAGCTTTAGAAAGGTAAACAGGAGTAATTAGGGGGCGGGGCCTCTCCTCCACTTCGGTGCCTGCCTGCAGCCTATCAGAGGAAAGGGAAGGGACACGCCTCTCCCTCCCCTGCACCTCCGCTGGCACAGACAGTTTACAATGGAGATGAGCGCAATGGAAGCGCTCATCTCCCTGTGCCCGGCGGCGGCTGCTCACTTGGGGGGGGGGGTCATTTTAGTTGGGGGGGCACAGCATGATGTAGGGGGGGCCGTGGCTGGCACTTCACCTGCGCCCCCCTCCTGTCCGCAAATGGTAGCGCCCAGGGCACCCGCTCCTTCGGCCCCTGCCTTGTACCGGCCCTGGTCACAAGCACCTAGCCGCCCAGGTTTTTATCCTCTAGATCAGTGATGGCTAACCTCCGGCACTCCAGCTGTGGTGAAACTACAACTAACAGCATGCTCTACTAATTTCTATGGAGTTCTGAGAACAGCCAAGCAAGTGTGCATCTTGGGAGTCATAGTTTTACCACAGCTGGAGTGCCAGAGGTTAGCCATCACTGCTCTAGATATAAACTCACATCACGTTTTTGCTATACGTTTGACGGATACATTGTAAAAAGAAAAAATGCATACAATAGAGCAGAACACCATGCTTTTGTATTCTGCAGATACCGGTAAAAAAAACATATGTGTTAGCGTAAACTTTTTTTTTGGAACTCTATGGTGAATGGATGCCACTGTATGGCATCATTCTGAGGCATCTGTTAACGTATACTCTTTTTGTACATATTAAACGGATGGAAAAAACGTGATGTGAACCCACTTAAAAAATGTTCCCATTCACAGACAGCAAACAAAGATCTAAATATAATGAGGAACTGAATCACAGTATATAAGTAAGTAAATTAAAATGTATTTGTATAGTAATTTAAATCCACATCATGTTTCCATGGGAAGGCTTTCATCAAAACCTCACAATAGTAGTACATCCATACGTTTTTTCTTGTAAAGCAAAAAGAATAATAGACACATGTAAATGTCTACCTATGTGAGGTGTCCATGTGTGTGAGGTGTATGCATGGTGTAAGGGTGCTCCTGGCTTTCAAATAATGAATAAATGATTATAAATTACTTCAGACTTGAAAGCCCTCTGTTCACATCCAAACCTGTGATTTTATCAGGACTGGACGACTATCTTATGTTTAGAGATCCTCCCAACTTTCCCCCCTGACAAATGATGGAGGACATATTGAATTTCAATGCCCATTCATTTTATTCAAGGAAAATAAGCTGCTGTCTGAAGTGACTGGCACAGGCTTACTCCCAAGCTAGATGTGCACGTGTATGGCGGGTCAGGCGGAATAGCAGCCCACAGATGTTAAAGGGCATCTTTAATCTCTGGATGAATGAGCTTTCACTGAGCCCCTAAATCTCTGGAACATTTTCCTGACCTTGTCTGTACCGGAATCTGCTGATAAATGACTAATTTATTAATGAGTTATTAGTTATGGGACCAGTGGTGTACATAGAGAAGTAAGGGCCCCATAACAATGTCAGGGATATAAAGCAAATGCTTTATATAAAAGAAAGGATCAAAGGAAAAATTTCAAAGGGAGTTGATCCTAGAGGTGGACATATAAAACACCTCAAAAAGAGTTTGTTTTTAATTTAGTTATGTTTTGCAATCAGTAAAACTTGGTGCAAGCGTCTATGCAAAAATATAAATAATTTATTATACAATAACTCAAAATACAATCAAAGCTTAATGAATATAACATTAAATAATATGTAATAACACGCGGTGATATGCAGTACACTAAATTTGCCACTAGATGGCTCTAATACGACTACCAGCGTTCCATATTCCTTCTCTAACATAAAATGTAATACAATCGTCCCGACAACAATTATGAGA
Organism: Bufo bufo; assembly: GCF_905171765.1. Lineage (NCBI taxonomy): Eukaryota > Metazoa > Chordata > Amphibia > Anura > Bufonidae > Bufo > Bufo bufo. The sequence continues at coordinate 251,247,712 of NC_053392.1, forward strand.
TATATACAATAAACTTAATAGTGATTAAGGTAGATACGAACCCTTGCTCTGCTCAAACTATGACCAATCTCTGATATCGGGTAGTATTGCTACACAAATTATAAATTATCAGGCCTGATACTGACTATGGAATTTGAATATTCCAATCAGAGAGTTTCTCCGATATCAATATTAGATCTTTTTATTCAGTAATGTGCATCTTTACTAAATAGGTATATATATGACAGTACAGGTCTTCTAAAGTGTATTAAAAGCATATAAGTATACCCCCTGTCCACCTTATATATACAGTAAACTGAAGTTTTATAACCTGGTTGAATCGTCTTCATTCTGCCCAAGGGGCGGCGTTTCATCTCCACTTCTGCCCAGCCAGCCGCCCCCAACTGCCGTTTTGAAGCGCCGCCCAGCTCATCAATATTCACTTTGCTGGGCGGCTACTACTGTTCCCGACTTCACAAGATCCGGCCTCCGTCTCATCTTCAGCGCATGCGCCCGGCACCTTCACTGTCTGGGATCACATCGCGCCTGCATTCAGTCTGCATCTTAGAGGCTGCTACAGCCTCTGCGTTATGCGCATGCGCCGAGGAACTGTTCAGAGCAGCGCTTCAGAGCGCTGCTCTCTTACACCTCAGAAGGGGTTAATACTAGTGCTGAAGATGAGACGGAGGCCGATGCCCATAGGATTGTATTTGGCATGCGCCGGATCTTGTGAAGTCGGGGACAGTAGTAGCCACCCAGCGAAGTGAATATTGATGAGCTGGGCGGCGCTTCAAAACGGCAGTTGGGGGCGGCTGGCTGGGCAGAAGTGGAGATGAAACGCCTCCCCTTGGGCAGAATGAAGACGATTCAACCAGGTTATAAAACTTCGGTTTACTGTATTTATAAGGTGGACAGGGGGTATACTTATATGCTTTTATTACACTTTAGAAGACCTGTACTGTCATATACAGTACAGACCAAAAGTTTGTACACACCTTCTCATTCAAAGAGTTTTCTTTATTTTCATGACTATAAAGGCATCAAAACTATGAATTAACACATGTGGAATTATATACATAACAAACAAGTGTGAAACAACTGAAAATATGTCATATTCTAGGTCCTTCAAAGTAGCCACCTTTTGCTTTGATTACTGCTTTGCACACTCTTGGCATTCTCTTGATGAGCTTCAAGAGGTAGTCCCCTGAAATGGTCTTCCAACAGTCTTGAAGGAGTTTCCAGAGATGCTTAGTACTTGTTGGCCCTTTTGCCTTCACTCTGCGGTCCAGCTCACCCCAAACCATCTCGATTGGGTTCAGGTCCGGTGACTGTGGAGGCCAGGTCATCTGGCGTAGCACCCCATCACTCTCCTTCATGGTCAAATAGCCCTTACTTTCAAAGTTTTCCCAATTTTTCGGCTGACTGACCTTCATTTCTTAAAGTAATGATGGCCACTCGTTTTTCTTTACTTAGCTGCTTTTTTCTTGCCATAATACAAATTCTAACAGTCTATTCAGTAGGACTATCAGCTGTGTATCCACCTGACTTCTCCTCAACGCAACTGATGGTCCCAACCCCATTTATAAGGCAAGAAATCCCACTTATTAAACCTGACAGGGCACACCTTTGAAGTGAAAACCATTTCAGGGGACTACCTTTTGAAGCTCATCAAGAGAATGCCAAGAGTGTGCAAAGCAGTAATCAAAGCAAAAGGTGGCTACTTTGAAGAACCTAGAATATGACATATTTTCAGTTGTTTCACACTTGTTTGTTATGTATATAATTCCACGTGTGTTAATTCATAGTTTTGATGCCTTCAGTGTGAATCTACAATTTTCATAGTCATGAAAATAAAGAAAACTCTTTGAATGAGAAGGTGTGTCCAAACTTTTGGTCTGTACTGTATATACCTAAATATGCTTATTGGGCCTGTCAGTGTCCCTTTAAGGACCAGACAGATTTTTGCAAATCTGACATGTGTCACTTTATGTGGTGATAACTTTAAAACACTTTTACTTATCCAAGCCATTCTGAGATTGTTTTCTCATCACATATTGTACTTCATGACAGTGGTAAATTTGAATCAAAATATTTCATTTTTATTTATAAAAAAATACCAAATTTACAAAGAAAATTGAAAAATTCACAACTTTCCAAATTTCAATTTCTCTGCCTTTAAAACAGATAGTGATACCTCATATAATAGTTATTACTTTACATTTCCCATATGTCTACTTCATGTTTGGATCATTTTGTGAATGCCATTTTATTTTTTGGGGACGTTAGACGGCTTATAAGTTTAGAAGAATCTTGAAATTTTTCAGAAAATTTCCAAAACCCACTTTTTAAGGACCAGTTCAGGTCTGAAGTCACTTTGTGAGGCTTACATAATAGAAACCACCCAAAAATGACCCCATTTTAGAAACTACACCCACAAGGTATTCAATACTAATTTTACAAACGTTGTTAACCCTTTAGGTGTTCCACAAGAATTAATGGAAAATGAAGATGAAGTTTCTGAATTTCACTTTTTTGGCAGATTTTCCATTTTCACAATTTTTGTCCGCTAACAAAGCAAAGGTTAACAGCCAAACAAAACTCAATATTTATTGCCATGATTCTGTAGTTTACAGAAACACCCCATATGTGGTAGTAAGCTTCTGTATGGCCACACGGCAGGGCGCAGAAAGAAAAGGAACGCCATATGGTTTTTGGAAGGCAGATTTTGATGGACTTATTTTTTGACACCATGTCCCATTTGAAGCCACCCTGATGCACCCCTAGAGTATAAACTCCAAAAAGTGACTACATTTTAGAAACTACACCCCTCAAGGTATTCAAAACTGATTTTACAAACATTGTTAATCCTTTAGGTGTTCCACAAGAATTAATGGAAAATGAAGATGAAATTTCAGAATTTCCCTTTTTTGGCAGATTTTCAATTTTAATAATTTTTGTCCGCTAACACAGCAAAGGTTAACAGCCAAACTAAATTCAATATTTGTTGCCCTTATTCTATAGTTTACAGAAACACCCCATACGTGGTCATAAACTGCTGTACGGGCACACAGTAGGGCGCAGAAGGAAAGGAACACCATGTGGTTTTCGAAGGGCAGATTTCACTAGGATAATTTTAACTTGCCATGTCACATTTGAAGACCCCCTGAGGCACCCCTAGAGTAGAAACTACAGAAAAGTGACCCCATTTAGGAAACTACGGGATAGGGTGGCAGTTTTTTTTTGGTACTATTTTAGGGTAAAGATGATTTTTGGTTGCTCTATATTACACTTTTTGTGAGGCAAGGTAGCAAAAAAATTGCTGTTTTGGCACTGTTTTTATGTTTTGTTATTTACAACGTACATCTGACAGGTTAGATCACAAGCTATTTTTATAGAGCAGGTTGTTATAGACGCGACAATACCAAATACGAAAACTTTTTTGGGTTGTTTGTTTCAGTTTTACATAATAAAGCATTTAAAAAAAATAATAATTTTTGTGTCTCCATATTCTGAAAGCCATAGTTTTGTTTTTTGTTTTTTCGACGACTGTCTTATGTAGGGGCTAATTTTTTTCAGTATGAGATGACGGTTTGATTGGTAAAATTTTGGGGTGCATAAATGCTTGCTATTACACTTTTTGTGATGTAAGGTGACAAAATGGCTTTTTGACACCTTTTTTTATACGGTCTAGACTTGAGGGGTTAAATTATGTGATTTTCTATAGAGAAGGTTGTTACAGACACAGCGATACCTAATATGTATACTTTTTTATTTATTTTAGTTTTATACACTAATATCATTTTTGAAACAAAAAAATAATCAGACTTTTTGATCACTTGCTATTACACTTTTTGTGATGTAAGGTGACCAAAAAAATAGCTTTTTTGACACCGTTTTTTTTTTTTTTTTTTACAATGTTCACCTCAGGGGTTAGATCATGTGGTATTTTTATAGAGAAGGTTATTACGGATGTGGCGATACCTAATATGTATACTTTTTAAAACATTTTTACATTTAACACAATAAAAGCATTTTTAAAACAAAAATAAATCTTTGTTTTAGTGTCTCCATACTCTGAGCCAAATATTTTTTTTTTTCTGGGTGATTGTCCTATGTAGGGGCTCATTTTTTGTGGGATGAGGTGACGGTTAAATTGGTACAATTTTTGTGGGCATACGCCTTTTTGATCACTTGCACTTTTTAAGGTAACAAAAATGGCTTTTTTGACACAGTTTTTATTTTTTATGGTGTCTATCGGACAGGGTGAATCATGTGATATATTTATAGAGCCGGTCGTTATGGACGCAGCGATACCTAATATGTGCGTTTTTTCTTTTCTTTTTCAATTTTTTATTATAAAATCAGGCGAGAGGGGCGTTCTTTTTTTAACTTGAAACTTTCGTTTTTTTTATTCAAAACACTTTTTTTTACTTTTTTTTTAAACTTTACTTCTGTCTCACTCTGGGACTTCAACTTTTGGGGGTCTGATCCCCCCTGCAATGCATTACAATACATCTGTATTTCTGCCTCATCAATAGACATTAAACCATAGGGATAATTAGTACCAGATACGTCTAGAGAATATCCTTATCTCAGTCATAAATCTATAAGGAGACAAGAATGACTCTTCTCAGACTGGCACGTTTTATAGAGAAGAAACCTTATGAACAGTGTCTTTTCCATGAACCTCTTTCGGCCTACTCTAAAATACATACAAAATGGTGAATATATCCCAATATGGCCTCTTATAGGTAATTAAATCCACTATAATTAGGATATTTAGATATAAATGTTATACACCTATGAAAAGGCACAACAAATCCCCATTCATTACAATCTAATCCATTGAAATAAAATTGATTACATTGGAATGTCAAAAGGGCTTTTCATACGGTTCCTTTATGAATAAGTTTTTGTCTAAATTGTTTGTTACTCCCATGAAGATTTATTTAGTGGGTCAATACCTTTGAATGTAAGTTGGTTGTGACGATAGTGTCCTCCACAACGGAATAGTCATCAGATTCCTTTTTAGCGAACCGATGTCAAGTTCCAATGTCTTAATAGAGATGGAATACGCAGCTAATACACTGGTGGCAATGACAGCTCTTACTACGCCAAAGATTATGGCAGATGCAATTGTAGAAATGAACCGCTTTGGTTGTTGACTCGTGGAAAACTGTTCCCTGGTCAGGGTCTTTCTTCTCTGTTCCAGGATTTGTGTAATCCGTTCTTGGGAATAACCGATGTGTATTTGATACCACATCTTTATCTTTGGAGACTGAATCTCGGAAACATTGAACTGTCTTTCAACGGAGATGCGTGGATCTAAACTGACGTAGATCTTCTGGGATAGAACCCTCTTATTCACCAAGATGAATCCCGTGGTATTTTGCAGCATGATCCCAGAGGAAGGGCCTGGTACAGTGATCGGTTAAGCATGGAACTCCTTTCCCACGATTAGGACAATGTAGATAACAGCAACAATCCTTGATGCCATTTTGCTCTTATAATATATTGTATGACAAATATAAGCACATACAGTTGTAAGAAAAAGTATGTGAACCCTTTGGAATGATATGGATTTCTGCACAAATTGGTCATAAAATGTGATCTGATCTTCATCTAAATCACAACAATTAGACAATCACAGTCTGCTTAAACTTATAGCACACAAATAATTAAATGTTACCATGTTTTTATTGAACACACCATGTAAACATTCACAGTGCAGGTGGAAAAATTATGTGACCCCTTGGATTTAATAACTGGTTGAACCTTCTTTGGCAGCAATAACTTCAACCAAGCGTTTCCTGTAGTTGCAGATCAGACGTGCACAACGGTCAGGAGTAATTCTTGACCATTCCTCTTTACAGAACTGTTTCAGTTCAGCAATATTCTTGGGATGTCTGGTGTGAATCGCTTTCTTGAGGTCATACCACAGCATCTCAGTCGGGTTGAGGTCAGGACTCTGACTGGACCACTCCAGAAGGCGTATTTTCTTTTGTTTAAGCCATTCTGTTGTTGATTTACTTCTATGCTTGGGTCGTTGTCCTGTTGCAACACCCATCTTCTGTTGAGCTTCAGCTGGTGGACAGATGGCCTTAAGTTCTCCTGCAAAATGTCTTGATAAACTTGGGAATTCATTTTTCCTTCGATGATAGCAATCCGTCCAGGCCCTGACGCAGCAAAGCAGCCCCAAACCATGATGCCCCCACCAACATACTTCACAGTTGGGATGAGGTTTTGATGTTCATGTGCTGTGCCTCTTTTTCTCCACACATAGTGTTGTGTGTTTCTTCCAAACAACTCAACTTTGGTTTCATCTGTCCAGAGAATATTTTGCCAGTACTGCTGTGGAACATCCAGGTGCTCTTGTGCAAACTGTAAACGTGCAGCAATGGGTTTTTTTGGACACCAGTGGCTTCCTCTGTGGTATCCTCCCATGAAATACATTCTTGTTTAGTGTTTTACATATTTTAGATTCGCTAACAGGGATGTTAGCATATGCCAGAGACTTTTGTAAGTCTTTTGCTGACACTCTAGGATTCTTCTTCACCTCATTGAGCAGTCTGCGCCGTGCTCTTGCAGTCATCTTTACAGTTGGCTGACACTTCACTCCAATTAGCTCTTGGAGATGTCATTATTCTAGGGGTTCACATACTTTTTCCACCTGCACTGTGAATGTTTACATGGTGTGTTCAATAAAATCATGGTAACATTTAATTATTTTTGTGTTATTAGTTTAAGCAGACTGTGATTGTCTATTGTTGTGACTTAGATGAAGATCAGATCACATTTTATGACCAATTTGTGCAGAAATCCATATAATTCCAAAGGGTTCACATACTTTTTCTTGCAACTGTACATCTTTCCACTTTTCTTTTTAACTACCCTACAATAAAAGAAGTCATACTACCATACATCTTCAATTTGGCATAGTTTTCTTTATTTAACAGAGCAAGTTCTTGGTACAGAAGTGAGTCAAGAGATAATTAGTTACAAAGGAAAATACATGAGGATAGGTTAGTACACATGTTTGTTTATACAATACCGATCCTGGGTTTCCACCTTTAGCTGGAACCCTGATATCTCTTTACTCCTCATCATCCAGTAATCCTTCTATTTTGCGAAGTTGTGAACTAGGATGACAAACACGTAACTGATTAATATGCACCCATTTCTCTACAAATCCATCCCCCTTAGGAATTTTGATCTTGTAGACCACAGGTGACAATTTGTCAATGACAACATAGGGTCCCTTCCAGAAAGGCATGAACTTCCTTTCCTTCACCTGATCCCGCGCAAAGTTATAGAGATAACCCTGATCGGAAATCTGGTATTCCTTTTGAGTAGTCCTCAGGTCATAGTAGGTTTTGGCGCTTACTGCTGCTTTCTCTAGATTCTTCTGGGCAAACGCAAATGCATGCTGAAGGTCCCTGTCATACAGATGCATGCTGAAGGTCCCTGTCATACAGCGAGAAATCACCGTAATTCATATTGCCACATCGGTCAGCTTTGTGGGAAGGTGGGGCAAAAACCTGAATAATATCAGACGTCCCAGAAGGCCGGACAGAAAGGAGGGAGGTTCCCTCGCTGCCCACCCCTCGGCTGAGGGGGGATAAAAATGGGTGTTTGGGAACAGGTAATTGTCAGCCATTTGGGGATCCACATCATTTGGAGTGACTGCCCATATCTTCAGCTGTCCCCACAGCCGGAATATAACTGCTGAATCTCAGTAAACCAATATTCTGTATTTTATCCCTTTTATTTTATCTGTTTTACTGCATTGTTATTATATGTATATTTTTATCTTTTATCTGACACTTTCTTTTTGTATTGCACTGCACTATTGTGTATTAAATAAAAAAATTGATAAGTCCCTTCCTTGTGGTCTTATAGAACTTGCTCTTTCGGAGGGAATAACGTTACCAGTAGTGTTTTAGAGGATTTTAGGTCCCGTATAGATAATTTGCGTGTTAAATTTGGGTTGAGAGAATATCTGAGTATAGGCCCCTATTGCCTTATAGTATAGGTGGTGGCAGCTATTGTGATAGAAAATATTGGGGTGTTAGAATCTAGGGGAGTAAGTTAGCATAATTCCGTCATCTAGGATAGGTGGTTGGGAATTTCTGTGGTAACTTGATGAGCTCACTAGTATAATTCACCCCAGTGACGTGACCCGAGAGTAGGGATCATGACCGATTCCAATGACTGGATGCCGGTTTTGACTCCCAATAAGATCCTCACTAGGGGAATCTTGGCTCCATTGCACCACATTGGCTTCGGCCTCCTTTTGGACCTGTCTTCTTGTCGTTGCCTCCACTTGAACAGTTCCCATAAGGTCATCCACGTTCAGGACTTTTCCATTAATGGCTCCATGTTTGGCAAGGGAATCTGCCAAATCATTGCCTTCCTTATCCAGACCTAGATATTTTGAGTGGCCTTTTACCTTTTTCCAGTAAATGGTTACCGTGGGCGATAACCATCTCGTCGATCCTACAAAACATTTTACCATGCTTGACAGGCTTGTTGTTGCTTCTTACCATCTTAGACCTTTGCCATCCAGGGAAGTACTTCACAAAGCTGTTGCGAATATAATTAGAATCTGTGATTATAACAAACTCTTTAATACCAGATTCGATAGCCATACGGCTTTATACACAACGGTAAGCTCTGCGATGTGGCTACTTTTGGAACCAATTTTGTACCCAACGGACACATCTGGGAATATATTATTCCACACGACTCCGATACCTGCAACCAATGTACATTCAGTTCCTATATTGGTATGGAAAGAACAACCGTCTACATATACACATGGCAAGGATTTGCAATACTCGTTTTCATAAGATTTGTATGGAGATAAAGATTGTTCTTCCAGGAAATCATTTCCTGTTGATTCATCTTTATGTCCTGCATTGGTACAATCGTGAAGTTCAGCTAATCCTTGAGCAACTGGATTCTTATTAATTTGTTTGTACCTGATTTCCAATAGCCATCCCATTAAGGACATCGCCTTGGATAAAACTCCTGAAATATTGCAAAGGCCATACCATTGACAGTAATGCTTTTTCACAGTCATTGAATTTTACCTCAACCAGTGACAATGACTTGCTGGCATAGGCGATGATCTTATTCAGGTCTCCCTGTTTTTGGAAGAGGACTGCACTCACGCTTTTGTCGATGAAGCCTGTTTCAATGAAGAAAGGTTTCCCACCTTCTGGGTAAGCAAGGCATGGGGCTCGGGTGAGTCTGGATTTGAGCTCATTCACAGCTTGTTCGTGGCGTTCACTCCATTCCTATTTCACTTCTTTCTTCAGCAACTGCAAAAGAGGTTTCGCAATCTCGGCATAGTTGTCTATGAACTTATGTGAATAGTTCATCATACCCAGGAAGGATCTCAACTCCTTGAGATTTGTAGGTGACCTTGTATTGGACACTGCTTCCACATTCTTTGTCTGGGGGTTGATTCCATCAGCAGTGATTTCGTGATCTAGGAAATTGACTTTGGTACGACCCCATTGAGCCTTCTGCAAAGAAAATTCACACCAGCTTTCCTCAGTTCAGTTAGTACATGCCTCAGTTTTGCAACGTGTTCCTCAAAAGTCATGCTTTTGATCAGGACGTCATCCACATAGGATAAGGTACCTCGTTCAGTGGCATCAGGCATCGCCTTATGCATGAACACAGAAAACTCATGGCCTGCATTAATGTACCCGAAAGGCAATCGGGTCCAGGCGTATTGCTGCTTCCCAAATGTGAAGGCCAATTTGTAATGATCCTTCTCATCCACCTTAATCATCCAATATCCTTGCGCACAGTCTAAGCAGTGAAAATTTTGGATCCCTGTATTTGCGCCAAACACTGGTTAATATACGGCACGGGCCATCCGGACATATATACCCGTTTATTTAACTGCCTCAGGTCCGAACAGAGGCGAAATTGACCATTTAGTTCGAGAATCCCAAGTATAGGATGGTTGAATGAGCTGTGCACCGGACAGATGATTTCCTGCCTCTCCAGGTTCTTGACGATTTCCGATAGCGACTCGTAAGCTGCCAGCAGAAGTCAGTACTGTTTGACATATACAGGGGGTGCATTGCGATCCGTCTGGATTCTTGCAACATGCAGGTCAGTTTCCCCACAGTCATAAGAATCCTTAGCAAACATGTCCTGGAATTCTGCGAAGAGCCCCTTTAGTTGTCGACGTTCCGACTCATCAGAGCATGCATCCGCTATAGAGACTTGCTCTTTCACCCGTTCCTGAAATTCTGGAAAGATTTCAGGTTGACTTAACTCATAAGCTTCTTCAAGCTCACTAGTTAAATCACTTTGAGTATCGCGTACCTTCTCCTTTCCCTGTTGGCATGACTCGTACTCCTTCTCATCGATCTCATGGTTAAAAACCAAAGATGATTCTTCAATGTGGCATGTACCTTCTTCAGAACTGAAAGGATAAACAGAGTGGATATTAACCACCTCCGGACCGCCTAACGCAGGATCGCGTTCCGGAGGTGGCAGCCCTGCGCAGAGTCACGCATATATGCGTCATCTCGCGATGGGCGAGATTTCCTGTGAACGCGCGCACACAGGCGCGCGCGCTCACAGGAACGGAAGGTAAGAGAGTTGATCTCCAGCCTGCCAGCGGCGATCGTTCGCTGGCAGGCTGGAGATGTGTTTTTTTTAACCCCTAACAGGTATATTAGACGCTGTTTTGATAACAGCGTCTAATATACCTGCTACCTGGTCCTCTGGTGGTCCCATTTGTTTGGATCGACCACCAGAGGACACAGGTAGCTCAGTAAAGTCCCACCAAGCACCACTACACTACACTACACCCCCCCCCCCGTCACTTATTAACCCCTTATTAGCCCCTGATCACCCCTGATCACCCCATATAGACTCCCTGATCACCCCCCTGTCATTGATCACCCCCCTGTCATTGATTACCCCCCTGTAAAGCTCCATTCAGATGTCCGCATGATTTTTACGGATCCACTGATAGATGGATCGGATCCGCAAAACGCATCCGGACGTCTGAATGAAGCCTTACAGGGGCGTGATCAATGACTGTGGTTATCACCCCATATAGACTCCCTGATCACCCCCCCTGTCATTGATTACCCCCCTGTCATTGATCAACCCCCTGTAAAGCTCCATTCAGACGTCCGCATGATTTTTACGGATGCACTGATAGATGGATCCGATCCGCAAAACGCATCCGGACGTCTGAATGAAGCCTTACAGGGGCATGATCAATGACTGTGGTGATCACCCCATATAGACTCCCTGATCACCCCCCTGTCATTGATCACCCCCCTGTAAAGCTCCATTCAGATGTCCGCATGATTTTTACGGATGCACTGATAGATGGATCCGATCCGCAAAACGCATCCGGACGTCTGAATGAAGCCTTACAGGGGCATGATCAATGACTGTGGTGATCACCCCATATAGACTCCCTGATCACCCCCCTGTCATTGATCACCCCCCTGTAAAGCTCCATTCAGATGTCCGCATGATTTTTACGGATGCACTGATAGATGGATCCGATCCGCAAAACGCATCCGGACGTCTGAATGAAGCCTTACAGGGGCATGATCAATGACTGTGGTGATCACCCCATATAGACTCCCTGATCACCCCCCTGTCATTGATTACCCCCCTGTAAAGCTCCATTCAGATGTCCGCATGATTTTTACGGATGCACTGATAGATGGATCGGATCCGCAAAACGCATCCGGACGTCTGAATGAAGCCTTACAGGGGAGTGATCAATGACTGTGGTGATCACCCCATATAGACTCCCTGATCACCCCCCTGTCATTGATTACCCCCCTGTAAAGCTCCATTCAGATGTCCGCATGATTTTTACGGATGCACTGATAGATGGATCGGATCCGCAAAACGCATCCGGACGTCTGAATGAAGCCTTACAGGGGCGTGATCAATGACTGTGGTGATCACCCCATATAGACTCCCTGATCACCCCCCTGTCATTGATCAACCCCCTGTCATTGATTACCCCCCTGTAAAGCTCCATTCAGACGTCCGCATGATTTTTACGGATCCACTGATAGATGGATCGGATCCGCAAAACGCATCCGGACGTCTGAATGAAGCCTTACAGGGGCGTGATCAATGACTGTGGTGATCACCCCATATAGACTCCCTGATCACCCCCCCTGTCATTGATCAACCCCCTGTCATTGATCAACCCCCCTGTCATTGATCAACCCCCCTGTCATTGATCACCCCCCTGTCATTGATCACCCCCCTGTCATTGATCCCCCCCCCCCCCTCTGTAAGGCTCCATTCAGATATTTTTTTGGCCCAAGTTAGCAGAATTTTTTTTTTTTTTTCTTACAAAGTCTCATATTCCACTAACTTGTGTCAAAAAATAAAATCTCACATGAACTCACCATACCCCTCACGGAATCCAAATGCGTAAAATTTTTTAGACATTTATATTCCAGACTTCTTCTCACGCTTTAGGGCCCCTAGAATGCCAGGGCAGTATAAATACCCCACATGTGACCCCATTTCGGAAAGAAGACACCCCCAGGTATTCCGTGAGGGGCATATTGAGTCCATGAAAGATTGAAATTTTTGTCCCAAGTTAGCGGAACGGGAGACTTTGTGAGAAAAAAATTAAAAATATCAATTTCCGCTAACTTGTGCCAAAAAAAAAAAATTTCTATGAACTCGCCATGCCCCTCATTGAATACCTTGGGGTGTCTTCTTTCCAAAATGGGGTCACATGTGGGGTATTTATACTGCCCTGGCATTCTAGGGGCCCCAAAGCGTGAGAAGAAGTCTGGTATCCAAATGTCTAAAAATGCCCTCCTAAAAGGAATTTGGGCACCTTTGCGCATCTAGGCTGCAAAAAAGTGTCACACATCTGGTATCGCCGTACTCAGGAGAAGTTGGGGAATGTGTTTTGGGGTGTCATTTTACATATACCCATGCTGGGTGAGAGAAATATCTTGGTCAAATGCCAACTTTGTATAAAAAAAGGGAAAAGTTGTCTTTTGCCAAGATATTTCTCTCACCCAGCATGGGTATATGTAAAATGACACCCCAAAACACATTCCCCAACTTCTCCTGAATACGGCGATACCACATGTGTGACACTTTTTTGCAGCCTAGGTGGGCAAAGGGGCCCATATTCCAAAGAGCACCTTTAGGATTTCACAGGTCATTTACCTACTTACCACACATTAGGGCCCCTGGAAAATGCCAGGGCAGTATAACTACCCCACAAGTGACCCCATTTTGGAAAGAAGACACCCCAAGGTATTCCGTGAGGGGCATGGCGAGTTCCTAGAATTTTTTATTTTTTGTCACAAGTTAGTGGAAAATGCTTATTTTTTTTTTTTTTTTTTTTTTTCATACAAAGTCTCATATTCCACTAACTTGTGACAAAAAATAAAAAGTTCCATAAACTCACTATGCCCATCAGCGAATACCTTGGGGTCTCTTCTTTCCAAAATGGGGTCACTTGTGGGGTAGTTATACTGCCCTGGCATTCTAGGGGCCCAAATGTGTGGTAAGGAGTTTGAAATCAAATTCTGTAAAAAATGACCTGTGAAATCCGAAAGGTGCTCTTTTGAATATGGGCCCCTTTGCCCACCTAGGCTGCAAAAAAGTGTCACACATCTGGTATCTCCGTAATCGGGAGAAGTTGGGGAATGTGTTTTGGGGTGTCATTTTACATATACCCATGCTGGGTGAGAGAAATATCTTGGCAAAAGACAACTTTTCCCATTTTTTTATACAAAGTTGGCATTTGACCAAGATATTTATCTCACCCAGCATGGGTATATGTAAAAAGACACCCCAAAACACATTCCTCAACTTCTCCTGAATACAGAGATACCAGATGTGTGACACTTTTTTGCAGCCTAGGTGGGCAAAGGGGCCCACATTCCAAAGAGCACCTTTCGGATTTCACAGGTCATTTACCTACTTACCACACATTTGGGCCCCTAGAATGCCAGGGCAGTATAACTACCCCACAAGTGACCCCATTTTGGAAAGAAGAGACCCCAAGGTATTCGCTGATGGGCATAGTGAGTTCATGGAAGTTTTTATTTTTTGTCACAAGTTTGTGGAATATGAGACTTTGTATGAAAAAAAAAATAAAAAAAAATCATCATTTTCCACTAACTTGTGACAAAAAATAAAAAATTCTAGGAACTCGCCATGCCCCTCACGGAATACCTTGGGGTGTCTTCTTTCCAAAATGGGGTCACTTGTGGGGTAGTTATACTGCCCTGGTATTCTAGGGGCCCAAATGTGTGGTAAGGAGTTTGAAATCAAATTCAGGAAAAAATGAGGAGTGAAATCCGAAAGGTGCTCTTTGGAATATGGGCCCCTTTGCCCACCTAGGCTGCAAAAAAGTGTCACACATCTGGTATCCCCGTACTCAGGAGAAGTTGAGGAATGTGTTTTGGGGTGTCTTTTTACATATACCCATGCTGGGTGAGATAAATATCTTGGTCAAATGACAACTTTGTATAAAAATATGGGAAAAGTTGTCTTTTGCCAAGATATTTCTCTCACCCAGCATGGGTATATATAAAATGACACCCCAAAACACATTCCCCACCTTCTCCTGAGTACGGAGATACCAGATGTGTGACACTTTTTTGCAGCCTAGGTGGGCAAAGGGGCCCATATTCCAAAGAGCACCTTTCGGATTTCACAGGTCATTTTTTACAGAATTTGATTTCAAACTCCTTACCACACATTTGGGCCCCTAGAATGCCAGGGCAGTATAACTACCCCACAAGTGACCCCATTTTGGAAAGAAGAGACCCCAAGGTATTCGCTGATGGGCATAGTGAGTTCATAGAACTTTTTATTTTTTGTCACAAGTTAGTGGAATATGAGACTTTGTAAGAAAAAAAAAAAAAAAAAATCATAATTTTCCGCTAACTTGTGACAAAAAATAAAAAGTTCTATGAACTCACTATGCCCATCAGCGAATACCTTAGGGTGTGTACTTTCCGAAATGGGGTCATTTGTGGGGTGTTTGTACTGTCTGGGCATTGTAGAACCTCAGGAAACATGACAGGTGCTCAGAAAGTCAGAGCTGCTTCAAAAAGCGGAAATTCACATTTTTGTACCATAGTTTGTAAACGCTATAACTTTTACCCAAACCATTTTTTTTTTACCCAAACATTTTTTTTTTATCAAAGACATGTAGAACTATAAATTTAGAGCAAAATTTCTATATGGATGTCGTTTTTTGCAAAATTTTACAACTGAAAGTGAAAAATGTCATTTTTTTGCAAAAAAATCGTTAAATTTCGATTAATAACAAAAAAAGTAAAAATGTCAGCAGCAATGAAATACCACCAAATGAAAGCTCTATTAGTGAGAAGAAAAGGAGGTAAAATTCATTTGGGTGGTAAGTTGCATGACCGAGCAATAAATGGTGAAAGTAGTGTAGGTCAGAAGTGTAAAAAGTGGCCTGGTCTTTCAGGGTGTTTAAGCACTGGGGGCTGAGGTGGTTAAATGACCCCTCAGATGTTGAGGAAAAACGTTGTTCCACTACTTGTTCTTCTGTCAAGTAATGATCCGGAATAAGTCCAATGACGTCATTCTGGAATCCGAAAGTGTAATACTCCGAATCCATACCTAGATCAATTATGGTACCTTTTTGTAAGGATATGCTATGGGGAGCCATATTATGAATTACCATATGCAATGGATTCTGGTGGATGTTATCATAGGAGTGACCCTTACCTTCAGTTGCTGCATCCGGTTAGACAAATAGATCAAAGCATCTGCATTCTTCAGTTTTTGCCCCTTCTTTACTTCTCTGCTTTATAGGGCTGAGCTGGGACCTGCAGCCACCCCTAAAAAAGGCTCAAGTTGTTTTTCGATGGACACCTGGGACATTTTATTAACTATTTCACTTAATTTAGCCACTTGATCTGCCAACTGATCAAACTGATCATTTGATTTGTGCACAGTTTGGTTTTGTGGTGTACCCTTACTGGAGGTGGGGGACCGACTTCTAGGTGAAGTAGAGGGTTTAGGACTACCTTTCTTCTGTTGTCTGGGCCTGTTATTCCAGCGCCTGTATCCCGGGGGACCCCTATTGTAATATTGGGGACGGTAGTTAGACCTCTTATCATCATTATTATCACCCTCTGACCCGTTGGGGCTATGAGGTTTTGTTTTCTTGGGTCCTACCTGTTGACGCTGGGTTTGTTGGGAAGGTCCTATATACGGAGGGTACCTGCTTGACTGCGTTTCAAATCCCAGGTTAGGGTTTATTTTAGCTTCTGCTACGTTTTGTTTGGGGGGACTATTTGTATCTTTTCTCACCCATAGCATGGCACCCGTAGCGTAGCAAGTGGCAGCCGTCACCAATCTGTCCAAAGGGAGCTTTAAGATCAATATCTCTAGCTAGGTTCAATTTAATTTGCATAAGCATTGCATCATAAAACAGTTGTTTGAATTCCCCAGATTTCCAATTTGGGGACCTACAGTATATGCTTACCCATAGGCATTTTTAAGGATAGAGAGGAATTCCCGGGGACTTTGATTGGGTCTACATGTGAGTTTATAAATATCACGTTTTGCAGCAGTAATAGTCCACTAAGGGCCGAATTCTAATTTCACCTTGTGCCAATCATCCTGCCAATCCCGGATCCCCCTGTCTCTGAAGGAAATAAAGTAGTGGTGATACTTATTTTCAAATGCCCATGGTAGGAATCTGATCCTGTCCGCATCAGAATACTATTTTAAAGAATCCATAATGGACTGGTACAGTTCTAAGTGATCAGCAATTTCAAGAGAACCTCTCTTAGAGAATTTAGGTACAGTGGCATTTAGAAATTTTATGATACTCGAGGAACTCTGAGCCACTTCTGAACACTGAGCATTTTTATTTCTAGAGACCACCTCATATGACAGTCACCTGGAACTCTCATCCCCCTTGTGGACAAATTCATGCCTGCACGGTAGGGAATAAGCCACACGCTTTTCCACATCACTGTCATAATCACTCATACTCCGATCACTTCCATCATATCCACTTGGCACAGTGGCGGTTACAGCTTGAAACGCCTGACTTAATTGGGTTAATACCTCCTGTGTAATCATGCCATCACCCTCGGGTGGTTTAGGGTCTCGGATGGATTCCGCTTTAAGAGCACGTGATGATGACATATCTGTATTTTGGGGTGTGAGAGCTGGAGGATCCAAAAATCTCTAATTATCAGACAGATCACTTTCAACATTGACTATAGTATGGCTTGGTCAGTCTATTTGCTGAAGTCTGCAATAACGGAGGTTCAGCTCTTCTGCCTCCCTTTTTAGTTGATGATAGGCAGTATGGCTGAGGTCGAAACTCACGCTTTAAGTCCTCGATCAAGCAGATTCTAATTCTGTTTCCATACAGGATATATAGGCCTGCATGTCTGTTATATGCATATTTCAACTCTTTAAGAGGGTACTGACTTCTAGTATTGCAACATCTAGTGGCAGCATCTTTAAGAGGTGTTGGTCTTTACTAGCGTTACTTTTAAGCACACCAAAATAGGTTAGATATCTTGTGACTGTACCAATTGATGTCCATACATCCACACATTCTCTCTTGGCTTCTGCCTGCAGCTCACCATGCAGTTACATCCTAATCCAAACCCAACCGTGATTTTACATACCGGTATTCAACAATGTTATGGATCAACTGTTCCGGGCTAGATGGACTACCTCCTGTAGCGTCATCATAACCCGCTTCACTACTGGCTGCGCTCATTTTCCCTACTAATAATTAGTACACAGCTAGATGAGCAATCTGGTTAGCCAAGAAAATTATGGAACGTTTTACTATTTGCACAAATAATTCATAAATTAACACTATCTCAGCAGTGCCTCCAATTTATGTCGGGGATATAAAGCAAATGCTTTATATAAAAGAAAGGATCAAAGGAGAAATTTTAAATGGAATTGATCCTAGAGGTGGACATATAAAACACCTCAAAAAGAGTTTGTTGTTAATTTAATTATGTTGTGCAATCAGTAAAACTTGGTGCAAGCGTCTATGCAAAAATATAAATAATTTATTATACAATAACTCAAAATACAATCAAAGCTTAATGAATATAACATTCAATATTATGCAATAATACGCGGTGATATGCAGTACCCTAAATTCGCCACTAGATCGTTTTAATATGACTACCAGCGTTCCATATTACTTCTCAAACATAAAATGTAATCCTATCGTCCCGACGACAATTATGAGATATACACAATGAACTTAATAGTGATTAAGATAGATACGAACCCTTGCTGTCACTACCAGAGCTTTGGGACGTTCTCACAGCTCTGTTTCTCCACCCCTGTGATGATGTCACTACTAGAGCTGGGAGGAGTTTTCTGTTTCCTTCCTCCCAGCTGCGTTTGATTTCCCTGCCTTTATATTCCCCCTCCTCCTATTGTAGGTGTGGATTATATTTCTCATTTGGGTTGTAGCTCTTGCTTGAGTATCTTCCCTTGTATGCTATCCTTTCACTGGACCTGTGTTCTGCTGCAGCAAGTACTCCGGATATTGCCAGCCTGTCTTTGGATCCGTCTTCACTGCGGCTGCAGCCCCTTCAGCTAAGTGTGCAGACATTGTTGTGTATCTGTGTGTTTTCTGACTGGATCCGAGGCGACCACGGTTCCCTCCATATACTGAGCAGGGCACCGGTGGCCGTGCCCCTTCCACTATTGTAGGGGTTACAGTGGTCATCAGTCTTAGGTACGCGGGCATGCCTCCTTCCACCATTTGGATCCGGGCATGGGCTTAGCAGCATAGGGAGAGCTTTCGAGGGTCTGACAGGGGTCACCCTTTATCCTCCCTAGTTTGGGTCCGGTCAGTAGCTCTATTTTCTGTGCATGCTCTTGTTGCTCACATACAGCCGTGACATTATAATCCACCAAAACCGTCTTTTTTGACATGGATCCGCTTTCTGGCCTGGTTGACCGCATGCAGGGTCTTTCTTTGGAGGTAGCGGATCTCCGTCAATCTATGACTCAGCTTCAAGCATTGGGCTCTGCTCCGGCCCATGGAGTCTGTTGCGAGCCAAAGGTCTCACTTCCGGAAACGTTCTCCGGGGGCAGTGAGAGTTTTGTTCGCTTCAGAGAGGCATGCAAACTCCATTTTTGCTTGTGTCCACATTCCTCTGGTAATCAGGAGCAGAGGGTGAGGATTGTCATCTCCCTGCTCAGGGGTAATGCTCAGACTTGGGCTTTTTCGCTGCCATCAGGGGATCCCTCCCTTCGATCCGTGGAAGGATTTTTTGTGGCCCTGGGGCAGATATATGATGACCCGGATCGTGTTGCTCTGGCCGAATCTAACTTACGTTTTTTATGCCAGAGCAAACTGTCTGCGGAGCTTTATTGTTCTGAATTTTGGAGATGGGCAGCTGATTCAGGTTGGAATGATGCTGCACTCCGGAGTCAGTTCTGTCATGGTCTCTCAGAGAGACTGAAAGATGCGTTTGCTTTCCATGAGAGACCAACGTCCTTAGAGTCTGCCATGTCATTGGCGGTACGCCTTGACAGGCGTCTAAGAGAAAGAAACAAGACCTCTCTGTCCAGCCATTGTCAGTCTAGGGGCAGTGGTGCGGACTCATTCAGTGTGCAGGGGCCTCATCCTGTCTCGCTCCCCTCTGAGGAGGAGCCCATGCAGCTAGGTCAACTTGCCCCTGATAAAAGAGGATTTAGTCCTCAGAGTATGGTGTGTTTTTGTTGTGGGGGCATAGGTCATTTGGCAAATGTTTGTCCGTCTAGGAGATTCTTGAACTGTACTAAGAGCGATAATAAGAGAAAAACCTCAAAAGGTAAATCATCAAACTCTGCTTCATCTGCTACTTTGGGCAAAGTTGATGTAGGAATTGATGCTTTTCCTCTGACCTGCAGTTCCCGTTTTCTCCTGTCTGCCAGGGTGGCGCTAGAGAGCAAAGTCATTTCTTGTGAGATTTTTGTTGATAGTGGAGCGGCCGTCAATCTTATTGACACTCAATTTGTAGCCATGCATGGTTTTCAGGTTTGCACATTAGAAAAGGATATACCTGTTTTTGCTATTGACTCTGCTCCACTCTCACAAAGATCTCTGAAGGGCATTGTTCACAATATCCGGTTAGCTGTAGGTGACACTCATGTGGAGGATATATCTTGTTTTGTCCTTAACGGATTGCCTTCTCCTCTAGTTTTGGGGTTACCCTGGCTCACTAGACATAACCCCACTATTGATTGGCAAGGAAGGCAAATAAATGAGTGGAGTGACTTTTGTAGAGAGAATTGTCTTACAGCGACTTTTGCAGAGGTGTCTACTAAAACTGTGCCATCATTTCTCTCTGATTTCTCGGACGTGTTTTCCGAGAGCGGTGTTCAGGAGCTACCTCCTCACCGGGAGTTTGACTGTCCCATTAACCTCATTCCCGGCGCCAAGCTGCCAAAAGCTCGCCTCTACAATCTCTCACAACCGGAAAGAATCGCAATGCAAACCTATATCTCCGAGAGTCTCGATAAGGGGCATATTCGTCCCTCAAAATCACCTGTTGCCGCTGGTTTTTTTTTTGTTAAAAAAAAAGATGGCTCTCTGAGACCTTGCCTAGATTTTAGGGAGCTGAACCGTATCACGATTCGCGATCCCTATCCCCTTCCTCTGATCCCGGACCTCTTCAACCAAATTGTTGGGGCCAAGGTTTTTTCCAAATTGGATTTGAGAGGCGCGTACAACCTGGTCAGGGTCAGAGAGGGGGATGAATGGAAAACGGCCTTTAATACCCCTAACGGGCATTTCGAGAATCTCGTTATGCCTTTCGGCCTGATGAATGCTCCGGCCGTCTTTCAGCATTTTGTTAACAGTATTTTCTACCATTTACACTGCGTGCAGAATTATTAGGCAAATGAGTATTTTGACCACATCATCCTCTTTATGCATGTTGTCTTACTCCAAGCTGTGGAGGCTCGAAAGTCTACTACCAATTAAGCATATTAGGTGATGTGCATCTCTGTAATGAGAAGGGGTGTGGTCTAATGACATCAACACCCTATATCAGGTGTGCATAATTATTAGGCAACTTCCTTTCCTTTGGCAAAATGGGTCAAAAGAAGGACTTGACAGGCTCAGAAAAGTCAAAAATAGTGAGATATCTTGCAGAGGGATGCAGCACTCTTAAAATTGCAAAGCTTCTGAAGCATGATCATCGAACAATCAAGCGTTTCATTCAAAATAGTCAACAGGGTCGCAAGAAGCGTGTGGAAAAACCAAGGCGCAAAATAACTGCCCATGAACTGAGAAAAGTCAAGCGTGCAGCTGCCAAGATGCCACTTGCCACCAGTTTGGCCATATTTCAGAGCTGCAACATCACTGGAGTGCCCAAAAGCACAAGGTGTGCAATACTCAGAGACATGGCCAAGGTAAGAAAGGCTGAAAGACGACCACCACTGAACAAGACACACAAGCTGAAACGTCAAGACTGGGCCAAGAAATATCTCAAGACTGATTTTTCTAAGGTTTTATGGACTGATGAAATGAGAGTGAGTCTTGATGGGCCAGATGGATGGGCCCGTGGCTGGATTGGTAAAGGGCAGAGAGCTCCAGTCCGACTCAGACGCCAGCAAGGTGGAGGTGGAGTACTGGTTTGGGCTGGTATCATCAAAGATGAGCTTGTGGGGCCTTTTCGGGTTGAGGATGGAGTCAAGCTCAACTCCCAGTCCTACTGCCAGTTTCTGGAAGACACCTTCTTCAAGCAGTGGTACAGGAAGAAGTCTGCATCCTTCAAGAAAAACATGATTTTCATTCAGGACAATGCTCCATCACACGCGTCCAAGTACTCCACAGCGTGGCTGGCAAGAAAGGGTATAAAAGAAGAAAATCTAATGACATGGCCTCCTTGTTCACCTTATCTGAACCCCATTGAGAACCTGTGGTCCATCATCAAATGTGAGATTTACAAGGAGGGAAAACAGTACACCTCTCTGAACAGTGTCTGGGAGGCTGTGGTTGCTGCTGCACACAATGTTGATGGTGAACAGATCAAAACACTGACAGAATCCATGGATGGCAGGCTTTGAGTGTCCTTGCAAAGAAATGTGGCTATATTGGTCACTGATTTGTTTTTGTTTTGTTTTTGAATGTCAGAAATGTATATTTGTGAATGTTGAGATGTTATATTGGTTTCACTGGTAAAAATAAATAATTGAAATGGGTATATATTTGTTTTTTGTTAAGTTGCCGAATAATTATGCACAGCAATAGTCACCTGCATACACAGATATCCCCCTAAAATAGCTAAAACTAAAAACAAACTAAAAACTACTTCCAAAATATTCAGCTTTGATATTAATGAGTTTTTTGGGTTCATTGAGAACATGGTTGTTGTTCAATAATAAAATTAATCCTCAAAAATACAACTTGCCTAATAATTCTGCACTCCCTGTAATGGGGAAATTTGTATTGGTGTATCTTGATGATATTTTGATTTTTTCCCCTGATGTTCAGACCCATCAGGATCATCTTTTTCAGGTTCTGCAGATTCTGCGGGAAAATAAATTGTACGCCAAGCTGGAGAAATGTGTTTTTATGGTATCGCAGATTCAATTTCTGGGTTTTCTCCTCTCTGCTTCTGGTTTTCGCATGGATCCGGAGAAGGTCCGTGCTGTACTTGAGTGGGAGCTTCCTGAGAATCAGAAGGCATTGATGCGCTTTCTGGGTTTTGCGAACTATTACAGAAAGTTCATTTTGAATTATTCCTCTGTTGTCAAACCCCTCACTGACATGACAAAAAAGGGGGCGGATTTTTCCTCTTGGTCGGAGGAGGCGCTTGCAGCTTTTTCTAAGATTAAAGAGAGTTTTGCATCTGCTCCCGTCTTGGTGCATCCCGATGTTTCCTTACCTTTTATTGTTGAGGTGGATGCTTCCGAGGTGGGTGTGGGTGCGGTTTTGTCCCAGGGCCCTTCTTCTGCCAAATGGCGACCCTGTGCCTTTTTCTCTAAAAAACTCTCCCCGGCAGAGAAAAACTATGATGTGGGAGATAGGGAGTTGTTGGCCATCAAGTTGGCTTTCGAGGAATGGCGCCATTGGTTGGAGGGGGCCAGGCACCCTATCACCGTTTTTACCGACCATAAGAATCTGGCATACTTGGAGTCGGCCAGGCGTATGAATCCGAGACAGGCCAGATGGTCTCTGTTCTTCTCCAGATTCAATTTTGTCGTCACATTCCGCCCTGGGATCAAAAATGTGAAGGCTGATGCTCTCTCTCGCTGTTTTCCGGGAGGAGGAAACTCCGAGGACCCGGGTCCCATTTTGGCGGAGAGGGTAGTTGTTTCTGCTCTATATTCGGATTTGGAGGCCGAGGTCCATGCTGCCCAGACTGAGGCACCTGCCCGTTGTCCTTCTGGGAAGTTGTTTGTGCCTCCTGAGCTACGTCACAAACTCTTCAAGGAGCATCATGATACTGTTCTTGCTGGTCACCCCGGGAGTAGAGCCACGGTAGATCTCATTGCTCGGAGATTTTGGTGGCCGGCTCTTCGTAAGTCGGTGGAGGGTTTTGTGGCTGCTTGTGAGACGTGCGCTTGCGCTAAGGTCCCTCATTCACGGCCTTCAGGTTCCCTTCTCCCGTTACCCATACCTTCCCGTCCTTGGACACACCTGTCCATGGACTTTATCACGGATCTTCCTCGTTCCTCAGGGAAGTCGGTGATCCTGGTGGTGGTGGACCGTTTTAGCAAGATGGCTCATTTCGTACCTTTCCCTGGTTTACCCAATGCTAAAACGTTGGTGCAAGCTTTTGTCGACCATATTGTTAAATTGCATGGCATTCCCTCTGATATTGTTTCCGATAGAGGCACGCAGTTTGTGTCCAGGTTCTGGAAGGCTTTCTGTTCTCGCCTGGGGGTTCGGCTGTCCTTCTCTTCTGCTTTTCACCCGCAGTCGAATGGTCAGACTGAGCGCCTCAATCAGAATCTGGAGACATATTTGCGCTGTTTCGTGGCAGAGAACCAGGAGGATTGGTGTTCATTTCTCCCTCTTGCTGAGTTTGCTCTGAACAACCGTCGTCAGGAATCTTCTGATAAGTCGCCATTCTTTGGTGCATATGGGTTCCATCCGCAGTTTGGGACATTCTCGGGAGGGGCTCTTTCTGGTTTACCTGAGGAGGAGAGATTTTCCTCGTCTTTGTCTACCATTTGGCAAAAGATTCAGAGTAATCTTAGAAAGATGAGTGAGAAGTATAAGCGTGTGGCTGATAAGAGACGTGTGCCTGGTCCGGACCTGAGTGTGAGTGATTTGGTGTGGTTGTCTACAAGAAATATTAAACTGAAGGTTCCCTCCTGGATATTGGGTCCCAAGTTTATTGGGCCTTATAAAATCTTGTCAGTCATCAATCCTGTTGCCTTCCGTCTTGATCTTCCACGGGTTTGGAAGATACATAATGTATTTCACAGATCTCTCTTAAAACCATATGTCCAGCCCACGGTACCCTCCTCTTTGCCTCCTCCTCCGATTTTGGTTGATGGCAATCTGGAGTTTGAGGTTTCCAGAATTGTGGACTCTCGCATTGTCCGCAGTTCTCTCCAGTACCTCGTTCATTGGAAGGGTTATGGTCCTGAGGAGAGGATGTGGGTTCCGGTGTCGGACATTAAAGCCACTCGCCTCATCAGGGCATTTCATAGGGCTCATCCTGAGAAGGTGGGTCCTGGGTGTCCGGAGTCCACCCGTAGAGGGGGGGGTACTGTCACTACCAGAGCTTTGGGACGTTCTCACAGCTCTGTTTCTCCACCCCTGTGATGATGTCACTACTAGAGCTGGGAGGAGTTTTCTGTTTCCTTCCTCCCAGCTGCGTTTGATTTCCCTGCCTTTATATTCCCCCTCCTCCTATTGTAGGTGTGGATTATATTTCTCATTTGGGTTGTAGCTCTTGCTTGAGTATCTTCCCTTGTATGCTATCCTTTCACTGGACCTGTGTTCTGCTGCAGCAAGTACTGTCTTTGGATCCGTCTTCACTGCGGCTGCAGCCCCTTCAGCTAAGTGTGCAGACATTGTTGTGTATCTGTGTGTTTTCTGACTGGATCCGAGGCGACCACGGTTCCCTCCATATACTGAGCAGGGCACCGGTGGCCGTGCCCCTTCCACTATTGTAGGGGTTACAGTGGTCATCAGTCTTAGGTACGCGGGCATGCCTCCTTCCACCATTTGGATCCGGGCATGGGCTTAGCAGCATAGGGAGAGCTTTCGAGGGTCTGACAGGGGTCACCCTTTATCCTCCCTAGTTTGGGTCCGGTCAGTAGCTCTATTTTCTGTGCATGCTCTTGTTGCTCACATACAGCCGTGACACTTGCTTTGCTCAAACTATGACCAATGTCGGATATCGGGTGGTATTGCTACACAAATTATAAATTATCAGGCCTGATATTGACTATGGAATTTGAACATTCCAATCAGAGAGTTTCTCCAATATCAATATTAGATATTTTATTCAGTAATATGCATCTTTACTGAATAGTGATAATATTGATGTAGTATTGATGTAGTATTTCTAACATTATACATCCACACTAAGACGGGAAGTTACTAAATATCAAGTCAAATAATTCAATCAATACTACACATAATAAAGATATACGTTACCCGAGAATGCAAATGATATGCAAAGTCTATAGGAAGTCGGATCTCAAGTCTGTTCTGATCATTGGGATTTTCCTCCTGGGGTGTTCCTCCTTCCTTTCTTTCTTTCTCTTCTCTTTTTCCCCTTTCCTCTTTCCTTCTTTCTTTGTTTCTCTGTGTTCTTTTCCCTTCATGTATGTGTGGTTTATGATCACAAACTTATCAGTTAGACACACCTTCCTAACTTGGAGTTTTCAATCATTGTCAGTTAGGCGTGTACATATGATAATGACCCAGAATGCATTTCAACTGTTGGCGCAATGTTACCTATTCATACCTAGGTGGCACTATTGCATAAGCTACTAGCATCATCAATAGTAAGGGTTAAATGTCCAGGTCTAAATTGTCTAACAGCAAGGATCCGACCAGGCCCCCCACACAGGACAGAATGGTTTTCACCTAAACCCTTTTCAATGACCCTCGGGCCATTTTTTTCCACTGCCTCATTTGATAAAAGTTGTTTCTTTTAGAGGGTAGAGTATCTGTGGACTTGTTGCTATATTTCTGGTATTTGCGGACCACTGTTAGTGGGTGTAACCTACCATGTGCTGCTACATAGGATCCTTTTTTAACCGCTTTGATGCAATCACTTTATGATGTTTATTTTTATTGTATTGGATTTAATAAACAAGATAAATTTTACTATTTGCCCATTGCGTGGCTTTTTTTTGGTGTTTATAGGGTAGAGTCCTAACCAAGTTTTAACCCCCAGTAGAAGAGGAGATGATCCCAACTGGGCCCCCTCTTGCCCTGGGCCCCATAGCAGTCGCATGGTCTGCCGCTATTGTAGTTACTCCCCTGTATGGGACTTACTTGTCAGACCATTTGGCATGAGCAGAGATCAGTTTGTTGTCAATCTGCATATTCAGTCCAGATACCAAGCAGTTTTCCCATTCCTTGGTCATCTAAGCCCCACCTGCCTCTTCCACAACTTGCTTAAAGGGAACCTGTCACCTGGATTTTTGGTACAGAGCTGAGGACATGGGTTGCTAGATGGCCGCTAGCACATCTGCAATACCCAGTCCCCATAGCTCTGTGTGCTTTTATTGTGTCAAAAAAACGATTTGATACATATGCAAATTAACCTGAGATGAGTCAGAGCTTGAAAATATGACTCTTCTCTGGTTACACAAGTAAGATATTTTATGTTAATTTGCATAAAAGGCGGGAAGTACAAAAATGCATAATACCTATTGAATTCGTCTGCAAATTAAATTAAAAGTGCAATTTATATGTTTAGGGTAACACAATGAACATTTAGAAATGCTCAGTGAGGGTAGCATAGTAGAGGTGACAGGTTCCCTTTAAGGCTACTTTCACACTAGCGGAAGCCTTCTCCGCCAGGCTGTTCTGGCGGGTGAACAGCCTGCCAGATCCATGCTGCCACTAGTGCACTCGTGCCGCCGGAAGTCTGCTCCGGCCTCTTTTACTATAATGGGGGTGGGCTGGAGTTCCGGCGGCAGCACGGCAAACAAGCCGAGAGGCAGCCGGAATAAAACTACGACATGTCGGAAGGCTGCCGCTAATGTGAAAGTAGCCTAAACCTCTCAAAATAATTTTCCACTGGTATTTAGCCTTTTGTTCAATATTTGTCACCCAGAACTCTGGAGCAAAGACCTCATTTTTGTAGTTGATCTTTGTGACATATTTTAATGCATTTTGCAGATAGTTTTCTTGCTCAGATGGGTTTGGTGTACTGTAGAATAAGCTTTATGCCGATGGCATCAGTGTCTATTTGACTAAATGTTGCTTTTATTATCTTCAAGAGGTCTCTTCATGTCGGATTATAACTCAATGTTATATTACACAGCTCATTTGCAAACCCATATAGATTGTTTCATGGTTTAGTGACTGATGGAAGGAGTTCCTTCATCTCCCCAAGAGTCTTTTGTGTGTCTGGCCAAAACATGTTCTTTAGACAGATAATTTTCCCCATGAGGTAAGAGTAGAATGAGGCATAAAATTAGCGGTTGGCGGCCCTGACACTGGGCTTAACATACAGTAATTCATGTCATGTGTTATGCCTAAATGGTAAGTCTCCTGTGTGGTACACTATAGCTGAGCCAAAAGACACTTTTGGTCTTGCCCCTGTGTCCACTGGAGTACCCTGGGCACTTGAGCCAGAGACTTCAAAGTCTGCTGCAGTGGGCTCTACTAGAGACATTGTGTTAGCCCAGCGGTCTGTGCTTGCGCTGCTGCCCCTACACACAGGCATGGGCGTCTGGCTCCTTCACTTCCTCCTGCTGCCGTGCTGACAATCGATGCAGTGGGTAGGGTAACTGTTGTATATGAACTATGCTGGCGCTTCCTTCCTTGCTGGCACAGGTGCAGCTATGTTGTCTCTGGCATTTTCCTTACAGCTCTGAGCAGAGCTTGCTCTCCAGCTCAGAGTCCTGTTCTGTTTGTTAGGTCATGTGGGGGCGTTTCTCTCCTCCTTTTTTGAGGCAGCATGCGCACACCCAGCATATGGCTGGTCTGCAATGTGTATTTAAAGGTGCCTCTTTCAACTGGGAAGCACCTGAGCAATTAGGTTACTAGCTAGTCTAGTTTCCTGTTTAAGCTTAGGTGTTCTGCTGTTTCTTGTCATTCTGTGTACCGGACTTTACTTTTTACGGACTTTGCCTAATTGCCGCCTACCTTGACCCTGATCTACGTTTACGGAATTTGCCTGATTACTGCCTACCCTGTCTTCTGCCTCCGTACCCTGCCTATGGCTGGTCTGGAATGTGTATTTAAAGGCACCTGCCTGGGAGGCCCGTGAGCAATTATGTTCCTAGCTAGTCTAGTTTTCTGTTTGAGCTAAGGTGTTCTGCTGTTTCTTGTCATTTTGTGTACTGGACTTTGGATTACGTTTTACGGACTTTGCCTGATTGCCGCCTGCCCCAACTTCTGCCTCCTGTAAGAGAGTGTCTGGAGTGGTAGTGGATGGAAGATACGTGCCACCGGGGGTCGTGGCCCCGGTGGAGTAAGAGCCGGGTCTTTTGTGTTTTGTCAGTCTACACTGATCCTGGCAGGTTGGTTATCTCTGGCCTTAGTTGGGTAGGGAAGGAGTTAATCCTTCACTATGCTCGGTGGGTGTGGTCTGCCTGCTACACCCAGGGCTGTGAATATAGGTTTGATGCTCACTGACTGTGGGGCTGATGAAGTGTGGTCTCCTGTCTCACTGCAGGAAGCTGTACGGGAGGCTGATCGCACGGTCGGGCTGAGCTCTGTAGTCCGCTCGTCTAACAAAGACTGCCCAATTGCTGCAGGCTCAGCGAAGGACCAAAAGAAGGGATCCTGTGGCCGGAGCCAATTCCTTGTCCAGGCCGACACGTGGCCTGTCTAACTTGCACGAACTTGGACAAACCTGCCCCACAACAAGGTGTAGTACTGATCACGGATGTGAGAGACTGTGTGAACAGGCACCAAGACGCCTGCAGCGTTTGGGGCTCCGTTGTGGGAGGTGAGGTTTATGAACATTGCTGTTGTGTGAATTGCACAGTTTAGATGTGATGCACTGGAGTGAATAAAAGAGCACGGTTTGGACACAAAGCCTGTCTCCTGAGCCTCTATACTGCCACCGCTACCATCTGCCTACCAGAGCAAACCCCCACACTCCATACCCTGACTAAGCTTCCGTCTGATAAGCATCTGGCCTCCCAGCATCCACTAGGTGTTTTTTGTCACCTGGAGGTCAGTCCAGTGGGTTCACACTCAGGTCCCGATTCCCTTGTGTTCCAATTTCCCTTTGAGGTAGCACCTGGTACACCCCTCGTGAAAGTCTCTCCTCACCATCAGAGGTATCGTGTGAAAAATGAGGGGTGTACTCAGACATTGCCCTCAGAGAGAGTTGGTCACGTGGAACAGCAGGTTCTCACCCGCTGGTCATAACACATTGTAAGCTGTTCTATGTTAGAGATTTGCTCACCCTCTCCCTTATCTTTTAACTGCCCTTTCCAATCTGACCGACTTCTCCCTACTACCTGTGTCTTATGTCTACTATAAAAATACCTTTAGTTTTTTTGCTGCTTCTTAATATTCTATCCATCTGCTCCAAAGCTTATATTACACTGGTCAATTGTCGGCCAGATCATCGCTAACGATGATGTGCCAGTGTAATACTGCCGCCGATTACCCAATGAATAAGCAAACGCTGGTTCATCGGGCACCTAGAATCTTTCAGCATGCTTAAAAATCATTGTTTACCGGCAGTAGATCATGCTGTCTAATCACGATATGCTGCCAGCAAACAATGATTCAGTATGGGGATGAGCGATGGCATTCGCTATCATTCCCTGTCCTGTGGAGGAGATCGCTGCATGTAATAGCAGTGGCCTCATCCGCTGACAAGCAGGCAATTGTCGAGAAGGATCGCATTCCTCCTGACAATCGCCTGCAAAATCTGCGCTTGTAATATAAGCACAAGCTGCTTTTCTATTTGGCTCTGTTAGCTTTATTTTCTAAGTCTTATATAGATCAACCCACAGGCCTAGCTCCCTCTTTGGGAATACTTATATACCTTCACTAGTCAGTTTGCACCATTTTGATGATTGTCTGCTGACCCCAATCTTGAAATTTATCTCCTCCTATGGAGTGGAAGGAGCCTGGGGACATCTACTACTCTGATCTGGTGATCGGCCAGAACCTTGTTTGCCCTGACTGTCTTACATATCCCATCTATGATGGAGAGGAATCTAGTCCTCCTCTTTATTTATTTGCAGCGCTACTGTATGATACATGGCTGTTAAAGGGGTTTCTGAGATAATAATCTCAGATAACCCTGCAGGGTCTACTCACCGTTTTGTCCAGCCTCTTTCTGGATATGGCACATGACTGCTGCAGCCAATCACTGTCCTCTTGGTGGGGGGTCTACAGCTGAGAATTGCTGCAGGGCTGAGGTGTCAAATCCAGGCACATCACTGTACACATTAACAACTACTGTGACACTAGTTTGGTCTCCTGTCCTGGTTCTGTTCCAGTCCCTTTTAGATCCCAGGCTTTGGCAACAAAATTGTTGAGGAAAAAAACAACATGAAACAGCTGGTTCAAATGTCAAATATTATTATTTAGATTACAACAAAGTGACATACAGCCTGCACTAAAATGTTAAAGGGTTTCTATCACTTCATATCACATATTTAGGTGTCAGACACTAGCGATCCGCTCGTGTCTGCTCTAACAAACCATCCTAATATGATAGGCTTTGGGGCAGCCGTTTTGCTAAAATAACAACTTATATCTATATGCTAATGAGCCTCTAGGTGCTATGGGGGCGTCATTAGCACCTAGAGGCTCCGTCTACCTTCATAAAATGTGGCCGCCCAGCGCGTCCCTCCAGCCCGCCCATCTCCTGCTGAATGCGATCCTCTCCGTGCGCGTCTCTGTTCTGCGCATGCGCAGTGAATGCCTGACCGCTTCCCTGCTCAGACATCTCCACTGCGCCTGCGCCGATGACATCATAGTGCTCCGAGGAACAGGCGCAGTGGAGATGTCTGAGCAGGGAAGCGGTCAGACATTCACTGCGCATGCGCAGAACAGAGACGCGCACGGAGAGGATCGCATTCAGCAGGAGATGGGCGGGCTGGAGGGACGCGCTGGGCGGCGGCAGTTTAGGAAGGTAGACGGAGCCTCTAGGTGCTAATGACGCCCCCATAGCACCTAGAGGCTCATTAACATTTAGATATAAGTTGTTATTTTAGCAAAACGGCTGCCCCAAAACCTATCATATTAGGATGGTTTGTTAGAGCAGACACTAGCGGATCGCTAGTGTCTGACACCTAAACATGTGATATGAAGTGATAGAAACCCTTTAAATGAGTGTCCTATCAATCAGATAAGAGCGTCTTGAACACAGTATAACATTTAATCACAACGCAAACAGATGAACATATGGTCATCAGATATGCTTCCTTATCTTCTGCCTTCTTGGATTGTTCAGGTGTGGTTGGCTGGCAGGGTACAGTTATTTCTTCTGGTTTGTGAAAAACTGTTTGAAAGCACAAGTATAATTGTCCCTCCAGCACAGTAGAATATATAGTAGTTTTAAAGTGTCTTTTAAAAAGAAAATAATATATAAGCCAGACAGAATAGTAGAATCAATGGATTTCTTTCACAGGAATTAATGTATGGGGATGAGTGATTGCTCATTCCAGCCAGTGTAATTGAGCCGCCAATAACCTGATGAACAAAGCAATGCTCATTCATTGGGTGAAAGCATAGCTAATGTGGCTCCCAAAATCAGAGATGGACCAATGCTGTAGGCGGATCTAGATTGACAAAAGATGAAGGGCAACATAAATCGGCGGGGCCAGCAATACCTTAAAGAGGACCTGTCACCACTCTTAACATGCATTAATAGCTTCATGCATTCCCCATGTAATAACAATTCTGGATCATCTATTCTTATGGCGCTATGTTGTGCCATTCCTTTATTATTTCTACTAGAAGTTATAAATGAATTGCTAGCAGTCTGCAGTAAGGGTACAGAGGGGTGGTAACAAGTTTTGGGGGGGTGTACCTCTGTGTGTACCTCTGTGCACAGTCTGAAAATGGAAGCACTGATTGGATAGAGTGAGTCTGTGCAGGGACACACCCACAACTGGTTAACTACGTACCCTTACTGCAGACTGCTAGCAATTCATTCATAACTTCTAGTAGAAATAATAAAGGAATGGCACAACATACAGACATAAGAATAGATGTTCCAGAATTGTTATTACATGGGGAATGCATGAAGCTATTAAAACAGGCATTTCAGGAGCGGTGACAGGTCCTCTTTAATGCAACACAAAATACCACCCCAATAGAACAAAATACCACAATGTAGCATAAAATACTGCTGCCCCTGCCACAGTATTCAACTGTATCACTGTCCTGAGAATGGTGATATGGTTGAATTCAGAAGGGCCCCAATAGCTGGCAGCCAGGTGCATAAGTATCTGATGCTTCTAGCATTTATTTATGCTGAAAGCATCAGATCGTCACGTACTCAAACGGCAGCTGTGAAGAGGGGCGGCCCCCTATGCATCAGCCCACTGGGAAATTTCCCTGCCCAAAATAGTTTCTGAGCGGCAGATTGTCCTCTGTAAACAGGTATGATTCTGTATGGGGATGAGTGATTGCTGTAGCCAGGGCCCCGCACACACAACTTATACTTGCCTTGCTCCCCAGCACCCGCGTCCTGGTGCCCGCACAGCCGCCGCTGCTTCTCCCTGTGCACGGATGAAAACATCCAGTGTCAGGTGCAAGAGGGGGGGCAGCCAATAGCAGGCGGCGACGGGGACAAGCCTCCCTAGCGTCACCAGTTAAAGGGGTCGGATAACCCCTTTTAACATACAGCGGAGGTGACTGACCTCACCTCCGCTCATAATCAGGCAATTATAGAGAATGAATGGTTCATTCCCAATGATTTCCTGGTCAGTCAGCCCATATTCAAAGCTTCAGAGCTGCATCCCTGGAACCTTTCCAGTGGCACACAGAGGTTCTATGGCTCATTACTACAGAGCTGTAAACCCTTCACCCACCACCAGCGTACAGTATTACTGATATTTTCTATAAATCCATTGGATGCATACAGAGGAACAGTATTCGTTAAACTGCTATGGTTGCCCATGGGCTCCATAGACCTCAAAGCTTGCACGGAGAAGTGATACATGTGTGAGGCCTAATGGTTCATTTATTTCACTATTCAGATGCTCAATTCTTACGTTTGAAATTCAACTCCATTATGTCTTCTGTCACATGGGACACTTTTATGCTCAGGATGTTAACATAATTCATGGCTTTGCCTTAAAATATTTGTATTTTTCCTTTTGTCTCCTATAAAACCTCAGACATCTAATAAATATGTAATGTCGTATAGATTTTCATGATCCATAGCTACAATGAAATGTCAATTACTCAGCAACTGATGAGACTGAAGAACATATTGTTCAGTCGTGGAGAATAATACCGCTGGACACTGAAAAGAAATCAAGCTTGAGTTATGAGATGACTCAATGTTTTCCTGGGCTGGAATTATATGGAGCTATTTGCCTAAGGCCTCTTGCATACGAACGTCGTGTGCCCGTGGCGGGTCCGCAATACACGGGCACCGGCCCGTGTGCACTCTGCATCACGGATGTGGACCCATCCACTTGAATAGGTCCATAATCACGGAGGTGCGGAATGGAAGCAAGGATCGGAACACCACGTAAGCACTACGGAGTGCTTCCATGGTGTTTCTGTCCGTGCCTCCCCACCGCAAAAAAATAGAACCATCAAAGTTGAATGGGTCTCGATACGTCCCGGCCGCCGCACGGACGTTGCCTGTGCATTGGTGATCGCAAATTGCGGTCCCCAATGCACGGAACGGATGCACAACATTCGTGTGCAAGAGGCCTTATTATCTGGGCAGATTGCTTCGGAGCTACAGTAAATATTTGGCCTATACGTCTAAAAAAGTGCCTAGTGTATACATCAATTGTATCCATAGTCTAGGGCAGCAGCACAGGGGCCCTGAGGAGATGGGGGCCCTTCTCAGCATTGTGTGCTGCTTCTGTGTAAGGCCTCTTGCACACGAACGTGGACCAGCCGCATGCGGATCGCGACCTCATTTACTTGAATGGGGTCCGCGATCCGTCCGTTCCGCAAAAAGATAGAACAAGTTCTGTAGTGCTTCCGTTCCATGGTTCGGTTCCGTTCCACACCACATCTCCGGATTTGCGGACCCATTCAAGTGAATAGGTCCGCATCCGTGATGCGAAATGCACACGGCCAGTGTCCCGTGTATTGCGGACCCGCCGTATGCGAGCCGCAGTGCGGCCACGGGGAACACACGGTCGTGTGAAAAAAGCCTAATGTGTGTAGGATGTGTCTAATGTTTGACTGGTGTGTTTCTGGTATTTGTCAAATGTGTGAGTTGTGTTTGTGTGGCATGTATTTAATGCATTGGGGTTGTGTGTGTGTGTGGCAAGTGTGTGATATGCAAGTGGTGTGTGTCTGTAGCATGTGTCTTGTGTGAATTGGGTGTATACAGCAGCTGTAGCATGTAAGAGTTGTACAATTAGTGAGCGAGTGTGTGTAGCTCATTGCCCATGGCCCTTCCGCTGCCCCCTCTTGCCCCTACCTGGTGCTGCCTACCTGGTGAGGCCTCATTGGTGGTGCACCCCTGAACGTACGTCTTGTGTCTCTGAAGTATAACTGATACGTACAGTATAAAGTAGGGATGGAGCCCAGGACACGCTTGAAGCCAAAGGGGCCCTTGGTTGTCATTTTCTGTTTCTGTCCATATGGCTTCATTGACCCAAATTTGGCCAAAATATTTTCCTTCTGGCCTTCATTGGGATGGTATGCGTTGGTATACATGTATTCCAATTGTATAGGAAAGCACAGCAGACTATACAGACCTACACAGAGAGCCACCAGAAAAAATGTGTACTGTGTGGTATACATTTTCTATTCCTTTTTTTTTTACTGTGGGTGACGTATTCCACTGGAGGTCGGGAAAGGCTGAGACACAATCTGCACGGAGCCTTACAGATTGTTTTTCCTTCTTTATAATAAATCTCCTATATTTAGGTGGAATCAGCTTGTTCTCTATCTATAAGACACTCAAGTTGTGGGTTTGTTTCACTGTGCTGACTGCTCTACAGAAGCTTTTCTTGATTCATTCCATCAAGTGTTTTTAAAGAAGGCTTTCTGCCCATCAGGAGATCTTACTTACCCTACATCAGTAAATATTTCCATCACGCAGTCTAAGGCCTCCTGCACACGGCCGTTTTTTTTCCCCGTTTACTGGCCGTTTTTTGCGTTCCGTATACGGTCCGTATACGGAACCATTCATTTCAATGGTTCCACAAAAAAAACGGAATGTACTCCGTATGCATTCCGTTTCCGTATTTCCGTTTTTCCGTTGCGTTTTAACATAGAACATGTCCTATTATTGCCCGCAAATCACGGTCCTTGGCTCCATTCAAGTCAATGGGTCCGCAAAAAAAACGGAACACATACGGAAATGCATCCGTATGTCTTCCGTTTCCGTTCCGTTTTTTGCTGAACCATCTATTGAAAATGTTATGCCCAGCCCAATTTTATCTATGTAATTACTGTATACTGTATATGCCATACGGAAAAACGGAACAGAAACGGAAACACAACGGAAACAAAAAACGGAACAACGGATCCGTGAAAAACGGACAGCAAAACACCGAAAAAGCCATACGGTCGTGTGCAATAGGCCTAAGCAGTGGGGTGAATTATATGTGTAACCATGAGCTAATCTATTACTCTTGTATACAGCCTTGATGGAAATGTGCTGGGAAGTGTTTTCATGCCAACTGTTTATTTATTGGTGAAAATTAGGGCAAAATTCACTAAATGCTTGTATTCAATGTATGACTTATAATTTGGAGTATGTCCACTAAAGCCTAAAATGTGGCACAAATAGACTTAGCAACGTTATTAATATTTAGTATGCCCAGCGTGGCTTTAATGACGGTCTGACAGTTTTACGCATTACAAATATCATACATGATGTATTAATTTGGCGCATGCATGTTTTAGAAATATAGGGGGAGATTTATCAAACTGGTGTAAAGTAGAACTGGTTTAGTTGCCCACAGCAACCAGATTCCATCTTTCATTTTTCACAGCTCCTTTAGAAAATGAAAGGTGGAATCTGATTGGTTGCTATGGGCAACTAAGCCAGTTCTACTTTACACCAGTTTGGTAGATCTCCCCCACAGTGTGTGTGTGGCACTATGGAGTGCAGAAGTAGTGGAGCAAAAAAGGGGCAAAATAAAGCTTTACTTTCCTACAAATTATTACCATCTGCCTAAAACCTTATCGGTCTAATAAAGAGCAAGGTATACTCATCAGATAAAATTAAAGAGATATTTTTATCTTATGCATAAAAGGTGTGGGACCCTGGCCATCGTATTCTCCACACAATACAATGGAGAGGTGACCGTGCTTGTGTGCCTCGACAAAGCCATATAGATCCTATCCTATAACCAAATCGTATCCTATTCTAACAAATCCTTTGAGAGGTTTTATTTCGTTTTGTGTAAAACTATTTTTACTATTTTTAAGTTTTGGTTTAAAGGGCATCTGTCAGCAGATTTGTACCTATGACACTGGCTGACCTGTTACATGTGCACTTGGCAGCGGAAGGCATCTGTGTTAGTCCCATGTTTATATGTGCCCGCATTGCTGAGAAAAATGATGTTTTAATATATGCAAATAAGCCTCTGCACTTTTATTGACAAGCCCAGATGTGATGATATTTTCACGGCCTGGCCCTGTCAATCAGAGTGCAGAGGGCACAGCAGTTGCAGAGAGAGAAGATCCTCTAGGTGTAATGACAACGCCCCCGTTGCTCCTAGAGGCTCATTTGCATATGTTAAAACCTAATTTTTCTCCACAATGCGGGCACATATGGGACCAACACAAATGCCTTCAGCTGCCAAGCGCACATGTAACAGGTCAGCCAGTGTCATAGGTACAAATCTGCTGACAGATGCTCTTTAATGATTTTGCTAAATGGGATCCAGACAAGTATCAAGGCCATTTCCGTTCCTATTGAAAAGATGTGGGTTCCAGATATATTTATCCAGCAGTTGTGAGTATCCAAAGTTTATAAAAACAGAAGGATTTTTGGACAGATATTTCTCAGAAAGTGCTATTCTTTTAGATAGCACTGTAAATCATGCCATATATGCAAAATATGAAATATTAAATACTATAAATATTTGTTCCTACAAATCTATAAGAAAAACTTTCATTTGTAATATTTTAATATCAATATACACAGACTTTAACCCCTTAAAGCGAACCTTTCACCTCATTTTCACTTTATAAACTAGCAACAGTACCTTTTATAGATCATCTTCAGTGTGTTCTTATACATCCTTGTGCCGCTTTCATGCGCTGTATATGCCTGAAAAAATCGTCTTATAAAGTTAGCATTTCCTGCTCCAACAGTCACGCTAGAAGTCAAGGGGGTAGCCCTTCCCTCACCTCTGGCTGTATCTCCCCTGTAGCTACTCCCTTGACTTCTAGCGTGACTGTTGGAGCAGGAAATGATAACTTTATAAGACGATTTTTTCAGGCATATACAGCGCATGAAAGCGGCACAAGGATGTATAAGAACACACTGAAGATGATCTATAAAGGTACTGTTGCTAGTTTATAAAGTGAAAATGAGGTGAAAGGTTCGCTTTAAAGGAGTTTTCTGGGATTTTACTACTGATGGTCTACCCTCTTCAAGTTTGTTTTTCCTTTTTGCATTTTCCTTTATGTTACCTTGTTTACTTTTTCTATTAATTATTAAAGTTTTTTTCAATAATGTGTTGGGATAGTTCAGTGCATTGTTCTTCTAGAAACTAACCTGTTACCTAATATCTGGATCTGAGTGCATATATAGCATAATGTGATTTTAGGCTAGGTCTACACGACGACATTTGTCACGTGACAGATAGGGCACAACTCTGCAACATTTGTCGCGCAACATTTTGTTGCACCAATGTCACGCGACAATTTTTATACTGGCAGTCTATGGTGTCGCACTGCAACATGCGACATGCTGCGACTGCGATGCGACAGTCGCAGAAAAATCCATCTCGAATGGATTTTCTGCGAGCGTCGCAGTCGCAGCATGTCGCAGTGCGACACCATAGACTACCATTATAAAAATTGTCACGCGACATTGGTGCAACAAAATGTTGCGCGCCAAATGAGGTCGTGTAGACCTAGCCTTAATCTATATTTTTAAATACATTGGACAAGTGCTGCTTAACCCTTTCATGACCGGGCCTAAAAAAAGCCTGAATGTCCAGGCAATTTTTGGTGATTTTGTGCACGTGGTGGTTTAGTGACCCTAACTTTTTTATTTGTTTGACTACCATAATAATTTTTGCGATGTTATTTTTTTATAGAGTTTTTTTATAGAGATTTTCTTCCTTTTTTTAGGTCCTTTTATTAATTATAGCTTTTTTTTTCTTAAATATTAAAACTGACAGGGCGAACATGGTGAAGGTGACATTTAAAAAAAAAAAAATTATTTGTATTTTTATTATTTTTTTACTTATATTTTAATTTATTTTTGCCACATAATATGTCCCTCAGGAGGTCATTAAAAAACCTCTGTAACTGGGGCATCCACAGGAACGCTTCTTGATCGTTTATATATGTGCTATCTGCACGGGGTATGTTCAGATAGGACATACAGTATATAGTCATTGGGCAGTTGGGATAGGGTTAAAGGGGTTATCCCACAATTAATGTAAAAAATAAAATCAGACATCATATAATACATAACAACCTCTTTCTACAAAAGCTAGAACCAGCCCTGTACCTCACATGGATCCAGAGCTCTCCCCATTCATTGTTCTAATTTTACTGTCATAGCTTCTAACAGTAGATCCAGCTGGTGGCAGTTAAAGGATGGAACTGAGCTGCATTCCCCTGTCCTACCTCACAGATGCCGCGATCAGCATTGATTGCAGCATTAAAAGGGTTAAATGACGGGGATAGGCAGGATCGCCTTTCCCTATCATTACGGCCAGGTGCCTGCTGTATGTAAGCTTGCACCTGCCACGTATGCACCACAGCAGGCTGCTCCATACAAATGCGGGCGCATAATGCCGTACATGTATGGCATTATGTGTGAGGGGGTTAAGGAGTTACCTGACAAAAAAAAATAACATTACTCTAAACTCCCCCATAAACATGTACAGATTGGCCAATATACTGTACATGTTTATTTCATAAGAAAGAGAGACACAAGCCGCTGACTGTCATACACATAAGACAGCTACAAAAACTTCTTATATAGTGTTGAGCGAACTTGTGTTTTAAGTTCGGCGTCTAAAGTTCGAGTTCAGGTTATCGAAGTATCCCGTTATGGATTCTAAATTTCGTTATGGTCGTGGGAGCGGAATCCATAACGTGATACTTCGATAACCCGAACCCGAATTTTAGACGCCGAACTTAAAACACAAGTTCGCTCAACACTATTCTTAAGGAAACAGCAGTCTTCCCTGCTCTCCCTGCACCATCTAATCCATACAGGCAGTTTTAGAATCTGTCAGCAGACTACAGGCATGCATTTAGTTCAGTATCAAGTCAAGTTATATGTGCTCTAGACAACAGACATACAGTACAAACAGCTTGTAGTCTGCTGATGGGTAGGGAGGCAGTAGTGTTACTATTTTAAAGGGTTTTTCCACTTTATTTATGTTGATGACCTATCCTCAGGATAGGATGACCTATCCATCAGATTGGTGGGGGTCCGACTCCTGACACCCCCACCAATTAGCTGTTTGAAGAGAAGGCTGTGCTGTACATGAGCACTGACTTCTCTTCATTGTTTATCTGCTCGCCATCAACACCAGCGAGTAGGTATAATTACAAGTAAGCTGTCACATTCACTTCTATGGGACGGCTTGTTCCTATACACTTGAATGAAAGGAGACATCCCATAGAAATGAATAGGACGGCTTATAATTACACCTGCTCACTGCTGTGGTTGCGACGGCGAGCAGATAAACCATTGCACCTTGCTAATATCTAACCTCATGTCATCTTATGCATTTATTCCAGGTCCTCCACACTGTGCATTTCTAATGTTATGTAACTGTTTATGTAATGTGCCTGGTTCACCAGCAGGTGGCAGCAAACCTGGCAGATTTATACTTAGATAGAATGGAACCTTCCATTCCATTCTAACCCCCCCTGGAGAGAGCTGGGCAGGTGCTAATTCCCGCAGGAAGTGTGGGAACCAGTTAGTTAGTCTAGTTTATCCCCAGCTAAGGGAAGGGTGTGCAGGGACACGTCTCTGCTGGATGTGCCCATGCCAGCCAGAGCACCCTAAGCTCTGCTGGCCTTGGAGGCCAAAGCTTGAAGCCTCAGAAGCCAGGAGGAAAGTTCCCTGGCATAACCTAGAGTCAGACTACACAGAGAAGAAGTGCAGCATACAGAAGAAGCTGAGTTCTACAGCCAGCCTGTCAGTACAGCAGAGTCAGAGAGAAACAGATGTAGCAGAGTGGAGTTTGCCTGCCAGTTTTAATGCTAAAGCCTGCTGGAACCAAGACAAAGCCTGTAAACTGTTATGAAGAAACGTTTATTCGAAGTAAAGCTGCCGTTATCTTCATCTCAAGGTTTTGACTCAAATTATTCTTTCAAATCCCTCAATTATTCCCCCTATTTATTGCTTCAGAGCCAAAGCCTCGGGTCCAGCCGTATCCAGGTAGGAGCATCGTGACACACATAAAAGGACATTATAGGCCGCAACATACCACTCAGCATTTCCTACACCTAGGACGCGACATAGAGGGCCCTAGGGGGAGGCACCCGTAGCACCTTCTCTTCAAACAGCTGATCCTAAGGGGTGCCAGGAGTCAGACCCCCGCCATTCTGATATTGATGACCTATCTTAAGGATAGGTCATAAATAGCTTGGACAACCCCTTTAATGAAGAGTAAGCTATCTTTAAATTTTGTTCTGATGTCATTAAGTGCGTCTTTGAATGCGTCATACAGTATGTCTGGCACATTTTTTCATATTCATTTTGTTAGCCCTTGACCCAGATGGACTGAGCAAGAACGAAAAGTACGGTAAATGAATGACTCAGTAGTGGAAACCTATAAATTATAACCTCTGCACATCATGGTATCTAGTATCACAGGTTTACTTTCAGCATAGTATATCTTTCAACTTATCCAGCTTACTATATAGGTCGGAAGATGACTCAGGTCCATTAAGTTCAACCTTTCTCAACATGAATTGCTAGAATAATTATAACCCTCAATGTCATTTGTCATTGCACGTGTAGACGCTGGCCGTAGTGTGTGACCGTAGTATTGTATCTATTATTACTAGTTCTAACTGTAAAGAAACCTTTCCTATATACAGTAGAAATCTAAATCACCCTCTCCTCACACATTAAAGTGTTAATTAAAAATCTTGGATAACCCCTGAAATAGGTTCAAATAAAAAAAAACATGATACATGTATACTCACCCCCTACTCCAGCGCCGTTCTGTGTGGTGCTTGTCCTGAACTCGTTTTGTGTTTACAAACAGCAGCAGTGACATGTTCTCAGTGCTCTACAGTGATTGACTGCAGCGGTCAGATGCCACATCCCTGCGTGTTACTCTGCATATAACCAACACTGTGAAGTGCACAGTAATGTGGCAGGGATGCAGTGTCAGTACAGAACACCACACAGAATAGTGCCAGAGAAAGGGGTGAGTATATATATTTTTTTATTTTAAAGAGGACCTTTCATAGAATTTTTTTTGTTTAATTAAGTACCTTCACTTGCAGGGTACACTCCGCTGAGGCTACCATCCTTTTTCTCTTTTTGAAATACCCCTCGCATGCTCAGCTGTGCCCCCTGTAGTTTTCACAAAACACGGATACCGACCGTGTGAATGTAGCCGGCCCTATGATAGAAATGCCTATTGTTGTCTGCGGACAAGGATAGGACATGCTCTATATTTTTTGCGGGCTGCGGAACGGATCTACAGATATGGACAGCACATTGTGTGCTGTCCGCATCTTTTGCGGCCCCATTGAAATGAATGGGTCCGCACCTGTTCTGAAAAATTGCGGAGTACCGGTACAGGGAAGAGGAAATGCCAGGATTTGTCAGTGGGCGTCACCTTCTCCCTGACTGTGATGCTCTCCGCTGCAATTGGGCCACAGCACAGCCAGAGAGAAGGAGACGCCTACTGAGAAACCCTGGCGTCTCCTCCTCCCTGTACTGATGCTCAGTATTAATATACTGGGCACGAGAACTGCAGGGGGGCACAGCGGGGCAAGCGAGGGGTATTTGAAAAAAGGACCAAGGATGGCAGCATCAGTGGAGGGTATCCTACAAGTAAAGGTACTTAATTAAACAAAAAAAAATTACATGAAAGGTTCTCTTTAAGCTTCTGTAGGGGTTGTCTGAGATTTTTAATCATCTCGCACAACCTCTTTAATGACTGTCTCTTGGTCCTTTGTGAAGTCCTTCAAACAAATAAATCTTGTCCCAATTCTTTGTACTGGCCACACATGTATTTATACATGTAACAAGATCATCTTTAAGACGTCTTTCTTCCATGCTGAACAAGCCAGAATCTTCAAGCCTTTCATTATAGAGACTTCCTATTACCATGCAATTTAATAATCTGGTTGCCTGTCTCTGAACCTTTTCTAGCTCTCCTATATCATTTATAGTATGTGGAGGACTATATATATATATATATATACATATATATATTTATATTGAGAGCATAGGTTATCCGTTTTTAACGAAAAATAAAAATAAAATGACAAAAAAGCATTCCCTCGACAGCAATTTTCCCAGAGGAAAAAAAAGGTAATATGATCTGATGAGCTGATTTTCAGAGAAGGATAGGCGTGGGAAAGCCAGAAGATGCCTTCAATCCATAATTCTTTTTTTTTAATTTGTTTTTTATTAACATTTTCAAAATGCAATAACATAAGCAAAAGGCTATCAGATGTCTGTTGTAACATGACATGTGATCAGTATCAGGCGCAGCATTAAAGGACATATCAAGAGTCATTCAGTAAAGAAAAATATCACTGCCCCCAAGGAATGCATCAATAAAACCTACAATTAAAGGTTTATAAAACCTGGTGATACAATATGAAGTACAGAGTCATGTCAATCTCGGAAGATGATGTATAGATCATGGATCTCCAGGAGCTTCCCTTGAGCAGATGCTGGAAACCCTCTCACTACCCTGACCACCGGACCCCTCTCTGCATGTATGTAGAGTCCTCGGGGGGGCAGGACAGCAAGAGCATATAAGTAGACAAGTCAACATGAGAAATGAACGTTCCAACCGATAAAATCAACTAACTGAACAGTCCCGCATCTCGCTCTATCCTCCTCCATCCAATCAGTATCCAGGTGATCTCAGAGGGCTCAGAAATTGTGCAGCCCAGTCTGATCTCTGCGTGCCTACTATCTGCAGGCACAGTAGTAATGCACAAACCCCACTCTTGGTCAACGGAAGAAGAATAAAAAGGCATCAGAAATGACAGGACTTTGAAGTGAGAGGTTAAAAGACAAAAATTGGGGGATCCTTAATCAATATAGGAGTCTGGTACCACGTAGTCAACCGCATGCGGTTGCCTGCGGTTTGTTTTTGGTAGTTCAACCACAGGTGAGGGCTACTTGTGTGTTGCCTCACTTGTGGTTGCCGCGGGCAACATGTGGTTGGAGATTGTCGCAGATAGCAGCCTGAGCTGGTGCTAGGCAGCTTGCGGCATCTTCATGCGGTTACACCTAGCTATCGCTTTGTTAGGTGTGTGTGTATGTATGTATGGTGTGCACGGGGTTTTATGTTACGTGTGCACTGGGACCTTTCCCTTCACTGTGGCTGCTCGCAGCAACGTTTTGTATAGTGTGTACATGTGGTGGCAGTGTCCCGGCCTTCGGGCTGACTCCCAGGACATGGTAGCCACCCATGTCGTTGCCTGCGGCAACAGCCACAGTGTGACCTTCGTTTTGACACTTCCCCTTTAAGTTGTGTTTTCCCTTCTGTGGTATTGGAAGGTTTAACTCCCTTTCTGTGTGTCTGAGTCACGGGGTGTGTCTGATTGTTGGGTGTGGCCTCTTGGCCTATAAAGCCTCACGGTTTTCCCAGGTCTGCAGGTTGCTTCAGCCATGCTTAGCTGAAGCAGCCTCCTGTGTTTACTACCTGCCAGTGAGAGCCACCCCTGTGGTCATAACCATAATGTCACATTTAAGTTTATGTCTAGTTATGTGTGATGTCTATTTGATGTTTCCTTGTGATTTTGTGCAGCTATGGATCTGGGTCCCTGTGTGGGGATGCGTTGTGATCTGCACCCTGCCAGCACAGGGATCCAGTCAGCAAGGCTGTGGCAGGTAGGTGAAACTCCTTGTT
This sequence comes from Bufo bufo, assembly GCF_905171765.1. Taxonomy (NCBI): domain Eukaryota; kingdom Metazoa; phylum Chordata; class Amphibia; order Anura; family Bufonidae; genus Bufo; species Bufo bufo. The sequence goes on from NC_053392.1 coordinate 251,292,253, forward strand.
CACCTGCCATATCCATAGAGCTGTTTATGTTCCCCCTTTTCCAGCAGCTTGGCCATTGAGACTCCTGCTCCTCCGTGCCTAGGAGGAGTGGGTTGTCTTACCCTGCTCCTTAGCCCAGGGACCGGACGGAGGGTAAGTCAGGGCTCCTAGGTTCCTGCGCATGGGTCCTCCTACCTTTAAAGAGGACCTTTCACCGATTATTACACTATGTACTAACTATACAGACATGTAGAGCGGTGCCCGGGGATCTCACTGCACTTACTATTATCCCCGGGCGCCGCTCCGTTCTCCTGCTATGCCCTCCGGTATCTCCGCTCACTAAGTTATGGTAGGCGGAGTCTGCCCTTGTTCTTCTGTAGCGCTGGCCAATCGCATTGCAGAGCTCACAGCCTGGGAGAAAATAACCTCCCAGGCTGTGAGCTCTGCGCTGCGATTGGCCAGCACTAGAGCAGAACAAGGGCAGACTCCGCCTACCATAACTTAGGGACTGAAATCTCCGCCTACTATAACTTAGTGAGCGGAGATACCGGAGGGCATAACGGGAGAACGGAGCAGCGCCCGGGGATAATAGTAAGTGCAGTGAGATCCCCGGGCGCCGCTCTACATGTCTGTATACTTAGTTCATAGTGTAATAATCGGTGAAAGGTCCTCTTTAAGGTCGGCCCATGCAGATAGGAGTTAGGGTCAGGTTAGGGACGCTGTAGGAGGTGACCTGCTCCCTAATCCTGTTGTCCTGGCCGAGCAGCCATAACATCATCTGGCATCGCACGGCTGAGGATTTCCCCCATCCTCAGCCGTGACACATAGTGGAACAGTTGTGGCTCAAGTGGGAGTAGGTGGGCCTTTTAACATAAGGCTTCACATTTGTCTAGGTTTAGAAAATAACCGAAGAGAGAGCCTAATGTCCGAATTTCTCACAGTAAAGGTTTTGTCTTGGATCAGAGACCAGGAGGAGGAGGAGGTCATCAGCAAAAGCAGCAGTCCATATTTCCTTGTGACCCAACTGTATCCAATTGAAGGTAGAGGTATTCTGGAGGTGATTTAATAAGGGATCAATAGATAAATAATAAAGGAGAAAGAGGACGTCCCTGTCGGGCCCCACGGCATAAATTGATAGGGGGGATAGATTATTATTAATCAGGAGGGAAGTACAGGAATATTTCTGCAGGAGTGTTAAAAAATGGAGAAAGGTATGGCAAAATCCTCTTCTTTTCAGGGTAGATAGTAAGAAGGGTCACGAAACCTTGCCAAATGCCTTTTCAGCGTTTGAAGTAAAATTGGAAGTAAAATTGTATGAGGTTCCGTAAAGCGGTCTGCTATAGCTTGATGTTTATAAAGTGCGTTTTAAAGGTGAGATAAAAGGAGAACGATATTTGACTGCAACATTTTATAATATGCTGGGTAGCCATCAGGGCCAGGGGCTCAATCCATAATTCTACTGCTATGGTAGTAGTAGCTATAGGGGGTGCAAAGGTGTCAGTAGCTCCAAGTACCTGGTGCCTGAGGGAACCCAAAGGTCCATCTGCTGAATAAGAAGAAACAATAATTATAAATGGCATATCATATGTTGTGGACCTGTTACATGAAGCTACATCTTTGAACATGAAATATTCAGTTATGATGTTCCAATATTCCAAGATAATAATTCCAATACTAAGTATTAAAAAAATGTCCAGAGCAGCTACATGATTCAATGAATCATTGAACAGACTAGCTTTCTTTGGTACTATAAAGCATTGGACTGATATGAGGACACACACATCATATTTTTCCTGCTGTGAGAACCCTTCTCAAAGAAGCCTTGTTAAAAGAAGGAATGGATGTAAGGTGCAATGATATGGGCATAACCCTCATACCAGGCCTCAGCAGTGTGCACCATATATGGTATCTTCTAGCTGAGGATTTGTGGAATGTACAAGTGCATATGATAAGCAATAGCCTGCCATATGTGAAGCTATGATCTAATCTTCTTCTTTTTCAGTTTATCTTCTCTTGCTAAGAACCTCAGTAGAGGGCAGGGGCATAGCTGTAGTGGGTGCAGAGGTAGCAGTCGCTACCAGGCCCATGAGCCTGAGGAGGCCCAAAGACCCTTGTGCCACATAAGAAGACACCAGTATAGAAAGTGGATGCTGGTCAAGTTACACCTCTGGCTGGAGGGAAGGAGTAAGGTCAAGAATTTGGCATGGGGGGAGGGGGTTGCCGTTTCAATTTTTGCTTCAGGCAACACAAAGGCTATGTATTTCCCTGTCCCTTGCCACAAAGCACTGAGGGAAGGGGGGCCCAAGCTGAACTCTTGCACCAGGGCCACTGGTAGAGGGCTGTTGGTCAGTCCTGAGATGTGGAGGGAGCAGAAATCTATATAATGGTATGAATATTTTCAGATATTCATTTATGTTTTTTCCTATGTATTTTCAATATCTATACATCTATATTTAAAAAATAATCTTGCTGTATGACCTCATACAAACAGGTCATCAAAAAACAGACAGCTTCCATATGCATTCCATTGCTTTAGCACTTTTATCAATAGAAAGGGCAATTCTAATCTGCAAAAACTGTTAATAGGACCTTCAGTGAGATTGTCGGATCGGGCACATGGATCGGTGAAAATAAACGGCTGTCTGCATGGCCCCATTGCATTGTATGGGTCAGTGCTTACAGACTTTTGTTAAAATAACAGGAACTGCTACACGATGGTAGACATGGCCCTGTCCCAACTTTTTTGAGATTTGTTGCTGCCATTAAGTTCTAAATGAATAGATTTTTTTTAATGAAATGGTAAAATGTCTCACTTTCACACTGATATGTGTTCTATGTTCTATTGTGAATAAATTTATGACTTTTTTTGAATTGGGGTTGAATTATTTTATTATTCTTATTCAGTATTCCCTCCATTTTTAGACAAGCAAAACATTTAGGACAACCTTTGTATGGATGAACCTTAAACCCCTTCAGGACCCAAGTCATTTTTCACATTATATCCCACGCCGATTTTTGCAAATCTGATGTCATTTTGTGTGGTAATAACTCAGGAATGCTTTTAATTATCCAAGCCATTCTGAAATTATTTTCTTGTGACACATTTTACTTCATGTTAGTGATATTTTTAAGTTAATATATTTAGCTTCTTCTTGGGTGCATCAACATATGTTGGCGTGCTGCTGCTGGTCCCTGGTTGGTTATTTTCATGCTTATTTGCACTACTTGCACTTTACTGTTTTACTTTATTGGACCTTTGTACTCATTATTTTCATGTTACACGTGTGGATGCCGTTTTTTAACACCCTTTTTTGGTCCTGGTATGCATTTATGTGCGGTTCATAGGTATAAATTAGTTATAAATGAGTAATAACAGGGCTCCAGGGACTTTGGGTATTTTCTGACATATCTTATTATATTTTACTGTGATTATTATGTATGGATTTGAGTGATTACGTTGTAATAAAAGTCTTTATTAATGGAGTGTGGTATTAGTTTTGTGTTTGTATTGGGGCTATGGTTGTTTATGACATTTATACCACATACCGTAATATTGGTTATACAGAATGGCTCAATTTTTATAGGTGTTATAAAAAACCTTCACCTCTGTATACATTTTCTGTATAGTGTGGTCCATCTCATGCTGCATAAGGTTTTGCCCCATACATAAGGCCTAGTGCACTAGGCTTTGCTACTACCAATGGTGCTGTCACAAGTAGCAGCTGCTGCATTGCTGTCATATGGTCAAGAAGTGGCTGTTGCGTGGCTAAAAGCAGCAGGGCTGGACACGGATTTCAGTGGCTGTCTAGTGGTCCCGGTACAGGGGAGTTATGTCCCGCTCTCAGGGCAGCTGTCTCTGCATCCATAGGACGCATAGACAGTTACCTGTAATGATGAAGCAGAGAGCCGGTCCGCTCTCTGCTTCATCATTCCTCCCCCCTGTTGGTGCTCCACACTGCTGGTCTGTGCAGGGGGCGGGGCTGGCCGGGAGTCCGCTGTGTTCCTCCTTCTCCTACACAGACCAACATCTCTGTGTGTATCCTGCTGCTGGGGAGATCATCGGAGGAATTAGGTGAATTTTGTTTTTACTTCCTGCGAAGAGAGAATATATCCCTGGGCATAATGCTGTGAGGGGGTATTTAACTGGGCATATTACAGTGAGGGGACATATACAGTATCTGTGCCTATTACTGTGAGGAGGCACATATCAGGGCAAAACTACTGTGGAGGGGCACATCATTGGGCATATTTGTCACGGCCTATGGTATGCGCTGTGACACTGTTGCTAGTTGCCCGCGGCAACGTGTTGCTGTGTGTGCATGCGGTGGCAGTGTCTCGGCCTTCTGGGTGATTGCTGTGACATGGTTGCCATGCATGTTGTTGCCTGCGGCAACGTGTAGCTTTCCATGCTTGTGTGTGCACTTCCCCTTTAAGTGGCTTCCTCCCCTTGTCTGGTGTTGGAAGGGTGAAATGCGAGACGCTGTTAACAGTGCGGTTCCCTGTGACAGTTGGTCGCAGTTGGTGTGAACCGTCACTGGTGTTTGCGTCCCTCCTCGTCCATTCCTCAGTGGTTCAGGTGCGTGTGTTGTGTGCTGGATGCATTCCTTGGTGTACTGGCTGTGTGCTGGTTGGGGATGCATGCTGGCAGTGACCTGGTGTGAACCGTGTCTGAGGTGGACGCAGCGTTCAGTGCGGTTTCTCTGGGCTGTTTGGTGGCTGGTGCCCTGGTTCCTGTTTGTTGTTCCTGGGGCTGGCGGCAGTCTTAGAGAGACATCCTTGCTCTGACGCTGATCCTCTTACTTTCCCCTACACCCCCTGTCCTGTTGTTTTTTGGGTGTTCTGTTTAGTTCCCCTTTTTTTTTTGGTGGGGGGGCTTTGAGGGCTGGGAGTATCACGGCCTATGGTGTGCGCTGTGACACTGTTGCTACACTTGCAGTTGCCCGCGGCAACGTGTTGCTGTGTGTGCATGCACTGGCAGTGTCTCGGCCTTCTGGGTGATTGCTGTGACATGGTTGCCACGCATGTTGTTGCCTGCAGCAACGTGTAGCTTTCCATGCTTGTGTGTGCACTTGCCCTTTAAGTGGCTTCCTCCCCTTGTCTGGTGTTGGAAGGGTTAACTCCCTTCCTAGTGTTTTAACACTGGGTTTATGTGTGTGTGGGTGTGGCTGCTTGGGCTATTTAGCCTCTGCTGGATGCCTGAAGCTGAGGGGTACTCCAGCCATGGTGTATGCTGGAGTTATCCTCCTGGTCTTCATATGCCATCTTTCCAGTAAGGGGCCACCCTTGTGGTCATAGAAGATGTTTTTATGGTGTCTCACGTTTATTGCAGCTATGGGTGTCCTGGGTTCCTGTGTGGTTGTGGTGTGTGCTGTGTCCTTTTAATGTTGGTGTGGACACCAGCACTTGTGCACGGGTTCCAGTCAGTGTGTCTGTGGCAGGTAAGTGTGTTACTAGTCTTACCTGCCATCCCTATAGCTGTATGTGTTCCCCTCTCCTTGCAGCCTGGCCTCAGATAGAGACTCCTGTTCCTCCATTACTGGGATGAACAGGTCATCTCTTCCGTGCTCCTTGGTGAGGGATTACCAGGGAGACTTAGGGTCTTTAGGTATCCTGAGTATGAGTCGTCCTACCATCGGGGTCCGCTCATACAGTGAGGAGTCAGGGAGAGGATTAGGGACACGGTAGGAGGTGACCTGCTCCCTTATTACTCCTTTTGGCCAGGCTGATCCCCCTTTACCCTCTGACACCGCATTGTGGGGGGTTTCCCCCACTCCCCGCCGTGACAATATTACTGTGAAGGGGCATATATCTTTGCATAACTACTGTGAGGGGGCACATATCATGGAAAAACTACTGTGAGGGGGCACATATCTGGGCATAACTACTGTGAAGGAGGCACATATCTTGGCATAACTACTGTGGAGGGGCACATATCTGGGCATAACCTGTGAAGGGCACATAATGTGGGGATAACTATAGTGTGGTTACATAAAGGGGAATAACTACTTTGTGGGGGCATTTAGGGGACTGGGTGGGACTAGGTGTATAGTTATGTTTTGGGCGGAGTTACAGGCGTGGCCTAGTGTGCAAAAGATTCGCTGCGGCGCACATAATGTCCCTCTTCTTTACTAAAGTTGGGAGGTATGGAAAAACCACATGGCCGTTTATAAACTGAAACTAATGACCACTTCTTTCATGAGAAATCTGCAGGGATCTGCAGCTTTTGCCAACACTGTGGCTGTGGCTCGGCTATGTGAAGACCATGCGACGGACACTTCGTGAGATAACACTGTAACCCACTTGTGAGACGACGTTGACAAATTTAGCACTTACAGGCCACTATATTCAACAGAACTGTATACCAAACATGAACAAACATATTTAGTTTCCAACACAGAAACAATAAAGAAAATAGGATTGTTAGTATTATCCCAGCTACTAAAAATCACTAATATAATAAAACTGGTGGGAAGGGCCAAGGTGGCTCAGTGGTTAGCACTGGTGCCTTGCAGCGCTGGGGTCCTAGGTTCGAATCCAACCAAGAGAAACATCTGTATGGAGTTTGTATGTTCTCCCCGTGTTTGCGTGGGTATCCTCCCACACGCCAAAGACATACTGATAGGGAACTTAGATTGTGAGCCCCATAAGGGACAGTGTGATGCAGAATATAGTAGTGCTATATAAGTGCAATGTCCCACTCACGTGACCGTGGGCCCAGCAAACGTGTTTTAATTATGTATTAATGTCATGTGATATGCCTGTATTTTGTATTTTATCTCCTGTCATATTCTCCATGTCACAATGTGATTCTATATGCATAGATCCTTTACACAGGCCTAGTCAGGGTGCACTACACTTGTTTCTCCACAAGATGGAGCAGTGTCAGTGTATAAATAGCTTAGCTCAGACCTGTTAGGCAGTTCAAACCAGATCAGTTGTTGGCTGGTTGAGGTCAATCCAAACCAGTTCAGATGAGCTCAGGTCAGTCCAAGTGAGAGTTCAGTTGAATACAGTTCTCTCATGAGCCTACAAGAAAGCAACAGCCATGTAGCTGAATATCTGGAGGGAGGCCCCTTCCTAGCCTCTCTACTCTGTCCCTGTCGGTTCCATAGCCCAGGGTTAAGGCCTGCAATCATTCTACCTAGAGGTGAGCAATCCACTACTATAGATCGCTCTTCCAGGGTGACCAATGTCTAAACTGTATACAGCCGAGTATTTAAGGAATTATCACGTTTATGCAAGACAAAGGATTAGCAAGATAATCATTACCTGAGGACTTATTAGGCACCTTTGTAGAAGGTGTAGGAGACAGCATGAAGCATCCTCACCTCCAGTTCAAATCCTGAGGACAGTTAGGCCAACTGTCAAAAAAACATTGGAATAGAAGTTTCAGGATTCAGAAAAGCACCTTTAAACAAGGATTTGGATGAGGCCGGAGTTTTGACCAGTGTAAGACTTTCATAATATTACAAGCCTAGTCTGAGCAGTAGCTTTCTTATGTTTTACAAAAGCCTGTACTTCATTGAGGATTTGGATTTCCCTTTCCCCATATGTATGGGAGATTGTGCTTAATGCCGGATTGTATCAAGAGACTGTTTTAATGCATTTGATGTATTGTTACTAGAAGTAACAACCAAGTATTAAAAAGTGAAAGTTTGAGTTATGATTATTATTATGTCCCATTACTTTTGGTCCCTTAACAAGTGGGAGGCACATATGCAAACTGTTGTAATTCCTACACCGTTCACCTGATTTGGATGTAAATACCCTCAAATTAAAGCTAACAGTCTGCAGTTAAAGCACATCTTTTTCGTTTAATTTCAAATCCATTGTGGTGGTGTATAAAGCCAAAAATGTTACAATTGTGTTTATGTCCAAATATCTATGGACCTGACTGTAGATGCAGTGATGCAGTCCACGTTGCGTCTGCATTTCCTGTGGACCCATTGACTTCAGTGGGACCACGGGCCGCATTCCTCAGAAAAATATAGGGCATGTTCTGTCTTTTTGTGGAACAAACATACAGCTGCACACAGACCGTCCATGTGCTTTCTGTATGTTCATTCCGTAAAAAGATAAACTATGTGGGTCATTTATTAAGACCGGCGTTTTAGACAGCGGTCTTAATAACCCATATATGTAGCAGTGTCACGGCTGTATGTGAGCAACAATACTATACACAGTAAAAGAGCTACTGACCGGACCCAAACTAGGGAGGATAAAGGGTGACCCCTGTCAGACCCTCAAAGCTCTCCCTATGCTGCTAAAGCACATGCCCGGATCCAAATGGCGGAACGAGGCATGCCCACGTACCTAAGACTGATGACCACTGTAGCCCCTACAATAGTGGAAGGGGCACGGCCACCGGTGCCCTACTCAGTATATGGAGGGAACCGTGGCCACCTCAGATCCAGTCAGAAAATAATCAGGTACACAACAATGTCTGTACACTTAGCTGAAGGTGTTGCAGCCGCAGAGAAGACGGATCCAAGGAAAGCTGGCAATATCCGGAGTGCTTGCTGCAGCAGAACACAGGTCCAGTGAACTGATAGCTACAAGTGAAGATACTAAAGCAAGAGCTACAACTGAAATGAGAACTATAATCCATGCCCTACAATAGGAGGAGGGGTGATATAAAGAGAGGGAAATCAAACGCATGAGGAACAGCTGGGAGGAAGGAAACCAAAAGTAAACAGAGCAGTGAGAACTCATCCCAGCTCTAGTAGTGACATCATCACAGGGGTGGAGAAACAGAGCTGTGAGAATGTCCCAAAGCTCTGGTAGTGAAAGTACCCCCCCCTCTACGGGTGGACTCCGGACACCCAGGACCCACCTTCTCAGGATGAGCCCTATGAAATGCCCTGATGAGGCGAGTGGCTTTAATGTCCGACACCGGAACCCACATCCTCTCCTCAGGACCATAACCCTTCCAATGAACGAGGTACTGAAGAGAACCACGGACAATGCGAGAGTCCACAATTCTGGAAACCTCAAACTCCAGATTGCCATCAACCAAAATCGGAGGAGGAGGCAAAGAGGAGGGTACCGTGGGCTGGACATATGGTTTTAAAAGAGATCTGTGAAATACATTCTGTATCTTCCAAACCCGTGGAAGATCAAGACGGAAGGCAACAGGATTGATGACTGACAAGATTTTATAAGGCCCAATAAACTTGGGACCCAATTTCCAGGAGGGAACCTTCAGTTTAATATTTCTTGTAGACAACCACACCAGATCACCCACATTCAGGTCCGGACCAGGCACGCGTCTCTTATCAGCCACACGCCTATACCTCTCACTCATCTTTTTTAAGATTACTCTGAATCTTTTGCCAAATGGTAGACAAAGACGAGGAAAATCTCTCCTCCTCAGGTAAACCAGAAAGAGCCCCTCCCGAGAATGTCCCAAACTGCGGATGGAACCCATATGCACCAAAGAATGGTGACTTATCAGAAGATTCCTGACGACGGTTGTTCAGAGCAAACTCAGCAAGAGGGAGAAATGAACACCAATCCTCCTGGTTCTCTGCCACAAAACAGCGCAAATATGTCTCCATATTCTGATTGAGGCGCTCAGTCTGACCATTCGACTGCGGGTGAAAAGCAGAAGAGAAGGACAGCCGAACCCCCAGGCGAGAACAGAAAGCCTTCCAGAACCTGGACACAAACTGCGTGCCTCTATCGGAAACAATATCAGAGGGAATGCCGTGCAATTTAACAATATGGTCGACAAAAGCTTGCGCCAACGTTTTAGCATTGGGTAAACCAGGGAAAGGTACGAAATGAGCCATCTTGCTAAAACGGTCCACCACCACCAGGATCACCGACTTCCCCGAGGAACGAGGAAGATCCGTGATAAAGTCCATGGACAGGTGTGTCCAAGGACGGGAAGGTATGGGTAACGGGAGAAGGGAACCTGAAGGCCGTGAACGAGGGACCTTAGCGCGAGCGCACGTCTCACAAGCAGCCACAAAACCCTCCACCGACTTACGAAGAGCCGGCCACCAAAATCTCCGAGCAAAATGAGATCTACCGTGGCTCTACTCCCGGGGTGACCAGCAAGAACCATATCATGATGCTCCTTAAAGAGTTTGTGACGTAGCTCAGGAGGCACGAACAACTTCCCAGAAGGACAACGGGCAGGTGCCTCAGTCTGGGCAGCCTGGACCTCGGCCTCCAAATCGGAATATAGAGCAGAAACAACTACCCCCTCCGCCAAAATGGGACCCGGGTCCTCGGAGTTTCCTCCTCCCGGAAAACAGCGAGAGAGAGCATCAGCCTTCACATTTTTTATCCCAGGTCGGAATGTAACAACAAAATTGAATCTGGAGAAGAACAGAGACCATCTGGCCTGTCTCGGATTCATACGCCTGGCCGACTCCAAGTATGCCAGATTCTTATGGTCGGTAAAAACGGTGATAGGGTGCCTGGCCCCCTCCAACCAATGGCGCCATTCCTCGAAAGCCAACTTGATGGCCAACAACTCCCTATCTCCCACATCATAGTTTCTCTCTGCCGGGGAGAGTTTTTTAGAGAAAAAGGCACAGGGTCGCCATTTGGCAGGAGAAGGGCCCTGGGACAAAACCGCACCCACACCCACCTCGGAAGCATCCACCTCAACAATAAAAGGTAAGGAAACATCGGGATGCACCAAGACGGGAGCAGACGCAAAACTCTCTTTAATCTTAGAAAAGGCTGCAAGCGCCTCCTCCGACCAAGAGGAAAAATCCGCCCCCTTTTTTGTCATGTCAGTAAGGGGTTTGACAACAGAGGAATAATTCAAAATGAACTTTCTGTAATAGTTCGCAAAACCCAGAAAGCGCATCAATGCCTTCTGATTCTCAGGAAGCTCCCACTCAAGTACAGCACGGACCTTCTCCGGATCCATGCGAAAACCAGAAGCAGAGATGAGAAAACCCAGAAATTGAATCTCCGATACCATAAAAAGACATTTCTCCAGCTTGGCGTACAATTTATTTTCACGCAGAATCTGCAGAACCTAAAAAAGGTGATCCTGATGGGTCTGAACATCAGGGGAAAAAATCAAAATATCATCAAGATACACCAATACAAATTTCCCCATTAAATGGTAGAAAATACTATTAACAAAATGCTGAAAGACGGCCGGAGCATTCATCAGGCCGAAAGGCATAACGAGATTCTCGAAATGCCCGTTAGGGGTATTAAAGGCCGTTTTCCATTCATCCCCCTCTCTGACCCTGACCAGGTTGTACGCGCCTCTCAAATCCAATTTGGAAAACACCTTGGCCCCAACAATTTGGTTGAAGAGGTCCGGGATCAGAGGAAGGGGATAGGGATCGCGAATCGTGATACGGTTCAGCTCCCTAAAATCTAGGCAAGGTCTCAGAGAGCCATCTTTTTTTTTAACAAAAAAAAAACCCGCGGCCACAGGTGACTTTGAGGGACGAATATGCCCCTTCTCGAGACTCTCGGAGATATAAGTTCGCATTGCGATTCTTTCCGGTTGTGAGAGATTGTAGAGGCGTGCTTTTGGCAGCTTGGCGCCGGGAATGAGGTTAATGGGACAGTCAAACTCCCGGTGAGGAGGTAGCTCCTGAACACCGCTCTCGGAAAACACGTCCGAGAAATCAGAGAGAAATGATGGCACAGTTTTAGTAGACACCTCTGCAAAAGTCGCTGTGAGACAATTCTCTCTACAAAAGTCACTCCACTCATTTATTTGCCTTCCTTGCCAATCAATAGTGGGGTTATGTCTAGTGAGCCAGGGTAACCCCAAAACTAGAGGAGAAGGCAATCCGTTAAGGACAAAACAAGATATATCCTCCACATGAGTGTCACCTACAGCTAGCCGGATATTGTGAACAATGCCCTTCAGAGATCTCTGTGAGAGTGGAGCAGAGTCAATAGCAAAAACAGGTATATCCTTTTCTAATGTGCAAACCTGAAAACCATGCATGGCTACAAATTGAGTGTCAATAAGATTGACGGCCGCTCCACTATCGACAAAAATCTCACAAGAAATGACTTTGCTCTCTAGCGCCACCCTGGCAGACAGGAGAAAACGGGAACTGCAGGTCAGAGGAAAAGCATCAATTCCTACATCAACTTTGCCCAAAGTAGCAGATGAAGCAGAATTTGATGATTTACCTTTTGAGGTTTTTCTCTTATTATCGCTCTTAGTACAGTTCAAGAATCTCCTAGACGGACAAACATTTGCCAAATGACCTATGCCCCCACAACAAAAACACACCATACTCTGAGGACTAAATCCTCTTTTATCAGGGGCAAGTCGACCTAGCTGCATGGGCTCCTCCTCAGAGAGGAGCGAGACAGGATGAGGCCCCTGCACACTGAATGAGTCCGCACCACTGCCCCTAGACTGACAATGGCTGGACAGAGAGGTCTCGTTTCTTTCTCTTAGACGCCTGTCAAGGCGTACCGCCAATGACATGGCAGACTCTAAGGACGTTGGTCTCTCATGGAAAGCAAACGCATCTTTCAATCTCTCTGAGAGACCATGACAGAACTGACTCCGGAGTGCAGCATCATTCCAACCCGAATCAGCTGCCCATCTCCGAAATTCAGAACAATAAAGCTCCGCAGACAGTTTGTTCTGGCATAAAACACGTAAGTTAGATTCGGCCAGAGCAACACGATCCGGGTCATTATAAATCTGCCCCAGGGCCACAAAAAATCTTTCCACGGATCGAAGGGAGGGATCCCCTGATGGCAGCGAAAAAGCCCAAGTCTGAGCATTACCCCTGAGCAGGGACATGACAATCCTCACCCTCTGCTCCTCCTTACCAGAGGAGTGGGGACACAAGCAAAAATGGAGTTTGCATGCCTCTCTGAAGCAAACAAAATTCTCACTGCCCCCGGAGAACGTTTCCGGAAGTGAGACCTTTGGCTCGCAACAGACTCCATGAGCCGGAGCAGAGCCCAATGCTTGAAGCTGAGTCATAGATTGACGGAGATCCGCTACTTCCAAAGAAAGACCCTGCATGCGGTCAACCAGGCCAGAAAGCGGATCCATGTCAAAAAAGGACGGTTATGGTGGATTATAATGTCACGGCTGTATGTGAGCAACAATAGTATACACAGTAAAAGAGCTACTGACCGGACCCAAACTAGGGAGGATAAAGGGTGACCCCTGTCAGACCCTCAAAGCTCTCCCTATGCTGCTAAAGCACATGCCCGAATCCAAATGGCGGAACGAGGCATGCCCACGTACCTAAGACTGATGACCACTGTAACCCCTACAATAGTGGAAGGGGCACGGCCACCGGTGCCCTACTCAGTATATGGAGGGAACCGTGGCCACCTCAGATCCAGTCAGAAAATAATCAGGTACACAACAATGTCTGTACACTTAGCTGAAGGTGTTGCAGCCGCAGAGAAGACGGATCCAAGGAAAGCTGGCAATATCCGGAGTGCTTGCTGCAGCAGAACACAGGTCCAGTGAACTGATAGCTACAAGTGAAGATACTAAAGCAAGAGCTACAACTGAAATGAGAACTATAATCCACGCCCTTCAAGAGGAGGAGGGGTGATATAAAGAGAGGGAAATCAAACGCATGAGGAACAGCTGGGAGGAAGGAAACCAAAAGTAAACAGAGCAGTGAGAACTCCTCCCAGCTCTAGTAGTGACATCATCACAGGGGTGGAGAAACAGAGCTGTGAGAACGTCCCAAAGCTCTGGTAGTGACAAGCAGTGGATCCGCCGAAGTAATGAAGAGGCACAGGCCTCTACATAACTTTGGCACATCCAGCGACCAGTCTAAATGTAGGACAGCTTCCTAGCTGGCTTACATTTAGACCATTTTCTAAGCCTAAAACAGGCTGGCCCGTCCCCTTCCCCCCCACACCCACTTTTTTGGAACTGGCGTGAGCGAGGAAAATTTGCAGATTGCGGCGCAACTAACTAGACATATTTCAGGATAATAAACTACATCCTACGTCCACAAAATACAGACCGCGAACCCTTTGAAAACAATGGGTCTGCTAATAAGATACGGATGGTACACAAACCGCATCCTTATTTTGCGGATCTGCAATTTGCAAACCGCAAAACAGATATGGTAGTGTGCATGGGGCCCTAATAGGAAGATTTTTTCCTGTTTTTCTACTAATAATAGAATGTTTACATTGACTACATAGGAAATTATTGGCCAGTTAGCAATACCAAACTACAGCTATTAACACCATCTGGTGAGAATTGGGTTCTAGTATTTTAAAAAGCACCATGTTTTTATTGTGCATTTGCAAGTTTTATATGAGATTGTAAAAAAAAATAATAGCACACACAACAGTCATAATATATGATGTGACTACATCTGTATACGTAAGATTTAGTGTAGTGGTAAGACAGAGAAAACAGTCGAGTGTCATACCATTATAATTTATCTACATTCTTAAGCAATTGAAAAATGATAAGAACAATAATTTAAAAATATGAATTGTGTTCAAAATCCCTATTTATTTTACTGAGATTAAGATAGAGTTTCACACTTTCCAAATGACTGAATTTTCTATACATCTGTAGTGACAATTGTGTGACCACTGGCACTGGGGATTATTTTAGATTGTAAATGAACTCAGAGCAATGTCAGTGACCTTTCTCTCACTTCTAATGAATCCATAGAGAAGAAGGAAAAATAACAATAACGGAAACTGGGCATGTTACGCGGTGTTCTCTGGAACTGCCCACCTGCCTTTTTCTACATATAGAAGTAGAAAGATAACTATATTCAGTAGATAGCTTGGGACGTAAGTAGAAAGATAACTATATTCAGTAGATAGCTTGGGACATAAGTAGAAAGCTAACTATATTCAGTAGATAGCTTGGGACATAAGTAGAAAGATAACTATATTCAGTAGATAGCTTTGGACATAGGTAGGCTTTTCTTTAAAAGTGGGGTGGAAAATATAGGGACAAAAATCCAGTTAGGGACATCAACCTTACCACGATATGGAGGCAGTAACTGGAGGTATAAGAACACTAGATCCATTAGGAGATAGAGAAGTAGAGGGGGAAAAACAGTGATACAGTCTAAAAAAGATTATAGAGGAGTTGTAAAACTGCTAGACCTACCGTATCTAAGCAGCTTATGAAGGCAATACCTGAAGACATGAAGACTGTTCTTCTCGGTTTCATCATCTGGCAAGTTTTACAAAATAGTAAGAAATATTAAAGTCTATAGAGAATGAAAATTTAGAGAAATTTAAAATGTGACAAATGCACTTCTTGCTCTTGTCTTTGTTCACCACAGGGTCATACCAAACAAACATTCTACAGGCTTTCCAGTCCAGTATTAAACATTAGCACTAGCACTGGACTCTGGAACACTTACGGTACTTTCACACTTGCGCCAGAGGATTCCGGCAGGCAGTTCAGTCGCCGGAACTGCCTGCCGGATCCGTCAAAACGTATGCAAACTTATGGCATTTGTCAGACAGATCAGGATCCTGATCTGTCTGACAAATGCATTGAAATGCCGGATCCGTCTCTCCGGTGTCATCCAGATTCGACATTAATGCATGTCAATGGGAAAATCCGGCATTCCGGCAAGTGTTCCGGAATTTTGGACGGAGATAAAACCGCAGCCTGCTGTCGTATTATCTCTGTCCTAAAAAGGCAAAAAGACTGAACTGAAGACATCCTGATTGCTCTCTATTCAGAGTGTATTAGGATAAAACTGAAAAAAGATGGGTTTAAGGTGCAGGGGGTCCTTATAGTAAAGCAAAATCTGCTTAGTCTGCACAAGAACAGTTGTACATCTGAAAAGAGGAAAGGTGTTGTAGACTGTCTTTGTCTTCACTACATATTTGTACTTCAACTACATATTGCAGTTGTTCCCTGAGTAATCTAGTTACTAGGATGCCAGTGCTTATTGTCTAAGTGTAGTAAAGCTGGTCATACACATTGTTCGGTTGGCCAAACCCATCGATTTTGGCAGTACTGGCTATGACTATGTGTATGGGGTCTCCCAACTCTCTTCTGATGGCAGATGTTGGGGGAAAGAAGAATTTAGTGTTTTAGATTTCTACAGGATTTGGCCTGTTAGAGAGACTGCAGTCATCACAGAAAAAAATAAAAGATCGTAGTGCTGAAGCACTATACTATAAATCATATGTGTTACATCAAACATGTAAACTAGCGTAAGATAACATAGTAATATATGTTTGTATAGTTTCTAATTCAGCCTGTTATCCTGCAAGTTGATGCAGAGGAATGTTTGTGTAGAAGCCTTCTTTCCTCGAGGCGCAGAGGATGTCCCCTTGTCACAGTCCTGGGGATAAATAGATGATGGGAGAGATCTCTGTACTGACCCCTGATATACTTATACATAGTTATTAGATCGCCCCTTAGTCGTCTTTTTTCTAAAGTGAATTACCCTAATTTTGATAATCTTTCAGGGTACTGTAGTCCCCCCATTCCAGTTATTACTTTAGTTTCCCTCCTCTGTACCCTCTCCAGCTCTGCTATGTCTGCCTTGTTCACAGGAGCCCAGAACTGTACACAGTACTCCATGTGTGGTCTGACTAGTTATTTGTAAAGTGGCAGGACTATGTTATCATCATGGGCATCTATGCCCCTTTTGATGCAACCCATTATCTTACCGGCCTTGGCAGCAGCTTCCTGACACTGGTTTCTACAGCTTAGTTTGCGGTTCACCAAAATTTCTAGGTCCTTTTCCATGTCAGTGTTACCCAGTGTTTTGCCATTTAGTATGTACAGGTGATTTGCATTATTCCTTCCCATGTGCATAACCTTACATTTGTCAGTGTTAAACCTCATCTGCCACTTCTCTCCCGAAGCCTCCAATCTATCCAGATCCCTCTGTAGTAGTATACTGTCCTCTTCAGTGTTAATTACTTTACACAATTTAGTATTGTCAGCATAATATAGTTTACTGTGCAAGCCTTCTACAAGATCATTAATAAATATATTGAAGAGAATAGGGCCCAATACTGACCCCTAAGGTACCCCACTAGTGACAGTGACCCAATCTGAGTGTGTACCGTTAATACCCACCCTCTGTTTTCTATCATTGAGCCAGTTACTTACCCACATACAGACATTTTCTCCTAGTTCTCATTTTATATACTAACCTTTTATGTGGTACAGTGTCAAATGCTTTCGAGAAGTCCAGATATGCGACATCCATTGACTCAACCCAGTGAAGTCTCATCCTCATAGAAACTGATTAAATTAGTTTGACATGACCGATCCCTCATAAAGCCATGCTGATATAGCATCTCTTAGGCCCCTTTCACACGAGCGAGTATTTCGCGCGGGTGAAATGCGTGATGCGAATGCATTGTGCCCGCACAGAATCCAGACCCATTTATTTAAATGGATCTGTGTACAAGAGCATTGGTTTTCACGCATCACATGTGCGTTGCGTGAAAATCACAGCATGTTCTATAGTCTGCGATTTTCATGTAACGCTGGATCCATAGAAGTGAATGGGGCTGCGTGAAAATTGCATTGCATCCGCAAGCAAGTGCGAATGCGATGCGTTTTTCACTGATGGTTGCTAAGAGATGTTTGTAAACATTCCGTTTTTTATCACATGTGTGCAAAACGCATTAAATCGCATTGCACCCGCACGATAAAAACTGAACAACTGAACGCGATCGCAGACAAAACTGAAGGAACTTGCTTGCGAAATTGTGTATTTCTCACTGAATCCATCCGCAATGCATCCAGACCTAATCCGCTCACGCTCATCTGCAAGGGGCCTTAGAAAACCTTTACACAGTTTGCCCAAGACATATAGGTATGTACTTCTCACAATTAGAGTTTAGGATGGTTTTAAAAATATCCAATTTTGTGGCTGTATTTTTAGCTTTGAGGACTTTGTCCCAGTTAGTTAGGCCTTTACTCTCTTAGCTGGTTAAATTTAGCTTTTTTGAAGTGTGGTATTTTTGTTCCTCCCTGTACAAACGCTCTTTTGAATGATAATTGGAAGGTTATTACTTTATGGTCACTATTTCCCAGGTGTCCCCCAACCTGCACATCTGTTGTTCTGTCAGGTCTATTCGTTAATACTAAGCCAGTATGGCCGTCCCTCTGGTCGGGTCCTGAACCAGCTTGGGAAAAGTAATTGTCTTTGGTTATTGCCTATGGTAAATATACTGAAGCAGTCTCCAAAGAATGTGGAAAAGTGCACTTTTTGAATAAGATTTTATGTTTCAGTTTTACATTTTCGTCTATGGTGAGGACCACCACAATATGGCTTTTTTCCCCCCATAAAATGTATCAGATAGTGTTCAAGTGATATCAGGCTCCTTAGAAGGGGTTATCACACAAATTAAGAACTCTTTTTATTTGGCTAAGAAAACATCTAGAGGGCTTTCTTCCCTTTCTGTGGGTGGGCAGCAGCTTGTCACATGAGACCTGCATCTCCCAAGATGCATTGCAGTTAACTCTTATTAACCCCTTCCTCCCCATGTATAGAAAATAGTCCCTCACATATAACCCCAGAGATAAATATGGTATTTAATGACCTCACAATTTCCTTCTCCGCTTTGTAGACAGAGCTATAGCTATATATTAGGGGTGAATGAATGAAAGGTGTCTGGACACCAGCGCTGAAAAGAGGAAGAAAGCAGGGAAGCTACCAAGCATTGAATATGGACTAAGCAAAGTCCGAAACGGATTGACCGGTGTCGGGAGATGTCCTGTTGTGTGCCATTTTTTGTCTTTTCTTAAAAAAAATATTTGAAATAAAATATTTATGGTCATGGTTTATGGTCCTGTCCTCAAATTCAAGGTCTGTGGTCCCAGATAGCCCAGATTTCAAAGGTTAGCTGGAATCTTACGGTTCCATTAAGCCCGATGATCTTTTTGTTTCATTATTGGGAGGAATTGAAGGACGGGGTCCTTGTGGAGCGAAGACTGCCTACCCTCTTCCATGCACTCTGTATGGTAGCTAAGAGGAGCATCTTGCAGCGCTGGCTTCAGCCTTTGGTCCCTTCTAAAGATGACATTCTAGCCTCTCTTAGGGAATTGTTGGCTCTGGAGCGAGGTGATGCAATAAGACATAAAGAAGGGAAGGGAGGCAAGTTTCTTAAGAAATGGAGAGGTTTCCTAATCCAGTTCTTTACTAATTCCGAGATTGATAATATTATGAGACCTTTTACACTAACAAAATGGTATCTAGAGGAACAATTGAAAGGGACGCTAGGTCGCTTGGCACTATGATATTTTTATTCAGATCGTCTGAGAATTAGTCCCTATGTTGACATAATACCTTTGACCCATGGCTATCAAGTGGCTTTGCAATTGTTCTGGCAGGACAAGAAGAAAAAGAAAGTTAGTTGGTTTTGATTTGGGGTTGGGAAGATGGGGGGGGGGATTTAGGTTTTTGGGGTTGGGGGGGTGGGGGAATTACTTGAGGAGGTACTTGCCTCTTTGGGTCAACTTGTTACGTATCCTTGCTGTCTAACCAGGCATTAATGTATGCTTTATGAAAAATGATATGTAACAGACATGCTTTGCTTTGATTTCTGTATCTTTGTATTTTATGTTCTATTTTTCTCAATGAAAATAAAAATTGTCTTTAAAAAAAAATATATATATATTTATGGTTTTACGCAAGTCCTAAGTGCTGGACCTGCTATTTTGTTTCCGCTGAGCATTACGGTCCACCACTGAATATAGGAGATGGTGGACCAGAAGGATAAACAGCAGGGATGCTTCCAGAAAGGAAAATGTGCAGGGAAAAAAAATCACAATATTTTGCAATAATAATTTAGTATGCCTTATTCACTGTATAGTTTTTGTGGGATAATCACACTTTTTTTTTCTAGCTATGCTGTTTCCAACCCAAATATGCATGGGATGTGGATGATAGGAGACAAAGATGGATCTTTATATACAAATAGAGACCCCTAATTCACAGGTTTTTTTTATTCTTTATTTTTAATGATTTTTAACAAAATCAAAACACATGTTAGCATCTTGACATAGGTAATCTATAGAAATACAATGTCATACAAGAGATGAACACAGGATTACATGAGAGAGTTAAGAGAAAATATTCACTTGTCAGAGGTATGTCAGAGAAAACAAGACATACAAATAACACATTATAGGCGGGAACATTAGTGACTAGGTGAAGGGTGAGATACATTTGTCAACTGCAAGTAGCTGTGATTGTGCATTGTTGCATCTAATGGAGTAAACGCGTACATAGAGGACAACCATTGGGTGTAGATGAGTATCTATCGTCAACCGCTCTTAAGTTTTAATAGCTTTGTTATGGAATGTCAGCCAGGGTTGCCAAATTTTCAAAAATGCCGACCTCCTGCCCATACTCCAACCCACCATCTCCTCCATGAGACACCCCCACTCATATTGAGGAGGTTAGCTCTGAAAATGGATCAGTGGGACACATCTCTGCAGTGCACATTACTTACATGGAAATGGAAAGTGTTGAGTTTAGTTTATGTTATTACAGTGTAGCATTTTTTTTTTAAAATTTACTAGATACATATTGTATGTGCAAACAGTATATAATAATTTTTTAATCGTTTTCATTCCTTGTGGACACTACTGCATAAGAGCTCTGTACAGTCTCTGGTGTGTCGTATAGAAAGGTCATGTTCACATGTGGATTCTGTCAGGATTTTGGCATTTGTATATTCAAACACAATGAGCAAGCAGTTTGTCAACTGAATTTAAAGGAATTGGCCAGTTTTTGTTAACTCTTTATTAATTCAGAAATAGAATTATATAACAGTCATACATTACAATAATGTTCAATATAACAGAACGTGTATCAGTCCAGTACATATTGTACAGTTGCACATACCTTGCAATATCAGTAAACAATGTCATATATGAAAGTTGAAAGTACATTTATTAACTAAGTGGAGTGAACAAAGGCATCGTGTATAGTTGACAGGGCCCGGCGCATTCTCGGAACTGTACACGTAGTGAGTGGGGATCTGCACCATATGCCCCAAACCCTGTCAAACTTTTGAGGTCTCTTACGATGCCTGTAAATCACAGAAAAATATGGTAAGATCTGGTCTATTTGTGTTTTCCACATGCCTAAATTTGGGACATTTAGGCTGTACCATCTCAAAGCTATACATTTGCGTGCTAGGAATAGCGACTCTCGCAAAAAGATAGACATATAATGGTCCCACTGATCCTCCTCCATTATTCCTAAGAGACACAGATCAGGGGTGCGTGTAACCTGAACTGGTAGCAGGGTCGAAAGAAAGTCTGTCACCCCATTACAAAATGCAACAATTGGATCACATACCCACATCATGTGCCAGAAGTCTGCCCCCAATTCTCCATACCTTGGTCAGGCCGTATTGGGCAACCTTCCCATTCTATGCAATCTGATTGGTCTGAGATATGTTTGATGAATAATATATACCGTAGTTGAATTAACTTGCTATTTATTGCTGGTGATACTTGGAAATGTGATTCTAATAAGTCAGATATTGATTCATCTGTGAGTGCGGGTATTTGTCTTTTCGATTTATCTATTACAGGGATGGCCAACCTGAGGCTCTCCAGATGTTGCAAAACTACAACTCTCATCATGCCCGGACAGTCTACAGCTATTATCCTACATCAGGGCATGGTGGGAGTTGTAGTTTTACAACAGCTGGAGAGCCGCAGGTTGGCCATGCCTGATCTATTACCTTCAGGGGAGCGGCACGAGACTTTGCACGCAGCAGATGTGAATAGATTGCAGAAACAAGGCATCTGGGTCACTTGGTTTTAACAATTCCTATTAGCGGATACTGGGAGAATTTTGTGTTGGGGTCTGGATAAATAGCTTGTAGGGCCAATCTGAGGCTACTTTCACACTCGCGTTTGGTGCGGATCCATCATGGATCTGCACAAACGAATCCGTTCCGATAATACAACCGCATTCATCCATTCAGAACTGGTCCATTTGTATTATCTTTAACATAGCCAAATCGGATCCGTCTTGAACACCATTAAAAGTCAATGGGGGACGGATCAGTTTTCTATTGTGCCATATTGTGTCAGTGAAAACGGATCCGTCCCCATTTACTTACATTGTGTGTCATCACGTTTGGCTCAGTTTGGTCAGACGGACACCAAAACGCTGCAAGCAGCGTTTTGGTGTCCGCCTCCAAAGCGGAATAGAGGCGGAACGGAGCCAAACTGAGCCAAACTGATGCATTCTGAGCGGATCCTTATCCATTCAGAATGCATTAAGGGCAAAAATGGTCCGTTTTGGACCGCTTGTGAGATCCCTGAAAGGATCTCACAAATGGAAACAAAAATGCCAGTGTGAGAGTAGCCTAAGTTGTAAATAGGAAAAGAACATAGATCTGGGTATTTCAAATTTTTGTGTCAGTTCTGTGAATGTCAAAAAAACTTCCTGGTCGTATACATCCCCCAGGCCGTCTTCAATCTCTCCGCTCCCATGACCGCCTGTATCCCCGGCAGGGAATGATTATGCCATAATGGTATTGTAACGGTCGCGTACACACACACACAGGGGGGAGGGAAGTGACCACTGCGCTCCACCCTTACCCCTGGCTTTTCAGGGTGTTCTAAATGAAATTTACGAACAAGTCTAGGAGCATGAACCTCCCTGGCAGGTACCCAAGATCTCTCTTCAGGTCCATACCCCTTCCAGTGAATCAGGTACTGCAAGGAATTACGCACCTTCCTGACATCCACTATTTTAGACACCACATACTCGACAGCATCATTAACAAGAACCGGCGGAGGCAAGGCTTTTGATGGTACTACCGGTTCAAAATATTTTTTAAGCAGAGATTTATGGAACACATTATGAATGTGGAATGGCAGCTCCAACCTAAAAGATACCGGGTTAATCACTTCCGTGATCTTATATGGTCCAATAAAACGAGGAGCAAATTTTTTAGAAGTTACCTTGAGAGATAGATTCTTGGAGGACAACCATACTTTATCCCCAACCTGAAAGTTCACCCCCCTTGAATGTCTCCTATCGGCCTTGAGTTTTTGAGAACATTGAGCCTTTTCTAGGTTCGATTGAACCCGGGCCCAAACTGTGCACAGTTCGGAGGAGAGTTTATCCGCTTCAGGGTTAGAGGAGGAGACGGACGACCCAGAATGAAAACGGGGATGAAAACCATGGTTACAAAAGAAAGGGGAGACCCCAGCAGAAGAATTGACACGGTTATTCAAAGCAAATTCAGCCAACGGAAGGAATTTGACCCATAATTGCTGGTCATCAGCAACATACAACCTCAAGAATTGTTCCACAGACTGATTAAGGCGTTCAGTCTGCCCATTACTCTCAGGATGGTAGGCGGAAGAAAAAGACAATGAAATTTTACATCTTTGACAGAAGGCCCTCCAGAATTTGGACACAAACTGCACACCCCTGTCAGAAACAATATTTTCCGGGATGCCATGTAAACGAACAATCTCTCTCACAAAAATAGACGCCAGGGTTTTAGCATTCGGAAGTTTAGACAGGGGAATAAAATGAACCATCTTGCTAAACCTATCGACCACTACCCAAACCACAGTCTTACCCTCTGCCAGCGGTAGGTCAGTTATAAAGTCCAGCGAGATATGGGACCAGGGTCTACTGAGAATGGGTAGGGGTCGTAGGTTACCAGCAGGGCGAGTCCTAGGTGTCTTGGACCTGGCACAAACCTCACAGGCTGACACGTAGGATTTGACATCCCTAGTTAGAGTGGGCCACCAATAAGATCTAGAAACCAGATCCTTAGTGCCCTCAACACTCGGATGTCCACAAAAGGCAGAATTGTGACACTCACTCAACAGCTGGAGACGAAATTGTACGGGAACAAACAACTTATCTGTTGGGGTGGATACCGGTGCCAGATGTTGTTCAGACCTAATGCGAGCCAAGATATCCTGGGTAAGAGCTGCTAAGAAGATTTTTGCTGGTAGGATGGATTCAGGTGGTACCTCAGTAGGTTGAAAAGCCTGGAAGCTCCGAGATAATGAGTCCGCCTTCACATTTTTACTTCCCAGCCTGAACGTGATGGAAAAATCAAAACGAGTAAAAACCAGAGCCCATCTGGCTTGACAGGGATTCAACCTCTTAGCAGACTCAAGAAACATAAGGTTTTTATGGTCAGTGACAACAGTTACACAATGCCTTGCCCCCTCCAGGAAATGCCTCCACTCCTCAAATGCCCATTTAATGGCCAGCAGCTCCCTATTACCTATGTCGTAGTTTCTCTCCGTGGGAGAGAATTTCCTGGAGAAGAAGGCACATGGTCTCAGATTAGTGAGGCTAGCAGGACCTTGTGAAAGGACTGCTCCTATGCCGTCCTCGGACGCATCCGCCTCCACAATAAAAGGTTTCTCCTGATCAGGCTGGATCAGAATGGGAGCGCTACTGAATGCCTTTTTTAATTTTTCAAATGAAGAAATGGCCTCAGTAGACCAATTCTCCAAATCCGCCCCTTTCTTAGTAAGGTCGGTCAACGGTTTAGCAATTACGGAAAAATTCATATTAAATTTACGATAGTAATTGGCGAAACCTAAGAACCGTTGTAAGGCCTTTAAGGATGAAGGTCTTACCCATTCCTTAATTGCTAGTACCTTACCAGGATCCATCTTGAAGGTGTGAGGAGTCAGAACATGCCCTAGAAACAGAATCTCCTGTACACCAAAGACACATTTCTCTTGTTTAGCGGATAGCTGATTCTCCCTCAACACCTCTAATACTTGTTTAACATGAGACACATGGGATTCGAAGTCAGGAGAGAATATCAAAATGTCATCAAGATAGACAATAACAAATTTACCTAAGTACTCCCTAAGAATGTCATTCATGAAGTTTTGGAACACAGCTGGGGCATTGCTGAGTCCAAAAGGCATCACCTGATATTCAAAGTGTCCTACCGGAGTATTGAACGCCGTCTTCCATTCGTCTCCCTCCTTGATTCGGATTAGATTGTATGCCCCTTTCAGATCAATTTTGGAAAACCAGGTTGCCCCCAGAACCTGGTTAAATAAATCCGGAATCAATGGGAGGGAGTATCTATTCTGGACAGTGATTTTATTTAATCTCCGGTAATCGATACATTGCCTAAGACCACCATCTTTTTTCTTAACGAAGAAAAACCCCGCCCCCATAGTAGAGACAGAAGGTCTAATATGCCCTTTACCAAGGCTCTCCTTAATATAATCTTCCATGGCCTTGCGTTCGGGCATAGAAAGATTATAAATTCGTCCTTTAGGAAACTTGGCCCCCTCTACTAGCTCTATGGTACAATCATAAGGTCTATGGGGGGGTAGAACCTCCGGGGTTGGTGATGAGAATACATCAGAATATTCTCTAACAGCAGAGGGTAAAGTATCAGACTTTACTGAGACCCCAGCCTGTACCACGGACAAGCACGAGTCACACTTAGGCCCCCATCTCACCAACTCCCCATTGGACCAATCTATAGTGGGGTTATGTAGTCGGAGCCAAGGTAACCCTAGTACCACCTCAGCAGGTAGGTTCTCCAGGACTAGAAGCGAACATCTCTCTGAGTGGCACACACCCACGGTTAGAGAAATCTCCGAGGTACATAAGCTCACCGTACCACCAATAAGAGGAGTAGCATCAATAGCCATGGATAGGAGTTGGTAAGGCAAACATAGGAATACCCAATCTTACAGCATACTCAGAGTCAATAAAGCTAGCCGCTGAGCCAGAATCAATAAAGGCCTTACCCGGCCATTTATCTACTTCCAGAGAAATCGTAATGGGTACCGAAAGCTTACATTTAGAAAATTCAGGGTGTACCTGGTCTTTAGGTTGCCTTGTCTTAGGAGACTTGACAGAGAGGACCTTGTTAGGACACTGGTTGATCCAATGGTCAGGATCTCCACAGTAAAAGCATTCTCCACGTCTGCGGCGAAGATTCCCTCGGGTCATGCCAACCTGCATGGGTTCCTCGGTGGAGACCTCAGCATTGTCTCTGGGATAGGCCTCTGGCTGGACCACCATCTGGGAAGAGAACTGTTGTTCCTGTCGTCTCTCTCTAACCCGTCGGTCAAGTCGGACAACAAGGGTCATCATCTCCTCTAAGGTCTCTGGAAGTTGATAACTGACCAGAAGATCCTTTAATTTATCAGAGAGACCTGACCTGAACTGACTCTTCAGGGCTGGTTCGTTCCATCCTGAGGGGACACACCACCTTCTGAATTGGGTGCAATAATCCTCCGCTGGTAAATTGCCCTGAACCAGTGCCTTTAGAGCCGTCTCGGCTACTAGAGCCCTGTCTTGTTCATCATAGAGGGTACCCAAAGCCTGAAAAAACCCCTCCACAGAATATAAACAACTGGGGATCACCCTGTAATCGGGAAATGATAATGCTCACGCGTTGACTCTCGGGGCCAGAGGACACGGGGCGCAAACGGAAGTAAAGTTTGCAACTCTCCTTAAAAGAGAGAAACTTCCTCCGGTCTCCAGAAAAGGGTTCTGGGAGCTTAATCTGGGGCTCAAAATGCGGACTGGAGGCCTGAGGAGTGGAAGAACCTTGCCCTAACTCAAAAGAACTGAGTTTTTCCCCTAACTCCTGCACCCTCTGCGTCAGATTAGAGACATGGTCAGTCAGGGTCACCAGAGGATTCATAATACAGTGGTTATTGGGCCTATTAATCTGTAACGGTCGCGTACACACACACACAGGGGGGAGGGAAGTGACCACTGCGCTCCACCCTTACCCCTGGCCCTGCCTACTTGCCTCGCGAGTCCTAATGACAGGGGACAACTGGACGGCAATCCCTAACTTGGAATAAGTGCAGGGATGACAGACAGACAAACAACAGGACGTGAACGGACCGAGTCAATACCAGGAAAGCTGCAAAGTACAAATGGAGCAAGCAGAGAATTGTCAGGAGAAGCCGGGGTCATAAATACCAGGAGAGCAGAGAAGTACAAGAGGAGTCCTAAGAGAGTAGTCAGGTGGGAGCCGAGATCACAATACCAGGACGGATGCGCAGTACAGGAGGAGCAGGCAAAAGGATGGTCAGGGAACAGGATCAGGTAAGTATTCAGCAGTCCAACAAATAGCCAGGAACCTAGAAATTAACAGGCAACCTGTAGCCAGCAGGCTGCCTGTATTTATAGTGGGGAGTGAGGGTCATGTGACGTGGCCAGCGTCACATGACCGACAGACCAACCAGTCGAGCACCGAGTGATCAGCTCGGCGCTCAAGGCAGACAAGGAGCAGGGAGCCACCCAGCTAGTAAAGCCACCCTGGGAATGAGGTCAAACACAGAACCTCATTCCAAAAGCTAAGCAACAGGTCTGCGGGCAATGGGGGACCGAGTGCACCTTCGGAACCCCGTGACAGGTATTTCAGAAATTACACTCGTAAATTGGGTTGTTAATTTTGCTTCCTTCCAAACTCCCTGTGCCAATCTATGTATGGGAAGCAACAGTTTCTGAGCCCTAGAAAAATTCTCCAGGACTGACCATAGAGTATGGACACCCAGGTAATGTTTAAGGAAATACTCAGAGTCAGGGAGTTCCTCAGTGGTGTACCAAGTATGTATGAGCCCTGTAACTGCCCTTCCAGGTAATATAATCTGTAATCTGGCAGTGCCATGCCTCCCTCAGTCTTTGGTCTCCTTAATGTATCCAAGCTTAATTTTGATCGGGAGTTTCCCCATATGAAGGTTTGGGTCATGGAATCCAATTCTTTAAATATTGATTTGGAGATGGGCACCTCCGAATGCTGTAACGCATAAAGGGCCTTGGGATGGGGTTATCCTTTTCCTTTTTGAATCCAGAGGGAAAACAAACCAGGCTGGTGTAGTGAGCTGCATTTATATTTATATAAGGAGATATATAACGCGAGTTTGACCGCGACGCGTGGTTGATTAAGTGTGGTTGCATAAGTGTGTGACTTAAGATTAAGTGAAGGAGTATCTGAGAGCTAAATTATTTGTGGACATTGATGAGTGGCTGTGTTTGACTGTATTGTGTGCTGTGATAACACTTTTTTTTCCCTTCTCCAGGGGTTGCACAGGTGAGCAATTAGGGTGTGGCTGTCTAATTAGGGTGTGGCTGTCTAATTAGGAGACTATAAAAACTCAGCAGTGAGAGCAGCACAGCCTTTTTGAATCCAGAGGGAAAACAAACCAGGCTGGTATAGTGAGCTGCATTTATATTTATATAAGGAGATATATAACGCGAGTTTGACCGCGACGCGTGGTTAAGTGTGTGACTTAAGATTAAGTGACTTTAGATTCAGGGACTTCAGTGGGGGACTGCAATTAGCCAGTTTCTTAGTACTACATTATATTGTATTTTTCGCTTTTGTGGTGTAATCCCCATTTAGTTTGTGTTGCACAATTGACAACGCAGTCCAGTGCACATCTTGCATGATGTATGCAGTCCTGGAACAGCCGTTCAAGGGTGTATATCTTTGTTCAAGATGTGAGCAAATTACCCATTTGGAATCGCAAATCGAGTCTCTAAATGGGCAAGTTGAAACACTGAGAGGCATTGACAATTTGCAAAAGAGTTTGCTTCTCACCGAGCAAGCACTCTTTGGGTTAGATGAGGGGGAGGGTGACAGAGAGGAGGCTGAGGTAGCTAGCTGGGTAACAGTTAGAAAGCGGGGTAGAGGGAAGAGTGTCAGGGAGGCTAGCCCTGATCTGACACACCCCAACAAGTTTGCACGTTTGGCAGATGAGGGGGATATCAGTCCAGGGACGGCACTGCCGCAGCCGGACACTTCCTCTGCCAGTCAGGGGAATGTCAGCTCCGGTAAGCAGCGGAGCAGGGCAGGCCAGACAGGTGCTGGTAGTGGGAGACTCAATTATTAGGGGAACAGATAGGGCAAATCTGTCACAAAGACCGTGATCGCCGAACAATGTGCTGTCTTCCTGGCGCTAGAGTTCGACACATCGCGGATCGGGTTGACAGATTACTGGGAGGGGCTGGAGAAGATCCAGCGGTCATTGTCCATATCGGAACCAATGACAAAGTTAGGGGTAGGTGGAGAGTTTTTAAAAATGATTTCAGGGATTTAGGTCAAAAGCTTAGGGCAAGGACCTCAAAGGTACCACGGGCCACACAAGAAAGGCAGTGGGAGATTAGGGAAATTAACAAGTGGCTCAAGAACTGGTGTAGGAAGGAGGCGTTTGGGTTCCTGGAGAACTGGGCCGACTTCTCTATCGGCTAAAGGCTCTATCGTAGGGACGGGCTGCACCTCAATGGGGAAGGGGCAGCTGTGTTGGGGAAGAAGATGACTAGAAGGTTGGAGGAGTGTTTAAACTAGGGACTGGGGGGGAGGGTAAATACGTTATAGGAGGGGAAGATAGTGCAGATAGAGACCAGGGGCAAGGTAGTGGGAGTGAGGGAGGAATGGAAGGAGGGACTAGAACAGTTCAGAAGGAAAGGTGTAGGGTAAAAAATATACATAAACCTCTAAAATGTATGTATACTAATGCTAGAAGCCTGACTAATAAAACTGGTGAACTGGAATTAGTGATGTGTGAGGAGGACTATGACATAGTGGGAATAACTGAGACATGGCTGGATAATAGCTATGACTGGGCAGTTAATGTACAAGGTTACAGTCTGTTTAGAAAGGATCGTCAAAACCGGAGAGGGGGAGGGGTCTGCCTTTATGTAAAGTCCTGTCTAAAGCCCACACTTCCTGAAGATATAAGTGAGGGACATGAACATGTGGAGTCACTGTGGGTAGAGATACATGGAGCTAAAAACAATAATAAATTACTAATAGGAGTTTACTATAAACCACCTAATATACCAGAGTCCACAGAAAATCTACTACTAAATGAGATAGACAAGGCGGCAAATCAAAATGAGGTGGTTATTATGGGGGACTTCAACTACCCAGATATAGACTGGGAAACTGAAACTTGTATATCTCATAAAGGAAACAGGTTCTTGGGAATAACCAAAGACAATTACCTCTCCCAACTGGTTCAGGACCCGACTAGAGGGACGGCCATACTGGACTTAGTATTAACCAATAGACCTGACAGAACAACAGACGTGCAGGTTGGGGGACACTTGGGAAATAGTGACCATAAAGTAATAACCTTCCAATTATCATTCAAAAGAGCGTTTCTACAGGGAGGAACAAAAATACCAAACTTCAAAAAAGCTAAATTTAGCCAACTAAGAGAGGCCATAGGCCTAACTAAATGGGATAAAGTCCTCACAAATAAAAATACAGCCACAAAATGGGATATCTTTAAAAGCATCCTAAAATCTCATTGTGAGAGGTACATACCGTATGGGAATAAAAGGTTAAGAAACAAAAAGAAACCAATGTGGATAAACAGAACTGTAAAGAAAGCAAATGACAAAAAGAAAGCATATAAATCACTAAAACAGGAAGGTAGCACGGAAGCACTGAAAAACTATAAGGAAAAAAATAGAACATGTAAAAAACAAATAAAAGCGGCCAAACTAGAGACCGAGAGATTAATTGCCAAAGAGAGTAAAACTAACCCTAAAATGTTCTTCAATTATATAAATGTTAAAAAGTATAAATCTGAAGGTGTCGGCCCTTTAAAGAGTAATGAGGGGGAAGTCACAGAGAGCGACGAGGAGAAAGCAAAGCTGTTAAATATTTTTTTCTCCAATGTATTCACTGAGGAAAATAAACTGTCAGATGAAATGCTGAATGTTGAAATAAATTCCCCATTAAAAGTGTCCTGTCTGACCCAGGAATAAGTACAACAACGACTTAAAAAGATTAAAATAGACAAATCGCCAGGACCGGATGGCATACACCCCCGTATCCTAAGGGAATTAAGTAATGTCATAGCCAGACCCTTATTTCTGATATTTTCAGATTCTATACTGACAGGGAATGTCCCACAGGATTGGCGCATGGCAAATGTGGTGCCAATATTCAAAAAGGGTCCAAAAACAGAGCCTGGAAACTATAGGCCGGTAAGTTTAACATCTGTTGTGGGTAAACTGTTTGAAGGTTTTCTGAGAGATGCTATGTTAGAGCATCTTAACGGAAATAATCAAATAACGCCATATCAGCATGGCTTCGTGAGGGATCGGTCATGTCAAACTAATTTAATCAGTTTCTATGAGGAGGTAAGTTCTAGATTTGACAGTGGCGAATCAATGGATGTCGTGTATCTGGACTTCTCCAAAGCATTTGACACTGTACCACATCAAAGGTTAGTATATAAAATGAGAATGCTCGGACTGGGAGAAAACGTCTGTAAGTGGGTAAGTAACTGGCTCAATGATAGAAAACAGAGGGTGGTTATTAACGGTACATACTCAGATTGGGTCACTGTCACTAGTGGAGTACCTCTGGGGTCAGTATTGGGCCCTATTCTCTTCAATATATTTATTAATGATCTTGTAGAAGGCTTGCATAGTAAAATATAAATTTTCTCAGATGACACTAAACTGTGTAAAGTAATTAACACTGAAGAGGACAGTATACTACTACAGAGGGATCTGGATAGATTGCAGGCTTGGGCAGATAAGTGGCAGATGAGGTTTAACACTGACAAATGTAAAGTTATGCACATGGGAAGGAATAATGCAAGTCACCCGTACATACTAAATGGTAAAACACTCGGTAACACTGACATGGAAAAGGATCTAGGAATTTTAATAAACAGCAAACTAAGCTGCAAAAAACAGTGTCAGGCAGCTGCTGCCAAGGCCAATAAGATAAAGGGTTGCATCAAAAGGGGCATAGATGCCCGTGATGAGAACATATTCCTACTACTTTACAAATCATTAGTCAGACCACACATGGAGTACTGTGTACAGTTCTGAGCTCCAGTGAACAAGGCAGACATAGCAGAGCTGGAGAGGGTCCAGAGGAGGGCAACTAAAGTAATAACTGGAATGGGGCAACTACAGTACCCTGAAAGATTATCAAAATTAGGGTTATTCACGTTAGAAAAAAGACGACTGAGGGGAGATCTAATTACTATGTATAAATATATCAGGGGTCAGTACAGAGATCTATCCCATCATCTATTTATCCCCAGGACTGTGACTGTGACGAGGGGACATCCTCTGCGTCTGGAGAAAAGAAGGTTTGTACACAAACATAGAAAAGGATTCTTTACGGTAAGAGCAGTGAGACTATGGAACGCTCTGCCTGAGTAGGTGGTGATGGTGAGTACAATAAAGGAATTCAAGAGGGGCCTGGATGTATTTCTGGAGTGTAATAATATTACAGGATATAGCTACTAGAGAGGGATCGTTGAACCAGGGGGTTATTCTGATTGCCTGATTGGAGTCGGGAAGAAATTTTTTATTCCCCTAAAGTGAGGAAAATTGGCTTCTACCTCACAGGTTTTTTTTTGCCTTCCTCTGGATCAACTTGCAGGATGACAGGCCGAACTGGATGGACAAATGTCTTTTTTCGGCCTTATGTACTATGTTACTATGTTACTAAATTAATACGTCTCGCTACTGACAAGGGGAGTGACTTCCAGGTTTTGAATTTATCCAGTATGTGTGTAATTAGGGGATGAATGTTAAAAGATAGCGCTTTAGAGTGTTGTCTAGCTATGTTAACCCCCAGGTATTTGAACGTGTCTACCACTTTCAATCCCGCCATGTGCGAGGGGCCCGACTGCTGTCTTTTTTGCAGAGACATGTATACAGATTTTTCCCAGTTAATCTTAAGGCCATAGAATTTTCCAAATTCATCTATCAGAACCACTGCATTATATAGAGAAATATTTGGGGAGGACAGATATAGAATCATATCATCAGCGTACAACCCAATGCGCGCCTCTCTCTCTCCCAATCTTATCCCAATAATGTTATCGCTCTCCCTCACCTGGATGGACAAAGGCTCAACCACCAGTGCGAATAGTAATGGTGACAGGGGACATCCTTGTCTTGTTCCTCTCTGTAGGGTAAAGCTATCAGATAGTTGACCATTTACTAATAGTCTACTCACTGGGTTAGAGTATAATAATGAGATCCATATGCAGAACTGAGGGCCAAACCTGAAATTTCGGAGACACACATGCAGATATGCCTATTCAATAGAATCAAAGGCTTTGGTCGCGTCTAGGGAAGCCAAGGCCCAATCTTGATCAGTGGAGTGGCCAATCTGGGTAATTACCTGTAGCAGAGGCGTAGCTAGAAATGACTGGTCCCCACAGCAAATATTTGATTGAGGCCCCCCTCCCCCAGAAATTTTTTCGCAACCCCTTTCTTTCATGCCGCCCCCATTCCTGTTAGTAAAAATCACTCTCTCAGGCCAGGCCCGGCAGCTGTTCCATCCGACTATACTGCCACTGTATGTCATTTCATTGTGTAATACTGTTGAGGGGGCCCTGACAAAATTTTTTAGTCCTCCTTCTCCTGGATGGGCCCCTTCTGGGTCAGGGCCCCAAAGCAGCCGCTTCCCCTGCTTCCCCTAAAGCTACGCCCCTGACCTGTACCCTTCTAATATTCTCCGAGGTTGACTTCCCTGGCATGAATCCCGTCTAATCTGGATGAATCAATGACAGGATTGCCAGATTTAGTCTGGTAGCTAATATTCTTGTGAGGATTTTATAATCTACATTTAAAAGTGTGATTAGTCTATATGAGCTACAGTCAAGTGGATCTTTATCGAGCTTAAGTATCAGAATTACAGTGGCTTCCATGAAGGAGGCGGGCAGGTTTCCTGTCTCTAAGGCCGAATGAAGAGTGGATAGCAGCTGTGGGGCCAGTTTATCTGAGTATCTGGCATACACCTCTTTAGGGAGCCCATCGGGTCCCGGGGACTTCTCATTGTTAAGATCCGAAATTGCCTGCAGTATTTTCTCCAAAGTTATGGGCTGTTCTAACTTAGCACCCTGTGATGTGGTCAGGGTAGGGAAGGGGATACTATTTAAGTAGGTAATTATTTCTGCTTCAGAGGCGGTTATACTAGATTTATATAGATTGTCGTAGAACTGTCTAAAAGTCTGAAGAATGTCCGACTGTATGTGAAGCTCCTGACCAGCTAGGGATCGTATTGCTAGAATTGTAGATGAATTTAGCAGATTGGTTACCTAACTCAAACGCAGTTTGTTTCAGAAAAAAACATTTTTCTATCTGCCCTTTCTCTTCGGGTTGCCAAATATTGTCTCCCTGCCTGGAGCCAGGCGGTCCTGTTAGACTCAGTGGGGTGTTGGATGTACTGTTGTTCTAGGTTAGTACATTGGGATGCCAACTCCAATTCAGAGCGGCTGGTGTCCCTCTTGATATAAGAAATGCTAGAATGTAAGCATCCCCTCACGAAAGCCTTCAGGGCATCCCATAGGTGGACTAAATTGGGTTCCTCTGTGTGTACCGATAAAAACTCATCTATCTGGTAGGGGATCCCATCAGCCGCTCCCAAGAGACCCAGCCAAAACGGGTGTATGTGTCACGGCCGCGGTTTTGGCCGTGACTCCTTGGGAGCCGCATACAGTTGCCCGCGGTTTGGGTTGTTGTTTCAACCGCAGCTTGAGGCTTGATGTTGTTTGCCTCAAGTGCGGTTGCCGCGGACAACAGGTATGTGTGCAGTCCCTTTGGAGTTTGTGTGCGTGTTTGTATGCACTGTCGTTTGCCTTTCCTGCACTGTGGTTGCCCGTGGCAACGTTTGTCGTTGTGTACATGTGGTGGCAGTGTCCCGCACTTGGGGCTGACTCCCAGGACACGGTTGCCACCCATGTCATTGCCTGCGGTAACAACCACAGTGTGTTTGTTGTGTTGGACACTTTCCCTTTAAGTTGGTGTTTTCCCTTTCCTGTGGTGCTGGAAGGGTTAACTCCCTTCCCAGTGTGTGGGATGTCACTGGGTGTGTCTGACCGTTGGGTGTGGCCTCTTAGGCCTATAAAGCCTCTCACTTTGGCATGGCTCAGTAGGTTGCTTCAGTCATGCTTTGCTGTTGCAGCCTCCTGTGATTTCCATCTTCTTGTAAGGGCCACCCTTCCGGTCATAAGTTCTAATACCGTGATGTGTTGTTGATGTCTTGTGTCTCTGTGTTTTGTGCAGCTATGGATGTCCTGGTCCCTGTGTGTCTTCATGTGTGTGCTGTTTACCTTTGTCTGTGTGGACAGCCTTTCCTTAGCACGGGTTCCAGTCAGCAAGGCTGAGACAGGTTTGTGTGGAACTGTTTGGTTCACCTGTCTTATCCATAGTCCTGTTTATGTACCCCCTTTCTTCATGCTGCTTGCCCAGTGAGACTCCTGCTCCTCCGTGCCTAGGAGGAGTGGGTTGTCTTACCCTGCTCCTTAGCCCAGGGACCGGTTGGAGGGTAAGTCAGGGATCCGAGGTTGCTGCGCATGGGTCCTCCTACCATCAAGGTCGGCCCATGCAGGTAGGAGACAGGGTCAGCGTTAGGGACGCAACAGGAGGTGACCTGCTCCCTGATTCTGTGTTGCTGGCGAGTAGCGACTGGACATCTTCCCTCACCGCACGGCTGAGGATTTCCCTCATCCTCAGCCGTGACAGTATGTTAATTTTGTACATCACTGAGGGAGCCTTACGAGTTAAGATTCCTAATATTGGTGAGTGATCCGACACTCCTCTGGGTAAGTATACTATGAAGCAAAGGTTTAATAGCACATTTTCGCTCCCTAGCATATAATCAATTCTTGTCAGCGAGTGGTGTCCTCCACTGTGACACGAGTATTCACGGGTTGTAGGGTGAGCAAACCTCCATAGATCAGACCAGCGGAACTCTGTCATAAATCTGCTTAATTGTGAGGGGACCCCTGACACTTGTGGACCTCCCCCACTCACAAACCGATCCATGGATGGGTCCAGCAACATATTTAAGTCTCCCAGACATATGGTTCTAGCGTGTGGGTAGGCAGCTGCAAAAGCTGCTGCCTGATGTAGCCCATGCATTGACCCAGGGGGAGGGTTGTATATTCCCAATATAGTGTATTGTATGTTGTCAATAAGAGAATGAACAAAGACATAGCTGGAATAGAAGTTTATGAGACGCACAGGAGTGGGTGAGGCCACAGGTGGAGGTGCTCACAGTAAAAAAGGATTCGCCCCTCCTTTACAAGTAAAACAATATAAAAAGGTATACTGGGCACTCACACTGTAGGTAGAACCACGAATAAAATCG
This sequence comes from Bufo bufo, assembly GCF_905171765.1. Taxonomy (NCBI): domain Eukaryota; kingdom Metazoa; phylum Chordata; class Amphibia; order Anura; family Bufonidae; genus Bufo; species Bufo bufo. The sequence goes on from NC_053392.1 coordinate 251,328,274, forward strand.
ATACTGATTACTAAATTCAAAATTTATTAGTATTTATTAATATAGCTGATGGCTTAATGGATCACTAAAATACAATAAAATACACTGTGATAAACTCGACTGTCTGGAAGTCAATAAAATAACAATAGAATATAATAATGCATTAGAACCTAAAAGAAATTAGAAATAGTGATTATTAAACAATAAATAAGAATAAAATAACGAATAATAAAGCACGGCTGGTATCAGATAATTTGTAGGACAATCGGGTTCCTGGCCCAAAGAAATGATACTACTGTTGGAGCAAATTGTATGGATGATCCAATTCAATAGAACGGTAAAAGAGCAATGTTAATGTTGCAGTGGGTGTAATATGCGGCGTCCCGCTAGTACTCACTGTTCGATAATTATTAGTGTGTAATAAACACTACTGAAGCTCCGGTTCTCTGTGTCACCCAGTAGCTGTTCCCAGGTTGTCTTCCGCCTCCGGTTTAGTACGGCTCCGGGCACCGCTCCGTACAATTCAAGAGCCGATGACTTTCAAGCCTGTGTCTGCCTGCTTCCACGCTGGATTAAGTTGGCAGTCGTAAAAAAGGAGTGTGCTCGTTCTCAGTTTGTTTAAGAGATTCGAGCTCCTGATGACTTAGCGTGCCAGGTTCTCTTAGACAGTTTTCCGGTTCTGTGGCGTCAGCCTGGATGAAATTCCACACTTGGTATGACACGGGTTCGATTGGAGATAGGCTGGGGGTCTTGGATCAAACGCGTTTCGGGGCTTCACATTGCCCCTTCCTCAGTGATGAACAATCCCCCTTACAAAAGACCTTTTTATCTAAAAAGTTATGCTGATTCCAATTATCCAATTAGGTGTTACTCCTCCTATTATTCACATTCTGATACCAATCAGTGTAATGCAGGTTTCGAAGTCTTTGTCATTCTATAGAGAAACACCTCTTTTTTTCTCTCTTTGATCAACTTGTTAAATTTCCCATTCCGACTTTATATAAGTCGCTATTCTATTTATGTCATGGAGTGTGTAAATACACAGACAAAGGACATATCAACATATCGACAACCACAAATAATACTAGTCACTGTCTCTATACGAATGTACATTGGATATAAACATATAATTTAGAATAAACAAATAAATATGAATAAAACTTTGCGTCTTCCATTTCTATATGAACTAGTCAATTATGGTATAACGATAATTTGTCCAGTGCTAGATAAGTGTCTCTAAAATGAGTTATTACTGGTCATATGGATGAAACCCTTTTCTTCCTAATAATGTTATGGGATATGACTATATTAAAAAATATAATTTTTTATAATAAGATAAAAAAGATAAAAAAGATAAAAAAAGGCACAGAGAAAACCAGAAAAATATATAATATTAAAAATAAATGTTGAAAAAATTTTGAAAAAATTTGGAACAAGATTTGTTCCCATCAACCATAATAATACTTCATGTTATATAAAAACAATATATAAATATCAATATAAATATAGGTAACGGACTTTTTGAATATGGATAAAAACTCACAAAATTACCTTTAAAATTATGGTCCTTTCATTTCTTTTCGTCATATATAATCAATTGTTCTAAAACTATTTAATAATTTTGATCATTTCCAATATTTATGATAATGATAATTTTTAATAATTTTTAATAATTTATAATGATTATTAATAACTCAACTCAAATAGTTTCTATACCTTCTTGCCGACAAAAATGTTAGGGGACTCATTAGTCTTGAGCTTAGACATAGCTGCCTTTTAAATAAACTGCTAGGTCTTTTACCTCCCATCGCGATTGTTTGTGTATTAATATAGACACACCCCTGGAAGAAGAGGAGTGATAAGAGTGTGCCGCCCACTGAACCCATGGTTTCCGCAGAGCTCGCAAGGTGGTATTAGTAAGATGCATCTACTGGAGGCACAGAATATGTGGACCAGAGTTTCTAACAAGGGAGAATATCATAGACCTTTTATGCGGAGTATCCATGCCCCTGACATTCTATGACATAATCTTTAAGTCTGCCATAATGTCTGAAATAAATGCATGACATACAGGTACCTACAGTCGTGGCCAAAAGTTTTGAGAATGACACAAATATTAGTTTTCACAAAGTTTGCTTCTAAACTGCTTTTAGATCTTTGTTTCAGTTGTTTCTGTGATGTAGTGAAATATAATTACACGCACTTCATACGTTTTAAAGGTTTTTATCAACAATTACATGACATTTATGCAAAGAGTCAGTATTTGCAGTGTTGGCCCTTCTTTTTCAGGACCTCTGCAATTCGACTGGGCATGCTCTCAATCAACTTCTGGGCCAATTCCTGACTGATAGCAACCCATTCTTTCATAATCACTTCTTGGAGTTTGTCAGAATTAGTGGGTTTTTGTTTGTCCACCCGCCTCTTGAGGATTGACCACAAGTTCTCAATGGGATTAAGATCTGGGGAGTTTCCAGGCCATGGACCCAAAATGTCAACGTTTTGGTCCCCGAGCCACTTAGTTATCACTTTTGCCTTATGGCACGGTGCTCCATCGTGCTGGAAAATGCATTGTTCTTCACCAAACTGTTGTTGGATTGTTGGAAGAAGTTGCTGTTGGAGGGTGTTTTGGTACCATTCTTTATTCATGGCTGTGTTTTTGGGAAAAATTGTGAGTGAGCCCACTCCCTTGGATGAGAAACAACCCCACACATGAATGGTCTCAGGATGCTTTACTGTTGGCATGACACAGGACTGATGGTAGCGCTCACCTTTTCTTCTCCAGACAAGCCTTTTTCCAGATGCCCCAAACAATCGGAAAGAGGCTTCATCGGAGAATATGACTTTGCCCCAGTCCTCAGCAGTCCATTCACCATACTTTCTGCAGAAGATCAATCTGTCCCTGATGTTTTTTTTCGGAGAGAAGTGGCTTCTTTGCTGGCCTTCTTGACGCAAGGCCATCTTCCAAAAGTCTTTGCCTCACTGTGTGTGCAGATGCGCTCACACCTGCCTGCTGCCATTCCTGAGCAAGCTCTGCACTGGTGGCACTCCGATTCCGCAGCTGAATCCTCTTTAGGAGACGATCCTTGCGCTTGCTGGACTTTCTTGGACGCCCTGAAGCCTTCTTAACAAGAATTGAACCTCTTTCCTTGAAGTTCTTGATGATCCTATAAATTGTTGATTGAGGTGAAATCTTAGTAGCCACAATATCCTTGCCTGTGAAGCCATTTTTATGCAACGCAATGATGGCTGCACGCGTTTCTTTGCAGGTCATTATGGTTAACAATGGAAGAACAATGAATTCAAGCATCACCCTCCTTTTAACATGTCAAGTCTGCCATTTTAACCCAATCAGCCTGACATAATGATCTCCAGCCTTGTGCTCGTCAACATTCTCACCTGAGTTAACAAGACGATTACTGAAATGATCTCAGCAGGTCCTTTAATGACAGCAATGAAATGCAGTGGGAAGTTTTTTTTGGGATTAAGTTAATTTTCATGGCAAAGAAGGACTATGCAATTCATCTGATCACTCTTCATAACATTCTGGAGTATATGCAAATTGCTATTATAAAAACTTAAGCAGCAACTTTTCCAATTTCCAATATTTATGTAATTCTCAAAACTTTTGGCCACGACTGTACAACCCTGACGTGTTTCCCCCGTTCACGGGTTCATCAGGGGGTGATAGGATATGGGTGATGGATACCCACATAGATAGTGTGGCATCCGTAGCTAAATAACTGATGTCAGGATACACAAATAGATTGTATGGCATCCGCAGCTATATACACAATATCCAATGATATAGTACAAAGACTCCAATAATCATTGACAGGAGAAACATATCAATTGTTTCCTGGGCTGAGGAGAAGAGTAGGGAAAGACGAGGGACAGATCTCCCATCTCCCTTACAATATATGTACTTATGGTGCTTACTTTTTGTCTCTATCGACTAGATCTTCATTGATTAATGTCTGTCCTTTTCTTTTGGGAGATCGATTCCCATTTTTTTTACTAATTTAAATAAAGTATAAGAGATTTTAGGGTTATATTTTGCTGGAAGTTGCAACTTACAGAGCTCCCTCATGACCTTAGACATAAGAGGGGTCCCCTGGCCAGTCAGAACCTCTTTAGGTAGCCCCACTCGGGAGAACATTTCCATTAGCTCCTTAGCTATCAGTTTAGCCGATGTATGTCGCAGTGGCACTGCCTCCGGGTACCGAGTGACATAATCCTAGGATGACCAGGATGTGTTAGTGTCCTCTAGCGGACTTCGGTACTGGGCCTACGATGTCCATCGCGATTCGCTCAAACGGTACCTCGATGATCGGGAGAGGTACCAAGGGACTGCGTAAAAGGTGCTGGGGGCTAGTTGCCTGGCAGGTCGGGCAAGACTTACAGAATTCGTCCACCTCTTTAAACACACTGGGCCAGTAAAACCGTAGTAGTATCTGTTCCTGTGTTTTCTGCATTCCTAGATGCCCCCCAAGAACATGTTGGTGGGCTAACTCTAACACGAGTTTGCGATAAGCCTGGGCACCACTAACTGTTCAATATGTTCACCCCACAGTTGGTTTACCCGATACAACATATCGGGGAAACACCAACTTTGCCCCTGGTTGTTGTGGTTCACCATCTACTATTAATACATTTCCCCAAGATCGGGATAGGGTTGGGTCTCGGTGTTGTGCAGTACCAAAATTATCCCCAGAGACATTAAGGTCAGCCAGCTCAGGCCCTAGCGGCAAGTCCTCTACATCTCCCACCATTACATTCAGTGGGGTTGTCCCCCCCCTCTTCCACTGAAGTGGCGGTCACCCCTACCGCTGGCCCTTCGGCCTCGGTTTGCCAGGGTTCTGGCCTCCCCCTGGAGCCAGGCCACTCTGCTAGGGTTACCCCTGTCTCATAGGTTTCAGTCACTCTCGTAGCATGCCACAGGGCCGGGAAGCCCGGGAAGTCTCTCCCTAATATTATAAGTTAATAGTATAAATTTGTGGCAACTGCCACTTCATGAGTCCGCCTGCTGGCCCCTGTGGTTAGAGACACCAGGGCGGTGAGATAGTCTTTTAAGTCTCCGTGGATGCACATGACCTCGACTTTCCAGCCAGTATACTCCGTGGACCGTACCAGGGGAGCCCTTACTAGGGACACCAGACTCCCTGAGTCCAGTAGAGCCTCCGCTAGAGTGTCTCCCACTTCCACCTGGCACAAGTGGTTTAGAGTTTCTGGGGTACCTGCTGCACACAGCTTCCTGGCATATAACGACTGACTGTAGCCATAGTTAGTATCCATGGGTTCCACCTGATGTGGACAGTCAGCTCTTACATGGCCAGGCTCCTGACACCGCCAGCAGACTATCGGAGCCAGGTTCGTAGGGGGTACATCCCAGGTGGGTTTGGATAGTACAAGTTGCCGGGTCTGGGATGGAGATTTACGGGGTTTGACTGCCCCCCTCCCAAAAGAACCCCCCATAAGATTCTTAGTAGCCTCGTAGCGCTCCACCAGGTCCACTATTTCTAGGGCATTGCCAGGAGACACCTGGTCATTCCAGTATTGGAGAGGGGTGGCAGAGCCCTCCAGAACATATCAGCCAATAGTCTACCCAGCATACATACAGCACATCAGGCTGTAGCCACTTTTGCAAGAGGTGAAATAAGTCTTAATACTAGGGTCTTGCAGGCTCCGCCACTGATGTACCCACTGGGCCCTGACCAACACATTTACCCCCAGTCTTGCCAAAATCTCACCCTTTACTTTTTTGGCAGTCGGCCGCTCGATCGTCCGGCAAGTCGAAATACACTTGCTGGGAATCAGATGCCAGGAACAGAGCGACGACCTCAGCCCACTGGTCTTGCCTGCATTGTCCACCAATTGTGGGGATTCGCTCTGGTAGACAGGGTGTGAGGACGCAGTACAGAGGCAAATTACCAGTTCTTAAATCAAACTTCTGCCTTTATTCACACATAAAGCAAAAACAAAATGTCACTTTGCAATCTTGGTGTTAGTTCACACACAATGGAAAGTCCACATAGCAAATATCACCTTGTTGGGAGATCTGCCTCCAGCAGTCCATAGCAGGCTTTTAGGAGTCCCGTTTCCCTTACAGACGGGTCTCAGCCCTCCAGCACGGCACAAGCCTTAGATCCCAGCACACACACCTCCTGAGCTCCACTGTGACTGAGGTAATCCTTCCCACATGGCAGTGCTGGCTGGTTTTTAGGCTGGCAAAACCAGGCCTGGAACATGGGGAGTAGTCACCCACCCAGCACTTTGACTACTCCCAGTAAGAGTCATCCCAGATCAGCTATACAGCCATTCTAAGTATTAGGTTAAACAGCAATTGCTGCTGACACATAAAACCCGGCTCTTACTCCACCGAGGCCAGGAACCTCGGTGACACATACCTATCATCCACGATGATTCCTTGTACCTTCTTACAATATATAATATTTAAAAATGTGGCAGAAAGCACACCTGCCCCTGAGCCTGAGGGGGGCAGCCTATGAGGCAGTACAGCGGCATGGGAGGTCGCAATGACATCATCATGACCTCTTTGCCCTACGTTATGGCACTGCCCATGACTCGGTGCAGGAGGTCCCAATGATGTCATTGCGACTGTCTGCATAACAAAGGGCTTGTTGTTAATATGTACATCGGTTATAGATAGACAATATTAGATTACAAGCAAAAAAGGGACATAGAGGCCAATGCTAATAATAGCTCTAAACTATGTGAAAGTACAGTCGTGGCCAAAAGTTTTGAGAATTACATAAATATTGGAAATTGGAAAAGTTGCTGCTTAAGTTTTTATAATAGCAATTTGCATATACTCCAGAATGTTATGAAGAGTGATCAGATGAATTGCATAGTCCTTCTTTGCCATGAAAATTAACTTAATCCCCAAAAAACCTTTCCACTGCATTTCATTGCTGTCATTAAAGGACCTGCTGAGATCATTTCAGTAATCGTCTTGTTAACTCAGGTGAGAATGTTTTTTTAAATCAGATAATTTTTATTGAAAATTTCAATTTTAGTCACATACAGAACATTATCCCCCCAATTCCCCCTCCCTCAACATATGAGACAAGAGCAGTTAAATACAAATAAATGATATTGCATCATATGGTCTGACATATCGGCACATTGATTTTACATATTGTAGTGTATCAAATTCGTGCATCACAATTTGAGCAATATACCGTAATACATTTTGTAAAGGTGACTATTCAGGTACACATGATATGTAACACTTTTATTCCCTGACTAATTGAAGATTACCCTTTTAAACGCCTATTCCTCTTATATTCCTTCTCTCTTCTCAACTCCCGTTCCTGTATATCTCTCTCATACATTCCTACTCATTTTCTCATTCATTCCTTTACATTTGCAGATTATAATGTTGAATCCAGAGTGCCCATATCTTTTCAAACTTTTTCATACAGTTCCTCTTTTGGTATACATATTTTTCCAGGCTTATCAGCCAATGTACCTTTTTTTCCCATTCGTCCAATGATGGGGGTTGAGCATCTATCCAATGGAAAGCAATTACCTTCCTAGCTTGGTAAAGCACTCTAATAATGGCCAATCTTTTTTTCAGGCACCAATCCCGGTACATCCACATTCCCCAATATACACGTCACAACATCCATACTAAGGTTGATATCAAAGACAGTTTTTACTATCCCTTCTACCCCACTCCAGTACCTCCTTAGTCTAGGACAGTTCCACATGAGATGGATGAGGTCCGCATTCGCTACATCACACCTCGGGCAACAATCATCCGCTCTATACCCCATTCTTTTCAATATGACAGGTGTTTTGTATACTCTATGTACCAGTAAGAGTTGAGATACCCTTTGGGCTTCACTCACCGCTACCTGTGTAAACTCCTCTAGGACAGTGTCCCATTGCTCCTCAGTTAATTCTGGGGCATCCCTTTTCCATTTATCATATAGCGGAAAATCCTGTTTTTTAAATTGCGCTTCCATAAGACACGTGGAATTTAAAGTTATCACACCTGCTGTCCCTCCGCTAGACTTTACCAAGTCAACTATTGAATTTTTTTGTGCAGGACGTACTTCCACTACCTATTCCTGAGCACGTAGAGCGTGTCTAAGTTGCAGATAAAGGTAAAATTGGGACTTCTGCAATCCAAATTCCTGTTGTAACCCTGAAAACTCTTTGAGGACATCATTGCTGAACAGCTGGCTCATATATTTAAGCCCCGCATCGGCCCATACTTTAACTCCTTCGACTTTGTCCACCTCTGTATACATATAATTTGGCCAAATAGGAGTGATATCAGAGTAACCCTTTATTCCTATTATTCCCCTAACTTTCCACCAAGTATTATGAATGGCTCGCAGTACCCGATATGTACTACCCAGTGTATGGAAAGTACCCTCCTCCAGAGCAGATCTCAAATTCTGACACCCTACCAATGTCTGAATAATTTTACTAGCAGTACTCATGCCATCCGTCGACTCCCATCCTCTCATATGCTGCATTTGTGCCGCCAGGTAATACATCCACGGATCCGGAACCCCCAGACCCCCATTCGTCTTTGGCCTACACAGAGTTGCCAACTTAATGCGGGGCACTCCCTTCTTCCATATAAGATCCCTGAAAATTGCATTAATTACATAAAAAATCCTCAGAGGGAGCCATACAGGAGCATTGTGCAGCACATATAGAAGCTGTGGCATTAGTATCATTTTTACTAGATTAGTTCTGCCTATAATAGATAACTACAGTTTTGTCCATGTATTAACCTTCTGTTTAAACTTCTGGAGTAGAGGAGAGATGTTCAGTCTCTCAAAATCTAGGTCATTGCAAGAAATCTGAATACCCAGATATTTGAAAGAGTGCACAACTTGTAAGCCCTCCACACAAGAGTCATTGTCAACCATGTCTTCCTTTAATGGCATTAGCACGGACTTAGTCCAGTTAATACACAGACCCGACATCCTCCCAAACCTATTAATAACTTCCATTGCCACCGGAAGTGACACTCTCCAATCATCCATAAATAGTAACAGATCGTCTGCATATAGTGCCACTTTCTCCTCCAGGGAGCCGTATGTGAAGCCCCTGATCCCTGTAGAAGATCTAATAGCTTCAGCTAGAGGTTCAATTGCAATTGCAAATAACAAAGGGGATAGGGGACATCCCTGCCTCGTCCCCCTATGGAGTGTGAAACTATCTGATAGATTGCCGTTCACCCTAATCCTAGCCACTGGCCTATCATATAAGAGCTGAATCCACCCTATAAATGATTGCCCGAACCCTAGCTTCCTGAGTACCTTCCATAAGTATTTCCATTCTACACTATCAAATGCTTTGGCCGCATCTAGAGATGCGACCGCCGCATTTGAAGCATATCTCCTACTCTGGATATTTAGATAAAGGCGTCTGATGTTGACCGCTGTAGACATATTTGGCATAAAGCCAGCCTGGTCTGTGTGAATAAGGTTAGATATAATCAGGTTCAGGCGGTTAGCTAGGACCTTAGCTAGTATTTTAATGTCTACCTGAAGTAGTGAGATTGCGACTCGGCCTCCTGAATATCTTTGCCCGGCTTCGGAAGAACCACAATTGTCGCCTCAGTCATACTGGGGGGCAGTCTTTTTTGTGTCATCGCCTCCTTGAAGACCTCCAACAACTGAGGCAGCATGACTGAGGCAAATCGCTTGTATATTTCGGCCGGTAAACCATCACCACCTGGGGCCTTATTGTTGGACATACTTGACAGCGCCACCCCCAGCTCAAAAATCGTTATAGGAGAATCGAATTTAATACTCTGATCAGAAGTGAGTATAGGCATGCGAAGCCCATCCAAGAATGAATCTATTTCTGCATCTGAGGCCGATAAACGGGATATATATAGGTTGGAGTAAAATCCCTTCATAATCTCCAGAATATGCTCCGGAGCACTACACAGATTTCCAGTTGGGTCCCTGAGATTCGCAATATAATTGGTGGGTCTCTGCGCTCTAGATATCAGAGCCAGCATTCTTCCCGTTTTTTCTCCTTCTTCGTAATGTACTTGTTTTTGGAAAAACTGTTTGTTTTTAGCATTAAGTAACAGCCTGTCATTTAACTCCTTTTGCGCCCCCTTCCTCAGGTGAGAATGTTGACGAGCACAAGGCTGGAGATCATTATGTCAGGCTGATTGGGTTAAAATGGCAGACTTGACATGTTAAAAGGAGGGTGATGCTTGAAATCATTGTTCTTCCATTGTTAACCATTGTGACCTGCAAAGAAACGCGTGCAGCCATCATTGCGTTGCATAAAAATGGCTTCACAGGCAAGGATATTGTGGCTACTAAGATTGCACCTCAATCAACAATTTATAGGATCATCAATAAATTCAAGGAAAGAGGTTCAATTCTTGTTAAGAAGGCTTCAGGGCGTCCAAGAAAGTCCAGCAAGCGCCAGGATCGTCTCCTAAAGAGGATTCAGCTGCGGGATCGGAGTGCCACCAGTGCAGAGCTTGCTCAGGAATGGCAGCAGGCAGGTGTGAGCGCATCTGCACGCACAGTGAGGCGAAGACTTTTGGAAGATGGCCTGGTGTCAGGAAGGGCAGCAAAGGAGCCACTTCTCTCCAAAAAAAACATCAGGGACAGATTGATCTTCTGCAGAAAGTATGGTGAATGGACTGCTGAGGACTGGGGCAAAGTCATATTCTCCGATGAAGCCTCTTTCCGATTGTTTGGGGCATCTGGAAAAAGGCTTGTCTGGAGAAGAAAAGGTGAGCGCTACCATCAGTCCTGTGTCATGCCAACAGTAAAGCATCCTGAGACTATTCATGTGTGGGGTTGCTTCTCATCCAAGGGAGTGGGCTCACTCACAATTTTGCCCAAAAACACAGCCATGAATAAAGAATGGTACCAAAACACCGTCCAACAGCAGCTTCTTCCAACAATCCAACAACAGTTTGGTGAAGAACAATGCATTTTCCAGCACGATGGAGCACCGTGCCATAAGGCAAAAGTGATAACTAAGTGGCTCGGGGACCAAAACGTTGACATTTTGGGTCCATGGCCTGGAAACTCCCCAGATCTTAATCCCATTGAGAACTTGTGGTCAATCCTCAAGAGGCGGGTGGACAAACAAAAACCCACAAATTCTGACTAACTCCAAGAAGTGATTATGAAAGAATGGGTTGCTATCAGTCAGGAATTGGCCCAGAAGTTTATTGAGAGCATGCCCAGTCGAATTGCAGAGGTCCTGAAAAAGAAGGGCCAACACTGCAAATACTGACTCTGCATAAATGTCATGTAATTGTCGATAAAAGCCTTTGAAACGTATAAAGTGCGTGTAATTATATTTCACTACATCACAGAAACAACTGAAACAAAGATCTAAAAGCAGTTTAGCAGCAAACTTTGTGAAAACTAATATTTGTGTCATTCTCAAAACTTTTGGCCACGACTGTATATACTACCTTTGGTGATGAAGCTATGGGGGTCATTTTTTCTGTGAAAAGTAAGAAGAAGAGAATTAATAAATATGATCAAAACTATATATATAATAATGAAAACGATAAGCAAAAACAAAACCACAATTAATACATAGACAAAATATAGAAATCAAACATGGAAGTCAAAGTCCCTATTCATTCCATGGGGAGTCAAAGTTTTTAGTTCGAAGATCCAAAAAGCCTCTCGCTCTTTGAGGCGTGCAATTCGATTACCTCCTCGTCGTGCTGGTAACACATGCTCCAAAACCTGGAATTGAAGCTGATTGATTTGGTGCTTTGTGGATAAGAAATGATGTGGGATCGGAAGTTCAGTTTTTTGGCAGCGAATGTCAGACTTATGTTTTGGAAATACGGTCACGGATACACTGGGTTGCTTCACCTACATAGGCTAGACCACAGGGGCATTTAATAAAATACACCACAAAAGAGGATTTGCATGTATAGGGGTCTCTAGGGTGGTAAATTTTGCCCGAATGGGGGTGTACGATCCTATTACCCTTAATGACATTGGTACACTGTGCGCAGTGGAGGCACGGGTAGGTACTTGTTTTACGAGGTATTAGGTGGTTTGTCGAAGTTTGGGTGTGAGTGGGCCTATGTCAGCGTGTACCAGTTTATCTTTAAGATTAGTCGGGCGTTTATAACACATACGGATAGGATTTTGAAATTCAGAGACATTGGGGTATGATCGCCCTAATAGGGACCAGTGTTTTTTTTATTATGGTTTGTATCTTCAGAGCAAAAGGGTGGTAGGTAGTGATAAGAGGAATACGTGGTGGAGATGTAGGTTTAATAAATCTAGAGCACGGGTGTCAAACACAAGGCCCGCGGGCCGAATCCGGCCCGCCAGACCTCGTCATGTGGCCCGCGCAGCGAGCGAGCTGGCGGCGGCGGCTGGGCACAGGGAGATCCTCAGGACAGCGATACAGATGCCTGCCTGTGCTGCGGTAGGGGAGGGAGAGGCGTGTCCCTTTCCCTTCCTCTGATAGGCTGCCGGCCTAGTGCCTGCAGCCTATCAGAGACCGGCGCAGGCGGCGCGATGACATCATCGCGCTGCCTGAGCCATACAGCGTGGGACACAGGCCAGAAGAGGCCTGCATCGCATCACTGACATGGAGGTAAGTATGTGTTTTTTTATTATTTTTTATTATGTACAATACTTTTACTGGCGGGGGCTGTTATTACTGGCAAAGGGGGGGCTGTTTGTTATTACTGGCAAAGGGGGGGCTGTTATTACTGGCGGGGGCTGTTATTACTGGCAAAGGGGGGGCTGTTATTACTGGCGGGGGCTGTTATTACTGGCACAGAGGGGCTGTTATTACTGACACAGAGGGGCTCTTATTACTGGGGGCTATTATTACTGGCACAGAGGGGCTGTTATTACAGGGGGCTGTTATTACTGGCACAGAGGGGCTCTTATTACTGGGGGCTGTTATTACTGGCACAGAGGGGCTGTTATTACTGGGGGCTGTTATTACTGGCACAGAGGGGCTGTTATTACTGGGGGCTGTTATTACTGGCACAGAGGGGCTGTTATTACTGGGGGCTGTTATTACTGACACAGAGGGGATTTTATTACTGGGGCTGTTATTACTGGCACAGAGGGGCTGTTATTACTGGGGGCTGTTATTACTGGCACAGAGGGGCTGTTATTACTGGGGGCTGTTATTACTGGCACAGAGGGGCTCTTATTACTGGGGGCTGTTATTACTGACACAGAGGGGCTCTTATTACTGGGGGCTGTTATTACTGGCACAGAGGGGCTCTTATTACTGGGGGCTGTTATTACTGGCACAGAGGGGCTCTTATTACTGGGGGCTGTTATTACTGGCACAGAGGGGCTCTTATTACTGGGGGCTGTTATTACTGGCACAGAGGGGCTCTTATTACTGGGGGCTGTTATTACTGGCACAGAGGGGCTCTTATTACCGGGGGCTGTTATTACTGGGGGCTGCTATTACTGGCACAGGGGGGCTGCTATTACTGGCATAGGGGGCTATTATTACTGGCACTGGGGGGGGGCATTATGGTGGGCTTTATTACTCCCCCATGGTATGACCCCCTAGTAGCAGCACCAGCCTCTCCCTGCTCTGCTATCCCTCTGCACCTTCTCCAAATACTTATTATGAAATCTTTCTCATTAGGATAAAACACCTCATCAGCTCCACCGAGCCCCCGGCCAAAGTGTGGAAGTGGCGTCCGAGATCCCCAAGGGCCAAGCCAAGTAACTGTAAGTTTTCCGGCCCTTTGAGGGTGACCAAACTGCTGATGCGGCCCCCGATGAATTTGAGTTTGACACCCCTGATCTAGAGGGAGCCGATTTAGCCAAAGGGAGTTCTTCTTCCAAAAGGCTAGTGGGATAGCCTCTGTCTGTGAATTTTCTCGCCATTTCATTAAGGCGTTGTTTACGGAGGGAAGGGTCGGCTACAATCCTGGATACACGTTTAAACTGAGCCTGGGGTAAGGAGTGTTTGGTATCTTGAGGGTGACAACTGGAATAGTGTAGCAATGTGTTACGATCTGTGGATTTCCTGTAGAGGTCAGTAGTTAGTGATCCAGTTTGTGTCTTAAGTACCAGTGTGTCTAGAAAGCTTATATTGTGTTGGTCTATATGAGAAGTGAAGGAGAGATCCGGGTCCTGTTTGTTGATATAGTCTATGAAATGGGAAAGTGAATCAGTGTCGCCAGTCCACACGCAAAAGATATCATCGATATAACGATACCAAATCTGTGCAAACTGTTGAAAGGGGAGGTAAGGGTAAATTTTACCCTCCTCAAATTTAGCCATAAAGGCATTTGCGTATGGTGGCGCCACATTCGCACCCATTGCAGTTCCACGCTTCTGAATATAATAATCATCGCCGAACATGAAGTAGTTGTTTTGTAGTACAAACCTCAGAAGTGTTAAACAGAAAGCCTTGGCGTTGGGTGAATAGTTGGAAGTAGAGAGCAGGGAGGAAACAGCTTCAATGCCCTTCTCATGGGCAATAGAAGTATACAGACTGTTAACGTCTAATGTGACTAATAGACGATCAGAGGGAATGTTCTGTAATGAAGAAATGACAGATATAAAATGTGTCGTGTCTAATAGGAAAGACTGGGTATTTTTGATGAGTGGAGTAAGGATTCTTTCTAGAAATATGGAAAGTGGAGAGAGAATTGAGTCTGTGGATGCAACTATGGGTCGGCCTGGAGGATTAGTAAGATTCTTATGGATCTTGGGCAGTATATAGAAGACGGGAGTAACTGGCTAATCATTAATAAGAAAGGTATAGGTGGGTTTATCAATTGTACCTAACTGGAGATGATGGTCAAGTAAGGAAATGATTTATTTCTTAATGCGAAAAATGGGGTTGCTGGACACTTTGGAATAGGTATTAATGTCGGACAATTGTCGTTTAATTTCAGCGATATAGGCTGTAGTGTCCATCACAAAAATAGCCCCACCTTTATCGGCCGGTTTTATTGTGATATTTTTGTCATCGCTCAGTATATTGAGGGCGATCTGTTCTTCACTTGCTCCTTGTCTTGCTCCTTATTATACAGTATATCCTCATGCTGATGCTTTTAATGAGGATTACACTACAGCTTGTACACCTGATACTCCTTTGATTAAGTCAGCAACGTGCATTGCATTGAATGTTTTGTCTTTGATATAATGCAGAAAGTTGCATAATTTCAGTTTCCATATGATTATTGATAAATCTTAACTACTGCTCCCCTACATAGGTCTTGCACTTAGTCTACCTGGATCAAGATGAGCTTGTCCCCACCTTGGAACCAATCTACATATATATATATACACTGCTCAAAAAAATAAAGGGAACACAAAAATAACACATCCTAGATCTGAATTAATTAAATATTCTTTTGAAATACTTTGTTCTTTACATAGTTGAATGTGCTGACAGCAAAATCACACAAATTTAAAAAAATGGAAATCAAATTTTTTAACCCATGGAGGTCTGGATTTGGAGTCACACTCAAAATTAAAGTGGAAAAACACACTACAGGCCGATCCAACTTTGATGTAATGTCCTTAAAACAAGTCAAAATGAGGCTCAGTAGTGTGTGTGGCCTCCACGTGCCTGTATGACCTCCCTACAACGCCTGTGCATGCTCCTGATGAGGTGGCGGACGGTCTCCTGAGGGATCTCCTCCCAGACCTGGACTAAAGCATCTGCCAACTCCTGGACAGTCTGTGGTGCAACGTGACGTTGGTGGATAGAGCGAGACATGATGTCCCAGATGTGCTCAATTGGATTCAGGTCTGGGGAACGGGCGGGCCAGTCCATAGCATCAATGCCTTCGTCTTGAAGGAACTGCTGACACACTCCAGCCACATGAGGTCTAGCATTGTCTTGCATTAGGAGGAACCCAGGGCCAACCGCACCAGCATATGGTCTCACAAGGGGTCTGAGGATCTCATCTCGGTACCTAATGGCAGTCAGGCTACCTCTGGTGAGCACATGGAGGGCTGTGCAGCCCTCCAAAGAAATGCCACCCCACACTATTACTGACCCAATGCCAATCCGGTCATGCTAGAGGATATTGCAGGCAGCAGAACATTCTCCATGGCGTCTCCAGACTCTGTCACATCTGTCACATGCTCAGTCTGAACCTGTTTTCATCTGTGAAGAGCACAGAGCGCCAATGGCGAATTTGCCAACCTTGGTGTTCTCTGGCAAATGCCAAACGTCATGCAAGGTGTTGGGCTGTAAGCACAACCCCCACCTGTGGACGTCGGGCCCTCATATCACCCTCATGGAGTCTGTTTCTGACCGTTTGAGCAGACACATGCACATTTGTGGCCTGCTGGAGGTCATTTTGCAGGGCTCTGGCAGTGCTCTTCCTGTTCCTCCTTGCATAAAGGCGGAGGTAGCGGTCCTGCTGCTGGGTTGTTGCCCTCCTACGGCCTCCTCCACGTCTCCTGATGTACTGGGCTGTGTCCTGGTAGCGCCTCAATGCTCTGGACACTACGCTGACAGACACAGCAAACCTTCTTGCCACAGCTCGCATTGATATGCCATCCTGGATAAGCTGCACTACCTGAGCCACTTGTGTGGGTTGTAGACTCCGTCTCATGCTACCACTAGAGTGAAAGCACCGCCAGCATTCAAAAGTGACCAAAACATCAGCCAGGAAGCATAGGAACTGAGAAGTGGTCTGTGGTTACCACCTGCAGAATCACTCCTTTATTGGGGGTGTCTTGCTAATTGCCTATAATTTCCACCTGTTGTCTATTCCATTTGCACAACAGCATGTGAAATTGATTGTTACTCAGTGTTGCTTCCTAAGTGGACAGTTTGATTTCACAGAAGTGTGATTGACTTGGAGTTACAGTGTGTTGTTTAAGTGTTCCCTTTATTTTTTTGAGCAGTGTATATAGTCCCATAATAGGAGAATGGGGTTGGAACTATGATCTTGTTCTTAAAGGGAAAATGGATAAGTCGTGAATGGAGGAAGTTATGACCATAGGAGATGTATAGGGGGTGGATGTAGGCTATGAGGATGCGGGGTGTGGACAACACTCTGTGCCCTGTAGCCCTATAGGTGTGTAGGGATGATCACTTACGTGATGCGTCCATATACACCGCACAATCCCCCCCCTTTTTTCTCCATTGAATACATGTAATGTCTCTATCAAGGACTACAATCCTCCGATATTTACGGTTTGACATCCTGATCTATTTACAATAATCATTTGCAATAATCTAGCTAGTAGTAATTGACAACCCGATCATTCCCTATGTGGTCCTTTTTTTCCCCTATACAGGCCTCACTGCTGTGCTCTGACCAGCCCTGGAGATTGCGGTGCGCTGGGGGTGAGCGCTTCCTTGTTGCCGGGCTAGGGCTCACATGACTTGTCACGTGACCTGGAGGCCGGACGTGGAGGTGTCGCCTCCCGTATCGTCATGCTTCGGGGGAGGGGCCTGGCGGCTGGTGCGTGCATCATGACCGACGTCCCTACTGAGCGCGGTCTTTGATTGTGGACACCAGTTGCTAGGACACCGAGCATGCGCAGTGGAGGTCCGGGGATGCCGGGACGGCTGTCATCATGATACTCCACTCTGTAAGTTTTTATATCACGCGGCCTATTGACCGCCTAATTAGCACATTCAGGTGATCACTGTAACTAAAGCACGAGGCACTTTATGAATCAGGCAATGTTTGTTTGCGATTTTTGAAAATTATCTATGAAGTTTCACAATGCTGCTCTCCTTTCTTTGTGTTTTATTATCGGACCTGTACAGCTTTGCACTGCCATCTTTGCTCCACTACTTGATTACATCATGGACCCCCCCCCCGACGTGTTCACATACACCAAAGAGGATGAGGAAAGAATCCTACAGGGTTTGGTGAGTGATCCCCAGTTTCTATCCACTCCCACCACTGTTGACCTTAAGAAACAATATGAAGCTGATGCCAAAAAAATTGCTTCTATGAACTTACATCTCATGACATTGGGTCAATACTATAAAGAACATAGAATCCCCAGGGGGATTCGCTCACAATTAAAACCTAATTTATTCCCTGGTGACTCAGCTTGTGCATTGAAGTTTGTGCAAATATCAAATAAATATGCCTTTGACGTTATATTGCTCAACCTAGAGTATTTACAGCAGGAATTGGTGGAAGTGAAGGAGAGACCTCTGAAAACTAAAACTGCACTCCAGCTACTACTTAATACAGAGGAATGGAATCAGTATGACCTAAATTGTACCCAATATTTAGACAGATTTGTCAAAGATCAGGAGATCATTAAGAGAAGGAAATGGCTCCGTGACTCTGATGATTACGCCAGAGGAAAAATATATACCTGGCAAGAAGACATACAAAGGAGACAGTTGACACCTTATCGCTCCACAGTGAGGAAACAATATCCACTATCTAATCAATATCAGCAGCAACAACAACAAAATAATATGACAACCATATCTAAAGCGGACATTGTATCACCTTCATCGATGCCTTTGTTAGGCCAGGGACCCACACCAAAAGAACCAGACGGGGAGGGAGAAAGCACCATAAGAGGAGAAAACTCCAAAAATCAGAGATCACAGAAGCAAACGACACGTCGCAAAAAGGCCAATCAGTAGGGCTGGATGAGTCTTCTATCTCCAAACCTACGGTGGTAAATATGTCCTCTGTTCCTTTGTCTCATGCACAGATGGTTTTACTGTCAAAGGGCTTGTCCTTCTGTCCCTCTACAAAGGTCGACTGGTTTCAGCTTGAGGTGGATATGCAACGTCTGTTCAGGAATATCAAACTACAAATTTGGTTTTCTGAACATCCACCTCCAGCTGACCATAGACGAACTACAGGTGGATCTGAACTCACTCTGGGTGTCACGGGGTTCCGAAGGTGCACTCGGTCCCCCATTGCCTGCAGAACTGTTGCTTAGCTTTTGGAATGAGATTCTGTGTTTGACCTCATTCCCAGGGCGGCTTTACTAGCTGGGTGGCTCCCTGCTCCTAGTCTGCCTTGAGCGCCGAGCTGATCACTCGGTGCTCGACTGGTTGGTCTGTCGGTCATGTGACGCTGGCCACGTCACATGACCCTCACTCCCCACTATAAATACAGGCAGCCTGCTGGCTACAGGTTGCCTGTTAATTTCTAGGTTCTTGGCTATTTGTTGGACTGCTGAATACTTACCTGATCCTGTTCCTTGACCATCCTTTTGCCTGATCCTCCTGTACTGCGCATCCGTCCTGGTATTGTGACCTCGGCTCCCACCTGACTACTCTCTTAGGACTCCTCTTGTACTTCTCTGCTCTCCTGGTATTTATGACCCCGGCTTCTCCTGACAATTCTCTGCTTGCTCCATTTGTACTTTGCAGCTTTCCTGGTATTGACTCGGTCCGTTCACGTCCTGTTGTTTGTCTGTCTGTCATCCCTGCACTTACTCCAAGTTAGGGATTGCCGTCCAGTTGTCCCCTGTCATTAGGACTCGCGAGGCAAGTAGGCAGGGCCAGGGGTAAGGGTGGAGCGCAGTGGTCACTTCCCTCCCCCCTGTGTGTGTGTGTTCGCGACCGTTACAGATTAACAGGCCCAATAACCACTGTATTATGAATCCTCTGGTGACCCTGACTGACCATGTCTCTAATCTGACGCAGAGGGTGCAGGAGTTTGGGGAAAAACTCAGTTCTTTTGAGTTAGGGCAAGGTTCTTCCACTCCTCAGGCCTCCAGTCTGCATTTTGAGCCCCAGATTAAGCTCCCAGAACCCTCTCTTCTGGAGACCGGAGGAAGTTTCTCTCTTTTAAGGAGAGTTGCAAACTTTACTTCCGTTTGCGCCCCGTGTCCTCTGGCCCCGAGAGTCAACGCGTGGGCATTATCATTTCCCGATTACAGGGTGATCCCCAGGACTGGGCGTTCTCTTTACCTGCTGGCACCAGTTGTTTATATTCTGTGGAGGGGTTCTTTCAGGCCTTGGGTACCCTCTATGATGAACCAGACAGGGCTCTAGTAGCCGAGACGGCTCTAAAGGCACTGGTTCAGGGCAATTTACCAGCGGAGGATTATTGCACCCAATTCAGAAGGTGGTGTGTCCCCTCAGGATGGAACGAACCAGCCCTGAAGAGTCAGTTCAGGTCAGGTCTGTCTGATAAATTAAAGGATCTTCTGGTCAGTTATCAACTTCCAGAGACCTTAGAGGAGATGATGACCCTTGTTGTCCGACTTGACCGACGGGTTAGAGAGACGACAGGAACAACAGTTCTCTTCCCAGATGGTGGTCCAGCCAGAGGCCTATCCCAGAGACAATGCTGAGGTCTCCACCGAGGAACCCATGCAGGTTGGCATGACCCGAGGGAATCTTTGCCGCAGACGTGGAGAATGCTTTTACTGTGGAGATCCTGACCATTGGATCAACCAGTGTCCTAAGAAGGTCCTCTCTGTCAAGTCTCCTAAGACAAGGCAACCTAAAGACCAGGTACACCCTGAAATTTCTAAATGTAAGCTTTCGGTACCCATTACGATTTCTCTGGGAGTAGATAAATGGCCGGGTAAGGCCTTTATTGATTCTGGCTCAGCGGCTAGCTTTATTGACTCTGAGTATGCTGTAAGATTGGGTATTCCTATGTTTGCCTTACCAACTCCTATCCATGTCATGGCTATTGATGCTACTCCTCTTATTGGTGGTACGGTGAGCTTATGTACCTCGGAGATTTCTCTAACCGTGGGTGTGTGCCACTCAGAGAGATGTTCGCTTCTAGTCCTGGAGAACCTACCTGCTGAGGTGGTACTAGGGTTACCTTGGCTCCGACTACATAACCCCACTATAGATTGGTCCAATGGGGAGTTGGTGAGATGGGGGCCTAAGTGTGACCCGTGCTTGTCCGTGGTACAGGCTGGGGTCTCAGTAAAGTCTGATACTTTACCCTCTGTTGTTAGAGAATATTCTGATGTATTCTCATCACCAACCCCGGAGGTTCTACCCCCCCATAGACCTTATGATTGTACCATAGAGCTAGTAGAGGGGGCCAAGTTTCCTAAAGGACGAATTTATAATCTTTCTATGCCCGAACGCAAGGCCATGGAAGATTATATTAAGGAGAGCCTTGGTAAAGGGCATATTAGACCTTCTGTCTCTCCTATGGGGGCGGGGTTTTTCTTCGTTAAGAAAAAAGATGGTGGTCTTAGGCCATGTATCGATTACCGGAGATTAAATAAAATCACTGTCCAGAATAGATACTCCCTCCCATTGATTCCGGATTTATTTAACCAGGTTCTGGGGGCAACCTGGTTTTCCAAAATTGACCTGAAAGGGGCATACAATCTAATCCGAATCAAGGAGGGAGACGAATGGAAGACGGCGTTCAATACTCCGGTAGGACACTTTGAATATCAAGTGATGCCTTTTGGACTCAGCAATGCCCCAGCTGTGTTCCAAAACTTCATGAATGACATTCTTAGGGAGTACTTAGGTAAATTTGTTATTGTCTATCTTGACGACATTTTGATATTCTCTCCTGACTTCGAATCCCATGTGTCTCATGTTAAACAAGTATTAGAGGTGTTGAGGGAGAATCAGCTATCCGCTAAACAAGAGAAATGTGTCTTTGGTGTACAGGAGATTCTGTTTCTAGGGCATGTTCTGACTCCTCACGCCTTCAAGATGGATCCTGGTAAGGTACTAGCAATTAAGGAATGGGTAAGACCTTCATGCTTAAAGGCCTTACAACGGTTCTTAGGTTTCGCCAATTACTATCGTAAATTTATTATGAATTTTTCCGTAATTGCTAAACCGTTGACCGACCTTACTAAGAAAGGGGCGGATTTGGAGAATTGGTCTACTGAGGCCATTTCTTCATTTGAAAAATTAAAAAAGGCATTTAGTAGCGCTCCCATTCTGATCCAGCCTGATCAGGAGAAACCTTTTATTGTGGAGGTGGATGCGTCCGAGGACGGCGTAGGAGCAGTCCTTTCACAAGGTCCTGCTAGCCTCACTAATCTGAGACCATGTGCCTTCTTCTCCAGGAAATTCTCTCCCACGGAGAGAAACTACGACATAGGGAATAGGGAGCTGCTGGCCATTAAATGGGCATTTGAGGAGTGGAGGCATTTCCTGGAGGGGGCAAGGCATTGTGTAACTGTTGTCACTGACCATAAAAACCTTATGTTTCTCGAGTCTGCTAAGAGGTTGAATCCCCGTCAAGCCAGATGGGCTCTGTTTTTTACTCGTTTCGATTTTTCCATCACGTTCAGGCCGGGAAGTAAAAATGTGAAGGCGGACGCATTATCTCGGAGCTTCCAGGCTTTTCAACCTACTGAGGTACCACCTGAATCCATCCTACCAGCAAAAATCTTCTTAGCAGCTCTTACCCAGGATATCTCGGCTCGCATTAGGTCTGAACAACATCTGGCACCGGTATCCACCCCAACAGATAAGTTGTTTGTTCCCGTACAATTTCGTCTCCAGCTGTTGGGTGAGTGTCATGATTCTGCCTTTTGTGGACATCCGGGTGTTGAGGGCACTAAGGATCTGGTTTCTAGATCTTATTGGTGGCCCACTCTAACTAGGGATGTCAAGTCCTACGTGTCAGCCTGTGAGGTTTGTGCCAGGTCCAAGACACCTAGGACTCGCCCTGCTGGTAACCTACGACCCCTACCCATTCCCAGTAGACCCTGGTCCCATATCTCGATGGACTTTATAACTGACCTACCGCTGGCAGAGGGTAAGACTGTGGTTTGGGTAGTGGTCGATAGGTTTAGCAAGATGGTTCATTTCATTCCCCTGTCTAAACTTCCGAATGCTAAAACCCTGGCGTCTATTTTTGTGAGAGAGATTGTTCGTTTACATGGCATCCCGGAAAATATTGTTTCTGACAGGGGTGTGCAGTTTGTGTCCAAATTCTGGAGGGCCTTCTGTCAAAGATGTAAAATTTCATTGTCTTTTTCTTCCGCCTACCATCCTGAGAGTAATGGGCAGACTGAACGCCTTAATCAGTCTGTGGAACAATTCTTGAGGTTGTATGTTGCTGATGACCAGCAATTATGGGTCAAATTCCTTCCGTTGGCTGAATTTGCTTTGAATAACCGTGTCAATTCTTCTGCTGGGGTCTCCCCTTTCTTTTGTAACCATGGTTTTCATCCCCGTTTTCATTCTGGGTCGTCCGTCTCCTCCTCTAACCCTGAAGCGGATAAACTCTCCTCCGAACTGTGCACAGTTTGGGCCCGGGTTCAATCGAACCTAGAAAAGGCTCAATGTTCTCAAAAACTCAAGGCCGATAGGAGACGTTCAAGGGGGGTAAACTTTCAGGTTGGGGATAAAGTATGGTTGTCCTCCAAGAATCTATCTCTCAAGGTAACTTCTAAAAAATTTGCTCCTCGTTTTATTGGACCATATAAGATCACGGAAGTGATTAACCCGGTATCTTTTAGGATGGAGCTGCCTGAGTCATTCCACATTCATAATGTGTTCCATAAATCTCTGCTTAAAAAATATTTTGAACCGGTAGTACCATCAAAAGCCTCGCCTCCGCCGGTTCTTGTTAATGATGCTGTCGAGTATGTGGTGTCTAAAATAGTGGATGTCAGGAAGGTGCGTAATTCCTTGCAGTACCTGATTCACTGGAAGGGGTATGGACCTGAAGAGAGATCTTGGGTACCTGCCAGGGAGGTTCATGCTCCTAGACTTGTTCGTAAATTTAATTTAGAACACCCTGAAAAGCCATCGCCTGAAGTCTTGGGTCCGGTGGCCCCTCGTAAAAGGGGGGGTACTGTCACGGGGTTCCGAAGGTGCACTCGGTCCCCCATTGCCCGCAGAACTGTTGCTTAGCTTTTGGAATGAGATTCTGTGTTTGACCTCATTCCCAGGGCGGCTTTACTAGCTGGGTGGCTCCCTGCTCCTAGTCTGCCTTGAGCGCCGAGCTGATCACTCGGTGCTCGACTGGTTGGTCTGTCGGTCATGTGACGCTGGCCACGTCACATGACCCTCACTCCCCACTATAAATACAGGCAGCCTGCTGGCTACAGGTTGCCTGTTAATTTTTAGGTTCCTGGCTATTTGTTGGACTGCTGAATACTTACCTGATCCTGTTCCTTGACCATCCTTTTGCCTGATCCTCCTGTACTGCGCATCCGTCCTGGTATTGTGACCTCGGCTCCCACCTGACTACTCTCTTAGGACTCCTCTTGTACTTCTCTGCTCTCCTGGTATTTATGACCCCGGCTTCTCCTGACAATTCTCTGCTTGCTCCATTTGTACTTTGCAGCTTTCCTGGTATTGACTCGGTCCGTTCACGTCCTGTTGTTTGTCTGTCTGTCATCCCTGCACTTACTCCAAGTTAGGGATTGCCGTCCAGTTGTCCCCTGTCATTAGGACTCGCGAGGCAAGTAGGCAGGGCCAGGGGTAAGGGTGGAGCGCAGTGGTCACTTCCCTCCCCCCTGTGTGTGTGTGTACGCGACCGTTACACTGGGACAGGTCAATCTGTTACCCAAGAGTGACTTCATACCACAGACAAACCACCACACTGTAGAAACATTTATGAAAGCAGTGGCATTGGATATCAGTGGACTCAAATCCAGGGTCCTTGATATACCTTTGCAACATCCAAACATGACCTCAGCTGACATTAGATCACTGGATGAGTTGTGCCATGACAACAACTTCACCATAAAACCTGCCGACAAGGGCTGTGCGGTTGTTGTCATGGACACGTCCTGGTACATAGGTGAAATTAGAAGACAGCTGAATGATCAAAATGTGTATAGGGAATTGCCAGGTGACCCAAAATTTGAGTACATTAAAAAGATCACAAATGTATTAGTGGTGGCACGTGATCATGATATCATTGATGAGGGTGTGTACTAATTTTTGCTTATAGAGAATCCAGGCATGCCAATGATTTACGTATTGCCAAAAATTCATAAGTCCCTGACAAATCCCCCCCCGGGCGACCCATCGTGTCGGGTATTGATTCAATTTGCTCACACATTTCCATTTTCCTGGATCGCATACTCCGCACTTATGCAATCAGCACGAAATCATATATCAGGGACACGGAGGATTTTTTGGAAAAAATCTCCACCGTGAGATTGCCTGATGGATGTCTGGTGGCATCTTTTGATGTCACCAGTCTCTATACTTCTATAGATCATGAACGGGGAATTAATGCAGTCAGGAGATGTCTTGAACGTAGTGACTATTCTGGAGGATGCTGTGATTTTATCATCCAACTGTTGAACCTGGTCCTGAGACATAACTATTTTATGTTTGGGGAGCAGTTTTTTTTGCAATTAGGTGGGACCACAATGGGGTCCAATGTGGCCCCCACGTATGCAAATGTGTTTATGGCGTCACTTGAGGAGGACCTTGTCTATGTATCCCACCACTTCAACAGGGTATTGGGGTGGTGGCGGTACATAGACGACATCTTCCTCATTTGGCGAGGTGACATAAAATATTTGGAACAATTTCACTGCTATTTGAATGATATGGACAGTGAGATTGTATTCACATTAACACACTCCAACAAACAGGTCCAGTTCCTCGACACAATGGTGTCCATTGTTGGTGATAGATTGTCTACGGACATCTTCACCAAGTCAACTGATTGCAATACGTTATTGCGATATGAAAGTTGTCATCCCAGACCCTGTATCAAATCCTTACCACGCAGCCAATTACTGCGTGTGAAGAGAATTGTACAGGATCCAGAGAACTTACCTGTCAGATATGGACAAATGGTCAACAAATTTAGACAGAGAGGGTACCCACAAAGAAATTTAGTAAAACATCTGAGGAGAATACAGCACCCGCAGGGGGAGGAGGAAAAGAAATCTAAATCAAAACAGATCCCATTTGTAACAACATACTCAGAGCAGAGTAAGGATATATCTAGTATACTGAGAAAACACTGGCCTATCCTAAAAAGTAATTTCCCTAAGATCGAATCACTGGCTAGGCCTCCACTCCTATCATATAGACGGCCTACCAACCTGCGTGACAGGCTGGTGAGGGCTGATGTCCCTATTAAAAAGAAGGTACAAACATTTCTTGGTACAAGAAGGACGGGATGTTTCCCGTGCCTTACATGCGTGAACTGCACGTATATGATTAAGGGTAATGTGTTTACACACCCGGGAACTGGAGTACAATACGACATCTTCTGACGTGTGACAGCACGTTTGTCATATACGTGTTAAAATGCCCATGTGGTCTCCTCTATGTGGCCATACTGAAAAAGATCTGAAATGTATGATTATAGATCAGGTCCAAAGAGGGAGACGAGGTGGGGACTGCATAGTGACCCTTAAACAACTGGAACTGCGGTGGATACATCGCCTACAGTCACTCAAACCACAGGGCCTGAATGTGGACTTTAAATGGAACATCATGTTTTCCTCTTATACCAATTTGGTTATGTGATCACCTTTGGTGTCTATTATCTTAATTATTTATTATTCTTTTTTACTTTCAGAACTTTCCGGATCTGAAAGGGATTCTTCTATTTTTCAAGTTCATGGTGGAAGAGAATGATGGCGGTTTAGTCCCATAATAGGAGAATGGGGTTGGAACTATGATCTTGTTCTTAAAGGGAAAATGGATAGGTCATGAATGGAGGAAGTTATGACCATAGGAGATGTATAGGGGGTGGATGTAGGCTATGAGGATGCGGGGTGTGGACAACACTCTGTGCCCTGTAGCCCTATAGGTGTGTAGGGATGATCACTTACGTGATGCGTCCATATACACTGCACAATCCCCCCCCCCCTTTTTTTCTCCATTGAATACATGTAATGTCCCTATCAAGGACTACAATCCTCCGATATTTACGGTTTGACATCCTGATCTATTTACAATAATCATTTGCAATAATCTAGCTAGTAGTAATTGACAACCCGATCATTCCCTATGTGGTCCTTTTTTTTCCCCTATACAGGCCTCACTGCTGTGCTCTGACCAGCCCTGGAGATTGCGGTGCGCTGGGGGTGAGTGCTTCCTTGTTGCCGGGCTAGGGCTCACATAACTTGTCATGTGACCTGGAGGCCGGACGTGGAGGCGTCGCCTCCCGTATCGTCATGCTTCGGGGGAGGGGCCTGGTGGCTGGTTCGTGCATCATGAGCGACGTCACTACTGAGCGCGGTCTTTGATTGTGGACACCAGTTGCTAGGACACCGAGCATGCGCAGTGGAGGTCCGGGGACGCCGGGACGGCTGCCATCATGATACTCCACTCTGTAAGTTTTTATATCACGCGGCCTATTGACCGCCTAATTAGCACATTCAGGTGATTCACTGTAACTAAAGCACGAGGCACTTTATGAATCAGGCAATGTTTGTTTGCGATTTTTGAAAATTATCTATGAAGTTTTACAATGTATGTAAAATCGTGGCTTAGCCATATGATATATGTAATGAATTCACATGCAACTATGAAAATTTTTAAATGTAATTCATGTTTTTATACATTATTGATCATGTTATTGTTAATCACTTTGTTAATTGACTCACTAAGCATTGTGGGTATAAATGTAGATGCTGTGACACCAATTGTTATGCTTGAGAAAGACTGCAATGAGCAGTTGAAACGTTGCACAGGGGAAATAAAGCGAGTCGCTTTTTCACTTTTATCCTGGAGTGCTGCCTCTTCTTTGAAAAATCTACAACCATTTTGACCGAACAGCCTAAGGACAGAGGTTTTTGCACCCGACTTCATCTACAAGTGCTGCTGTCCTTTCTTTGTGTTTTTTTATATACACTGCTCAAAAAAATAAAGGGAACACTTAAACAACACAATGTAACTCCAAGTCAATCACACTTCTGTGAAATCAAACTGTCCACTTAGGAAGCAGCACTGAGTGACAATCAATTTCACATGCTGTTGTGCAAATGGGCTAAACAACAGGTGGAAATTATAGGCAATTAGCAAGATCCCCCCAATAAAGGAGTGGTTCTGCAGGTGGTAATCACAGACCACTTCTCAGTTCCTATGCTTCGTGGCTGATGTTTTGGTCACTTTTGAATGCTGGCGGTGCTTTCACTCTAATGGTAGCATGAGATGGAGTCTACAACCCCCACAAGTGGCTCAGGTAGTGCAGCTTATCCAGGATGGCACATCAATGCAAGCTGTGGCAAGAAGGTTTGCTGTGTCTGTCAGCGTAGTGTCCAGAGCATGGAGGCGCTACCAGGAGACAGGCCAGTACATCAGGAGACGTGGAGGAGGCCGTAGGAGGGCAACAGCAGGACCGCTACCTCGCCTTTGTGCAAGGAGGAACAGGAGGAGCACTGCCAGAGCCCTGCAAAATGACCCCAGCAGGCCACAAATGTGCATGTGTCTGCTCAAACGGTCAGAAACAGACTCCATGAGGGTGATATGAGGGCCCGACGTCCACAGGTAGGGGTTGTGCTTACAGCCCAACACCATGCAGGACGTTTGGCATTTGCCAGAGAACACCAAGATTGGCAAATTCGCCACTGGCGCCCTGTGCTCTTCCCAGATGAAAGCAGGTTCACACTGAGCACATGTGACAGACGTGACAGAGTCTGGATACGCCGTGGAGAACGTTCTGCTGCCTGCAACATCCTCCAGCATGACCGGTTTGGCATTGGGTCAGTAATGGTGTGGGGTGGAATTTCTTTGGAGGGCCGCACAGAGGTAGCCTGACTGCCATTAGGTACCGAGATGAGATCCTCAGACCCCTTGTGAGACCATATGCTGGTGCGGTTGGCCCTGGGTTCCTCCTAATGCAAGACAATGCTAGACCTCATGTGGCTGGAGTGTGTCAGCAGTTCCTGCAAGACAAAGGCATTGATGCTATGGACTGGCCCGCCCGTTCCCCAGACCTGAATACAATTGAGCACATCTGGGACATCATGTCTCGCTCTATCCACCAACGTCACGTTGCACCATAGACTGTCCAGGAGTTGGCAGATGCTTTAGTCCAGGTCTGGGAGGAGACCCCTCAGGAGACCGTCCGCCACCTCATAATGATGCACAGGCATTGTAGGGAGGTCATACAGGCACGTGGAGGCCACACACTACTGAGCCTCATTTTGACTTGTATTAAGGACATTACATCAAAGTTGGATCAGCCTGTAGTGTGTTTTTCCACTTTAATTTTGAGGGTGACTCCAAATCCAGACCTCCATGGGTTAAAAAATTTGATTTCCATATTTTTTTTTGGTGTGATTTTGTTGTCAGCACATTCAACTATGTAAAGAACAAAGTATTTCAGAAGAATATTTAATTAATTCAGAGCTAGGATGTGTTATTTTTGCATTCCCTTTATTTTTTTGAGCAGTGTATATACATATATATATATATATATATATATGTCTGTTTGTCAGATCTCCTCTGCCCTGCATTTTTAGATGTAATCGTACTACACTGCTCAAAAAAATAAAGGGAACACAAAAATAACACATCCTAGATCTGAATTAATTAAATATTCTTCTGAAATACTTTGTTCTTTACATAGTTGAATGTGCTGACAACAAAATCACACAAATATTAAAAAATGGAAATCAAATTTTTCAACCCATGGAAGTCTGGATTTGGAGTCACACTCAAAATTAAAGTGGAAAAACACACTACAGGCTGATCCAACTTTGATGTAATGTCCTTAAAACAAGTCAAAATGAGGCTCAGTAGTGTGTGTGGCCTCCACGTGCCTGTATGACCTCCCTACAACGCCTGTGCATGCTCCTGATGAAGTGGCAGACGGTCTCCTGAGGGATCTCCTCCCAGACCTGGACTAAAGCATCTGCCAACTCCTGGACAGTCTGTGGTGCAACGTGACGTTGGTGGATAGAGCGAGACATGATGTCCCAGATGTGCTCAATTGGATTCAGGCCTGGGGAACAGGCGGGCCAGTCCATAGCATCAATGCCTTCGTCTTGCAGGAACTGCTGACACACTCCAGCCACATGAGGTCTAGCATTGTCTTGCATTAGGAGGATCCCAGGGCCAACCGCACCAGCATATGGTCTCACAAGGGGTCTGAGGATCTCATCTCGGTACCTAATGGCAGTCAGACTACCTCTGGCGAGCACATGGAGGGCTGTGCGGCCCTCCAAAGAAATGCCACCCCAAACCATTACTGACCCAATGCCAAACCGGTCATGCTGGAGGATGTTGCAGGCAGCAGAACGTTCTCCATGGCTTCTCAAGACTCTGTCACGTCTGTCACATGTGCTCAGTGTGAACCTGCTTTCATCTGTGAAGAGCACAGGGCGCCAGTGGTGAATTTGCCAATCTTGGTGTTCTCTGGCAAATGCCAAACGTCCTGCATGGTGTTGGGCTGTAAGCACAACCCCCACCTGTGGACGTCGGGCCCTCATATCACCCTCATGGAGTCTGTTTCTGACCGTTTGAGCAGACACATGCACATTTGTGGCCTGCTGGAGGTCATTTTGCAGGGCTCTGGCAGTGCTCCTCCTGTTTCTCCTTGCACAAAGGCGGAGGTAGCGGTCCTGCTGCTGGGTTGTTGCCCTCCTACGGCCTCCTCCACGTCTCCTGATGTACTGGCCTGTCTCCTGGTAGCGCCTCCATGCTCTGGACACTACGCTGACAGACACAGCAAACCTTCTTGCCACAGCTCGCATTGATGTGCCATCCTGGATAAGCTGCACTACCTGAGCCACTTGTGTGGGTTGTAGACTCCGTCTCATGCTACCACTAGAGTGAAAGCACCGCCAGCATTCAAAAGTGACCAAAACATCAGCCAGGAAGCATAGGAACTGAGAAGTGGTCTGTAGTCACCACCTGCAGAACCACTTTATTGGGGGTGTCTTGCTAATTGCCTATAATTTCCACCTGTTGTCTATCCCATTTGCACAACAGCATGTGAAATTGATTGTCACTCAGTGTTGCTTCCTATGTGGACAGTTTGATTTCACAGAAGTGTGATTGACTTGGAGTTACATTGTGTTCCCTTTATTTTTTTGAGCAGTGTATATTATAGATATCTCTACATCAGTTCGTTACTGATTCTCTGTTATATTTCATACTTATTGTCTGCCCTATGAGTTCTATTTATACCAAAAGCTTATGTATCTATCTGTACTTTAGGCCGTGAACAAGGTCCTGGTGGATCGAAATGTTGGCCAGTGTTATAACATTCAATTTTGGGATGGACAATATATTTATCATTTCTAATTACTTCAAATACGAGTGCCGTGGTCTTTACCTATATCTTTATTGATCATTACCACGGAGCACCGAAAACTACATGAGGAGTGCCATCCACTACATATTATTGTTGGATAGTTGTGACTTGAGACCCGGTGTCCAAAAAGGCAATGTCACTGTGGGGAGTGGGGGAATCCCCCCACCGTACAATGTAAAGGGATAAGAGATAGCTGCTAGGCTAAGAAGCCAGGAAAAGGGAAGCAGGTCACCTCCTATAGCGTCCCTAATCCTCTCCCTAACTCTTCACCGTATAAGCGGACCCCGATGGTAGGACGGCTCATACCCTGGAAACCTGGGACCCTGAGTCACCCTGATAATCCCTCAGATAGGAGTAGGGGGAGACGTCCTGTTCATCCCAAACACAGAAGAACAAGAGTCTCCAAAGACCTAATAGCAGGGAAAAGGAGAGACCATACACAGCAATAGGATTGGCAGGTAGGAACAAAAGACAACACACTTACCTGCCGAAGTCTCCACAACTGGAACCCGTGCATACGTACAGGAGCCCTAGCACCAAACAGGACGCCGTACCAGCAACTCACACAGGTATCCAGCACACCAGACTCTGCCAGAACCCCCATGCCACCAGGTGCATGGCAGCCCCAGGCAGCGCTGCATACAGGCTAGTGGTTTACCCCTTCGGGAAACCAACCCCCTTCCGGAGGACACAACACACATGGAAAACGTCTTACATACATGCAGGGACAAACACCAACAACAGCCCAGACATGTAACAACAATCAAGACGTACAACACACCCTGAACATAAACCCACACCTAACATACAACAAGTGAGGTAGATTATAAGGAGCATACAAAAGGAAAACAATTTATGTCCAACAAGGTGGCCCTCAAGGACTGGACAATATCACCCAGGACAGGAGCAGAGCTCCAACAGCAAACAAGGCTGGAGTCCCACTGACTCCAGCCAGGAAGCCACAGGTAATATTCACAAAGCAGCCACACCCAGGATACACCTAAAACCCCACTAGCTAGAGGCTTAAACCCTCGCTCACCAAACAGCAGGGAGACATACCTTAAAGGGGAAATGCACGTGCAAACCGAAAAATACACGTTGCCCCCGGCAACCAGTCTGCACAGCAACTGCGTCACGGTCAAACAACAATATGACCGTGACAGGCAACAAAGCGAACCCCATTGATTCGTGGAACCACTTCTGGACGGGGTCCTACATATCTGGGCATCCAGCTGGGATCTTCTGGACCTACTGCTTTACCTCCGGAGGAGCAGTCCTTAGCCTCGGGGGTCAACCTTTTAAACTGCCAGCACATTATTTCTGTATGGCTTGGCTTTTGACAGTATCTACAAATGGGTCGCTTTTGCTCATTAAAGCGGTCAGTGGGGCGTCTACCCGAGTTTATGGGATAAGTCTCTTTACCATCAGGAGTGAAATGCTTCCTTGGTAATGGTGTCTCATCCTCCAGCAATAATGGTTTTTCCCACTGTTCTAGTTTTCGGCATACTTTGTCCAGACTTTTGGTTAGGAAGTTGACTTGTTCTGTCAAGGCAGCAACTGCATCAATAATTGGAGCTTGGGCTTCCTGACTGACATTTCAGCAGGCCTGGCAGGCTCTGGTTGTGGATCTTTCCCCAAAATACTGGTAGCTAGTTCTTTGAAGTCTAGGAAGGTAGAACTTCTCTGAGGGCAGCTCCTTCCAATTGTCCAATGAGGATTTCCATTTGCTGTTCTGCTGACACAGGGTACAATCTGAATACAGACAAAAAAATTTCTTAAAATTCTCTTAAAATATGAGTGTAATGGGGCGCCAAAGGCGCACTCGGTCTCCCATCAGTCGCAGACCTGCAGCTTAGCTTCGGGAGCGAGGATCTGTGTCTGGCCTTGTTCCCAGGGCGGCTTTGCTAGCTGGGAGGCTCCCTGCTCCTAGGTCTGCCTTGAGCGCCGAGCTGATCACTCGGTGCTCGACTTGTCTGTCTGTCGGTCATGTGACGCTGGCCACGTCACATGACCCTCACTCCCCACTATAAATACAGGCGGCCTGCTGGCTACAGGTTGCCTGTGATTTTCATCCTATAGGCTGTGTACTTTATTTGTTATTTAAGCTACCTCTGGAATTGAACCTCCATCCGCCTATTGACACCTCTTTTGCCTGCTCCATGTACCTTGACGCTACCTCTCGGATTTTGACCTCGGTTTGTTTACGGATTTGTCTTTGCCTCTTCCCTTGTTCTGACGTGACCTCCTGGACTGACCTCGGCTAGTTGACCCGCCTCGCCTTCCGTTTTTGTTCTACCTCTTGTCCGCTTATTGTAACTTCTCAGTGGCTGTCCTCTTCCCTGCCGTCTCTTTCTCTCTGCTTGCACTTAGTAGGTTAGGGACTGTCGCCCAGTTGCGCTCCGTCACCTAGGCTGGGTGGTGCAAGTAGGCAGGGACAGGGGACCGTGTGGCAGCTCAGGGGGTGCACCTCCGCTCTATCTTGATACCCGTTACTCTACCCGTGACAATGAGCTTCCCCAGCATATCGTGGGAACCAGGGTGCTCCTAGAAAATAAGGCATTGTTGAGGGCATGATGCTTGGTGCTGCAGCGGCTGGTGCTGCGCCAGAACTAGCTGCGGCTGCTGCAGGAAACCTGTTAAGATCAGGCTGCTCACTATCTCCTTGTTCAGACATGGCAGTGACAGTCTTTCAATATAATGCAGGTTAAATACAGTTTTACATACTTTTTGTGTTGCGTTGCTATGGGCAACCGCTACTTTGTAGGTGTCTGGCCCTTTAAGAGTCGCTGTGACAGCTTAATATAGAGAAGTATAGTGCTCTGTAAGGCAGATTGTAATCCTAAAAAGTCCTTATTAAGGTTAATTTTCCCCAACTGCACTCACTCTGACATTCATGGATGATTCTCAGGCTGTAGGGGAGTTGGAACTCAATTTTTTTTTCAAGGTTGAGCTGCTTTCACTTCCTCTATGGGTACAGCTTTTTTTTCTGTCCTGCTAGGAACTTGCACTCAAACACTTTTGCTCCTTTGTGGAGAGCAAAAACAAGATGGCTGATTAACCCCTGTTTTACCAGCAGCAAATAAATGCAATACAGTCACTTGTATGGGTTTTTTACAGATGCTGTAAGCTTCAGCAGTGATCTGAGAGCACATGTATATTCTTTATTCTGAGGCACAAAGGATTTGGATCCTGTTCGTGACGCCAAAATTAATGCAGCGGACCGGACCGCAGGGGCAGTATGTGAGTGCACGGTGGGATGATGGGGTAGTAGTCGTATTCACGGGTTCGCAGCTCCCTGGGTCGGTGTGCAGTGATGAGGAAGACAGCACTAAATCCACCGGCACACTCTCTATTGCAGGGAACACCAGCCAGATGGAAGTTGAGGTGCCCTTGATGGTAATGGGTATGCTTAGGGTGCTTTGGTGGCTGAGCACCTGTGTTCGTGACGCCAGCACAATGAGGTGCAATTAGATGATGTGGAATAAGGAGACCAAGTTTCTTAACAAACTCTCAGTACTTTACTGAAGCTGATCCAAAGGTCATCAATGTATGTAAAAGTCATTTACAGCAAGGCAGCTTTTACAGTGATTCATATTAGTTCCCAGAAGTTGCATAAGGGGCAGTTTTCTATGACAATCAATCTTTCTCCCTTGTTTCTCCAGGCTGGGGGAATGGACTATCTCTGCTGTACTGTATAGTCATGTACTTCTGTATCCTCTCTAGGAATACTATCTTTTGACAGATGGCCTTTCTGTCCTTGGTTATGGTGGGCAGCTTGTAGCTTAGAATCTCTCCACCTAATGCAAAGGAGACTAGAGCCTGATAAACGACAGTTACCTTCCTTTGCCAATATTCTCACTCCCTCTCTGAGTTGCTTGGTTCTTCTGTAATCTTTCCCTTCTCTGGGCTGGTACATGGAACTAAACTTTGGAGTTGTTGTAACTCTCCAAGATGGCTGCTGAGGTGCAGCTTTGTCCTCAGACATCACACACACACACTGACCTTCTTCTTCTCTGTACTGTGTGTGTAGGGCGGAATCAGCCATGGGAGGCTTGTTAGAACCTCCCTATGCAACTTTATTGGAACTCATATATAAGCACAATTTACTTTAAACACAATCACAGTATTAAGCACTGTGTTTCAGGACATCCTCACTGTTTTCCTGCCTGTCCCTGTAATCCCACCCATACTGTGAATGCTGAGTCATGGATGCCTGGCCCTGTCACTAAAGGGGAAAATAGGAGTGGCTAAGAGGGGAAAGAGGTGGTGAAACCATGCTCCAAGGGGCTATATTTCATAAGGTTGTCAACCACTTGTTGTCCAAGTTTTTTGTGTTCACACAAGATCTGCAATCTGCATTTGCAATGCTGGGAGTTTGGTGCAGCTGCAGTGTGTGTGTGAATGAAGGCTACTCAGTGATTTGCTTGGTCACATGACCCTTCATCAGCAGTCATATTATGGACAAGATTTCTGTGTGCACAGCACATAAGATATGTACAGGAAGAGAACATAACTTATGTAATATCACATATTGCACAGAATATCAACAAAGGCTATATTAGTAAGGGCCATGTAGTCATCTTACATAAACAGTGGTCAACAGTAGCCAGAAAGTGGACAACCCCTTTAACTCTGCATGATCAACACTAACAGACAGAATGTCTAGTTTAACAGGGTGGATTATGCATCTTCAATTACATGGCCTTGCTTTCTAACTTCTGGCCTGGTCTTTCTGGAGGACGACATGCCTTGCTTTTATTATCCATATATCTGAATTCTAGTTGTCAGATCTCAAAACCAGTAGACACACTGGTATCTAAAGTAAAATACTGCTGTTCCAGGGGATTTAGTCTTCCAGTTACATCGACTTTACCCACAACTGCTAAGTCATGACCTGCTATCCCTTTAGTACTGATAATAACTGTATCTCCAGAGCCTAATCTTAAATCCTCTCCTAGTTTGCTATAAATAAATGACCTTCTTCCTAACCTCTCACCTACCATACTACCGAGACCTCACATAAACCTGTATGCACATACTTCTCTACTTGTTCCTCCTGATTCAAGTACGTAATATTACCATGCTTATATTTATGGGGGTATTTGGTATAGCCTTATATTAGTGTAAGCTATAAACAGGGAGTAAGGAAAAAAGGCACAGAAAGTTCTTCAGATCCAGGTGAGGATCATATACCAATAGAACCATGTTATAAAATACCATTCTACACTAATAATTATCTATCACAAAAGATTCATTGTCCTCAACGTACAAATACATGGCATTACATTGCAGTACAAATGAGTCAGCAGATCCTTCCAGCAGAACAAGTAAGGAGATAGAAGGTTATGAGAGAAAAGCAGGAGTAGCTGTACAGCTGGCCTTGGGGAGAGATAAGCATTTACAGAAGCAGCAAATTTCAGCTGTTCTCCCCATTATCAGCCATTAATTGGGTTCTTTCATACAAATAATTGAATTATGACAGTCTCACAAAATGTTGATATAGGTGGACCTTGTGGGATCTTTTTTTCAGCCTGCCATTATGTGTTATTTATGGTATAACTGTTGGAGAACAGATAACAAATGTTGTAAAAGGGTGTTTTTTCTGTTCCCTCTTGTATTTAGTGATATTTTACTATAGATGGTTGTAAATGCTTGTGAAGGTATTTACCAAACTGATTGGTCATGCATTAGTTAAAACGGTTTTCTAGGAATTAAACAGGGCCAGACTGCCAGAGTGGGCCACCTGTTCCTGGGACTTGGCCCCAGGATGTTTTGCCCTGGGCCCCAAATATAGTGGCTTCTGCAGATGCAAACGTATCTCCATCCGAAAAACACTGATACAATTAATTGTGTGGCAAGGCATGGGAACCAATGGTTTCTGGCCCCTTCGTTCACTGTCATAAATCACAGGCCACTAGGCCAAAATTATATAAGCCGGTGCAGGCAGTCGTGATGATGCAATGACTCCGAAATGACCACCTGCGCCGGGCTGTGGGTAACTCAGGCCACAGGCCAAAAGAGGGCTGTGGCCTGCTTCGCAGGCTGAAGCATTGAACTGAACTCAGGCGAGTATTTGTTTTTTTTAATCACTTATGGGCCAATACAGGGGAGCAGTATAACTTCTGGGGGCACGACAGGGGGACAGTATAACTATTGGGGGTACTATAGGGATGTATAAGTACTTGGGCAACATAGTGGGGCATTATAACTACTGAGGAAACTACAGAAGTTCACTATAACTACTGTGAGCTCTACGGTGGCACATTATAACTACTATAGAAGGCATTATAACTCCTGAGCAGGGCCGGCGCCACCAGTAAGGCGACTTAGGCAGTCGCCTAGGGCGCCATTTAGCAGGGGGCGTCCGTTGCAGTAAAAAAAAAAGGTGGTTATATGAAAAAAATAGAGCATGTCCTATTCTTGTCCACAATAGTGGACAAGAATAGGCATATTCTCTTAGTGCCGGCAATGTGCGATCAGCAAAATGCGAATCGCACATTGCCGTTGTCCGTGTTTTGTGGATCCGCAAAACACACACGGATGTGTGAATGGACCCTAAATGTGAGGTAAATTAGTTTCCAATGTAGTATTAATAACTAAACAATTACATAATAAACATATTGCATTGTCTACTTACCACCAGGACAATAAGATGATCTGGTTTCTGGCTGCAGTCTGGATCTTGGTCTGGCTCTGGGGACTCCCTTGTCACTCTCTCCCCCCCCCCCCCCCTTGTCACTCTCATTCTACACCCCCTCCGTTGTCACTCTCATTCTACACCCCCTCCGTTGTCACTCTCATTCTACACCCCCTCCGTTGTCACTCTCATTCTACACCCCCCCCTCCCTTGTCACTCTCATTTCCATTCCCCCCCTTGTCACTCTCATCCCCCCCCTTGTCACTCTCATTTCCATTCCCCCCCCTGTCACTCCTATTTCCATACCCCCCCTGTCACTCCCATTTCCATACCCCCCCTGTCACTCTCATTTCCATTCCCCCCTTGTCACTCTCATTTCCATACCCCCCCATGTCACTCTCATTTCCATACCCCCCCTTGTTACTCTCATTTCCATTCCCCCCCCTTGTCACTCTCATTTCCATTCCCCCCCCTTGTCACTCTCATTTCCATTCCCCCCCCTTGTCACTCTCATTTCCATTCCCCCCCCTTGTCACTCTCATTTCCATCCCCCCCTTGTCACTCTCATTTCCATTCCCCCCCCTTGTCACTCTCATTTCCATTCCCCCCCTTGTCACTCTCATTTCCATTCCCCCCCCCCTTGTCACTCTCATTTCCATTTCCATCCCCCCCCTGTCACCTCTGGTGTAGGGTGGCCGAGCTCTGTTCGGTCTGCGGTACAGGAGCATTTGTTTCCTGTACCCGGCTGGACTGAAAGGAAGTGCACACTAAGTGAGCACTTCCTGTCAGTCCGGCCGGGTACAGGAAACAAAAGCTCCTGTACCGCAGACCGAACAGAGCTCGGCCACCCTACATTAACAGCACAGAGCAGACACAGCAGGGGCAGGCTGCGCAGCACTGAGCCGGCGGCCGGAGATTCTTTAGAGGAGCGGCAAGTGCTCAGCCGCTCAGGAGGCGCAGCATGAGGGGCGCCGCCGGCCGAACTTATATAACCACCTTTGTTTTTTTTTACACCACACCGCAACGGGTGCCCCCTGCTAAATGGCGCCCTAGGCGACTGCCTAAGTCGCCTTACTGGTGGCGCCGGCCCTGTGTTAATGTAGCGTGGCCGAGCTCTGTTCGACCCCCCCCCCCCCCTGTCACCTCTAGTGTAGGGTGGCCGAGCTCTGTTCGGTCTGCGGTACAGGAGCTTAAGTTTCCTGTACCCGGCCGGACTGACAGGAAGTGCTCACTTAGTGTGAGGCCCCAGGGGGATAGAAAAGTGAGGAATTTAATAATTGGGTGGAAAACTTTGTAGAGATGAGATATGGCTGAAAAATGTAATCATGGCAGTCTGTTCCCAGAAGAGAAGATGAGGAAAGAGAGCATCTACATTAGAAGAGACATCCCTGGATATAATAGGTATGTAGTGCTGTATACTCCTGTATGTTTTGTAGTGCTGAATGTAATGTCCATCCAAATATGCCATTAGCGCTGGGGGAGGGGGGGGGGGGCACAAACTTATTTCACATTCCCCAAACAGCAAGTGTCTATTTTAAAATTCCAGGGCTGAATTTTAGTCTCAGTCCGGCACTGGAATTAAATACTCATTACCTATATTCAGGAAAGGTCAATATCTGATCAATGAGGATACTGTTTCCAAAACCCAGCCAATCAGTCTTTTGAAGGGGCCCAGTACTTGTCCAAGCACTGCGGTCTCTTCAATCTGTACCAAGCAGAGTGCTGTAAATTGAATTGTGTCTGTGCTTTTGAAAGGGACTGCGCTATACAAAGCTCATGTGACCGATGGGCATGACATGGCAGACCTAGGAAGAGGTGCACCTGGGCCTCTTCAAGCAGCTGATAGGCAGGGAATGATGTCAGTTGGATCCCCACAGATTAGATATTATTGACCTATCTTGAGCATACAGCATCAATATTTAAATCACAGAAAACCCCATTAAGATCTCAGATCTTTGGGCAGTGTAAAAGAAAAAGGCGCCAAGTCTTGGGTTGTCACATATGGCCCATCAGAAATAGTCAATGGCTCAAAATAGCAAAAGGCTCTAACTTAATTTCTAGGAATGTGCTGCCAGTTGTTCCTGGGACGTGTGAACTATAGAGTGAATTGGCTATTGAAATTAACATTTGTAGACCGTAAATTAGAAGTGGGCAACATGTTTCACTGCCTCCTTTGCCACAATTACAACATTGGGAAGAGCAATTAGAGTTTCTTATTGATACCTGTCAACAAGTCCAATATCATCAGTTTCCACAAAAAGTTTGCCCACTCTGTCCTAAAGCTTGAAAGAACCAAAATCTAAACAAGAACCTACTTCTAAAGAGGACCTGTCACCACAAAATGTAAGGCCACCTGCAGCCAGCATGATATAGAGCAGGAGGAGCTGAGCAGACTGATAGTTTTATGGGAAAATATTTGGTAAAACTTGTAATTTATACATTTAAATCTCTGCTATTTCTGACTCTTTTGTTCACTTGGGAGGTGTTACCAGTGATTGATAGCATTCTCTGTGTAAGTATGTTCATAGATAGGTGTCAGTCACTGATAACATCTCCCCCGCGGACAATGAAGTCAGAAACAGATGAGATTTAAAGGCTATGTACACCTTTAGGCTACATGCACACAGCAGTTTTTTTGGTCCACATCCGAGCCGCTTGGATGCAGACCCATTCACTTCAATGGGGCAGCAAAAGATGCGGACAGCACTCCGTGTGCTGTCCGCATCCATGGCTCCATTCCGTGGACCACTTTGCGGACAAGAATAGGCAGTTATATTAAAGGCTGTCCATGCTGTTCTGCAAATTGCGGAACGCACACGGATGCCATCCGTGTTTTGCGGATCCGCAATTTGCGGACAGCAAAACACACAACGGTCGTGTGCATATAGCCTTAGGAACATTTTACAAATTTTGGGCTAAAATAATTTTTTTAAACTGGTCTCTATTAAAAATATTGAACTGTTCTGTCACAAAGGGTTAACTGTTTGTCTAGCTGTGTGAATGGCACATTCACGTTCACTCTAGTAAACCTTAAATTACTAAAAGGTCATAAACACTTATTTAAGCCACATTTTTATGAGTAAGATAAGAATTGAGCTATAACGAATGTTTAGGAGGTCAGAGATCAGAGATAAGAGGCCATCAGCTGAGCTGCCTGATGGAACAGAGTGAAAATTTAGAACCTGCTACTAGAAAAACTCATGGCTGCACAGATGCAGGGGTTAAATTTTTTTAATAAAGACCAATTGAAAAAAATTATTTTTATCTCAAAATGAGTACATTGCAATAATATTTGCCCGCGAGGGTTTAAATGTATAAATTACAAGTTTTACAGAATTTTGGCCCATAAAACTCTATATTAGTCTGCTTAGCTCCTACTGCTCTGTAACATACTGCTTGCAGATTGCATTGCTATTGGTGACAGCTCCTCTTTAAAGTAGCTTATTTCTGTTGGGCACAGGCCTATGGACAGAGAATTAACCCTCTATATCACTATTAGATTTGGCTGGTTTGGAATATACCAAAGTTTAATATAGAAATCAAATTTCTGGTTCATTTTTATGACTTTGTTCTATGTTACTTATGATCACTCCTATCAAACATGGAACTCTGCATTATACCTCTAACAGCTACCTAAAACAGATCAGTAGAATTGATGAAGGAGGCATGGCATTTTATATCATCTTAACCTTTTATCATCATATTGTTTTAGGTCCTAAATTCTGTGCTAATTAATATTTTTTTATGGTCACAGCCCAGTATTTTTACTACAGAGCTCCAGATCTTCCTGTAGAAATGGATATAAAGGCATACTTCCCAAGAGTCCCTTTTTTGGAAGGACAGTCGCTCTGTCCCTCTTTGCTTCTTAAATATCCCTCTTTTTGACCTGGGAAATAAATTTGCATTAATAAACTTACTAAACTTCAGAAACTGTCTAGTTCCTACCTGTATATTATACTTCAACTTTATTTCATTATTTGGTGCAATTTTGGCTTTAAAATGTCTATAATTAGATTATTTTTGCTAAGAAGATTTAAATGAGTATTCTAGGGCAAGAAAATAACTGTCAAATGAGCTGCACATGCACCAAAATACAAATCTTATACATACCTTAATGATCCCCCGTAGCTGCAGTTTTGATGGTACCTGATCGCTGCACCCCACTTCAGGCAACTGTCTCAACATGGCAGGAAATGACTGTGAATGCTGCTCAGTAAAATCACAAAATCACGACTTCCGGTTCCGGCGCCAACATGGCAGGACGCGCTGAGTGAAGCTCCGCAGCAGCCCACGCATCGCTACCCTGATTCCCCGCCTTACCGGACTTGACGGTGTTCAAGATCTGGGCCTACCTCACACAGTGACCCTCCGGTTTGTATGGACCGGTATTTAGTGACGATGGGGAGCAGAAACAAGCAGAAGGGACAACCGAAGACGGCCAGATTGCAGTCTGTTGCGCGAAATATGGCGGACCCCTCCCTCCAGTCGGATCCCGCAGCGACACCGCTGATACCCACAGAGGAAGACCCCGGAGTGGACTCTGATCAACCAGAGGACTTTACCGTGGATTACAAGCGGCTAGCTCTAGATGTGGCAGCACACATCCTCCCTTACCTGCAGGAGTCTCTCTCCACTACGGTCTCAGCCTCCCTGTAGCACATTCATCAGGACCTGGCAGAACATGGCCTCCGCCTGGACGCTGCAGAGGGGAGAATTACCTCGCTAGAGGAAGACCATAACCACTACCGCTCCGAATGCTCCAGACTCCAACAGGAGATCAAGATAATTCTACTGAAATTAGATGATTTGGAGAACCGTCCGCGGAGGAACAACTTGCGGCTAGTGGGTATAGCTGAGACCGTACCCCTGCATGAACTGGCACGGCTGTGCGAGCAAGAGCTCCCCCAGGCACTGAATCTACCTACTCGCTGCAAGGTAGAGAGGGCCCACAGAATCGGGCAAGCGCCCCTATCAGCAGGGCGGTCAGACCGGGAAACACCGGCACACGCGGCGCTCACGCAGAGGCTGAAGCAGGTGATAGTGCGCTATCTCGACTACTCAGAAAAGACGGCTATCCTCAGAGCCTGCCAAAGTCGCAAGTCACCTTTGATGATACGGGGCTCCCGGGCTCTCCTATTTGAGGAATTCTCTGCAGAGGTTACCAGACAGAGACGGGAATTTTCCTCCCTTTGCTCGGACCTCTATAACATCCAAGTGAAATTCGCCCTTCTCTACCCCGCGACCCTACGAGTACATACCACGGAGGGATCCATTGTTACCTACCAAGATCCTCAGGAGGCTAGGAATGCCCTGCAACACACACTCCTCAAGGATGGAGAACGCTCTCCACGGGAGAACAATCGACGCCACGCTTCTCCAGAGCGCAAAAGATGGAGCACGATTGGAGACCGTTTGATGCACTCCACATAATTCTACCACGTCCAGGGACACAGTGAGTACCAGACTATGTGTCTGGAAATAACCGTTCTGGGACAGACAGAGTTCGACCCGGGACTGGGTATAGTTCCAACGGCACCTAGGGCAGGACCTTATGTCCGCCTTACTCATCGTGTTCCAACTTGCTCGTCTATGACTATTGAGGCCTCCGGTTCATGTTGTCACATATCCTCAGGGCTTACATGCGGACTAGCTATTTAATTCATCGCCTTAGCGTGTCAGCGACTCACGCCATAATGTCGTGTTGGGAAGAAGTGAGGTCTAAGTTTTATAATGTTCATCTGTTTGCACTGTTAATGGGGTGGGGGGGATTAAGGGGGGTACTGTTTCTTGGGCATTGGGTTCTTCCGTCTCACATATTGGGGTCGATAGTTGGTCTCTGGAGTTGAGCCGTCGCGGAGGGTACCCACTCTACTTTACTACTATGACTAAAATTGTTACGTGGAACGTGAAGGGATTAAAATCTCCCGCACAAGAGAATCATTATCATGACACATCTGAAACGCCTTCACACAGACGTTGCCTTAATCCAAGAAACTCACCTGTCAAAGTCTGATTTTCACCGTATGCGGTGTCTGTGGGTTGGTAAGGTCCTGGGTTCTTCGGCAGCTGGCTCCAGAGAGGGGGGCTGCTTTTGATCCATAGACGTTTACAATGCACAATTGTTACCAGCACGGAAGACAGCGAGGGCAGACTCCTCCATGTCCTTCTTCAGTTTCCCACAGAAACTTTAAGTATCTATAACGTCTATGGCCCAAATGAGAACAATACCGTTTTTTTTTAAAATATACGTAACATGGTCATGCATGATACGGCATCACATTGTTTAATTGCAGGGGACATGAATACGGTTATGTCCTCCCGAGAGGATAGACGCAGCACTACGAAACAACGGCCTAAACCTAAATATAGAGATGCGATTTTGAGCAGA
Source organism: Bufo bufo (assembly GCF_905171765.1). Taxonomy (NCBI): domain Eukaryota; kingdom Metazoa; phylum Chordata; class Amphibia; order Anura; family Bufonidae; genus Bufo; species Bufo bufo. The sequence continues at coordinate 251,372,374 of NC_053392.1, forward strand.
ATCGCGTCTGACCTACAGATGCATGATGCTTGGAGATCCACCCATCCGGAGGACAGGGAATTCACTCATTTTTCCCAATCCCATAACTCCTGGTCCCCTCTTGAATACTTCTTGGTCACCGACTCTATTCTTCAACGGACAATAGCAGTAGAAATAGGAGATCTGGTCATCTCAGACCATTCCCCGGTGATCCTAGAAATCGCAGATTCCATACCGAAGGGAAGTGACTTTTTCCTTTGGAGGTTCCCTTCAGATTTAGTTTCCAACAAAAACTTTGTAGAGATGTTGAAATACTGGTGGATGGAATATTGGGAGGAGAACTCCCCCACGAGCGAGCCCCAATTGGTTTGGAGAGCAGGTAAAACAGTGTTAAGAGGTAGGATATTGGCATATGTTGCAAACTGGTGGAGAAAAATCACAGTGAAACTGCGAGAATTGGCAGATGCGCTCAGGGTATCTTACACCCAACACCTCTTGAACCCCTCTGCATCCACCAAAACCCGATGGGTGGAAGCTAAAAACGCATATGACAATTGGCTTAGGAAGAGGGAGGAAATAGAAGGCAAAAGGAAGGAGGCAAGATATTTTAAGTATGGTAACAAAACGGGGAGACTCTTGGCTTCCCTTGCAAAAGGCCTAAAACCCTTTACTCAAATAGCAGTGCTGAAGGATGTTCAGGGTTCTTTGTGTACCCAACCTAGACAAATAGTAGATATCCTTAGGGAGTTTTACGTCGACCTCTATACTTCCACTGCGAATCCTGACATTCAGGGGAGGCCGTGGCTGGACAGCTTGTCCTTACCGACGGTCTCCCAAGAGGAACTAGTTATTTTAAATAAACCTATCACTGAGGAGGAAGTTCAGAGGGTGATTAGGAACTCCAGTAATGGGAAATCACCGGGACCGGACGGCTTTACCAATGAGTTTTATAAAGCATTGGCCCCTCAGATCTCTCCGGTTCTTACATCTCTCTACAATCAAATCTTACAAGGTCAGGGAATGCCCCAAGATATGAATACAGCCTACATAAAAGTTCTTCCAAAGGCGGGTAAGGACTGTACTTTACCCTCCTCGTACCGCCCGATGTCCCTGATCAACAACGACCTAAAATATGTATCCAAAATATTAGCAGACAGGTTAGCTACATTTCTGCCTCGACTTATCTTTCCTCATCAAGTAGAATTTGTTCAAGGTAGGTCAGCGGTGTATAACATTCATAAGATTTTGGCGGTACTGGATGAGATCAAGATCAATCCCCATCTTCACCCATCTCCAGCTCTTCTCGCCATTGACGCGGAGAAAGCATTTGACAACGTGAGCTGGAGATGGTTGAACGAGGTGTTGGATGTGATGGGCTTTAAGGGACCTTTCTGGGAATACATTAATACCCTATATAGCTCTGCCTTAGCTAGGCTCTCCATCCCGGGCTTTCTGTCAGAACACTTTGTGTTACAAAAGGGCACCAGACAAGGGTGCCCGCTCTCGCCCTTATTATTCAATATTGCTTTGGAGCCGCTCTCTAGAGCTCTATATCACGGGCATTCCATTAGAGGGATTAGCATTAAATCCCAGACCCTCAAACACGCCCTCTTTGCGGATGACCTCCTGATGTTCCTATCACATCCACAATCTGACATTCCGATTCTTTTTCACTTACTGGAGCACTTTGGTCATCTTTCCGGCTTTAGAGTCAACAGGTCTAAATGTGAACTACTAGATTTGTCCCCTTCACTTAGCTCAAACCCGAAAATGCTACAAAATTTACCGGTTGTAGTGACGACTACCTGCATTAAATACCTCAGCATCAAAATAGGTAAAACACTGGATACTTTATATACTTTAAAGAGGACCTTTCACTAGAATAAAAAATCTAAACTAAGCATACAGACATGGAGAGTGGCGCCCAGGGATCTCCCTGCACTTACTATTATCCCTGGGCGCTGCTCCGTTCTCCCGGTATAGGCTCCGGTATCTTCATATGTTCAGCTCAACTGGGTGGAGCCTGCCAGCGTCTCCTTCTCCCAGGCTGTAGCGCTGGCCAATTGCAGCGCTCAGCTCATAGCCTGAGAGAAGAAAAAAAACTCTCAGGCTATGAGCTGAGCGCTGCCCCAGCTCCCACGGTCATGCGCCGCCTGCCTGCTTATCTCACTTTATGAATGAACAGGCAGGCGGCGCATGACAGAGGGAGCTGGGGCAGGCGGCGCATGACAGAGGGAGCTGCGGCAGGCGGCACATGACCGAGGGAGATGCCGGTCTGTGCCGTCTTAATGCTATACTTACAGTACTACAGTAAGTACCGAACAGTGCATATAAATTTAGATATAGATCAGATTGAATGTATTTAACAGTTGCGGGGCCCGGTGTATTAGAGTAGAGTCACTGCACCGGGCCCCGCCATGAGTGTCCCCGCCTCCTCCCTCCACACTGATACTTCGCTGGCCGCGCTGTGCAGCATAGCGGCCAGCGAAGTATCCGCTTTATAAGACGCACTGCCATTTCCCCCCCAAAGTGCGTCTTATAAAGCAAAAAATACGGTATTGTGGTAAGGTGAACAGAAAAGTGTATGGTAAAGTCCTGGAAGGGGTGTATATCCCACCCAGCTTCCTCAACTGGGTGAGGTAAATAAAATCCAGAAGGTTAAAATGGTCTCAGCAATGTGTAGGTTGCTGAGACAGTTTTGTTAAGTTTATGGGCTGGATTTTATTGGACTGGGAGAAGGTAGGGTTAGTAGAGGGACCTCCCCAGTCCACCCCATTCCGGGACAGGTTTTCCCCTAGCCTGAGGGATCCCCAGCTGAGGCCAGCTGGGATCGTCAAGGGGAAATAAAGCACAGTCCAGGCTGTCAGTCTTGGGGAGTGATGCCTGGAGAAAGTCTGGGAAGCTGGTTGCCCTGCTGGCTAGAGAAGCCGAATTCTCTGTATGAACGGTGTTCAATAGGTGAGTTAGGAACTTCATTGTATTAGCCAGAGCCCAGACGGGCAGGTGTTTATTTTGGTTTATGTTTTGTGGTGCTGGACCTTCAGCTTACCCAGTGAATTATAACTGAGGTTGCCTGTATTGCCGGAGTGTGATAAATAAAGCAACATTTGGACTTTAATTTTAACTCTGTGGTCTGCAAGAGAATCTGTCATCGCCGCCCTAACTGAGAGTGCAACCCCTTACAATATAAAAATAATCAGAGCGTGAAGTGACATGATTTAAATACATATAATCAAAAATGTGAGATGACATGATTGAAATAAATACAAACACACAGAAAAAAATTGCTAAATAGTGTGTACAACACATGAATAGAACACACATGTATAAATAATTTAAAATTGGTGTAAAAATTCATGATAAACAATAATTGAAGTGTATAAAGTGAACAAAGCAGTGGAAAAAAAAGCCGTTGAGAAAAAAAATGTACAAACAAAATGCTTGATGGTCGCATAGATGATCACATCCAGGCTTCAAAAAGATAGTTTATGGCCAAAAGAACAAAAACGTCCCAAGGCAATTGGAGGTTCCATAGCTCTAAAGAGAAAAATAAATCAATAAAAAATAATAAACAATTATAAATAAATGCCCAACAACATTAAAAAAAAACGCATTTATGAGAAGGATTTGAAGTTCACTGCTTCATTGAGCCCAAATGCACTCACTGTATTAAGTGAAACAATCCATTTAGTTTCTTTTCTCAATAAGGCCTTTTGTACATCTCCACCTCTAGAACCTAAATAGACTCTATCTATGCCTCTTACTTTAGAAGTAATAATTTTTTATTGAAACATTTTTCAAGTACATACATCAACAAGTATGTGCAATAGTGTTGTAAAATACAATCGATAATACAATAGCAGAATGCAACACATAGTAAGGCCTCTTTCACACTTGCGTTGTCCGGATCCGTCGTGTACTCCATTTGCCGGAAGTGCCCGCTGGATCCGTAACACCGCAAGTGAACTGAAAGCATTTGAAGACGGATCCGTCTTCAAAATGCGTTCAGTGTTACTATGGCACCCAAGACGCTATTAAAGTCCTGGTTGCCATAGTAGTAGTGGGGAGCGGGGGAGCAGTATACTTAGTCTGTGCGACTCCCGGGGCGCTCCAGAATGACGTCAGAGCGCCCCATGCGCATGGATGACGTGATCCATGTGACACGTCATCCATGCACGTGGAGCGCCCTGACGTCACTCTGAAGCGCCCCGGGAGCCGCACGGACGGTAAGTATACTGCTCCCTCGCTCCCCACTACACTTTACCATGGCAACCAGGACTTTAGCGTCCTGGCAGCCATGGTAACCATTCAGAAAAAGCTAAACGTCGGATCCACTAATGCGCCGAAACGACGTTTAGCTTAAGGCCGGATCCGGATTAATGCCTTTCAATGGGCATTAATTCCGGATCTGGCCTTGCGGCAAGTGTTCAGGATTTTTGACCGGAGCAAAAAGCGCAGCATGCTGCGGTATTTTCTCCGGCCAAAAAAAGTTACGTTCCGGAACTGAAGACATCCTGATGCATCCTGAACGGATTTCTCTCCATTCAGAATGCATGGGGATAATCCTGATCAGGATTCTTCCGGCATAGAGCCCCGACGACGGAACTCTATGCCGGAACACAACAACGCAAGTGTGAAAGAGCCCTAAGGCAAACTTAATCAGTATTAAATAGTGAACAGGCGGAAGACGAACCCCATCCACAGATCTTGTGGTAAAGGGGGCCACACTTCACTAGGCCCTTAGACTGGGCCTGCTAAGTGAAGAAAATGTTTGTAATCTAGGGGATTCTCAGGAATGACAGCAACATGGTAATAACACTATAAGTGATCATTAGGTGTAGTACGAGCATAACATCCAAGGGGACCAAGTCTCATCTCTCAAAGTAGGGCTAATTACGTGTTCCGGTAACAGCCTCTCATATCTGCATGTATTATTCATTGTATGGATGGCCTCCATTAAGTCAGGGGACTTCGCTGTTTTCCAGTGTCTAGAGATTATTAGTTTAGTACATAACAATATGTGTCCTGTGAGGCGCTTGAGGTCTCGAGGGATCTGATCCATCCCGATGAATAATAGGGCAAGAGCCGGAGACGGGGGGACTCTTAAACCAATGGCTTGAGAAATTAGAGAGAAAGCTTGTTGCCAAAGATTGGCAATTTTCGGACATGACCATAGATTATGATATAAAGTGCCCGTTTTTCCGCATTGTCTCCAACAGCATGCGGAGGTACCGGGATATATAATACTCAATCTTTGTGGAGTGAAATACCAACGGAGCAGGGTTTTTATCCCGGCTTCGTAATAGTTAGTGCTTTTGAAAGTAGATGACAAAAAATTTACCGCTTTGACCCATTCCTCCTCCGTGAAAGAAGTGTTCAGTTCTTTTTCCCAATTACGCATTGGAGCAGTTTTAATAAGCTTTTGTTTATCCCCAATTAAATCATAAATGTATGGAGTAGTATGGCGATTGAATAGCGATGGGTTTTGGAGTAATCTAATAAGATCAGGTTGGAGCTTGGGAGGCGAATGGAGAATGGGGATAAGGCAGTCGCGTATCTTTAAATATGCGAGAAACTCTGAATGGGGCAAGTCTTTAGTTCTATGAAGAGAATCAAAAGAGACCATGGATACATTATCAAGTAAGTGGGCTTGAGGTAATCCCCGCCGCTCGCCAGGGTGTTAGGTTTATGTTACCTATGAGCTTTTCTAGAACAAGGATTGAGGCGTTAGTAAACGCAGAGAGGTTCGGGCTTGCATCTTATGGAAATCAAACGAAAGTGATACAGCGTTACTAATAGTTAAGAGCGTAGCTTTAGGTGGGGGTAATTTCCATGTAGCCAAGTAGAGGCAGTCCTTCAGCATTCCTCCATTTAAGGAGAAGGCTTCAATCTGGACCCAGTGTTTTTCTGAAGTAGCGCTCCACCACTCCCTAAGAAAGGAAAGGGCTATGGAGCAAAAGTAATCTCTGATGGAAGGAAGGCCGGTACCTCCTGCTTTTCTTTTCCTAGAAATAATAGATTAGGCGAGTCTGGGGCGGCCTGAGCTCCATATATAAGCATTGAGGAGTTTTTGGGCGGCTCTAAAAAATTCCTCGGGCACTGGAATCGGAAGAAAGAGGAAAACGTAGATCAATTTTGGCAGGGTCATCATTTGGAACGATGCCACTCTGTCTAACCATGAGACCTCTTTCATATTGAAGTTCGAGAAATCTTTTGCCATAGTGGTTAAGAATGGTTCGTAATTGTTCTGGTATGCCAGCGAGCAGGGATAAGTGAGTTTAATGCCAAGGTATGGAACAGTCGTTGTCTGCCAGTCTAAGGAAAGAATGCCTTTTAAATATCTGAATTCAGAGAGTGGGATGTTAATGGGAAGGGCTTGGGATTTGGAGCTGTTGATTTTATAGTAGGAAAGGGATCCAAATAGGGAGATAAGTTAGAAGGCATGTTTGAGTGATTGTATGGGGTTAGTGACTGTGAGAATAATGTCGTCCACGTATAAAGAAATAATGTGTGATGTAGCACCTATCTGCAGACCTTCTATGTCTGTAGAGAAATAACCTATAAAGAGACACTGAGAACTATTAAGCTAAAAAATATTGTTTTATTAAGTATATAGTTAAAAACATATATAAAGAGATGACGAACAAATGCAAAAAGTGCAGTACAATCCTGGGAGACTTTATCAAGTACAACAAAGTAATAAGGTAAGTAACCTAAAATGTAAGTGCCTATATAAAGAGGGGCTCCTATACAACATATACACTGAAAAGAGTATCCACTATTGGTAAGAGTGCAAGTAATAGCATCAAATACAAAGTGCAAGTGCATGCTATCTTTTATAAGTAAAAGAGGAGAAATATCAACACTCGGATGTGGATCTTTTGAATGTATAGTTATATCTATTCAACCAAATACAGCAAGCAATAAAGTGCATGTGCAAGCTGCAGGAGATAATGAGCAAACAACATGACCAAGGTTGGTTCAAGAGGCAAAGAACCGCAACAGATAACATTAAACATGCGGTCCAAGAGAAGCAGGTTACATACCGTATATGAAAAGTAACAAGTCCACAGGAAGACTGCACACCCCGACGCGCGCTTCGATTTGAAACCTTTTTTTTTCCTTTATTCATCTTATCCAACACTTACAAAATTAAGAACAACAGGATACATACATTCCCAACCACCCACTTCCCTCCCCCCAAAGTGCCGCCATATCCGGGATGAGGGAGAAAAAAATAAATAAATAAATAAATATATATATATATATATATATATATATATATATATAAAAAAAAATATAAATGAACATAAGACTTTTCAGTTGTTCTTTCACCCATTCCGTCTGATATTTTCAATGAAAAGAAGGCAAGATGTGAGTGGAGGACAGAGACATCATGTCGGAAACCAGGGGTGGGAGCCATCCGTGGAATGGATGTGAGTTAGATAAACTGATACATAACTTAGTGAACCAAGAGAAAGACCAGGAAAGGTATCAGAGTACCAGCCTTCTATCACGATCCAGAATGCAAGCAAGATCTTGGGTTGATGATTCAGGAAGTGACTTTGAAGGTAAAGTTTCATCTCCGGTCTTTTCTTGAGGTAATGAGGGACTGTGATTTTCCTAGTTCGGATGTTGCTATGGGAATTTGCCATTCCTTAAGCAAGCGTTTGCCATCTTCAAAGTTCTTAACCATATAGTGTCGGGATAATTATAGGCCCGAAATGAATCAAACATGGATTACTATGTTAAATAGTGTGGCATCTGCCATTTTATGATATGTCCACCATTTTGTGTGAGCTTATGGAAAGGCCACACGTTCCTAAAGTGTATTTTTATATTTTTCTCTATAATTAAACCAGTTTGAGGGAGTACTTCCTTCCTTACAGATTATGTTAAGCACAAAACATGTATCCATATATCCTAGTTATAGTGGATTTATATAGTTTTAGCATAAATGAATTGATAAATCATATATATAATATTCTATATTGGCACATGTTATAACAAGGTATTGATATATATATATATATATATACAGTATATATATATATATATATATATATATATACACACACTTGATGCCATGTGTATCCCACTAAAAGAAAATGTATTCTTAGGATATATGGAAAGCATTTACGTTGGTTTTCTGCTAATGGGATTTACTCAGAGGGACTGATGTTATTCTAACCATAATGAATCAGTCGTTTAGACAGTTAGAATATACAAACCCACAGTGCAAGTGTAAGGCCCATTGTATTTCTTATCTGGCCATAAATAGGATGGTATGGGAACTATCAAATTGGTTCCAGTAAGTCTGGAAAGATTACTTCTGAGTGTCAAAGAAGTATCTCCCCTCTTTGATATACGTTGAGAAAGGTTAAAGGGCACATGATAAAATAAATCCACATTTTCTAAGTTTTCACCTAAAAATATGTTACACAACAGTTCCATCTGGAGACAGGTGGATATTATGACACCATTCACAACAATATTGCATTCTGGGTAAATATGATCTCATAGGATAATTACCATATGAGCACACCCATCCGATGTGATTGGAAAACCCTAATCTGGAAGGGTGTGATCATTTGATAAGTTTTTGGATAAGAAAGCACACATGAGAGAAAATCGAGATTATTAGAGGAAAAAGGAAAGAAAGAAAGAAAGAGGGGTCTATCAAGATAATGGCCATGGTGAGATGCGCTATGAGGGACCACCCAGCTTTCCTGAGAGCAGAAGTGAGATTCCTTCTAGGACTTGGTAAGAGACACAGAGAATTTTATTAAGACTAATTAGATAGTGTGGGTGAAATTATACCATCTAGATTGGCGAATAACTAAATTAATTAATTGATCATCTTCATATTGAGATGTAGTCTTAGGATATTGTGAGGCTTCATTCTACCTGCAGAAGAATCAAGACTCATAATTTATCAGAGCATTAAATGATTGTATATATATATTGATAAGAATATTCTTTGCCAAGCTAAATGATGTATTCCCACAGAAAAGACTTATTTCAAGTCCTTCCCATTTAAGATATGGTCTAGCAAAGATCCTAGATCCCTGTTATTTTTCTAAATAGTCTTACCAAAGTTATATGTGTGAAAATAGTCCAGGATGGGGCGGAAGGATACAGTTATCTCTTCTAAGTCATATCCTTGAATGGATTTGGCCATTCTTGAAGTCATGTGATGTGTAGTTGGTTAGAAGGGGGCGGAATGTATTTAGCATTCCATATTGATCTCTAGGATTAGACATGCCCATCTTGATATCATGAGGTTTCCTCTGAACAGAAGTAATATATATAACTTATGTTCCTATTTTGATATCCTAACCTAATAATAGCTTTGTTATAATGTGACTAGTTATTTCCACTCACATGTATTGTTAAAGGGAACCTGTCATGTGGATATTTGATTATAATCTAACTAATTATATACAATCATTACCGTATTTTTTGCCCTATAAGACGCACCTAGGTTTTTGAGGAGGAAAATAAGAAAAAAAATATTTTGAACCAATAGGTGTGCTTTTGGTGGGTTTTGAACTAATTGTGGTCTGTGGATGGCGCACTGTTATGGGGGATCTGTGGATGGCGAACTGTTATGGGGGATCTGTGGGTGACGCACTGTTATGGGGGATCTGTGGGTGATGCACTGTTATGGGGGATCTGTGGGTGACACTTATGGGGGATCTGTGGGTGACACTTATGGGGGATGTGTGGGTGACACTTATGGGGGTCCCTGGATGGCACTGGTTTGGGGATCTTTGTATGACAGTTATGGGGGGGATCTGTGGATGATACATATAGAGCATCTTATGCTAATGACCCTCAATACAGGGGGTGGGGGTCGCTGGCAGCGTGAGTCACTACGTCACACGCCTGCGTCGCCTGCTTCATTCACTCATAATCGGAGGAAATAGTCGGACTCAGATGTGAATTGTATCGATTAGGTTGTCTACAATTCACCAGGTCATGATTTTAAGAATTTATGACAAAATTTTATACATTTTATTTTTTTCATGGTTAATTATTTTTATGACCATAATTAATCATTCTTAATTGAATTATTACCGCCCGACAATAGGTAAGGCCTTCTTTTGAAATAAGCAGCTTCAACGGGTATCCCCACTTGTACGGAATGTTGCATTCTCGTAGGGATGCCGTGATAGGAATTAAGGAGCGGCGTTGTCGCAAGGTAGCCGCGGAGAGGTCCGTGTATAGGCGGATCGGATGAAAGGGGGCAGGCAATTTTCGTGCTGCTTGCATTATCGTTTCCTTAGTGGTGTAAAAGTGGATGCGGGCCAAAGCGTCTCTCGGAACCTCAGGTCCCAGCTAGTTCGGGACTCTGTGTGCCCTATCTATAGCTAAGTCCTGAGGCAACAGATGAGGGAGAAGCTTCAAAAACAGCCTTTGTAAATAGGAGTTGAGTTCAGAATTAGTGATATTTTCAGGAATGCCACGGAATTTGATGTTTCTACGCGAGAGGTCCTCTATATCCGCCAATTTCCGCCAATTTTAATTTGAGTACTTCCACCTCCTCCACCATGTCGTTATGGGCATCGATGATGGCATTTTGAGAGGTAGCGAATTCTGACATCTTGGTCTCTGTATGAGACGTGTAAACCTCTAACTCCTGCACTTTGGTAGAAATAGTAGCTATCAGAGTTGCCAGGTTAGTACACATTGCAGATTTTAAAGCCTGAAGCATTAGTTTCAAAGTTTCTTCGGATACTGGTTTTTCAGATGTGGGAAATACTGTTAGACAGTCTGTCTCTGGGGTCATTACATCAGAAATTGTGAGGAGATTGCCCATCTGGGAGTCCGGCTCGGTGTCCAGGTGCTGTTTCCTCTTCTGAGGGCTGCTGGAGGGAGAGATTGTAACATCCCCGGCGCCATCTTGGGCGCATGTGCCCGCTGCTTTAACGTCCTCTGAGGTCGGTGGTAAGGTGGGAGATCCCGGTCTTGGTTGGTGTGGGTGGACCGGAGGAGGCGAGGGAGAATCGGGGGTAAGAGTCTGAGCCGGGGTTAGCGCTCTCACCGGAGATGATGACTCGGCTGATTCAGGGCTTGCGCCGTCATCTTGGCTCCGGCTCTTCTCAAAGTATTTTTTTTACGTTTTCGCAGAGTAACCGCGGCAATTGTCTCTTTGTCTTGCCCATGATGTTGGTGGCCCGTTCAGGTGTGGATAGAGTAGGTGTGGGTTTTGTTGCGATAACGTCGCTGAGGTGCCGGAGCTGAATTCTCGGGCAGCCATCGCTCTCGGCAACCAACCCCCCCCCCCCCCCACCCCATGCCTCTTACTTTAAAGCCACTAGGAATTCCATTGTGATGATCCCGAAAAATGCCTAGGAATAATTTGAAACTTGTCAACAGCATCATCCGCCGCTTTACCGCCTGCTATGATCTTATTGACATGTTCAAGGACTCTGACCTTGAGAGGTCCTAATGTCATGCCTACATAAATAAGCCCACATGGGCAAGTGGCATAATAAATGACGGCTTCAGTGCGGCAGGTAATTTTGTGGACAATTTTGTATTGACGATCCCCATTGGAACTGTCAAAAGTAGCGGCTCTGATCATAAATTTACATGCTGTACAACTCCCACAAGAGTAAGAACCCCATTTTTGGCTTTTGCTGCCAAAAGGACATTTGGCTTTAGGAGGAACAAAATGACTAGAAGTCAAAATGTCCTTTAAATTGCGACTTCTTCTCCATGTGACAGATGGATATGGACAGAATGCAAATGCCAAATCTCTCTGATAGCAGAATTGGTCAATGTCGCTGAAGGATTTCTCGTATCTCTCTCCAATTGCCCTTAAATGTTGTAATAAATCAGTTTTTTTCATCAAATCGTTATATAGGTTTTTGTTTGCTTACCAATTCAAATCTTTCAAGTTGTGTCATGCTCTCTGATAGCCTTTCTGAATGGCTTTATTACTATATCCACGTTCCTGGAATCGTTTTGAAAGGAAAGATGCCTGTTTTTTCAAATTGTTGTTCGTGGAGCACGCACACCTAAGTCTCAGAAATGGACCCACTGGAATTGCTTTTTGAATCTTGGGATAATGGGAGGATGTTGCATGCAAAAGGGAATTAGTTGCCGTCGTAGTACATGACAATCTCTTTCTAACACAGCTAGACCCAGCCCTGTACCTCACATGGATCCAGAGATCTCTCCATTTGTCGCTCTGCTAGATTTAAATGAAGCTGGCAGCTTAAGGAGGGTATCTTTTCTGATGCAGCTCAGGAGACATGTCTTTTCTGCTGCAGCTCTCTCCCTATCACAGCTCAGGAGGCAGTGGAAGGATGAAACTGATCATGTGCGGCCTTCTCAGTGACCAGACAAAGAAATAAGAAAAAGAACAAACAGCAGGTGGCACTGGAGGGATACATTTTATTGAATAGCTCAGTGGCTATGCTAATTTTTTAATTACATGCAATTAAAAAAAGTATTCAGATCCAGGTGCTGGTTTGAAAATCTGTAGAATAATTTTCATGGGACAACCCCTTTAATATCAAGACTTTCATGTATGTGATGGTGTTGTAGTCATAGCTGCAAAAATGTTTTGGTACAGGCAGATCTTTCCTTTCTTCTTTTATTGTGTGGCAATAAGAGTTCATTCGTGTTCTAAGTTTTTGACCATACTTGACATTCCTGTTGTAAGAGTGGTCATTATGTATGGGCAGGTCTTACATTTTGTCTGGTTGCATGGGAATGTTCCTGTTGTTGGAGACGACAATGGGCTTCAGACAATGATGTTTCTAAGATTAGTTGGTTGCCTGTAGCACAGGAGTATGGATTCTGGAAATATTGATTTTAAACGGTCATCCTTTTGTAAAATTGGATGTCTTTGAGCAACCCTCCTCAGTATCTCCAGATTTGGCTTGTAGGTGACTACTTGAGGTACCTGATAGTTTTCTTGTTTTTTATCGTAGGAGCATACTTCTTGGTAATCTGGTGGCCCTGGCAATTTGGTTTTCCACTGTAGTTGGATGGTATCCCTGATTCTAATATCTTTTTGAGGCTTTCAAGGTGTTCATCCTTGTCTGTATGGTTTGAATATATGCGGTTTTATCTGTTAGCCTGACTGTAAATCATGGAGTTCTTATGTGTTTCGGGGGAAACTGTTCCATCTGAAGTATGTTGTGCAGCCAGTTGGTTTCTGGTAGAGCGATCTCTCTATTTTATTTATTTTATTTATTTCATTAAAGGAGTAGCTGAGTGTTAAATTGATGGTGGGATGAAACTGGTTGAAGTGTTCATGGAATGCTTTTAGTTGTTCTTCAGATTTAGTCCAGATTATTATGATATCATCAAGGTAAAGATAGTAGGCCAGAGGCTTGATGGGACAGGGAGATAGGAAGTCAATTTCAAGCTTTGCCATAAACAGATTTACATATTGTGGTGCTATTTTGCTTCCAATTTCTGCACCGGTCTTTTGAAGATATATGCTGTCTCCAAATGAAAAGTAGTTATGAGTAGTAGTTTGGTAAGGCTACTTTCACATTAGCGGTTTTTTGTGGATCCGTCATGGATCTGCAAAAACGCTTCCGTTACCATAATACATCCGCATGCATCCGTCATGAACGGATCCGATTGTATTATGTCTTCTATAGCCATGACGGATCCGTCATGAACAGCATTAAGAGGCAATGGGAGACGGATCCATTTTCTATTGTGTTCGAGAAAACGGATCCGTCCCCATTGACTTCGTTTTGCTCAGCACCACATCGCGGACAGAAAAACGATGCTTGCAGTGTTAGTCTGTCCGCGATGGGAGCGCAACCAAACGGAACGGAATGCTTTTTGGTACATTCCGTTTCGTTCAGTTCAGTTTTGTCCCCATTGACAATGAATGGGGACAAAACTAAAGCGTTTTCTTCCGCTATTGAGATCCTATGACGGATCTCAATAGCGGAATTGAAAACGCTAATGTAAAAGTAGCCTAAGTTACACAGATTTGGTGACACTTTCTTTATTTTTAATAAAAACCTGGCAGGCTTTTAATCCCTACTGGCATGGAATATTGGAATATAAAGATTCCATATCCATGGTAGCAAGGATAATTCCCTCTGTAAGGGGACCTATTGTAGACAGTTTTTTTAGTAAGTCAGTTGTCTTATTAAAAGAAAATTTCTAATCTAAGAAAGACAAGAAGGTTTAAGAGTACAAGCTTATGACAAACTTTAACACACTCAGACCAGAGTGCATTGTACTCATTTAGAGCGAAAATCATTTTTATTAAAAATTTGTAGCCTTTTTTCTGTACATAGCTGAGATGCTCTAGTAGTAGCCTCTGGATTTTTTGACGAGTTCCTTATCTCTGACATTATAAACACTTATTATAGCTCAGTTATTATCTTACTGATAAGAATGTGACTTAAATAAATGTTTAGGACCTCTTAGTAGTTTAGAGATAAGGTTTATTAGATGACGGCACAAAGTGAAAATGAAAGTACCAGCCTGGGCACATAGTTAGAAAACAGTTAGTTGTCTCATCTACCTCACTAATCCCATGTATTTTTGTGTATAAATAAGTGAATCTTCTTTTATATATATACAGTGGCGGAAATAATTATTTGACCCCTCACTGATTTTGTAAGTTTGTCCAATGACAAAGAAATGAAAAGTCTCAGAACAGTATCATTTCAATGGTAGGTTTATTGTAACAGTGGCAGATAGCACATCAAAAGGAAAATCGAAAAAATAACTTTAAATAAAAGATAGCAACTGATTTGCATTTCATTGAGTGAAATAAGTATTTGAACCCCTACCAACCATTAAGAGTTCTGGCTCCCACAGAGTGGTTAGACACTTCTACTCAATTAGTCACCCTCATTAAGGACACCTGTCTTAACTAGTCACCTGTATAAAAGACACCTGTCCACAGAATCAATCAATCAAGCAGACTCCAAAGTCTCCAACATGGGAAAGACCAAAGAGCTGTCCAAGGATGTCAGAGACAAAATTGTAGACCTGCACAAGGCTGGAATGGGCTACAAAACCATTAGCAAGAAGCTGGGAGAGAAGGTGACAACTGTTGGTGCGATTGTTCGAAAATGGAAGGAGCACAAAATGACCATCAATCGACCTCGCTCTGGGGCTCCACGCAAGATCTCACCTCGTGGGGTGTCAATGGTTCTGAGAAAGGTGAAAAAGCATCCTAGAACTACACGGGAGGAGTTAGTTAATGACCTCAAATTAGCAGGGACCACAGTCACCAAGAAAACCATTGGAAACACATTACACCGCAATGGATTAAAATCCTGCAGGGCTCGCAAGGTCCCCCTGCTCAGGAAGGCACATGTGCAGGCCCGTCTGAAGTTTGCCAATGAACACCTGAATGATTCAGAGAGTGACTGGGAGAAGGTGCTGTGGTCTGATGAGACCAGAATAGAGCTCTTTGGCATTAACTCAACTCGCTGTGTTTGGAGGAAGAAAAATGCTGCCTATGACCCCCAAAACACCGTCCCCACCGTCAAGCATGGGGGTGGAAACATTTTGCTTTGGGGGTGTTTTTCTGCTAAGGGCACAGGACAACTTATTTGCATAAACGGGAAAATGGACGGAGCCATGTATCGTGAAATCCTGAGCGACAACCTCCTTCCCTCTGCCAGGAAACTGAAAATGGGTCGTGGATGGGTGTTCCAGCACGACAATGACCCAAAACATACAGCAAAGGCAACAAAGGAGTGGCTCAAGAAGAAGCACATTAAGGTCATGGAGTGGCCTAGTCAGTCTCCGGACCTTAATCCAATCGAAAACCTATGGAGGGAGCTCAAGCTCAGAGTTGCACAGAGACAGCCTCGAAACCTTAGGGATTTAGAGATGATCTGCAAAGAGGAGTGGACCAACATTCCTCCTAAAATGTGCGCAAACTTGGTCATCAATTACAAGAAACGTTTGACCTCTGTGCTTGCAAACAAGGGTTTTTCCACCAAGTATTAAGTCTTTTTTTGTTAGAGGGTTCAAATACTTATTTCACTCAATGAAATGCAAATCAGTTGCTATCTTTTATTTAAAGTTATTTTTTCGATTTTCCTTTTGATGTGCTATCTGCCACTGTTACAATAAACCTACCATTGAAATGATACTGTTCTGAGACTTTTCATTTCTTTGTCATTGGACAAACTTACAAAATCAGTGAGGGGTCAAATAATTATTTCCGCCACTGTATATATATATATATATATATATATATATATATATATATATATGTATATTGTGAGACTTGAGTAATCCCAAAAGCTTGCAATATTTTCATCATCTCTTCAGTTAGCCATTAAAAAGTGTCAACCCTTAAGGAATCTCATTTTTATATCGTATTTACTGGCTAACATGATACAAAGATATATTTTACTTTCTTATAATTCTGTATTGTTGTTACATTTAGTTATTAACAGTAGCTGTATGATGTGGATTATGAAGTGGAAAAATAAACTAATGTATCACTTAAGAAATATTTGCTATTTTTCATTATTTCCTCCATTGTTCCAGCTGAAGGTGATGAGCTAAAATGTTCAGGTTCGAACGCTGGGCCATCATATGAATCCTTGCAGAGTGTGTTTGATAAGAAGTCATTTCGTCCAACCCTGAATTATAGCCGCCCAACCAGTGTGAACATCTCCTTCACTCTCTATGCAGTGCTTGGAGTGGTAAGATTTCTTGGATGTAATATATAAGGCTCAGAAACCATGTGGTTATAGGTGTAGAGAAGAATTTAAATAGGGTCATAGTAAGATGCTAGGCATAATCACCAAATTTCAAACAATATTAATAACTCTAAATCATTCCAATAAAGTTACACAGAAGGAAAAACTGGAAAGTATTTGGGATCAGTGGGGGAACCAGTGGCTAAAACTCCGCCAATTTATTCTTTATGACAAGTGCTATCAACACATGATCATACAATTAGTTGGAAAAAAAGACATCTAATATTTCAGTAGCTTTGTATAGATATTATATAATATTCAATTTAAAATAATCCTTCAATAGCTTTTAGTGAATTTTACATTTGAAACGGAAACCAGTCAAGCAAGAAATTATAGGTGACCACAGAAGTATATCACTATGTGATAAAAAGGATAGCTACATTGCCAAATAAGCTGTTTGATGAGAGGTCCTTAACAATCAACTAATGGGCGTGCTGGCTTTTAGATTTAAGGAATTTGTCAGTGGTGAGACAACCCCTTTAATAATCATTCATGACAAGGACGAAAGAACATAAAAGGTGGTTTATGATCAGATAATCCCATATTCCACCACTTTTATTATCACCTTTTTTAAACTATATTATTTTTTTTTTTTTTAGAATGAAAAATCTCAGATCCTTACGACTTTTCTTTGGCTACGGCTGGTAAGTTACCATACCCATCTTAATTTTGAACATATAGGGGGTCATTTACTAAGCTTAAATGCATATTAAAGGCATATTTCAGGCGCAGATGGCGGCGCAACAGTTATTTGTGCCACTATCTGTGACTTCCCCTTGCTCATGATAGGTCTAAAATTGTGGGCAAGGTGTAGGCGCTGAAGGGGTTGGGCCGGCAGGCCCATCTCATTCATTATTTTCTGCGCCTGTTTTAGGCATAGAGAATGGTCTAAATGTAAGACATTGCAAGTCTTACATTTAGAACTGGCGCTGGATGCGTCAAAGTTATGGAGAAGTTATATTCCTAATGAAAACCTGATCCAGAGTGCTCTGAACCTCAGACTGGGCCGAAGGTTCACCTTAAGCAAGATAAAGGTGGAGATTTATACTCTGCGCTGCCGGAGGATGCACCTAATTTATGACGAGGCACAGGACTTGTCATAAATTAGATGCATCCTCTGGCATTCCATGTACCTAAACCAAAATCTATGGTCGGCGCTGAGCTGCTGTGCATTTCTGGCTTCATTTCCGCCAGAAAACTGACATAAATGAAGATAAATTTGTAGCGGTGGCTGGCCACGAACCCTTCCCACGCCCCTTTCTGAAAAGTGGCGAGGGCAGTTTTTCATTGCAACTTTTTTATTTATTTATTATATATTTAAAAAGTCGCAAACATGTGTTTGTGACTTTTTAATACCACTTTTCTGGAGCAGGGAGATGATAAATCTGCCCTAATGACCCTTAAAGGGTTTCTACCACCAGATTTTGTGATTTTTCGCTGACTGACACCAGCGATCTGCTAGTGTCTGCACTACCTAACAGTGCTCTTGTATCACCTTTGTCTGCTGCCGTTAAGCTCAAAAACATACAGGGAGTGCAGAATTATTAGGCAAGTTGTATTTTTGAGGATTAGTTTTATTATTGAACAACAACCATGTTCTCAATGAACCCAAAAAACTCATTAATATCAAAGCTGAATATTTTTGGAAGTAGTTTTTAGTTTGTTTTTAGTTTTAGCTATTTTAGGGGGATATCTGTGTGTGCAGGTGACTATTACTGTGCATAATTATTAGGCAACTTAACAAAAAACAAATATATACCCATTTCAATTATTTATTTTTACCAGTGAGACCAATATAACATCTCAACATTCACAAATATACATTTCTGACATTCAAAAACAAAACAAAAACAAATCAGTGACCAATATAGCCACCTTTCTTTGCAAGGACACTCAAAAGCCTGCCATCCATGGATTCTGTCAGTGTTTTGATCTGTTCACCATCAACATTGCGTGCAGCAGCAACCACAGCCTCCCAGACACTGTTCAGAGAGGTGTACTGTTTTCCCTCCTTGTAAATCTCACATTTGATGATGGACCACAGGTTCTCAATGGGGTTCAGATCAGGTGAACAAGGAGGCCATGTCATTAGATTTTCTTCTTTTATACCCTTTCTTGCCAGCCACGCTGTGGAGTACTTGGACGCGTGTGATGGAGCATTGTCCTGCATGAAAATCATGTTTTTCTTGAAGGATGCAGACTTCTTCCTGTACCACTGCTTGAAGAAGGTGTCTTCCAGAAACTGGCAGTAGGACTGGGAGTTGAGCTTGACTCCATCCTCAACCCGAAAAGGCCCCACAAGCTCATCTTTGATGATACCAGCCCAAACCAGTACTCCACCTCCACCTTGCTGGCGTCTGAGTCGGACTGGAGCTCTCTGCCCTTTACCAATCCAGCCACGGGCCCATCCATCTGGCCCATCAAGACTCACTCTCATTTCATCAGTCCATAAAACCTTAGAAAAATCAGTCTTGAGATATTTCTTGGCCCAGTCTTGACGTTTCAGCTTGTGTGTCTTGTTCAGTGGTGGTCTCTTTCAGCCTTTCTTACCTTGGCCCTGTCTCTGAGTATTGCACACCTTGTGCTTTTGGGCACTCCAGTGATGTTGCAGCTCTGAAATATGGCCAAAGTGGTGGCAAGTGGCATCTTGGCAGCTGCACGCTTGACTTTTCTCAGTTCATGGGCAGTTATTTTGCGCCTTGGTTTTTCCACACGCTTCTTGCGACCCTGTTGACTATTTTGAATGAAACGCTTGATTGTTCGATGATCACGCTTCAGAAGCTTTGCAATTTTAAAAAAGTGCTGCATCCCTCTGCAAGATATCTCACTATTTTTGACTTTTCTGAGCCTGTCAAGTCCTTCTTTTATCCCATTTTGCCAAAGGAAAGGAAGTTGCCTAATAATTATGCACACCTGATATAGGGTGTTGATGTCATTAGACCACACCCCTTCTCATTACAGAGATGCACATCACCTTATATGCTTAATTGGTAGTAGGCTTTCGAGCCTATACAGCTTGGAGTAAGACAACATGCATAAAGAAGATGATGTGGTCAAAATACTCATTTGCCTAATAATTCTGCACGCAGTGTACTTTTATTGATATGCAAATGAGCCTCTAGGTGCTATGGGGGCGTCTTTTCAGCACCTAGAGGCTCCGTCTACTCACTATTTCTGCCACCCACCGCGTCCCTCCAGCCCGCCCCGCTCCTCTTGATTGACAGCCAACCTCGCTCCATCTCGAATTCCAGCACCTGCGCCGTGCGCTTCTGTATTCGGCGCAGGCGCAGTGACTACATCTTCACTGCGGTCCGACAGCCACTGCGCCTGCGCCGAATACAGAAGCGCACGGCGCAGGTGCTGGAATTCGAGATGGAGCGAGGTTGGCTGTCAACCAAGAGGAGCGGGGCGGGCTGGAGGGACGCGGTGGGTGGCAGAAATAGTGAGTAGACGGAGCCTCTAGGTGCTGAAAAGACGCCCCCATAGCACCTAGAGGCTCATTTGCATATCAATAAAAGTATGTTTTTAAGCTTAACGGCAGCAGACAAAGGTGATATAAGAGTACTGTTAGGTAGTGCAGACACTAGCAGATCGCTAGTGTCAGTCAGCGAAAAATCGCAAAATCTGGTGGTAGAAACCCTTTAACACACAGCCAAGACAATATTGAAGTGGCTTAAGGTGGATTTCCTACAAACGCTCGTTCCCGATAATCTACCAGTCATATACTGATGATCTATTCTAAGGATAGGTCATCAATATGTGAGTCCGGGAAAAGCCTTTATAGTAATATACTGTACAGTCATAAGAAAAACAAAGTACAACTCAGATGAACACTACACAACAGATTCCACCGTGTCATTATTTATTCAACAGCAAAGAAAAAGTGGGGGTTAGTCATCACATCCCAATGTGCAGGTGCACGTCGCCATGGCTGAAAGCACAAAAGCAAAAACAAACACAATGCAACAGTACTCTGCAAACACAAATAATCAAGTAAATACAAGTAAATGTCATTGGCAGACAAACACAAATGATTTTTTACAAAATGTATTTGCTAAGAATCTCACATTAGTACATTTTCTACACTGAGTATAGCACAATTGTATTTACTTGATTATTTGTGTTTGCACAAATGAGTGCTGTTGCATTGTCTTTGTTTGTGCTTTTGTGATTTCAGCCATGGTGACGTGCACCTGTGCACTGGGAACCCTATTTTTTTCTTTGCAGTCTGCATTGGAGGTGTGGCTAACTCCTTTGGTCGTGCACTCCTAATTAACCTGTCTGCCCCATAGGATGATTTTAATTAGTGCAAGTATAAAGTTGTAGCCTGCACTCCCTGAATTTAATGGAGGCCATTTGGCACCAGGGGAGGTAAAATATAGAGTGGGCTCAGCATGCATGTGGAGCCTGCATTCCCTGAATTTAATGGAGGACATTGGGGCACCAAAAGAGGTATAATACAATGTCGGTTCAGCTTGCATGTGGAACCTGCATTCCCTGAATTTAATGGAGGCCATTGTGGCACCAAAAGCGTTAATATTTAGTATAAGTTTCTGTCCTAAAGAGATCGCCTTGTTGTTGGTGGACAAGCACAAATAATTTTGTAAAAATGTATTTGTCAAGAATCTCACATTTATAATTTAGCATTAGTACATTATTTATTATATATTTTTTATAATCTACTTTCTATATAGTGCATTTGTACTGTGCAGCAGTTGTGTGCGGTTCTGCTGAGATACCGCAGCTATACCGAGGGACAAATGCTATTGGAACAACTAATTGCAACTGTTATGATATACCAGTTGCCCCCCAAAAAACTGATTTAGGCAGGGGTGTGATATACCTATAATATACTTTCTATATAGTGCATTTGTATTGTGTAGCAGTTGTGTGTGGTTCTGCTGAGATTCCGCAGCTATATAGAGGGAAAAACACTATTGGAACAATTAATTGCAACTGGTGGGATATACCTGTTGCCCCCAAAAAAACTGATTAAGGGGTTTGATATACCTGTTTCCAGGAAATAACCATTAAGGGGTTCTATATACCTGATTCCACAAATACTGCTCTTCTATAGGGACTTTGTCACAGGGTCATTTTGAAAATAACAGGCAGAGGAAGAGGCAGGCCACTCCGCAGGGGTGGTAGGGGTCGGGCAGGTGCACCAGACCGGAGCCTAAGTGGGAAGTTGGAGAAAGTGCGTGCTATTACGTCAAAGGACGCACCAGAGTTGGTTAAGTGGCTTACTCAGCCTTCCTCTTCTGCACCCTCCTTATCCTCTGTATCAGCACCCTCCTCACTCTCTGCTTTGTGCACCCCCAAAGACACCACCACCACCACCATAGCCCCTCCACTCGAGTCAGAGGAATTATTTTCCCATCCATTCCCAGACCTTACGGATGCGCAGCCATTCTTGGCATCGGATAAGGAAGAGGAGGTAGCAACGGCCGCCAACAGGCGGTCTGACGACAGTACCCAGATCAGCCCAAGGAGGGCGGTCCCCGCTGTTGCTGCCTACTCCGAGATCTCTAATGTCAGTGGTGGTGAAGGTGACGATGATGACGTGTCGATGGACGTCACTTGGGTGCCCACAAGAGAGGAAGAGGAGGGGAGATCAGAGGGAGATACGGAGCAGCAGATAGGGAGGAGAATGAGAAGCAGGCAGAACTCGCACAGAAGGCAAAAAGCAGACTGAAAATGTATCTGGAGCGAGCCATCCACCATGCACGGTCACATCTGGCGCTCCCAGGACGCCGGCACATGGCTCCGCAGTTTGAGCTTTTTTTAACGTGTCAGCTGCTGACAATAGTGTTGCTATCTGCAGCCTGTGCTGTCAACGCATAAGTCGCGGTAAGCCCAACACTCACCTAGGGACTTAAGAAGGCACCTGGCCTTCCATCACCGAACACAGTGGGGGCAATACCGTCATAACCCACAAAGCCACACTCCCAGCGCTCCACGTCCTGCCTCTTCTCCTTCTCCTCTCTCCTCCACTCCACCTTCCACCGTGCCGTCGTCGCGTTCATCTGGCAAAAGGCAGGCTTCTGTGGCCCAAATGTTCGAACGTAAAAAGTTGATGACGCCGGATATCCCTCTTGCCCAACGGCTGACCGCCGGCTTGTCGGAACTGCTAGCCCGCCAACTACTGCCATATAAACTGGTGGACTTGGAGGCCTTTAGAAAATTTGTGGCCATTGGTACACCGCAATGGAAGGTCCCCAGAAGGAAATATTTCTCCCAGAAGGGCATCCCAGAGCTATATGGCCATGTTCAGCTGCAAGTAAATGTCACTCTGGCACACAGTGTCGGTGCCAAGATACATCTGACCACAGACACGTGGTCTATCAAACAGGGGCAGGGAAGGTACATAACTTTTACTGCCAACTGGGTGAACCTTCTGACGGCTGTCAAGCATGCAACCCATGGCACCTGTGTGGATTTGGTGTTACCGCCATGGATTGCATGCAGGCCTGCCTTTTCTTCTCCTCCTCCTACTCCATCCTCCGTCTCCTTCTCAGCTGACTCCTCCTTTTCCACTGCTACCGCCTCTTCCGCTGCACCCCCCCAGCTCCCCTGAACCTATTCGATGTGCCAGGTGAGACGTTGCCATGCTGTGCTGCGGCTGTTGTGCCTGAAAGCCAAGAGCCACACCGGTCCTGCACTGCTTTCAGCTCTGCGGTCACAGGCCGATCAGTGGCTAACCCCGCTCAATTTGACAGTTGGTAAAGTGGTGTGCGACAACGGTGCCAATCTGCTGAGCGTGCTGAAACAGGGCAAAATGACACACATGCTGTGCATGTCACACGTCCTGAATCGTGCAGCGATTCGTTGCCAAATACCCCGGGGTCCAGGATGTCTTGCGGCAGGCCAGGAAAATCTCTAGCCATTATAAAAGATCTTACATGACCATGGCTCGCCTTGCTGATGTTCAGCGGCGACACCACTTGCCCGTCAGACGTCTGATTTGTGACTGCCCGACGTGCTGGAACTCCACCTTGTATATGCTTGATAGGCTGCTCCAGCAGAAACGTGCCATTAACGACTTCCTGTACGAACTCTGCAGCAGGACAGGTTCTGGGAGCTTGTTTTTTTTTCACCGCGCCAGTGGCTGCTCATGCGCGATGCATGCAGATTTCTGCGGACATTTGATGAGATCACCAAACTGGTCAGTGGCAGCCAGGGCGCCATCAGTGACATCGTACTTTACGCCTTCATTCTGGAAACTGCATTGTGTCGTGTCATTGATCAAGCCGTCGAGGAACAGGAGCAGGAAGATGAGGAAGTCGCAATGCTGAATGAATTCCCAGGGGGGCTACTACATCTGAGCCAAGTCAGCAGGAGTCTGAAGAGGAGTCAGAGGAGGATGGTGCCTGGGGGGGGGGGGGAGGAGCAAGAAGAGCAGGCTTTAAACTTTTCTTGGATCCCTTGTGTTGTCCGTGGATGGGGGGAGGAGACCGAGGATGACATTCTCCTGGGCGATGAGCAGGAGCCAGGCCGCTCCACCTCTTCCAATTTAGTGCAAATGGGGGCCTTCATGCTCCAGTGTTTGAAGAGGGACCCCCATATAAAAAGCATAAAGGGCAAGGACCAGTACTGGGTGGCAACGTACTTAGAACCCCGGTGCAAACACAAAATGGCGGGCATGTTACCAGCATCACAGAGGGCTGTCAGAATGCAGCATTTCCAGGGCTTGCTTCGAGAGATGCTGCATTATGCTGTTGCAGGCGCTGGCAGGGGAATTTCCACCCACAGAGAAACAGTTGCGGGTACCAATGCTACCGCCCATACAAGAAGAGGGTGGTTCGAAGATGTGTTGGTCACTTCGAATATGAGATCATTCTTGCAACCAACCCATCGACAGCCGCCCTCCGGATCCAGCCTCAGGGAACGCCTAGACCGACAGGTGTCTGACTGCATCGTGTTAACGGCCGATGTGGACGTTCTGAGAAGCGAGGAACCCCTGGACTACTGGGTGTGCAGGCTTGACCTGTGGCCAGAGCTGGCACAATTTGCCATGGAGCTCTAGGCTTGCCCCTCGTCGAATGTCCTGTCCGAAAGGACGTTCAGCGCAGCAGGGGGTATTGTGACCGATAAGCGCACTCGCCCAGCTCACGACAGTGTGGACTACCTCACATTTCTAAAAATGAATGAGGCATGGATCTCGGAGTAATTCAACACCTGTGACGACCACGTTCAATTGAATTTCACCTATTACCATTGGGGGTGGGGTTTCAAGAGGGGGATTTTGTTTGCCTTGTTTTTAATCCAATTTTATATTTTTAGTTCTTTTAAACATAAGTATTTTACATGTATTTGTATTGGCCTGCAGTAAAATTGATATCCAATGACCGTCTAATATACCTCCAGCCACATAATCACTTGATGTTTTCTGTCCGGTGAATGCCTAATGTTTGGGGCCTGTACTCCACTGGCCTGCAGTAAAATTGATATACAATGACCGTCTATACCTCTAGCCACATAATGACTTGATCTTTTCTGTACGGTGAATGCATAATTTTTGGGGCCTGTAATCTAACTGGCCAACAGTAAAAATGTTATACGGTGACCGCCTAATGTACCTCCAGCCACATAATGACTTGATCTTTTCTGTACGTTGAATGCATCATTTTTGGGGTCTTTAATGTAACTGGCCAACAATAAAATTGTTATACGGTGACCACCTAATGTACCTCCAGCCACATAATCACTTGATGTTTTCTGTCCGGTGAATGCCTAATGTTTGGAGCCTGTACTCCACTGGCCTGCAGTAAAAATAATATCCAATGACTGTCTAATATACCTCCAGTCACATAATCACTTGATCTTTTCTGTACGATGAATGCATCATTTTTGGGGCCTGTAATCTAACTGGCCAACAGTAAAATTTTTATATGGTGACCACCTAATGTACCTCCAACTACATAATCACTTGATGTTTTCTGTCTAGTGAATTAATAATTTTTGGGGCCTGTAGTCCACTGGCCTGCTGTAAAATTGATATCCAATGACCGTCTAATATACCTCCAGCCACATAATCACTTGATGTTTTCTGTCCGGTGAATACTGAATGCATAATTTTTGGGGCCTGTAAGCTAACTGGCCAACAGTAAAATTGTTATACGGTGACCGCGTAAGGCTACTTTCACACTGCAGTTTCTGGGTCCGCCTGTGAGATCCGTTTCAAGGTTCTGACAAGCGGCCCCAAATGGATCAGTTTAGCCCCAATGCATTATGAATGGATAAGGATCCGTTCAGAATGCATCAGTTTGGCTTCGTTCCGCCTCCATTTCGCTCTGGAGGCGGACATCAAAATGCTGCTTGCAGCGTTTTGTTGTCCGCCTGGCGGTGCGGAGCCAAACGGATCCGTCCTGACTTACAATGTAAGTCAATGGGGACGGATCCGTTTACATTAACACAATATTGGTGCAATTGTAAACTGATCCGTCCCCCATTGACTTTCAATGTAAGTCAGGACAGATCCGTTTGACTTACACTTAGGCCTCATGCACACGACCGTTGTGTGCACCCGTGGCCGTTGTTCCGTTTTCCGTGATTTTCTGCGGACCCATTGACTTTCAATGGGTCCGTTGAAAACTCGGAAAATGCACCGTTTGTCATCCGCGGCCGTGATCCGTGTATCCTGTCCGTCCAAAAAATATGACCTGTCCTATTTTTCTGACGGACGACGGTTCACGGACCCATTCAAGTCAATGGGTCCGTGAAAAAACACGGATGCACACAAGATTGGCATCCATGTCCGTGATCCGTGTCCGTAGGCTACTTTCATACAGACGGATCCGAAGATCCGTCTGCATAAAAGCTTTTTCAGAGCTGAGTTTTCACTTCGTGAAAACTCAAATCCGACAGTATATTCTAACACAGAGGCGTTCCCATAGTGATGGGGACGCTTCTAGTTAGAATATACTACGAACTGTGTACATGACTGCCCCCTGCTGCCTGGCAGCACCCGATCTCTTACAGGGGGCTGTGATCCGCACAATTAACCCCTCAGGTGCTGCACCTGAAGGGGTTAATTGTGCGTATCATAGCCCCTGTAAGAGATCAGGGGCTGCCAGGCAGCAGGGGGCAGACCCCCCCTCCCTCCCCAGTTTTAATTTCATTGGTGGCCAGTGCGGCCCCCCCCCTGGCCCCCCTCCCTCTATTGTATTAATATCATTGGTGGCCAGTGTGGCCCCCCCGGCCCCCCTTCCCTCCCTTTATTGTATTATCATTGGTAGCCAGTGTGTGCCCCCCCTCCCTCCTTCTATTGTATTATCATTGGTTGCCAGTGTGCGCCCCCCTCTATTGTTTTAATATCATTGGTGGCCAGTGTGAGGCCTCCCCTCTCCCCCCCCATCATTGGTGGCAGCGGAGAGTTCCGATCGGAGTCCCAGTTTAATCGCTGGGGCTCCGATCGGTAACCATGGCAACCAGGACGCTACTGCAGTCCTGGTTGCCATGGTTACTTAGCAATGTTAGAAGCATCATACTTACCTGCTGCGCTGTCTGTGACCGGCCGGGAGCTCCTCCTACTGGTAAGTGACAGATCATTAAGCAATGCGCCGCACAGACCTGTCACTTACCAGTAGGAGGAGCTCCCGGTCACAGACAGCGCAGCAGGTAAGTATGATGCTTCTAATATTGCTAAGTAACCATGGCAACCAGGACTGCAGTAGCGTCCTGGTTGCCATGGTTACCGATCGGAGCCCCAGCGATTAAACTGTGACTCCGATCGGAACTCTCCACCAATGATCGGGGGGGGGGGGGGTCGAGGGCAGGCCGCACACTGGCCACCAATGATATTAATACAATAGGGAGGGCGCACACTGGCCACCAATAATAATACAATAGAGGGAGGGGGGGGCGCACACTGGCCACCAATGATAATACAATAGAGGGAGGGAGGGGGACCGGGGGGGGGGGGCCGCACACTGTGCCACCAATGAAAATAATACAATAGAGGGAGGGAGGGGGGGCCGGGGGGGCCGCACTGGCCACCAATAAAATTTCAACTGGGGAGGGAGGGGGGTGTGCCCCCTGCTGCCTGGCAGCCCCTGATCTCTTATAGGGGGCTATAATATGCACAATTAACCCCTCAGGTGCAGCACCTGACGGGTTAATTGTGCAGATCACAGCCCCCTGTAAGAGATCAGGGGCTGCCAGGCAGCAGGGGGCAGTCATGTACACAGTTCGTAGGATATTCTAACTTGAAGCGTCCCCATCACTATGGGAACGCCTCTGTGTTAGAATATACTGTCGGATATGAGTTTCACGATCTAACTCAAATCCGATGGTATATTCTAACATAGAGGCGTTCCCATGGTGATGGGGACGCTTCAAGTTAAAATATACCATCGGATTGGAGAAAACTCCGATCCTATGGTATATTAACTCCTGACTTTACATTGAAAGTCAATGGGGGATGGATCCGTTTGCAATTGCACCATATTGTGTCAACGTCAAATGGATCCGTCCCCATTGACTTGCATTGTAATTCAGGATGGATCCGTTTGGCTCCGCACGGCCAGGCGGACACCAAAACGATGTCCGTGGATCCTCCAAAAATCAAGGAAGACCCACGGACGAAAAAACAGTCACGGATCACGGACCAACGGAACCCCGTTTTGCGGACCGTGAAAAAATACTGTTGTGTGCATGAGGACTTAGACTTTTTTCTTACTTAAGTTATGCAGACGGATCCGTACTGAACGGATACCAGCGTTTGCATTTATAGGTGCGGATCCGTCTGTGCAGATACCAGACGAATCCGCACCTAACGCAGGTGTGAAAGTAGCCTAATGTACCTCCAGCCATATAATGACTTGATCTTTTCTGTACGTTGAATGCATAATTTTTGGGGCCTGTACTTCACTGGCCTGCAGTAAAATTTATATCCAATGACCATCTAATATACCTCCAGCCACATGATCTTTTCTGTATGGTGAATGCATAATTTTTAGGGCCTGTTATCTATCTGGCCAACAGTAAAATTGTTATACGGTGACCACCTAATGTACCTCCAGCCACATTATCAATTGTTCTTCTCTGTACGGTGAAAGAATAATTTTTGGGGCCTGTAGTCCACTGGCCTGCAGTAAAATTGATATCCATCGACTGTCTAATATACCTCCAGCCACATAATCACTTGATCTTTTATGTACTGTGAATGCGTAATTTTTGGGGCCTGTAATCTAACTGGCCAACAGTAAAATTCTTATACGGTGACCACCTAATATACCTCCAGCCACATTATCAATTGTTCTTTTTTGTACGGTGAATGAATAATTTTTTGGGCCTGTAGTTCACTGGCCTGCAGTAAAATTGATATCCATTGACCTTCTAATATACCTCCAGCCACATAATCAATTGATGTTTTCTGTCCGGTTAATGCCTATTGTTTGCGGCGAGTACTCCACTGACCTGCAGTAAAATTGATAACCAGTGACCGTCTAATATACCTCCAGCCACATAATCACTTGATGTTTTCTGTCTGGTGAATGCCTAATGTTTGGGGCCTGTACTCCTGTGGTCTAAAATAAAATTTTCTAGGATCCAGCAGGGCACATTTTTGACAGTTTCCCTTTAAGACGCATAAAAATGGCCCCTGATTAAAATACATATTTTTGTGTGGAATTTTTGCCATTGATCCCCCTCTGGTATGTCACTGTCCAAGTTGTGGGACGATTTATGCACTTCCAGTAAGTATTTAGTGGCTGCAAATATGACCTGAAGGTTTTTCAGGTTTCGCCAGCCATTAAAGTGAATGGGGCCCGCCGCGAACTTGCGGATTGCAAACATTTGATCGCGTTCGCAAATCGTCCCAGCCGATGTTCGTCCATCACTAGTGTAGAGGTGGCAGCAGCATGAGGAGACCACAGAGTGGCAAGGTGACATAGAGTGGAGGTGACTATTCACTATGTTTCAATGACGGCTGGCAGGGTGCACTGCAAGTATGCTACCACCTGCTGGTTCAGGTTCTGCTCCAGGTCTAGATGCTGCTGGTGAGTAGTTTCTTCACTATGCAGGTGAAAAAAAAAGGCTGCGGTCACGCCCTGCCCTGTGAGTGATCTGAGAAGATCTGTCAGACTTGCTGCACATACAGTCAGGTCGATAAATATTGGGACATCGACACAATTCTAACATTTTTGGCTCTATACACCACCACAATGGATTTGAAATGAAACGAACAAGATGTGCTTTAACTGCAGACTGTCAGCTTTAATTTGAGGGTATTTACATCCAAATCAGGTGAACGGTGTAGGAATTACAACAGTTTGCATATGTGCCTCCCACTTGTTAAGGGACCAAAAGTAATGGGACGAAATAATAATCATAAATCAAACTTTGACTTTTTAATACTTGGTTGCAAATCCTTTGCAGTCAATTACAGCCTGAAGTCTGGAACGCATAGCCATCACCAGACGCTGGGTTTCATCCCTGGTGATGCTCTGCCAGGCCTCTACTGCAACTGTCTTCAGTTCCTGCTTGTTCTTGGGGCATTTTCCCTTCAGTTTTGTCTTCAGCAAGTGAAATGCATGTTCAATCGGATTCAGGTTAGGTGAT
Organism: Bufo bufo; assembly: GCF_905171765.1. Lineage (NCBI taxonomy): Eukaryota > Metazoa > Chordata > Amphibia > Anura > Bufonidae > Bufo > Bufo bufo. The sequence goes on from NC_053392.1 coordinate 251,402,640, forward strand.
TGACTTGGCCATTGCATAACATTCCACTTCTTTCCCTTAAAAAACTCTTTGCTGCTTTTGCAGTATGCTTTGGGTCATTGTCTATCTGCACTGTGAAGCGCTGTCCAATGAGTTCTGAAGCATTTGGCTAAATATGAGCAGATAATATTGCCCGAAACACTTCAGAATTCATCCTGCTGCTTTTGTTAGCAGTCACATCATTAATAAATACAAGAGAACCAGTTCCATTGGCAGCCATACATGCCCACGCCATGACACTACCACCACCATGCTTCACTAATGAGGTGGTATGCTTAGGATCATGAGCAGTTCCTTTCCTTCTCCATACTCTTCTCTTTCCATTACTCTGGTACAAGTTGATCCTGGTCTCATCTGTCCATAGGATGTTGTTCCAGAACTGTGAAGGCTTTTTTAGATGTCGTTTGGCAAACTCTAATCTGGCCTTCCTGTTTTTGAGGCTCACCAATGGTTTACATCTTGTGGTGAACCCTCTGTATTCACTCTGGTGAAGTCTTCTCTTGATTGTTGACTTTGACACACATACACCTACCTCCTGGAGAGTGTTCTTGATCTGGCCAACTGTTGTGAAGGGTGTTTTTCTTCACCAGGGAACGAATTCTTCGGTCATCCACCACAGTTGTTTTCCGTGGTCTTCCGGGTCTTTTGGTGTTGCTGAGCTCACCGGTGCGTTCCTTCTTTTTTTAAATGTTCAAAACAGTTGTTTTGGCCACGCCTAATGTTTTTGCTATCTCTCTGATGGGTTTGTTGTGTTTTTTCAGCCTAATGATGGCTTGCTTCACTGATAGTGACAGCTCTTTGGATCTCATCTTGGGAGTTGACAGCAACAGATTCCAAATGCAAATAGCACACTTGAAATGAACTCTGGACCTTTTATCTGCTCATTGTAATTGCCATAATGAGGGAATAACACACACCTGGCCATGGAACAGCAGAGAAGCCAAATCGTCCCATTACTTTTGGTCCCTTAACAAGTGGGAGGCACATATGCAAACTGTTGTAGTTCCTACACCGTTCACCTGATTTGGATGCAAATACCCTCAAATTAAAGCTGACAGTCTGCAGTTAAAGCACATCTTGTTGGTTTCATTTCAAATCCATTGTGGTGGTGTATAGAGCCAAAAATGTTAGAATTGTGTCGATGTCCCAATATTTATGGACCTGACTGTATTTCTTTGTTGTGGCTTTGGGCAGGATCCCACCCCCTCACAGGTTCTGCTCATTAGTTAGTGATGTTATTTATACGATATGGCGATGTTCACATCCTCCACCAGCTTAACAAAAAACTGCCACACCGCCGAGTAGGTGATTTTACCCCCAACACTACACACTACGACTGACTGCTACCGCCGCTGCCTCTGTTAACTCGTGTATCACTACTTCCTGGGCAGGTAGGCTCCCGCGAAGCGGGTGGTCTATCCCGGGCACGTTTGGTTCCCAACCTCCAAGTGCTGCCACCCTGCTGACTCCTGGCAATGCTAGCGACTTGCTGGCTCCGCTGCTGCCTCACAGGCAAGCTGCCACCCTCTTCTCCTGATGATGATGAAGCCCTTTCGTCACCCGGCTCCCAAGTGCGATCAGCTACATCACCATCATCAAGTACCGTCCGCACGTCACGGATGTCCTCCTCAATCGTCTCTGGGTCAGCAGCCTGACCGCTCGCAACACCAGCCCCCACGCCAGTCTCCTCATCACTACTTGCCCGCCTACCGGAGGAAGTGGCGGATGTCTACTCCAGATATTGGCTGGGTGGTAGATGCTGACTGTCCCCTAGTAGCTCGTCCTCGCTGAAAAGTGGAGCTGAGCCTACGGCATATAATACTTCTCGCAGTGGGGGAACTAAAAAAGACAGATGAAGGTTCAGGACAGGTGGGGGCACAGGGCCTGCTCCCGCGCAATGCCAACTAGGGGTTGTGTCTGACGAACCCACCGACTCTTGGCTGGGGGTGTCTGATGTCACTTGTGATGAAGTGGATGACCGAGTCAACCATTCAACAACCGCTGGGTTGCTGGTCAAGACACAACCGCTAGATGACACTGGGAGCTCAGGCCTCTCGCTGTGACCCCTGCTGCCACGCCCCCTTACTCTGCTGTGATCTCTGCCTGCACCATAAACATTTAGGCCTCTGCCACTCCCCTGTTCAGGCCTGGCATTTCTCTGTCTGACATACTGTTAGACCCACACGAGACCCCAGCCAGCATTCACACACATCGGCACCCCACAATCGCATTTGCGGGGTGCTGATGGGAGACAGAGGGAGTCCGCTCCCTCTGTCAGCATTTTACATGCGGTGGGCGCCATTGCCCGCGGCATGTAAAGTGTTAAACAGCCTGGATCGGCACTCCTGTGAGTGTGAGAGCCGGGGCCCCAATCCCCGCTGCATGGGGGACCCTTGCAGCGCTTAGACTGGGCCACCGTAAAAAAGTGATGGCCCAGCCTAAAGCCCCTTAGATACAGCCGTAAAAAGGCGTATGGGTGGTCACTAAGGGGTTAATAGTTTTTTTTATGTATATAGGCTAGATGAGATTCTGTGCTGGGGGACTGGGAGCCCATCTTTGTTAGGGGCCGACCGGGGGATTCCCCTGTGGGACAGTTTGAGCCTTTCATAAAAATGGAGCACATAAATAAAACTGAGCTGAAATACCAGACACTGCCCAATGGCAAGTATGATGCTTTTTTTTGGGGGGTGGGGGGGGTCCTTTTGCCATGACAGACAACCCCTATGGTTCTGTTTGATGGACACACACATTCTTCTACAAGCATATCATTATGTAACCATCCGCTTTGTCTGGGTGCCAGGAACATTATGCAAGGTTTATGATTTGTACATAGTAATTTCTATAATATTGAATAATTCCATATTTCTCTTTTTTTCAGTTTTGGAACAATGAGTTTTTAACCTGGACCCCAGCAAAATGTGGATCAGTTGAGAAAATTTCATTGCCAGTGGAGGACATCTGGACCCCAGACATAATTGTCTATGAGTTGTATGTGTTGACAGCCATATTTCTACTTGTGTGTGTATAGTCAGTAATGCCAGTAGTTGATCTGTCTTCTGTCACAGTAGGTGGGGAAAGGAAGAACACCAAATAAACAAACCACAACAGTAACACAGACTAGGCCCAAAAGCTAGTGAGGAGGGGGAAGGTAACCTCCTAGTAATCCCTGAGCCTCTCCCTGACTGCTAACAGTATGAGCTAATCCTAATGGTGGAAAAACTCATACACCGGAACCTAAGACCTGCTGAAACTGACTCAAACCCTAAATTAGGGAGCGGGGATGAGACTGCCGGGACCTTCCACCGTGAAGGGACCAGCGTCTCCCTGAGGCCTAGACACAACACACACACAAAGTAGAAACAGGAGGATTTAGCTTCAGATGAGTAAGAAGTAGGAGAACTTCTAACAACCTGTAACGGTCGCGTACACACACACACAGGGGGGAAGGAAGTGACCACTGCGCTCCACCCTCACCCCTGGCCCTGCCTACTTGCCTCGCAAGTCCTAATGACAGGGGACAACTGGACAGTAATCTCTAGCTTGGAATAAGTCCAGGGAGGACAGACCAGACAAACAACAGAATGTGAACGGACCGAGTCAATACCAAGAGAGCAACGAAGTACAAATGGAGCAAGCAGAGAATAGTCAGGAGAAGCCAAGGTCATAAATACCAGGAGAGTCGTGAAGTACCAAAAGAGTCAGGAGAGGATCGTCAGGAGGAAGCCGGGTTCAGAATACTAGGAGAGCAGCAAAGTACAGAAGGAGCAGGCAGAGGATCGTCAGGAAATCAGCAGAAGGTAAGTACGCCAGGTCAGACAAAATCGCAGGTGGAACCTAAATAACAGGCAACCTGTGGCCAGCAGGCTGCCTGTTTAAATACTGAGTAGCAGGGGTCATGTGACGTGCCCAGCTCGGTGCTCAGGCTTAATCTGGTTGCTGGGGGAACCGAGGACGCCGGCCATGCTGAGGAGACGTGCGCAGGCGGATCTGTCCCGCCCCCCACCACCTAGGAGACGAGGACGCTGCACGCGCCCTCGCTCCTGCACAGAGGCGCTGTGGAGAGTGAGCGCATCACCGGCGCCCCGTGACACAACTAGCTTGGAACTCCAGAAGGAAATAACAACCGCAAGGTCTGCAGTGAGAGGTGGGCTAAAATAGAGCCACTAAACAGCAAATGAGCAGAACCTGTGGAGAGGCGAGATCCTGCCCACAACAACAGACAGCAAGGAAAAACAGAAAGATCTGTCAGATAGACTCACGTGCTGCAAGTCTATCTGATTTTCTCAGACCTCTCACAGGGCAGGCAGTGACATCTTCCTGACGTGCTAAGTACCTTATGGTGGATACAGTATCTTCTAACTGTATCCTTTTTGATGTGAAATATCAGCCTGCTGAAACCTAATGTTTATGCTGACTTGACAAAAAAAGATTATTTTAAATGGACAGGAAAATGTTCTGAGGTGGTAGAAGATAGAGAAGATGCAGCAGGACTGAAGCAAAGGAGATTTGTATTGTAAAATTATAACTCCTTATTATTCTTGCATTATGTATGTGTGTAACTGCAAACTGTATTATTTTTTCTGCAGCATAGATGAGGATAAGTCACAGCGGACCCCCTTCGTATTTGTTAATCACACTGGACGCGTGCGATATGACAGAATGCTTAGAGTGGTCAGTTCATGTAATCTTGGCATCTTCAACTTCCCATTTGATGTTCAGAACTGTTCTTTGACCTTTGGCTCATACATGCACACAGGTGTGTATTACAAGTTCATATTGGCAAATAAATGATGTACGAAACTATACAAATAGCAAGTTACAAGTAAGTACTGAGCCCCTAGGGTAAAGGCAATGCTCCCGTTGCTCCTAGAGGCTCATTTGCATATAATAAAGCATCATTTTTCTCAGCAATGCCGGCACATATGAACATGGGACCAACACAGATGTCTTCAGCTGCCAAGCACACATGCAACAGGTCAGACAGTTTTAATGTACAAATTTGCTAACAGATGCCCTTTAAGGTACCAGTGTCCCCTTCCCGATAGCATTAAACTTTTTTATTTTTTATCTTGTAGGGGACGGCAGAAGGAATAAGCACAGGAAAAGGCACATTTCATGACCAAACTAATTTGTGGTCCATTTTTAGACTATATGGGATTAAAAACCAAATGTCAAATTTGATTCCCATTCACCAGTCATTCAAGTGGTTAATAAAAATGAGGCAAAGAGAGAGAAAGAAACACGGCGGCACTGCCCCCACCGGTGAAACCGCTGTTGTCAGCTTGCATGCGGTATGAAGATATCCAGTGCGTGGTGCTCAGCAAAAAATCATCAAGTAGAGGTTCACAATGCGAGGAGAAGAAAATAGTAGAGTTGCGGCACTCACCAGGATACAGATAAGTAATTTTATTGAAGCTTCCTTGGAAGTAGATACATTAGGGATCCAGGGGCGGACACACTGTTGCAGGCGGCGACGGCCGTTTCGCGCGTGGGATCGCGCTTCCTCAGGCCGCTCAATACGTCATGGCGCAAGTACGCACTTTATAGAGGCGGACAGGGGACGGCCGGCGCCGTCATCCACAGCTGTTCGCTCCTGAAGTGAAATGACATATATTAAAAACAAGCACACAGCAGTAACAATGTAAATATAATCAAATAGCAACATAAGTACAGGATCAAACACAATTCACTTGCTAATACCCCCACACAGTGGGACATGTATGCAAGGACCTGGATAAGTGGGAAAGATATAATACAAAGACAATACATACGGTGTCCCTGTAAACAGAGGGGGGACGCGCGCAACATTAGCATAATCAAAAACAGGCGCGTAACAAAGGACTAAGTGGACAAAGGCACCTAATGCTGAGCAGAAGGTAAAAAGGCATAAAGCGGGAAATATAAAACAAAGGATAGCCAAATATGGTGAGACACAGACCCGTAGATATGTACACAGATACATTGAGCGCATTCAAATTACAGAAAGACAGACATGTCATTTCTGTCATTCATGCCCGCTGGGCCCATAGCGCCCGTCTGCATTATCCACCTTGCCTCCCTCTGCAGGAGTAGGCGGTGTCGATCCCCCCCACGAGGGATGGGACGGACATGCTCCACCCCTGCAAAGGAGAGGCAACGCGGATGAGCGTCATGGGCGGTACGAATATGGTCAATAAGGCGAGGACTGCCTCTGCCTGACCTAATAGAGCCGACATGCTCGCGTATACGCTCGAAAAGGGGACGTATAGTCTTTCCTACGTAAAAACGTCCACAGGGACAAAAGACCATGTACACCACGTAGGACGTACGGCAATTAATAAACTCTCGCACTGTATGTGTAACTCCCCCAAAAAATAAATGCTTGCTGCACACATTGAGTGCGCAGAACGAGCAATGACCGCATTTGAAGTTGCCCTTAGGCTTACCCAGCCAGGTCTCGCCCTTGGGTGTAGAAAAAACACTCCTGACGAGTTTATTTTTAAGTGTAGGGCATCTCCTAAATGCGATCAAAGGTTTCTCGTCCGTCACACTACTGAGAGATGGATCCCCTCTCAGGAGGTCCCAGTTTTGATTGATCACCTGCTTAAGCGTGTCTGCGGCAGCACTGTATTGGAACGAAAATGCAAAACGTGATGGTATGGAGTTGGTTTCTCTCTCCCTGAGTAGGGAGGTACGATCCAATTTAGCGGCCTTACGCATGGCCGCTGAAACACCATTCGACAGATAACCCCTATCCAGGAGCCTTTTACGAAGCTCCCTGGCTTGCCTGAAAAAGCCTTCATCTGTATCATTAATCCTGCGTAATCGGGCAAATTGTCCATAAGGGACAGCACGTTTAACCGAGGGTGGATGAAAACTGGTCTAGTGGAGGAGGGAGTTGGTTGCTGTAGGTTTACGATGGCCACTGGTGTGTACAGTGCCATCCCTGACAGTGACCTGCACATCCAAAAAGTCCAGGGATTCACCACCAAACTTGACGGTGAACCTCATGTTCATCTGGTTGTGTGCGTTTAAATTGTCAACAAAGGCATAGCACAACTCCTCACTCCCCCACCAGACCAGGAAGATGTCATCCACATACCTCAGGAAAAGATGGATGTGGCGTAGATAGGGGTTATCCGTCGAAAAGATGTAGGTCTCTTCAAATACCGTCAGGTACAGGTTTGCAAATGTGCACGAGACAGGGGTGCCCATTGCAGTACCTAGTACCTGGCGGTACCAGAGACCATCAAATTAGAAAACATTATTGCTAAGGACTAAGTCCAAAGCTTCATGGACGAAGTCTATGAACATAGCACTCTTGTCGGTTTTTTGCAAAACCGTCTCGACTGCTTGAAGGCCCAAGTTGTGTGGAATGCGGGTGTATAAACTCTCGACATCAAGAGAGGCGAGGTGAAAGTCTTCCTGCCACTCAAGGTGGCTGAGCGCACGAAGAAAGTCACCCGTATCCTTCAAATAGGTCGGAGTACTACGTAACAAGGGCCTGAGGAGCCAGTCAACATAGCTAGACAGGGGCTCCATCACTGAGCCGATCCCCGCGATAATGGGACGACCTGGGGGTCGGGTCAGTGATTTGTGAACTTTTGGTATAAAATACCATGTGGGAATTTTGGGAAAAGCTGGTATGAGACGCTCTTTCATATTGTTGGGTAAAAAACCATTAAAAATATAATGGTTAATTAAAGCATACAATTTTGATGATATACCGGGTATGGGGTCCCCCTTGAGTTTAGAATAAACCATGCAATCTCCCAATTGCCGGTGTGCCTCCTCCAGATAATACTCCCTGGGCATCAGGACCACATTCCCTCCCTTGTCGGCCGGCTTAATGACCATACTGGTCTGTTTGCTCAACCACAGAAGAGCACGAGATTCTTCTATCGATAGATTAGAAGATGCTGCCGGATACACCAGCGCACAAATTTCTCTTAATACTCGTTTGTGGAAGAGATCTATAGCAGAGCCGGCCGGCATGGGAGGAAGGAAGGTGGACCTGACGCCCCCTGTGTACTTATTCAAATGGCCCACTGTGGCCACAGGCTCCTCTGGTGCAGTGTTAGACAAGAAGTGTATGCATGCAATTTCTTCCTCAGTGAATCTGCCCGACAGATGAAAGTCGGTAAGAGACATGGTTGCTGGGACCTCTCCCTGTGAGAGATTATGGCAACGGACAGGGGTCTCAGCAAACGCCTTTTTAAGATATAACTTACGAACTGATAGAAAAAGATCAATCTCAAAATCCACTAGGTTGAACTGCCCGGGCAGGCTGTATCCCAGCCCCCGATTGAGGAGTGGGATACAGCCCGGCGGCAGTTCAGAGCCCGTGAGATTGATAACAATATTATGGGTAGGTACACAGCAGTGCGGTTCATCACGCTCTATTGCCGCCAAGTAACTTGACGCCTCCTCCTCGTGGACTTTCGGGTTTCTCTTACTGTTCCTTGAGTGTCGGCCACGCCCTCTTCTCGTGCCTTTTCTAAAGGGGTCGTTTCTTCACCCGAATTGGCTCCATTGCCTTCGGATAGGCTCGACTCGGAATCAGTGGCCCAGAAGTTGTGGCGACCTCTACGTGGCATACGTTTGGGGCGAATCTTTTTTTTACCCCAGTCAAATACGCGGTCTAGATCATAATCATTTTTGTCCCGGATCAATTTGTCCCTTTTACGGTCTTTGATCTCTGCCTGTGTGGTGTAACAGTACAGCCTGGATCACAGCGGCTCCCTGTGACGATACGCTGACTTGCGCTCCAGCGTGGAACGCACCGGCCGTCAGCGATGATACGCTGGCTTGCGTTCCAGCATGGAACGCAGCGACCGCCTGTGTTGTTACGCTGGCTTGCGCTCCAGCGTGGAACGCAGTGGCTGCTGGGCCGTCCTGTGACTCCGCCCACTTACCGTCCGGCCCTTAAATAGAAGACAGGTGCTAAGCAGGGTGTTCCACTAATGGAGTGCGCACCTTGCTAGCTCCACTGCATCTGAGGACTCTGTCCACATATCCAGACCTGGATCCCTAACAACAGCGTGAAGGACTGTCTACCTTCTTGCCACTGGCTTCCCCACTGCTGGCTTCCTAGCCAGGACCAACTAACCGCAAGTATATGCCTGTTACCTGCTCTGATTAATGTCCTGGAACTCTGAGTGGGGTGGTTCCTGACTGGTGTGAGACGATACTCCCAAACCAACTCTGAACCTACTGCATACTATATACTAAACTGTGGACATGCTCTGAACCTACTGCATACTATATACTAAACTGTGGACATGCTATACTAACTCTGAACCTACTGCATACTATATACTAAACTGTGGACATGCTCTGAACCTACTGCATACTATATACTAAACTGTGGACATGTTCTGAACCTACTGCATACTATATACTAAACTGTGGACATGCTCTGAACCTACTGCATTCTATATACTAAACTGAGGACATGCTATATACTAACCCTGAACCTACGGCATACAATATACTAAACTGGGGAGATGCTATATACTAACCCTGAACTTATTGCATACTAGATACTAACTCTGAACTGTGCACAAGCTTATACTAACTTGTGACTCCTGTAATACTGGGAGACCTTCCTCTCCAGCAGTAATACTAAATAGATGGATAGCGGTAAATGATTTTGTTACCCCAAACTCTCCGCCCAAGACTGAGAGAGACGCCTGGGGTACATACTGAGTAACCGCGAATCCCACAGCCAAGAACAAGGGCAGTGGGATAATAGTGCATGTCCATTGCTTCCGCAGTTGAGATCCTAACTGATCAACTAGGTGCGTTACATGTGGTGAGTAATTTTTTGTTTAGTCTCTTATCAAACCCGGCCATCTGTGATTCTAGGAGTCGTCTCTGAAGCTCCTCCTGTGCCTTGGCTAGCTCCTCTGTAACCACCACATATTCCCGCTGATCGCGGGCCAAAACAAGTTCCATAAGCTCTGTAGAAAAGCGCTGGTGCGCAGCCTTCCACTCCCCTGTGAACTGGGGATCATCGTCATACTGGACAATATCTTTGAACAGGCGCAGGCCTCGAGGGACCCGTCCGCTTTCTTTGTAGGATTTGAGGGACTCAATGGTCCAGAAGAGTCTCACCTCCTTATCCGCTAACTGAAATATTTTAGTTTCCAAATTCTTAGTGCTAATGGCAAGCACATAGTCCTGCTGGTCGCAGATAGCAAAGAATGTGTCCGCCCCTTCTCGACCCTGAATAAGACCACATGCTGTATCAGGTGCATTTGCTGATGCCGGATCGGCGGTCTGGGTGGTATCGGCGTGCTCTGCCATAATGTGTGGAGTAGTTAAATCAGGCAAAGAGAGAGAAAGAAACACGGCGGCACTGCCCCCACCGGTGAAACCGCTGTTGTCAGCGTGTGGACGTTTTTACGTAGGAAAGACTATACGTCCCCTTTTTGAGCGTATACGCGAGCATGTCGGCTCTATTAGGTCAGGCAGAGGCAGTCCTCGCCTTATTGACCATATTCGTACCGCCCATGACGCTCATCCGCGTTGCCTCTCCTTTGCAGGGGTGGAGCATGTCGTCCCATCCCTCGTGGGGGGGATCGACACCGCCTAATCCTGCAGAGGGAGGCAAGGTGGATAATGCAGACGGGCGCTATGGGCCCAGCGGGCATGAATGACAGAAATGACATGTCTGTCTTTCTGTAATTTGAATGCGCTCAATGTATCTGTGTACATATCTACGGGTCTGTGTCTCTCCATATTTGGCTATCCTTTGTTTTATATTTCCCGCTTTATGCTTTTTTACCTTCTGCTCAGCATTAGGTGCCTTTGTCCACTTAGTCCTTTGTTACGCGCCTGTTTTTGATTATGCTAATGTTGCGCACGTCCCCCCTCTGTTTACAGGGACACCGTATGTATTGTCTTTGTATTATATCTTTCCTACTTATCCAGGTCCTTGCATACATGTCCCACTGTGTGGGGGTATTAGCAAGTGAATTGTGTTTGATCCTGTACTTATGTTGCTATTTGATTATATTTAGATTGTTACTGCTGTGCGCTTGTTTTTAATATATGTCATTTCACTTCAGGAGCGAACAGCTGTGGATGACGGCGCCGGCCGTCCCCTGTCCGCCTCTATAAAGTGCGTACTTGCGCCATGACGTATTGAGCGGCCTGAGGAAGCACGATCCCACGCGCGAAACGGCCGTCGCCGCCTGCAACAGTGTGTCCGCCCCTGGATCCCTAATGTATCTACTTCCAAGGAAGCTTCAATAAAGTTACTTATCTGTATCCTGGTGAGTGCCGCAACTCTACTATTTTCTTCTCCTCGCATTGTTAATAAAAATGAGCCTGGGGTGTGGGTGATTAAAATAAATCATTACTTTACTGTTAATCTGCAGGATACCAGCACCGTACATGTATGGCGCTACCGGAAATAACTTAAGTCCAAGCGCCATACATGTATGGCACTCTGATAAGGTGGGCTCAGGGCACTCAATCAGCAGCAGCGGCCTGGCTGTTACTGACAGCTGAGCCCCTGTTGTATGTGCCAGCATCAGTGAATACACCAATGCCAGCATAATTACCCCTTGTATGCCGCAGTCAATGCTGACAACGGCATGTGTGGGGTTTGTGGAGGGTACAGGCATCCTCTGCGACATCATCAGGTCTTTGCGTTGTAGTGATTGGGACCCATAGACTGGTATGGCAGCCCAATGCCTTCCACAGGCATCGGAGTCTGCCAGCTACGGAAGCTTGATTGGGTTTCATAGGCACTCTGTCAGTGTACAAGCTGACAGGCAATGCATTATAATACACAATGTATTGTAATGCATTGTAGAGGGGATCAGCCCCAAATGTTGGAAGTCCCACAGAGGGGGGAAAATTTAAAGTAAAAAAAAAAAGTTTTTCATAATTAAAAAAATAAAAGTTAAAAAACAACACCCCTTTCCCATAATAAAGACATATAAATTTGTAAAAAAAAAAATAGAAGAAAAGGAAAAACGGATATAGTAGACATCACTGCATCTGTAACAAGTGGCCTTATAACAATATCATATAATCTAACCCCTCAGGTGAATGCCATAAAAAAATAAAAAAAAATAAAAAACTGTCCCAAAGCAGCCATTTTTTGGTCACCTTAACCCCAAAAAAGTGTAATATTGAAAGATCAAAAAATTATATGTACCCGAATAGTACCAATGAAAAGATCTATTCTTCCCACACAAACAAGCCCCTAGACAAGACGATCAGCGGAAAAATATAAAAAAAATGGCTTTAAGAAAATGGAAACAAAAAATGTTAAACTGAAACAAAAAAACAAAAGAAATACACATATTTGGTATTGTCGCATCCATAACGACCTACTCTATAAAAACAACACATGATCTATCCTGTCAGGATAACGCTGTAAAAAAAAAGATGAAGACTGTGCCAGTCATTTTTTGGTTACCTTGCCTCACAAAAATTGTAATATTGAGGAATCAAAAAATCATATGTACCACAAAATAGTACCAATAAAACTGTCACCTTATCCCGTAGTTTCCAAAATGGGATCACTTTTTGGGAGTGTCTGAATGCGATCTGCATTTTTTGCGTGTTGGATGCGGACCCATTCACTTCAATGCAAAAAAAATACAACACATCCTATTCTTGTCCGTTTTACAGACAGGAATAGGACTGTGCTATTATGGGCTGGACATTCAGTTCTGCAAAATGCGAATGTACAAGGCCAGTATCCGTGTTTTGCAAATCCGCAACTTAAAGAAAAAACAGGTGACGGTCGTGTCCATGAGCCCTTAAAAACAGAGAAATTCAAATTTGGAAAATTGCTAATTTTTCAAAATTTTCGGTAAATTTGGGATTTTTCTAGACATAAAAGAAAAACATATTGACTCAAATTTATCCCTAACATGAAGTAAAATGTGTAATGATAAAAGAATCTCAGAATGGTTTGGATAAGTAAAAGTAAGTAGAGTTATTACCACATAAAGTGACACGTCAGATTTGCAAAAATCAGCCTGGGATTTAAGGTGAAAAATCGTTTGGTTCTGAAGGGGTTAAATGGTGCTCCAATAATTCCCACTGGTTTTTGTTTACTTTGCTGCAGTGGTGACATCAGATCAACACATGCGACCATTGCAGCCAATTACTGGACCCAGTGTAATGACTGGTGCATTTAACTGTTAACCAGTTATTGACCACCAATATGCCTTTCTATGGCAGTTACTAACAGGCCTTAGGCTAGGCTGCTAGTCTAAGTGCTGCATGGGTCTGCCTTGCAGCGTAGAGCAAGAGCCCAGCTCTCACATCTCGGAGTGGCAGAAGCAGCTACCCAGGCCGTTTAACCCCTTAGATGCCGCGGTCAATAGTACAGTGAGTGGTTTAAAAGGAGGGAGCTCTCTCTGAGGCATCGGCACCACTGCAAAACAGATGGCAGGATGCTAAGGTCTCAATATGGCAGCCAGGCACAGCCTGTGCCTGTCAGTATAGTAGTGAGCTGCAGTAACAAGCTGCCAGGAGGCCACAGCACTCACCAGAGGGTTGGTGAGCACCGCAGCTTCCAGAAACATCAGGGATAGGTCATCTGTCAACAGATTTGTACCTATGACACTGGCTGACCTGTTACATGTGCACTTGGCAGCTGAAGACATCTGTGTTGGTCCCATGTTCATATGTGCCCACAAAGCTGTGAAAAATGAAGTTTAAATACAAGCAATTGAGCCCCTAGGAACAATGGGGGTGTTGCCGTTACACCTAGAAACTCTTCTCTCTCTGCAACTGCCGTGCTCTCTCTGCTTTGATTGGCAGGGCCAGGTGTGATGATTTTTTCACTGCCTGTCCCTGTCAATCAAAGTGGAAAGGCCATGGTAGTTGCAGAGAGAGCTGAACCTCTAGGTCTAATGGGAACGCCCCCGTTGCTCCTAGAGGCTCATTCGCATATTTTTAAACTATATATTTTTCTCAGCAATGTGGGCACATATGAACCTGGGACCAACACAGATGCCTTCAGCTGCCAAGCGCACATGTAATAGGTCGGCCAGTGTCATAGGTACAAATCTGCTGACAGATGCCCTTTTAAGGACCAGTAACATTAGTAGCAAGTATGCTATCTGATTGATGGGGGAGTGGGGATTGACAACGTGTATAGAAGTCGATTTTACTCCAACCCTGGGAACCTATGTTACACAGGGAGAGACAATCTATGTCTCTCCTTACTTCAGACTGTCAGCATGTCCCCCACTGCTCATGCTCTCCACCAGGCTGGCTGAGATCACATCCCAGATAGCAAGGATAACTTGCCACAAACTTGTGGCAGGGTTAAATTGTAAGTCTTGTTAACTTGCTGCACACATTATCTGGCAAGTTGTACACTTGCAGAGAACTTGCAGCACAAGTTCTAGTTGACACTTTTTCAACTTGCAGCAAATTTGCTTGGCAAGTCTCTAGCAAGAGCATAATAACTTAACGAGAATTTGCAGCAAGTTTGCAAAAGCAAGTTAATCTGGAGACTTGCAAAGCAGACTTGCTACAAGTTTGCAACATACTTGTGAAGCTTGGCAAGTCTGCAATAGCTTAGCAAGTCATTTTCAAAATTGCAGCACAATTATTTGCTATCTCGGATCTGGCTGAATGGGGGGAGGACTGTTTAATCTTAGGATCCGATTGAGCTAGAGCTGTGATCTTGGTCTAGTTTAACAACTTTAAAATAAGACTAGGATCATGATGCTAGCTGCCATAAGACAAAAGATACAGCCTTTAAAAATCGAGTTGGGAGCGAGAGCTGCAAGTTTATGCAGGTCTCATTGGGACCTGTTACGAACAGCAGTAATGGAATAGTTGCATTGAAGTTAGCACCATGATCCTAGTTTGTTTTAACACTTTCAAACAAGACCAAGATTGCAACTCCAGCTTAGTTGGATACTGTAAAGGGGGAATATTAATCACCAATATTTATGCAAATATCAATAATTAATATTCCTAAATGGGAGGAGCCGTCTATTGATGACTCCGCCCATTTATACCTTTATAAACTAATAACACAATACTTTCGCTATGCTTTACACTGATCGCTACGCTAGCTGCATGCGCCTAACTAACTAACTATCGCCAATAACTACACGTTACACAGATAGTTACAAGTAACACAGTATTTATTGCTTACAATACACTACGCACGCAATACACTAACAATACAGCACTAAATATACAATCCTAAACTACACTACACATTCCCATATTCCACCCATAAACTAACTAGACAATTCCCACATACAAGTATATTTAACAATAACCCACCCGTCTGTACTCACTGTCCCTACGGGGTTACAAGAGGGTTAATTACACAATTGTGGCACTGCAGGGGTTAATGCCTGCAGGCCAAGGAACACAGGGAAGAAGGATTGTTTGCAGAGCAGAGGCATGCTCTACAGAGTTTAACCAGGGGAATGCAGGGGTTAACCAAGGCAGGGAATACTGGGGTTAACCAAGGTAAATCAGGAATCAGGGCAACAAGGGGTTTCCAGGGATAATAGGGTCGACAAGGGGTGTACAGGGTAGGGAACCAGGGGATGCAGGGGTAACCCAGGGGTTAAATAGGGAACCAGGGTACCAGGGGGGTATATCAGGGGTGTACCAGGGGTAATGGGGTTGTCAGGGGTAGGTGGTACAGGGATAGGGGATGTGGATGGTTGGTGGGATAGGGGTTAATAGGGGGTGATACTTATGCTCGCGTCCAGGGGTCTGCTCGTTCGTCCTGGGGGGGGGGGGTCCCGATCCTCTCTCCTGAGGAGGGCAGCCTTGAGCGCCGATCGCGCTCTCCTATCTGAAGGGGGGGGGGGTTCCGGTCCGGTCGGCTGCCACGTGGGGGGCCCTGACTCCCGGAGCGCAGGACGCGCTCCTCTTCCAGGTGGGGGCTCAGATGTTCAACTCTGAGTGCAGGGGCCGCCGGATATTTATCCCCGGCGGCCCGCACTCCCGCGCCGTGCACCAGGGGGCGCGCGCCCATCATCCACGTGGGCCGGCGCAGTGATATGATGTCACTGCGCCGGCCCGCACATCGGGGACGCGCTGCACACCAGGCGGGAGAAGCCTTTGATCTCCCGCCTGTGGCACTCTACATTCCGGCCAGCGAGATGTTAATTTCGCTGCGGCGCTGGCGACAATTATATCAAAGGGCTCAGATTCTGTTGAATCTGAGCTCTTTGTTTCCATCAGGATGACCGGACCCTTGTCATTCTGATGCAATTAGCCAGATTGCATCGGTGTGAATGCTTGGGGGACATCCACACCGATGCATCTGGTTTCAGGTGTAGGAGGGGGGGGGGGGGGAATATATATATAATATACATGTGTATTGATGCTTGGGGCACATCCATACACATGTATACATTAATCATACATTCTAAGGGGGATTATATAAGGGGCCACATTCATATATATAAGGGGGCACAGATAAGGGGGCACAAGCCCCTACATTATAAGGGGGCACAAGCCCCTACATTATAAGGGGGCACAAGCCCCTACATTATAAGGGGGCACAAGCCCCTACATTATAAGGGGGCACAAGCCCCTACATATATTAAAGGGGATCACATATATCCCACAGGGGCTACATGAGCCCCTGTGGGCCACTAAGGGCAGATGTGCGCAGATGCTGGGAACATCCGCGCACATCCTCCTATAACGTGATTAATGCATGCATATATATCATAGTGTTTGCATGCATGTATGTATATATATATATGCATGCGTCTCAACCCTTCCTCAACAGATACTGAGATATTATCCATTGTCAGTTTTCAAACAAACCAAGACCATGGCTGTAGCTGAATTGCGGAACAGAAAATAACCCTCATAAGTGCCCCCTCACCCACAACCACATAGCCCAAACACAGTTTGTTCAAAACAGTGTTGTTCTTTCCTGGCTGAATCAATTGTGTTTGGGATTATCAATAGAGGGGGTAGTGTAATGTCAATGAATTGTCAAAACGTATTTTTGTTGTGTCCCTTTTTATCATGGTGGACTCAGTGCCTGACACTAACAGTAAATGTTCTGGGATTTATAGTAAAAGTATCTTTCATGGAGCCAACAGTGTTTGCTGGGCCATCCTCCATTATACAGTGGGATGCGAAAGTTTGGGCAACCTTGTTAATCGTCATGATTTTCCTGTATAAATCGTTGGTTGTTAAGATACAAAATGTCAGTTAAATATATCATATAGGAGACACACAGAGTGATATTTGAGAAGTGAAATGAAGTTTATTGGATTTACAGAAAGTGTGCTATAATTGTTTAAACAAAATTAGGCAGGTGCATAAATTTGGGCACCACAAAAAAGAAATGAAATCAATATTTAGTAGATCCTCCGTTTGCAGAAATTACAGCCTCTAAACGCTTCCTGTAGGTTCCAATGAGAGTCTGGATTCTGGTTGAAGGTATTTTGGACCATTCCTCTTTACAAAACATCTTTAGTTCATTCAGGTTTGATGGCTTCCGAGCATGGACAGCTTTCTTTAAGTCGCACCACAGATTTTCAATTATATTCAGGTCTGGGGACTGAGATGGCCATTCCAGAACGTTGTACTTGTTCCTCTGCATAAATGCCTTAGTGGATTTTGAGCAGTGTTTAGGGTCGTTGTCTTGGTGAAAGATCCAGCCCCGGCGCAGCTTCAGCTTTGTCACTGATTCCTGGACATTGGTCTCCAGAATCTGCTGATACTGAGTGGAATCCATGCGTCCCTCAACTTTGACAAGATTCCCAGTCCCTGCACTGGCCCCACAGCCCCACAGCATGATGGAACCACCACCATATTTTACTGTAGGTAGCAGGTGTTTTTCTTGGAATGTTGTGTTCTTTTTCCTCCATGCATAACGCCCCTTGTTATGGCCAAATTACTCAATTTTAGTTTCATCAGTCCACAGCACCTTATTCCAAAATGAAGCTGGCTTGTCCAAATGTGCTTTAGCCCACCTCAAGCGGCACTTTTTGTGCTGTGGGTGGAGAAAAGGTTTCCTCTGCATCACTCTCGCATACAGCATCTCCTTGTGTAAAGTGCGCCGAATGGTTGAACGATGCACAGTGACTCCATCTGCAGCAAGATCATGTTGTAGGTCTTTGGTGCTGGTCTGTGGGTTGACTCTGACTGTTCTCACCATTCGTCGCTTCTGTCTATCCGAGATTTTTCTTGGTCTGCCACTTTGAGCCTTAACTTGAACTGAGCCTGTGGTCTTCCATTTCCTCAATATGTTCCTAACTGTGGAAACAGACAGCTGAAATCTCTGAGACAGCTTTCTGTATCCTTCCCCTAAACCATGATGGTGAACAATCTTTGTCTTCAGGTCATCAGGTCATTTGAGAGTTGTTTTGAGACCCCCATGTTGCTACTCTTCAGAGAAAATTAAAAAAGGAGGGAAACTTACAATTGACCCCCTTAAATACTCTTTCTCACAATTTGATTCATCTGTGTATGTAGGTCAGGGGTCACTGAGCTTACCAAGCCAATTTGAGTTCCAATAATTAGTTCTAAAGGTTTTGGAATCAATAAAATGACAACAGTGCCCAAATTTATGCACCTGCCTAATTTTGATAAACAATTATAGCACACTTTCTGTAAATCCAATAAACTTCATTTCACTTCTCAAATATCACTGTGTGTGTCTCCTATATGATATATTTAACTGACATTTTTTATCGTAACAACCAACGATTTATACAGGAAAATCATGACGATTAACAAGGTTGCCCAAACTTTCGCATCCCACTGTATGCTGTTGCTTTCCATGCTCTGACCGTGTTTAGTATAGTCTGCAATACAGAACATGCAGAATATATTTAACAGGCTAAATTATAAATATGAAGACATCCTGCTTGGAAGTATGTATGAATTTTTAGATATTCAGGCTCCATGCTTGTCTATACATGAGATATATTTGCAGCACAATCTTTATTTTAAGTGGAGCATCACTATAATGTAGTGCAAATGTATTCTTTGTTCTTCTTGCAGTGAGGGATGTGCGCCTAGGGTTGGCCCTTCCTGTGGAACAAATCCTTCAGAACTCTCTACAGTACTTGGAGACAAGCGGTGAATGGGAGCTCCTTAGAATTGAAGGCAAACCTGATATTCTGAAATTTGGCATTGATGAATGGGATATAATTACATTTTGGGTGAGGATGCTTTTAAAACAAAATGTCAGAAAGAGGAGTGCTTTGAATATAAAAATGCTAATGTTTACTGGATTCCAAACAAAATGCTAAATTTAACAAGCCTATTCCCCCATTGTGTATTCTTGTGTGATACAATATTCTATATTTGTTTGCTGTTGTAGTGTTTTATTCTATTTGTCAACCGAAACTATTTTTTTTTTCTAGAATGATTTTCTTTTAAAATATATGTTATTTTCCTAAAATAAAATATTACAGGGGTTGTTTGGTTAAGTGTTTTCCGAGATTTTTATACTGATGACCTATTTTTATAAGACACTGGCGCTCCTGAGAGCTGTCTTCTCGCAGCTCACCCAGCACAGCGCCATACATTGTATAGTGGCTGTGCTTGGTATCGCATTCAGCTGCTCCTAGGCCACGTGATATTTAAACGTGTTGTCACTGGCCTAGGAAAAGAAGACAGAAGGCATCGGCGCTCACAGGAACGCCGGTGCCTTCTCAAACAGCTGATTGGCGGTGGTCCGATCAGATATTGATGACCAATCCTGAGGATAGGTCTTCAGTATAAAAATCTCAGAAAACCCCTTTAACAAAATGCTTAATTAAATACTAATAGGGATTTCTGAGGGTCGTCATCTACACTCCTCAATATTGAAATCGCAACTGAAAAAAGATAGAATAAGATTGCAAATCGAGAAATTTTCAAGCACTTAGCTTCAATCTGTGGTATTGGGGGGGGGGGGGGCAGAAAAGCTAGATTAAAAGCAAAGTTTTTAGCCACATGAAACCTTAGACTTCGAAACAACTTGTACAGGATAATTGTGCGATGCCTTCTGTTCATCGATGTGCCAGTTATCACCACTTGTCACAAACTGAGAAGGACAGAATCCTTGAGAGACCTTGGTTTATTGCTCTGGCAGATCGCTATGTGCCTAGATGGAGATATCAGCACTCTTCAACATTGTGTGTCCTGATGATTGGGAAAACAAAGATGAGCCGCTGAACGGACTGATTGTTTGATTAGAAGAATGGTGCGTAGTCATCCATTCTGTACGACAAATTAAACTGTACGTCATATCCCGAGGCGAGGGCAGCAAAATATGCCTAGTATTTGCAATACGAGCCAGATGTCTGGCTACAGGTGTTCCATTGACCTCATGCCACTACTCGTTCCATTGACCTCATGCCACTACTCTCAAAGGCTATAATGGTCCCGGTTTTGTCTTGAATGTAATGATAGCCAAAGATTGGTCTGAAGATCACGTGGGCAATCCCATGAAGAGACCTTCACAAGGGAACATCACATGGTCCTACTCCCAGGATTCTGGTGTGACATGGAATAATTTACAGTAGACTGACCCCTTTGGTCTTCATTTCAGATACAGTAAGAGCTCGGCGCTACATTGATTTGGTCATTGAACCAGTGGTACAGCCATTTCTCCAAAGTGTCCCATGAGCTGTTTTTCAACAGGACGTCAGGCTGCATGTTGCTTCTGCTACTGTGAGCAACCTGCTTGGCTGAAACTTGCAACCATGGCATGTAGCGTCTCCAGACTTGTCTACCATCAAGCATATCTGGGACGTCATAGGTCGGCAACTGCAAAAAGGAGCTGCCAGCAGATCTTGATTCATGTGCACAAGTGCATTCAGCGTGGCAGAACATTCATCAGAAAACCCTTAATACCCTCAGTGATAGCATGCCAAGGCCTGTAAGGGTGTGTATTTATATACGTGGCCTCATACTCCATACTGAATAAATAAAGATGTTTTGAATATTTTTTTGTCCATTTTTTATCATTTGCATATAATTAACATATTATTATTATTTATTATTAAAGCGCCATTCATTCCATAGCGATGTACATATGATAAGCGGTGCACATACATAATACAGACAATTGCACTAATCATAAACAAGACGAGTTACAAACTGGTACAGAAGGAGAGAGGGCCCTGACCGTGAGGGCTTACAATCTACATGGTATGGGAGAAGGACACAGTAAGTGTGGGTGAAGTTGGTCATGGCGGTATGGAGGCAGCAGGGTCACTGGTTGTAGGCTTGTCTGAAGAGGTGGGTTTTCAGGTTTCTTTTGAAGGATTCCACTGTAGGTGAGAGTCTGATATGTTGGGGTAGCGAGTTCCAGAGTATGGGGGATGCACGGGAGAAATCTTGGAGTCGATTGTGGGAAGAGGCGATGAGAGAAGAGGAGAGAAGGATGTCTTGTGAGGATCGGAGAGTGCGGGTGGGGGGTATCGGGAAAGTAGTTCAGAGATGTAGGGAGGGGACAGGTTATGGACGGCCTTGTATGTATTTGTTAGTACTTTGAAGTATATTCGCTGGGCAATGGGGAGCCAGTGAAGGGATTGGCAGAGGGGAGAGGCAGAGGAGTAATAGGGTGAGAGGTGGATTAGTCGGGCAACTGAGTTGAGGGTAGATTGGAGGGGTGCGAGAGTGCTAGATGGAAGGCCACATAGAAGAGTGTTGCAGTAGTCTAGGCGGCAGATGATGAGGGCATGTACAAGCATTTCCGCAGATTCAAAGTTAGGGAAAGCACGGATGCGGGAGGTGGTGGAAAGTGCTTGGATGTGCGGTCTCAAGGAGAGGGCAGAATCCAAGGTCACTCCAAGGCAGCGGACTTGGTTGACCAGGGAGAGTGTGCAGCCATTGATCGTGATAGATAGGTCTGTTGGGGGGGTTGAGCAAGATGGGGGAAAGAGGATGAATTCTGTTTTATCCATGTTAAGTTTTAGAAAGCGAGAGGAGAAGAAGGATGATATAGAATATAGACATTGTGGGATTCTGGATAGTAAGGTGATGATGTCTGGACCAGAGAGGTAGATTTGTGTGTCGTCAGCGTAGGAGTAATACTGAAAACCATGGGACTCTATGAGCTGTCCCAGGCCAAAAGTGTAGATAGAGAAGAGCAGGGGTCCTAGGACAGAGCCTTGCGGGACACCAACAGAGAGGGAATGAGACGAGGAGGTGGTGTGGGAGTGGGAGACGCTAAACGTCCGGTCTGTGAGGTATGATGTGATCCAGGAGAGGGCCAGGTCAGTGATGCCAAGAGATGAGAGAGTTTGCAACAGAAGGGAGTGGTCAACAGTGTCGAAGGCAGAGGACAGGTCAAGGAGAAGGAGGACAGAGTATTGTTTCTTGGTTTTGGCTGTCAGTAGGTCATTGGTGAGGGCAGTCTCAGTCGAATGGTGGGGTCGGAAGCCAGATTGTAGGCGGTTAAAGAGGGAGCAGGAGGAAAGGTGAGAGGACAGTTCAGAATGGACATGTTGTTCAAGTAGCTTTGAGGCATACGGAAGAAGTGATATGGGGCGATAACTGGACAAGGAAGATGGGTCAAGTGAAGGCTTTTTGAGGATGGGTGTATTGGTAGCGTGTTTAAAAGCAGAGGGGAAGATACCAGAGGTTAGTAATAGGTTGAAGAGATGAGTTAGGGCTGGGATAAACACTGTGGTGAGGTTAGGGATGAGGTGGGATGGGATTGGGTCAAGTGCACAGGTGGTGAGATGTGATCTGGAAAGTAGAGTGGAGACTTTTACTTCTGTAATGGTGGAGAAGCGGGTTTTGGGAGAAGAGGACCGAGCAGTTGTGTAGAGGGTCTGTGGGGACTGTGTAGCGAAGCTTTCTCTGATGTTGACTATCTTTTGTTTGAAATATTTGGCAAAGTCCTCAGCTGAGAAGAGAGGAGACGGGGGGGGGGGGGGGCGCTGGGGGATGGAGAAGGGAGTTAAAAGTGTTAAAAAGTTGTTTAGGGCTGTTATTGTTCCTGTGATTTCCATAATTTCACAACTTTTCTTCTTGGTATTGTAATATCAATGTTGAGGAGTGTATTAGCCACAGCACAGAGCAGCTACCTGCTCTGGAGAAACTAGAAAGTCCATGCTTTACATGGACAGTCCATTTATTTCAACCCCTTTTCAGGAAGAATGAGGAAAAAACATGTGGCTATGAAGCAAATACTTGGAGTAAGTGCCACATATTTGATCACTGTATTTGTAACGTCATAGATTTTACAAATATACAGCAGCATGTGGGCAACCAGCACAAATGGAATTTAATGGTTCATTACAGTATACGTTATGATTGTTCACCATGCAAGAAGACTGCAGTGGAATAAGAAGGATATATCAGATGTGAATCCTAATATTTTACCCCCTAAAATCAAATAATTAATCTAATTCTGCCAGTGCATTGTTCAGTAGCCTCTGATTACATCAGGTTGTTTTATAAAAGGGGTACAATATATACAGTACAGACCAAAAGTTTGGACACACCTTCTCATTCAAAGAGTTTTCTTTATTTTCATGACTGAAGGCATCAAAACTATGAATTAACACATGTGGAATTATATACATAACAAACAAGTGTGAAACAACTGAAAATATGTCATATTCTAGGTTCTTCAAAGTAGCCACCTTTTGCTTTGATTACTGCTTTGCACACTCTTGGCATTCTCTTGATGAGCTTCAAGAGGTAGTCCCCTGAAATGGTCTTCCAACAGTCTTGAAGGAGTTCCCAGAGATGCTTAGCACTTGTTGGCCCTTTTGCCTTCACTCTGCGGTCCAGCTAACCCCAAACCATCTCGATTGGGTTTAGGTCCGGTGACTGTGGAGGCCAGGTCATCTGGCGCAGCACCCCATCACTCTCCTTCATGGTCAAATAGCCCTTACTTTCAAAGTTTTCCCAATTTTTCGGCTGACTGACTGACCTTCATTTCTTAAAGTAATGATGGCCACTCGTTTTTCTTTACTTAGCTGCTTTTTTCTTGCCATAATACAAATTCTAACAGTCTATTCAGTAGGACTATCAGCTGTGTATCCACCTGACTTCTCCTCAATGCCACTGATGGTCCCAACCCCATTTATAAGGCAAGAAATCCCACTTATTAAACCTGACAGGGCACACCTGTGAAGTGAAAACCATTTCAGGGGACTACCGCTTGAAGCTCATCAAGAGAATGCCAAGAGTGTGCAAAGCAGTAATCAAAGCAAAGCTGGCTACTTTGAAGAACCTAGAATATGACATATTTTCTGTTGTTTCACACTTGTTTGTTATGTATATAATTCCACATGTGTTAATTCATAGTTTTGATGCCTTCAGTGTGAATCTACAATTTTGATAGTCATGAAAATAAAGAAAACTCTTTGAATGAGAAGGTGTGTCCAAACTTTTGGTCTGTACTGTGTATATATATATATATATATATATATATATATATATATATATATATATAGAGAGAGAGAAATACTCATAAAGAAAATGCATATATTTAGTTCCCCCCTTGCTCGGACACAGGCCTCCTACCCAGTTAAGCCAGTACTCTCTGCTCTGCACTGATGAGGGGCAATCACCCCGAAACAGCTGTCTGCAGATGAGATGCTGGCTTATTTAATATCCAAGTCATGTCTCAAGGCTTATTTTAAGAGCTAAATATTGACTTATAGGATAGCTGCCTTACATCTGGTGGCATTAGAGGCAAAGCTTGTTAAGAGCTCATTTGCATTTCTTCCCTCCCTTTTAACTAATAGAAATTGTCGTCCTGTAAATATTTGAGAATTGTCACGCTCAGATTCTGATCCTATCTGCCCCATACAGGTAGTGATCAGACGTCGTTCTGTCCTCTATGTGGTGAATCTACTTATCCCTAGTGCCTTCCTGATGCTGATTGACATACTGAGCTTCTTCCTTCCACCACACAGTACTGACCGTGCATCATTCAAGATGACCTTGCTTTTGGGATACACTGTGTTCTTACTTATAATGAATGACTTACTACCAAGCACAGCCAATGGGACTCCACTGATCGGTGAGCATCTTGCTATTTCTTCTAAATACTGGATATCTGTATAGTCGCATACCAAATATGTGGTTGCTCTAAGCTGTAATCCACTTGGTGTCCTATTGGGGTGAAGAGTCTAACAGATCCCCTTTACCCACACAAGTAACTATGCATTGTGCTGCAGGAAGATTCACAGGTCGCTGTTCCCAGAACAGTCATAGACTAGAAGCAGTAGTGCTGATGCAGAAGTAGCATAGTCAAAATCAGAGACAAGTGTCTTCAGCAGGAGGACGGTCAGGATGCAACAGGCGAGAGAACTAGATGGGAATGTAGTCAAAAGTGTAGCCAAGGGTACGAGCTAGGGGCATAACATCAGGTACCAGACAAGGTAGGCGCCAGGTCAGTAACAAGGCCAAGGTCAAGTTCTACACCATCGTCAGAAACAAGAATCTGGAAAGGAATGAACTTCAATTATCAGGCAATACATGGCAGGACTATTCCCCTATAAACAGCCAGATCTGATGTCATCTTTGGGCGCTGATTGCCTTGTAACCTGATACCGCTGTGCAGCCAGACAAGGCAAGAGACTGAACAGGAGGAGAAGAAGCATCTGGATGTCCAGATACCAGACATGACCATAACAATATCTGCTTGAGACCACAAGTGTTATATTTCTGCTTTTATTTTCCTGTAATGTAGACATAACCTGCAATTTCCCTTTGATCCCTATCTACGGTAAAGTTTTCAGTCTCATTTCCCTATCTTTTGCATATGCGCACAGACATACTACAGTCAATTTCCGAGGAACCATATTGATTTAAACAAATATATTACTGTGCTATATGTTTCATGTATTTTGCATCTATTTGAATAATATCACATTACAGATTATACTTATTTTACTACATTTTACATACTTCTAATATCAAGACTATGGTATACTCATTTTATGTTTTACAGGCATTTACTTCTCAGTCTGCCTTGCACTATTAGTACTCAGTTTATTGGAAACAGTAATAATCACCCATGTGCTGCATCGTGGGACTCTGCAGAGCGGCTTTGTGCCTTACTGGGTCAGAAGATTTGTCCTGGGTTTTCTAGCCCAGCTGATATGTTACAGTGACCCAAATGTTAATAATGGTATCACATCTTCCAATGAACATGTTCTGCCTCCAACTAATGAAAATCCAGCAAGACAGCCGCCACCCAGCTCCTGCCATGAAAAAGTTGTCAACACAGGTAATATCTATGTTTCCAGAAACACAACCGTCACTTTAGGTACAATTTGATGTTCAGATAAATGTGCTGGCAATGATACAATTAAATATTGCTTCTTGGTAGATAACTATATTGTAACAAGCCTGGAAGAAAACAGTTCCCATTTAATGACAGCAAGCAGGGGAAACCCATGATAAATTGATACAAAATGGAAAATTGCCCCAAAAATCTATTTAAAGAGCATTCCCACCATCAAAAAATCATAGTTCAGCCATTATATTTTATATACTGTGGTAATGTGAACAGTGCTGGAAGGTGTGTTGTCCCACTTCAGGTACCTCAGATGGGTGAGACAGATAAAATCCAGAGAGTGGCAGTAGTCTCAGCAAAGCATAGTTTGCTGAGACATTTTTGTATACATTTTCTGGGCTGGATTTTACTTGGACTGGTGGCTAGGCTTGGTAGAGGGAGTTGCCAGTCCACACCCTTCCAGTACGGGTTTTCCTTTCTACCTGAAGTGATCGCAGGTGAGGCCTGCTGTAATCAGGCTGGCATAAAGTGCCTCAGAGTAGGTCAGTCTGGGAACAGATACGCTGTGAGATACAGAGACCCAGAGCAGAGGCTCTGTGCGTGGTCTCAGCTCGCCAGGCTGAGAGACCAGGGCATTGTGACAGCCCGAAGTTTGGGGAATGCCGTGACGCCGGGATTCAAGGGTCACAAGGCCGGAGTCGGGAGGACTGTTGGGCCACACTTCCCCATACAGGTACGGGACTGATTACAGCTAGAGAGGCTGGGGAACTACGGGCTGAGAAAAAGCCGCATATGGGTTCCGTGTGTGAACAGGGTTCTGTAGCTGAGTCAGGGCCACGTTAACAGGTGTAGTGAGAGTGCAGCCGGGCAGGTATTTGTTTTGATGTATGTGGGAACCTCATCACACCCAGTGATTATTAACTGGACTGTTCTGTTCCTGGAGCCTCCCTGACAAAGCAGTGCTTCTGTGCATGGTGCCATCAGCCATGGCGCACAGATGCGCTCACATGGTGGGCCTGGCGGTGCTGCTGAATCTCTCAGATACCTCATCTAGCTTTAGTTTTTTTGCTACTTATGATTTCATTTTCATATGACGCAGGCTGTGTCTAAGAGCGAACAAGTTACTATCTCAGGCCCCCTATTCCATTTACACTCTCGTGCCTTGATTCCACTCCTCTCCTTCTCTAGAGAATCCTCTCCAGTCTACTAACCAGGGGCGCTGCTAGGTTAAAACATTCGGGGCCTGGGCTCCTGATGTTTTGTCACAGGCCCCGAATGTCCTGCCTGCCAGCTAGATACAACTGTATTGCACAGGACGGCAATACAATTGAATCTAATGCAGTGGAAGAGCTGAAGGACCTGTAGTGACATCACAGGTCTTGTGACCAGTAAAACAGGCAGTGGTTGAGAAGGACCTGCGGTGATGTCACCATCACGTGACCAGTGCAGGAGAGGACAGCAGTGAAGAGGAGAAGTCCTGGGGGAAGAAGCTGTGGTGATGTCTGCTACATGAGGAGAGGTAAGTGAAGGGAGAGGCAGAGCAATGCTGGGAGTTAAGGTTATTTAACTGGGACTGTATGTTAGGGCTGAAGGGAGGGATGTTATTTACATGAAACTGTGTGTTGGAGGTGGCTGGGGAGGGGGCCATGTTATTTACATGGGACTGTATGTTGATAGTGGCTGTAGGAGGGAGTGATGTTATTTACATGGGACTGAATGTTGAGGGGGCGATATTATTTACATAGTACTGTATGTTGAAGATGGCTGGTGGGGGAAAATGATGTTATTTACATGGGACTAAATGTTGAGGGGGTGATGTTTACATGGGATTGCATGTTGGAGGGGGTGACTTTATTTACTTGGGACTGTAAGTTGAAGCGGCTGGGGAGGAGGTGATGTTATTTACATGGGACTGTATATTGGAGGGGGCTGGAGAGATGGTATGATGTTATTTACATGGGATTCTATGACAGAGAGAAGGAAATAGTGCTATTTACATGGGACTGTATGTTGGAGGGGCTGAAGGGAGGGGTGTGATGTTACTTACATGGGACTGTATGGTGGAGGGAGGAATATAACTACTGGGGCACTGCAAATCCAGGGGACATTAAGCGTTCCTATTACTGACGAGCAGGACGTTGTCGGGAAGGAATAGTCCCTTCTTGACAATCTCCTACTCCATTGGGACATGTAAACCAACCTTAAACCAGTTGTCATCCAGGCAGCCCCTCTGAATTGAGCATTTAGCGGTCTTTAGTGCTGCCCTAGCCTGTAAAAAAAGCCAGGGCAGCGCTAAAGCCTGCACATTAGTGCCAGTGATGTCACCGGGAACATTGCTAAGTGGAAGCCTTCACCTAACATTGTAAAAATATAAAAGAAAAGCGCAGGGCAAGGATGAGCATGCTCCAATGCTTCACTCAGAGGGGCTGCCTGGGTGAAGAAGGGGATATGCCCGGGTTCAGCTCTGAACCCGGACAGCCCATTTACGAGAATATATGAGATATTCTTGTCATAAACATCATGTGAACAAATCTCCTCCTTGCTCCCCGACGTCAGAAAGCTAGAGAGCTGTAATCTTGCGATGTGCGAGCTAGCGCATGCGCAGTTCCTTCCCTGAGACTAATGCCAGCACAGGGAAGGAACACTCTAGCTTTCTGACGTCGGGGAGCAAGGAGGAGATTCTGAGGATGCGGGGCGGTGCTGGGCTCCTTCACACTGGACTCATCTCAGGGACAGGACTCATCTCAGGTTAATTTACATATGTATCAAATCGGTTTCTTTACACAATAAAAGCACACAGAGCTATAGGGACTGGGTATTGCGGATGTGCTAGCGGCCATCTAGGAACCCATGTCCTCAGCTCTATACACCAAATCCCGGTGACAGGTTCCCTTTAACCGCCTCCGGACCGCCTAACACACGGATGCGTCCTGGAGGCGGTCGATTCATTCCTCCTGGACGTATCCGTGCGTCATCTCACGAGACGCGAGATTTCTTGTGAACGCGCGCGCACACAGGCGCCCGCGTTCACAGGATCGGAAGGTAAGCGAGTGGATCTGCAGCCTGCCAGCGGCGATCGTTCGCTGGCAGGCTGTAGATGCGATTTTTTTAACCCCTAACAGGTATATTAGACGCTGTTTTGATAACAGCGTCTAATATACCTGCTACCTGGTCCTCTGGTGGTCCCTTTTGCTTGGATCGACCACCAGAGGACACAGGCAGCTCTGTAATAAGTAGCACCAAGCACCACACTACACTACCCATTCCCCCGTCACTTATTAACCCCTTATGAACCCCTGATCACCCCATATAGACTCCCTGATCACCCCCCTGACATTGATCACCCTCCTGTCATTGATCACTCCCCTGTAAGGCTCCATTCAGACGTCCGTATGTTTTTTACGGATCCACGGATACATGGATCGGATCCGCAAAACACATACGGACGTCTGAATGGAGCCTTACAGGGGGGTGATCAATGACAGGGGGGTGATCACCCCATATAGACTCCCTGATCACCCCCCTGTCATTGATCACCCCCCTGTAAGGCTCCATTCAGACGTCCGTATGTTTTTTACGGATCCACGGATACATGGATCAGATCCGCAAAACACATACAGACGTCTGAATGGAGCCTTACAGAGGGGTGATCACCTCATATAGACTCCCTGATCACCCCCCTGTCATTGATCACCCCCCTGTAAGGCTCCATTCAGACGTCCGTATGTTTTTTTATGGATTCACGGATCGGATCCGCAAAACACATACGGACGTCTTAATGGAGCCTTACAGGGGGGTGAGCAATGACTGGAGGGGTGATCACCCCATATAGACTCCCTGATCACCCCCTGTCATTGATCACCCCCCTGTAAGGCTACATTCAGACGTCCGTATGTTTTTTACGGATCCACGGATTGGATCCGCAAAACACATACGGACGTCTGAATGGAGCCTTACAGGGGGTGATCAATGACAGGGGGGTGATCACCCCATATAGACTCCCTGATCACCCCCCTGTCATTGATCACCCCCCTGTCATTGATAACCCCCCTGTAAGGCTCCATTCAGACGTCCGTATGTTTTTTACGGATCCACGGATACATGGATCGGATCCGCAAAACACATACGGACGTCTGAATGGAGCCTTTCAAGGGGGTGATCATTTCATATAGACTCCCTGATCACCCCCCCTGTCATTGATCTCCCCCCTGTCATTGATCACCCCCTGTCATTGATCACCCCCCTGTAAGGCTCCATTCAGATGTCCGTATGTTTTTTACGGATCCACGGATACATGGATCGGATCCGCAAAACACATACGGACGTCTGAATGGAGCCATACAGGGGGGTGATCAATGACAGGGGGGTGATCACCCCATATAGACTCCCTGATCACCCCCCTGTCATTGATCACCCCCCTGTAAGGCTCCATTCAGATATTTTTTTGGCACAAGTTAGCGGAAATTTTTTTTCTTACAAAGTCTCATATTCCACTAACTTGTGTAAAAAAATAAAATCTCACATGAACTCCCCATACCCCTCACGGAATCCAAATGCTTAAAAATTGTTAGACATTTATATTCCAGACTTCTTCTCACGCTTTAGGGCCCCTAAAATGCCAGGGCAGAATAAATACCCCACATGTAACCCCATTTCGGAAAGAAGACACCCCAAGGTATTCCGTGAGGGGCATATTGAGTCCATGAAAGATTGAAATTTTTGTCCCAAGTTAGCGGAAAGGGAGACTTTGTGAGAAAAAACAAAAAAAAATCTATTTCCGCTAACTTGTGCCAAATAAAAAAAATTCTATGAACTCGCCATGCCCCTCATTGAATACCTTGGGGTGTCTTCTTTCCAAAATGGGGTCACATGTGGGGTATTTATACTGCCCTGGCATTTTAGGGGCCCTAAAGCGTGAGAAGAAGTCTGGGATCCAAATGTCTAAAAATGCCCTCATAAAAGGAATTTGGGCCCCTTTGCGCATCTAGGCCGCAAAAAAGTGTCACACATGTGGTATCTCCGTACTCAGGAGAAGTTGGGCAATGTGTTTTCGGGTGTCATTTTACATATACCCATACTGGGTGAGATAAATATCTTGGTCAAATGCCAACTTTGTATAAAAAAATGGGAAAAGTTGTCTTTTGCCGAGATATTTCTCTCACCCAGCATGGGTATATGTAAAAAGACACCCCAAATCACATTGCCCTACTTCTTCTGAGTACGGCGATACCAGATGTGTGACACTTTTCTGCAGCCTAGGTGGGCAAATGGGCTCACATTCCAAAGAGCACCTTTTGGATTTCACAGGGCATTTTTTACAGATTTTGATTTCAAACTACTTCTCACGCATTCGGGCCCCTAAAATGCCAGGGCAGTATAACTACCCTACAAGTGACCCCATTTTGGAAAGAAGACACCCCAAGATATTCCGTGAGGGGCATGGCGAGTTCCTAGAATTTTTTATTTTTTGTCACAAGTTAGCGGAAAATGCTGATTGTTTTCTTTTTTTTTTTTTCTTACAAAGTCTCATATTCCACTAACTTGTGACAAAAAATAAAAACTTCCATGAACTCACTATGCCCATCACGAAATACCTTTAGGTGTCTTCTTTCCAAAATGGGGTCACTTGTGGGGTAGTTATACTGCCCTGGCATTCTAGGGGCCCAAATGTGTGGTAAGTAGTTTGAAATCAAAATGTGTAAAAAATTACCTGTGAAATCCTAAAGGTGCTCTTTGGAATGTGGGCCCCTTTGCCCACCTAGGCTGCAAAAAAGTGTCACACATCTGGTATCGCCGTACTCAGGAGAAGTAGGGCAATGTGTTTTGGGATGTCATTTTACATATACCCATGCTGGGTGAGATAAATATCTCGACAAAAGACAACTTTCCCCATTTTTTTTATACAAAGTTGGCATTTGACCGAGATATTTCTCTCACCCAGCATGGGTATATGTAAAATGACACCCCAAAACACATTGCCCAACTTCTCCTGAGTACGGTGATACCAGATGTGTGACACTTTTTTGCAGCCTAGGTGGGCAAAGGGGCCCACATTCCAAAGAGCACCTTTAGGATTTCTCAGGTCATTTTTTACACATTTTGATTTCAAACTACTTACCACAAATTAGGGCCCCTAGAATGCCAGGGCAGTATAACTACCCCACAAGTGACCCCATTTTGGAAAGAAGACACCCCAAGGTATTTCATGATCGGCATAGTGAGTTCATGGAAGTTTTTATTTTTTGTCACAAGTTAGTGGAATATGAGACTTTGTAAGGAAAAAAAATTATAAAAATCATCATATTCCGCTAACTTGTGACAAAAAATAAAAAGTTCTATGAACTTACTATGCCCATCAGCGAATACCTTAGGGTGTATACTTTCCGAAATGGGGTCATTTGTGGGGTGTTTGTACTGTCTGGGCATTGTAGAACCTCAGGAAACATGACAGGTGCTCAGAAAGTCAGAGCTGCTTCAAAAAGCGGAAATTCTAATTTTTGTACCATAGTTTGTAAACGCTATAACTTTTACCCAAACCATTTTTTTTTACCCAAACATTTTTTTTTATCAAAGACATGTAGAACAATAAATTTAGAGAAAAATTTATATATGGATGTCGTTTTTTTTGAAAAATTTTACAACTGAAAGTGAAAAATGTCATTTCTTTAGAAAAATTTCGTTAAATTTTGATTAATAACAAAAAAAAGTAAAAATGTCAGCAGCAATGAAATACCACCAAATGAAATCTCTATTAGTGAGAAGAAAAGGAGGTAAAATTCATTTGGGTGGTAAGTTGCATGACCGAGCAATAAACGGTGAAAGTAGTGTAGTGCAGAAGTGTAAAAAGTGGCCTGGTCATTAAGGGTGTTTAAGCTTGGGGGGCTAAAGTGGTTAAAAGACCTAGAAACCTAGGTCCATATATTTATATATTCACCCTAGTCAGCTATATATATTCTAGTGTTGTCTTGATGCTGATATCAGATACACAAATATTCAGAAATAATAAGGTAGGCAATATAGGGACCTTATATAGGGACTCTTGCTATTTAAAGAGGACCTTTCACTTGTAAAAACATTGTGAACTAAGTATGCTGACATATAGAGCGGCGCCCGGGGATCTCACTGCACTTACTATTATTCCCGGGCGCCGCTCCGTTCTCCCGTTATGCCCTCCGGTACCTTTTGCTCTTTAAGTTATAGTAGGCGGGTCTTCCCTTGTCCTGTGGGCGTCTCCTTCTCCTAGGCTGTAGCGCTGGCCAATCGCAGCGCACAACTCACAGCCTGGGAGAAAAAAACCTCCCAGGCTGTGAGCTGTGTGCTGTGATTGGCCAGCGCTGCAGCCTAGGAGAAGGAGACGCCCACAGGACAAGGGAAGACCCGCCTACTATAACTTAAAGAGCAAAGGTACCGGAGGGCATAACGGGAGAACGGAGCGGCGCCCGGGAATAATAGTAAGTGCAGTGAGATCCCCGGGCGCCGCTCTATATGTCAGCATACTTAGTTCACAATGTTTTTACAAGTGAAAGGTCCTCTTTAACCTGGGACTTACCCACGATACTTGTCTGCACCATCCAGCAGTACTTGTGAGTAATTGCATTTTGCATTATGGTGTGATGCTAATGCACTTATATTTCTTTTGTCTTACCAAGTTTTTATTCCAGTACAGGAGGGACTTGGTTATCTACTTTCACTGGATCCTCATGTTATGTATCCTTATCAAGTGCCTCACTATATATCTGTGCAACCAGCTTCCCTCATTATAGTTGTTTTTTTTTCTTTATTTTGGTATCTGTTACCCTATATTTTACTTCATTTGGTTTAGCCTATCTAGGCCTCTACTTTTTCCCACACGACCCCCTGAGGAATGCTGTGTCTCGGGGGAAACGCGTTGGGTTATAATGGGAACATCTATCAATTAGGCTCCATTCACATGTCCGCAAATGGGTCCGCATCCGTTCCGCAATTTTGCGGAACGGGTGCGGACCCATTCATTTTCTATGGGGACGGAATGGATGCGGACAGCTCACAGTGTGCTGTCCGCATCCGCAGCTCCGCAAAAGATAGAACATGTCCTATTCTTGTCTGCAGCTTGCGGACAAGAATAGGCATTTCTATAGGGGTGCCGGGCGGGTGTGTTGCGGGTCCGCAACACACCACGGACGTTTGAATAGAGCCTTAGGGTGTATTAGGGTACTGTAGGGTAGGAACGAGGACGGAGGGTCCCCACCATCAGGGGATACCTCCGGGCTGAGGGACAAGCAGGGCTAAACTGGGAAAAGATATCCCCTTCCCAAGAGTCCCTATTTTGCCTACCTTATTATTTCTGAATATTTGTGTGTCTGAAATCAGCATAAAGACAACACGAGATTGTATATCGCTGACTAGGGTGAATATATATATATATATATATATATATATATACAGTACAGACCAAAAGTTTGGACACACCTTCTCATTCAAAGAGTTTTCTTTATTTTCATGACTATGAAAATTGTAGATTCACACTGAAGGCATCAAAACTATGAATTAACACATGTGGAATTATATACATAACAAACAAGTGTAAAACAACTGAAAATATGTAATATTCTAGGTTCTTCAAAGTAGCCACCTTTTGCTTTGATTACTGCTTTGCACACTCTTGGCATTCTCTTGATGAGCTTCAAGAGGTAGTCCCCTGAAATGGTTTTCACTTCACAGGTGTGCCCTGTCAGGTTTAATAAGTGGGATTTCTTGCCTTATAAATGGGGTTGGGACCATCAGTTGCGTTGAGGAGAAGTCAGGTGGATACACAGCTGATAGTCCTACTGAATAGACTGTTAGAATTTGTATTATGGCAAGAAAAAAGCAGCTAAGTAAAGAAAAACGAGTGGCCATCATTACTTTAAGAAATGAAGGTCAGTCAGTCAGCCGAAAAATTGAGAAAACTTTGAAAGTAAGGGCTATTTGACCATGAAGGAGAGTGATGGGGTGCTGCGCCAGATGACCTGGCCTCCACAGTCACCGGACCTGAACCCAATCGAGATGGTTTGGGTGAGCTGGACCGTAGAGTGAAGGCAAAAGGGCCAACAAGTGCTAAGCATCTCTGGGAACTCCTTCAAGACTGTTGGAAGACCATTTCAGGGGACTACCTCTTGAAGCTCATCAAGAGAATGCCAAAAGTGTGCAAAGCAGTAATCAAAGCAAAAGGTGGCTACTTTGAAGAACCTAGAATATGACATATTTTCAGTTGTTTCATACTTGTTTGTTATGTATATAATTCCACATGTGTTAATTCATAGTTTTGATGCCTTCATAGTCATGAAAATAAAGAAAACTCTTTGAATTAGAAGTTGTGTCCAAATTATATATACACTGCTCAAAAAAATAAAGGGAACACAAAAATAACACATCCTAGATCTGAGTTAATTAAATATTCTTCTGAAATACTTTGTTCTTTACATAGTTGAATGTGCTGACAACAAAATCACAAAAAAAAAAAAAATGGAAATAAAATTTTTTAACCCATGGAGGTCTGGATTTGGAGTCACCCTCAAAATTAAAGTGGAAAAACACACTACAGGCTGATCCAACTTTGATGTAATGTCCTTAAAACAAGTCAAAATGAGGCTCAGTATTGTGTGTGGCCTCCACGTGCCTGTGTGACCTCCCTACAACGCCTGTGCATGCTCCTGATGAGGTGGCGGACGTTCTCCTGAGGGATCTCCTCCCAGACCTGGACTAAAGCATCTGCCAACTCCTGGACAGTCTGTGGTGCAACGTGACGTTGGTGGAAAGAGCGAGACGTGATGTCCCAGATGTGCTCAATTGGATTCAGGTCTGGGGAACGGGCGGGCCAGTCCATAGCATCAATGCCTTCGTCTTGCAGGAACTGCTGACACACTCCAGCCACATGAGGTCTAGCATTGTCTTGCATTAGGAGGAACCCAGGGCCAACCGCACCAGCATATGGTCTCACAAGGGGTCTGAGGATCTCATCTCGGTACCTAATGGCAGTCAGGCTACATCTGGCGAGCACATGGAGGGCTGTGCGGCCCTCCAAAGAAATGCCACCCCACACCATTACTGACCTAATGCCAAACCGGTCATGCTGCAGGATGTTGCAGGCAGCAGAACGTTCTCCACGGCGTCTCCAGACTCTGTCACGTCTGTCACATGTGCTCAGTGTGAACCTGCTTTCATCTGTGTAGAGCACAGGGCACCAGTGGCGAATTTGCCAATCTTGGTGTTTTCTGGCAAATGCCAAACGTCCTGCACGGTGTTGGGCTGTAAGCACAACCCCCACCTGTGGACGTCGGGCCCTAATATCACCCTCATGGAGTCTGTTTCTGACCGTTTGAGCAGACACATGCACATTTGTGGCCTGCTGGAGGTCATTTTGCAGGGCTCTGGCAGTGCTCCTCCTGTTCCTCCTTGCACAAAGGCGGAGGTAGCGGTCCTGCTGCTGGGTTGTTGCCCTCCTACGGCCTCCTCCACGTCTCCTGATGTACTGGCCTGTCTCCTGGTAGCGCCTCCATGCTCTGGACACTACGCTGACAGACACAGCAAACCTTCTTGCCACAGCTCGCATTGATGTGCCATCCTGGATAAGCTGCACTACCTGAGCCACTTGTGTGGGTTGTAGACTCCGTCTCATGCTACCACTAGAGTGAAAGCACCGGCAGCCTTCAAAAGTGACCAAAACATCAGCCAGGAAGCATAGGAACTGAGAAGTGGTCAGGTCACCACCTGCAGAACCACTCCTTTATTGGGGGTGTCTTGCTAATTGCCTATAATTTCCACCTGTTGTCTATCCCATTTGCACAACAGCATGTGAAATTGATTGTCACTCAGTGTTGCTTCCTAAGTGGACAGTTTGATTTCACAGAAGTGTGATTGACTTGGAGTTACATTGTGTTGTTTAAGTGTTCCCTTTATTTTTTTGAGCAGTGTATATAGATATATCTGGACCTAGGTTTCTAGGTCTTTTAAGTGACTTTAATAAAGACTGAGGGTTTTAATTTTGGGACGTAAGTAGAACAGGATTGAAGTGAGACAATCCCTTCAAGGATTACAGATGGGGAAAAAAAAGATATTGTTTGATCTATAAATAAAACAACCAGTCTTTATGTTCAGCCTGATCTGTTTCATCTCTGGCTCTGTCATATGTATAAGCACCATTAGCTGTTAATAAGGCAAGAGAACAGATTGTTCATTTATTCTTAGTAATAAGAATTTACAACCGCTAATGGAAATACTTAGATTTTTAAAGAACATAAAAAACATTTCCCAGCAATTCTCAATACCTAAAGAACTGAGCATACTAGGGAGGGGAAGGTCAGACTACAGGAAGAATGAGAAGGTCACAAAATAAATCATGCAGGACTGGGTAAACGTAAGCACAAGAAGAGATACCAGTTATGTGACACCTCTGTACTGAGAAGAAGGAGTAGATATTACCCCTTATAAGAGTGATGCTTTCAAGGTTGGTTTCACACAGTCTATTTTGTTTGTTTTTTTATTTGCCTTTTTTACTGCATTTTTTTAATGCTTTCTTATGCATACATCCTGTATATTACTTAAAGTCTATAGAGAATTATGACATTCAATACAGACAAAGCATTTTTGCATGCTATTTTTTTTGCATTGCATTTGTGCATTTTTGACACTTTTGACAAAACGCAGGGTCAGGTGTTTTCCCCTTAGACCCACTGTATATTGTTGAAAAAAATGCCTGTATTAAATTTTACAATGACAAAATAAAAAATGTTTAAACTATCTATAGAGATAAAAAAAACTGAATTGTTCCTAATCATATATGAGCCAGCCTACATCTACTGAAGATCTGTGGTTAGTTCTCGAAGATGTTTGGAACAACCTTCCTGCCGAGTTCCTTCAAAAACTGTAAATGTACCTAGAAGAACTGATGCTGGTTTGAAGGCAAAGGGTAGTCACCCCAAGTATTGATCCGATAAACATCTCTTTACATACATATCTCTTGTTCATTCTCTTTGCATTGTGTTAATTGATAAAAAAAAAATATTAACACTATTTTTGAAAGCGTTCTAACTACAGATGTATATCTGTATTCTTTTAGAGCTAAAGGAGTTTGTCCCACCTGTCCTGGAGATACTTCCCCCAGAGGCCTTGTGTCCTGGTGCAGAGAGACAACTCGCTCTTATTAGCCAAAACTTGCGTATGGTGAGAGAAATGTTGGAGAGTAGGAACCAGCTACGTGCACAGGAAGAAGAGTGGATTCAAGTCGGCTACATCCTCGACTCATTGTTGTATCGTCTATACCTGATCTTCATTGGATCATATGCTATTATAATCATTAGTGTGTGGTGCGTTTGGTACAACATGTAGACTGATGAGGGAAGCATTGGACTGGGCTTTCTTGGTTCCACCAGAAGAAATGATTCTGATGGTCCACCCTTCATCTATACAGAATCAACCCATAAGAGATAGACCATAATGACTACAAATTGAGTTGTCTAATCTGCTGAACTTTTAGATCCTGGATTTGCATCTGAAGATGCAACATATGACATACAAAATAAAAATGTACTTATGTTGAAAATCGAATGAACCTTTTTCTGGAGCTTATGAAAAACCTATACATAGTGAATGGTGGTGTTTAATATGAGCATGAACATTTGGAGTACACTTTTGGGACTGTTAATGAGAAACAACACATCTGTACCTTACCTTGGTGTGAACTCAGGGACAAATCCACACCCTGACCCTCGCGTAGTGTGAAACATTGTGACAATAGCCTCATTATCACATTATACTGATTTCTCTAGAGGAACTGAAATATCATATAGGAGGGATGTTTGATTAGTTAGAACTGACGGAGAAACATAAAAACGCTAATTTATAATTTGAGAATAAATGTCTAATTTTAATATTGTAAAAAAATTATAAAATGGTGTAAGGTTTTTAATAAATATGGTACATATACACCAGATTCTTAATGACGATACAATTCTGCACCAAAAAGTATTTTAGGATATGTTTACACATGGCAGATTTGTTGCATACATTTCTGCAACGGTCCTATCTCATTGTGATGTATGGAACTGATTTTCAGTCACAGAAGTTTCTGCAATGGATCTGCTGCATGAAGACATGCAAAAACTACTGTGTACCTGACTGAATCTCACTTGTGATGTCAAAGCAACCTATTTAACTGAAACCTACAGGTGATGTCACAGCAATGACCCTGACAGCACACATAGTTTTGATGTCACAGTAGGATAGCTGCCTGATACTCACCTGCGATGTCACAACATACCTGACGGAAACTCACTTATGATGCCACAGCCACCAACATGACAGGAACACACTCGTGAGGTTACAGCAGTTACTTGACTGAAACCCACTTATGTCACAGAAGAATACCTTACTGAATTCAACTGTGATGTCACAACTGGTCACCTGGCTGAAAACCAATTTGTGATGTCACAGCAGATTACTTGTGACTGAAAGTCACTTGTGATCTTAAAGTAGCTTAGGGGATTCATACCTGTGATGTCACAACACCAACTTGAGATATCACAACAACCGCTCACATAAATGAAACTCACTTTTGATGTCGCAGCAGCTTATCTCACTGAATCACACTTGTGATGTCACAACAGGAGAAACACTTGTGATATCACAATATCATAGCAGCTCATCTGACCAAAGTCACTTCTGAATCCAAGAAGCAGAAGAGGCTTGAGAAAGACCCAGCCATTGTGAGGAGTCGAAACCATACCTTTTCGTGTAAGTTGCATCAATGAAAATTGCCTAGTGGATGATGGATACTGTTGCCTCTTTTGCTTCTTGGATTGCCTAGTAACGCCATCCCAATCTGGCGTATGTGCATCCAGACTCTCCACAGTGATTTGGAACTGTCCTACACACCTTTGTCAGTAGTTAACTCAAGTGGGATCCGAAATAGTAAAATATGACAGCATCCATCTGGATGTTAAAGTGTAACTGTCATTCTTTTTTTATTTTTGTAATGTGTAGGGTCAGTTATACTGACTATTTTTGTAATATACTTTAATTAGTGAAATCATACATTTCTATCAGAAAAATAGGTCTAAAGTGGTCAATTTTGAGCATTAGCAACATTGCTCTATCTTCAGTTTAGATAACACAGTCAGTGTCGGGCAAGTCTCCACAGTTATGTAAACAGAAGACAGAGGAGCGTTGTTAAGGCTCAAAATGGGCGACTTTAAAGCAATTTTTCTAACAGAAATGTATGATTTCAGTAATTAAAGTATATTACAAAAATGCTCAGTATCACTGCCCCTACACATTACAAAAAAAAAAAAAAAAATGACAGTTACACTTTAAAATTTCAATGAGCTTTATTAATCCATCACAGGAATTTTTTTCAAGCATGGTGATACATGAACAAACCAAATATATATAGTGCCATGGTAGAATTTAAGTATGATCCCTGAACAAGAGATCGGATCATTTTGTCTGTGATTTCAAAATCCTATATTCCTTCTAGAGGTAAAAACCTCCATAAGACAGACACAGCATGCACTGTGTGTGGTGAGCAATCTTCCTGTCCTGACCAACAGCCAGAAGTTTCCTTATAGAAAAAAAACAACCTGGATGTTAACCCTTTACAGTCTAGGATTACTAATCAACCAATAGGATTATGACATATGTAAAACAAGGATTTATAGGTCTGACATCTGGAAACGATTAGTGTTGGTATTGGCGGTAAGCCAAGAATTAATTTCTCTGTATAAAATGAGAGCCTCTCTGAAGCCATCTAGCTTATATACCAGATATTGCAACCAAGGTCCTGAAATTCTGCTTAATCACTACTATTAAGAAAAATCACTAAAATAAAGTGGCCTAAATGGGAGGAAATGCTGAAAACCCCCAAACACTGTAGCGTGTTTATATTCGAGGGAGCAATTCCTCCGCATGTGATCCGTTGCTAGCGGCAATCCCCAGCAAAAAATGCGTACAATGGAGGATGTCGGCAGCGGACCACATGCACCACAAAAGCATCCTACGCAAGATGGAGTAGTGTGAGGATGAAAATATACAAATACATAAATCACTGCAAAAGGTGCACCATAATGATATGCTACTGACAACACTGGCTAATCCTTCAGGCTGATGTTAAAAACTAAGACTTTAGCCAATGTATTCCAGTCAGGAACACAACGGAGCCCTTTTGCACCACCGTCAAGGTATCTCAGTGTGGCATTGTCAGTTGCACATCATTGTGGTGCACCTTTTGCAGTGATTTATGTATTTGTAAATTTTCATCCACACAGTATCCCATCTTGTGTAGGATGCCTTTGTGGTGCATGTGGTCCGCTGTCGACATCCTCCATTGTATGCATTTTTTGCTTGGGATTGTCACTAGCAATGGATCACATGCGGATGAATTGCTCCCCCTGTTATAAACACGCTACAGTGTTTGGGGTTTTTGAGCAATTCCTCCCATTTAGGCCACTTTATTTTAGTGATATTTCTTTATATGTATGGAATGTGCCATTGCGCAACGCTGGTAACATTCTAGTGCACCTGGTAGCCTGTGTCACATGGCCTGTTATAGGTTGGGCTTACAGCTTTATCCCTTCTCCCACTGCTTGAGTGATCTCACTATGGAGGTATGTGGGAGCCAGTGGCGGATCCAAGGCCTGGTCTCGGGAGGGGCACTTCCAGATTATTTTCTGTCCGCTGCCACAAGACTACACAGTGTAGCGGTATACTGTATATTGTGTGGCACAGTATATGCTATATCTGTATAACAAACATATTTCACATGAAAACTTACAGTTACTTGGCTTGGCCCTTGGGGATCTCGGACACCACTTCAACACTTGGCTGGGGGGCTCGGCGGAGCTGATGTTGTGTTTTATCCTAATGACAAAGGATATAATAAGGATTTGGAGAAGGGGCAGAGGGATAGCAGAGCAGGGAGAGGCTGGTGCTGCTACTAGGGAGCTCATACCATGGGGGAGTAATAAAGCCCACCATAATGCCACCCCCAGTAGTAATAATTCTCCTTATAATACAGTGCAAAAAATACCCCCTTGTAATGCCCCTAGTTGAGCTAATGTCCCCATAGTGCCCCCATAATGTGCCAGTATAAAATACCCCTATATAGTGGCCCCAGTAAATGCCCCCATAGTGCTCCTATCCCCCCTTCCTCCTAGTGCTCCCCATAATGTACCAGTATAAAATGCCCCATATATAGTGCCCCAGTAGATGCCCTCAGTGTCCCTCATAATTTGCAAGTATAATTTGCAAGTATAAAATACCCCTTCTCAGTGCCCCCGTAGATGACCCCATAGTACTCCTCTCCCCCCTTCCCCACAGTACCCACCATGTGTCCCAGTATAAAATGCTACTGTACAGAGACCTCCATATAAAATACCCCTTCTTTGTGGCCTCAGTAGATGCCCCTAGTGCCCACCAATAATGTGCCAGTAAGAAGTGCCCCCAATCATGTGCCAGTAAAATGTGCCCCCACAGATGCCCCCCAATCATGTGCCAGTAACAAGAGCACCCCCCATCACGTGCCAGTAACAAGAGCCCCCCCTAATGTGCCAGTAACAAGAGGCCCCCCTAATGTGCCAGTAACGAGAGACCCCCAATGTGCCAGTAACAAGAGCCCCCCCCTAATGTGCCAGTAACAAGAGGCCCCCCTAATGTGCCAGTAACAAGAGGCCCCCCTAATGTGCCAGTAACAAGAGGCCTCCCCAATCATGTGCCAGTAACAAGAGGCCCCCCCAATGTGCCAGTAAAACTATTGTACATATAAAAAAAACACATACTTACCTCCATGTCAGCGATGCGATGCAGGCCTCTTCCGGCCTGTGTCCGGCTCAGGCGCGCGATGACGTCATCGCGCCGCCTGCGCCGGCCTCTGATAGGCTGCCGGCCTAGTGCCTGCAGCCTATCAGAGGAAGGGAAAGGGACACGCCTCTCCATCCCATGCCCGTTCGCACTCGCAGCACAGCCATCTGTATCGCTGTCCTGAGGACGGCAATACAGATGACTATGGAGATGAGCGCTTCCACAATGGAAGTGCTCATCCCCCTGTGCCCTGCAGCTTGGGAAGTGGTGGGAGCTTGGCTGTGAGTTAGATCTTAGCACCATTCAGACCGTGTTCACACACCGTAGGTAGTCTAGTGGTAGGACCCATGCCACGCTGAGATACCTTGACGGTGGTGCAAAAGGGCTCCAATGTGTTCCTGACTGGAATACATTGGCTAAAGTCTCAGTTTTTAACATCAGTTTGAGGGATTAGCTAGTGTTGTCAGTTGCATATCATTGTGGTGCAGTGATTTAATCACTACTATTACCATATTAATAGGTACACCATATGGTGCAACATTCATTTAAAAATAGACTCATTGTTAGTTTAATTAATTATTCAAGCACTAAGTCTTCGCATGATATGCACTGTAAATCAGCCAATAATCTGTGTATGTGTAACTAATAGGTGTGTGCATTCTCTCACAATTGCTCATATGATTAATAGAGTACATAAACCATAAACCAATAGCTTCATCTACAGAGAACCCACCTAAAGTAACCTAGTTCCCAAACTGAAAGGAATTTTTAAGAATGAGAAAACAGGAGAGGCTTCCACCCGTCCATCCAGTCCAGCCACCCCACAAGCCGATCCAGAGGAAGGCAAGAAACCCGGTGTGGAAGAAGCTAATCACCCCAGGGAAAAAAAACTCCCTTCCGACTCCATTCGGGAAACCAGAACAACTACCTGGATCAACAACCTCTCTCCAAAAATCCAGTAAACACAACCCACACTACTACCACACTCCACAAATGCATCCAGACCCCTCCTGAACCACTCCAGCGAGTCTGCCAACCTCCCCCCGGCAGAGAGCTCCACAGTAGCCACCACTCCAACAGCAAAAAACCCCCCTCCTTGCCTATGCAGAAAGTCTTCCCCCTCCAGACGAAGAGGACATTCCCCGCTACAGCCCCAGGTAGAAACAGTTCATGGGAGAGATCTCCACACTGCCCCAGATACACCCATCCACACATAGCTGGATCTCCCATGAGTCGTCCTCACTCCAAACCAAACAACCCGAATCTTGACAATCGTTCCGGGCACTGTAGTTTACCCACTCTAGTCACCACCCTAGCTGCCCTCCCCCGAACCCACTCTAGCTCCGCCACGCCCCCTCCACACACAGGAGCCCATAACCGCACAAAACACTACACGCTCAGCCTGACCAGCGCCTTGCAGTGGCAGGACTAAGGGGAAGATTAATAACTTCCCTTGCGCCTGTAAAGTAGCGTCAAAAAGTCAATATTCATTTTTCTCAGAAAAGGACTTATCTGAGAAAAATGTGGAAAAATTAGAAAAGCTAAGAAGCCTCTGCCCCAACACATGTAAAGTCCCAAAGGATGGTAAAAGAAGTTCTCTGGGAATGATTTAAAATGGCCAGGACAACCTGTCCTAGAATATCAGTAGGACTGGTTGCCTCCACTTGCAGAGCTGCCTGGGCGTGAGGGTGGGGCCTCACTACACTGCTCTACAATAGATGGCAATTATGCAATCCTGCCTAAGATATTCCATCATGGTTGAGCAGTCTGACAGGAACACACCAATATGTAGTATATGCAA
Source organism: Bufo bufo (assembly GCF_905171765.1). Taxonomy (NCBI): domain Eukaryota; kingdom Metazoa; phylum Chordata; class Amphibia; order Anura; family Bufonidae; genus Bufo; species Bufo bufo. Next base: position 251,447,435 of record NC_053392.1, read on the forward strand.
AGTGCTAGAGCACAACATGTATTGAGGCCCCACCAATCACACAATAGCACCCTATCAGCAACAGCTTCACAGATTGAAAAACCAGTATAGAGTTAATACAACACCTGAGTACACCTTCTAGTGCCCAGACACACGCAATCTGCAATGTGGGACATCTCCAGTAACAACAAAGATTCATCTGAATAAGTTGATAAAACCACGACCTCTTGGTGGACTGAGACCTAGAAGCAAGGTCTAGTAGGCTGTTAGTGTAAAATGAACAGATGTAATACATACGTATTGCAAGATATTATACCAGTGTTCAGGGTATTGTAAGTTTAAGCCCCCTCAAGTAAAAAATAAAACAACTTTGAAAATTCAAGTAAAAAATAGCCTTTTTTACCCTTAGGGTACTTTCACACTAGCGGCAGGACGGATCCGACAGGCTGTTCACCATGTCTGATCCGTCCTTCCGCTATTTCGCCGTGCCGCCGCTCCGTCCCCATTGACTATAATGGGGACGGGGCGGAGCTCCGGCGCAGCACAGCAGTTCACGGTGAGAGGCCGCCGGACTAAAAAGTCAGACATGCAGTACTTTTAGTCCGGCGGCCTGTCACCATGCACTGCCGTGCTGCGCCGGAGCTCCGCCCCGGTCCCCATTATAGTCAATGGGGACGGAGCGGCAGTCCGGTGAAATAGCGGCAGGACGGATGCGACAGGGTGAACAGCCTGTCGGATCTGTCCTGCCGCTAGTGTGAAAGTACCCTTATCAAGTCATTTAGGGTACTTTCACACTTGCCTGAACTGCCTGCCTGATCAGGCAAACTGTATGCAAACGCATGTCATTTATTCTGACTGATCAGGCATTTTTCAGACCCAGGGTACTTTCACACTGGCGTTTTTCTTTTCTGGCATAGAGTTCCGTCCTAGGGGCTCTACACTGCGTGCAGAATTATTAGGCAAATGAGTATTTTGACCACATCATCCTCTTTATGCATGCTGTCTTACTCCAAGCTGTATAGGCTCGAAAGCCTACTACCAATTAAGCATATTAGGTGATGTGCATCTCTGTAATGAGAAGGGGTGTGGTCTAATGACATCAACACCCTATATTAGGTGTGCATAATTATTAGGCAACTTCCTTTCCTTTGGCAAAATGGGTCAAAAGAAGGACTTGACAGGCTCAGAAAAGTCAAAAATAGTGAGATATCTTGCAGAGGGATGCAGCACTCTTAAAATTGCAAAGCTTCTGAAGCGTGATCATCGAACAATCAAGCGTTTCATTCAAAATAGTCAACAGGGTCGCAAGAAGCGTGTGGAAAAACCAAGGCGCAAAATAACTGCCCATGAACTGAGAAAAGTCAAGCGTGCAGCTGCCAAGATGCCACTTGCCACCAGTTTGGCCATATTTCAGAGCTGCAACATCACTGGAGTGCCCAAAAGCACAAGGTGTGCAATACTCAGAGACATGGCCAAGGTAAGAAAGGCTGAAAGACGACCACCACTGAACAAGACACACAAGCTGAAACGTCAAGACTGGGCCAAGAAATATCTCAAGACTGATTTTTCTAAGGTTTTATGAACTGATGAAATGAGAGTGAGTCTTGATGGGCCAGATGGATGGGCCCGTGGCTGGATTGGTAAAGGGCAGAGAGCTCCAGTCCGACTCAGACGCCAGCAAGGTGGAGGTGGAGTACTGGTTTGGGCTGATATCATCAAAGATGAGCTTGTGGGGCCTTTTCGGGTTGAGGATGGAGTCAAGCTCAACTCCCAGTCCTACTGCCAGTTTCTGGAAGACACCTTCTTCAAGCAGTGGTACAGGAAGAAGTCTGCATCCTTCAAGAAAAACATGATTTTCATGCAGGACAATGCTCCATCACACGCGTCCAAGTACTCCACAGCGTGGCTGGCAAGAAAGGGTAAAAAAGAAGAAAATCTAATGACATGGCCTCCTTGTTCACCTGATCTGAACCCCATTGAGAACCTGTGGTCCATCATCAAATGTGAGATTTACAAGGAGGGAAAACAGTACACCTCTCTGAACAGTGTCTGGGAGGCTGTGGTTGCTGCTGCACGCAATGTTGATGGTGAACAGATCAAAACACTGACAGAATCCATGGATGGCAGGCTTTTGAGTGTCCTTGCAAAGAAAGGTGGCTATATTGGTCACTGATTTGTTTTTGTTTTTGAATGTCAGAAATGTATATTTGTGAATGTTGAGATGTTATATTGGTTTCACTGGTAAAAATAAATAATTGAAATGGGTATATATTTGTTTTTTGTTAAGTTGCCTAATAATTATGCACAGTAATAGTCACCTGCACACACAGATATCCCCCTAAAATAGCTAAAACTAAAAACAAACTAAAAACTACTTCCAAAAATATTCAGCTTTGATATTAATGAGTTTTTTGGGTTCATTGAGAACATGGTTGTTGTTCAATAATAAAGTTAATCCTCAAAAATACAACTTGCCTAATAATTCTGCACTCCCTGTATATCGGAAAAGAACTGATCAGTTTTAGCCTAATGCATTCTGAATGGAGAGTAATCCGTTCAGGATGCATCAGGATGTCTTCAGTTCAGTCTTTTTGACTATTCAGGACGGAGATAAAAATACTGCAGGATGCTACGGTTTTATCTCCGGCCAAAAAAACTGAACACTTGCCTGAATGCCGGATCCAGCATTTTTTTTCCATAGGAATGTATTAGTGCTGGATCCGGCATTAAAAATACCACGATGCTGGACCCGTCCTTCCTGCGCAGACTGAAATAAAATGTGAAAAAAATAAATGCTGCATACGTTTTTCTGGATGACACCAGAACGACGGATCCGGCATTTCAATGCATTTGTAAGATAGATCAGGATCCTGATCAGTCTTACAAATGCCATCAGTTGGCATACGTTTTGACGGATCCGGCAGGCAGTACCGGCGACGGAACTGCTTGCTGAATCACTCTGCCGCAAGTGTGAAAGTAGCCTTATCAGGATCCTGATCAGTCTGAAAAATGCCTGATCAGTCAGAAAAATGCATTGCAATACCGATCCGTTTTCCACTATCATCCGGCAAAACGGATCTGGTATATTTTTTCCCCCACATTTTTAAAGGTCTGCGCATGTGCAGATTGGAATACCGGATCTGTCAATGTGGCAATTTGAATGCCGGATCCGGCATTAATACATTCCTATGGAAAAAATATGCCGGCCCAGCATTCAGGCAAGTGTTCAGTTTTTTTGGCCGTAGATAAAACCGCAGCATGCTGCGTTTTTTTTTTATCTCCATCCTGATCAGTCAAAAAGACTGAACTGAAGACATCCTGATGCATCCTGAACGGATTGCTCTCCATTCAGAATGCATTAGGATAAAACTGATCAGTTCTTTTCCGGTATTGAGCCCCTAGGACGGAACTCTATGCCGGAAAAGAAAAACGCATAACTGGTGTCACCACATCTGTAATTATCTATAAAATGATTACATTATTTATTTTGCACAGTGCCGTTTAAAAAAAAACTCAACTCTTAAAAATAGTAAAATAAGCAATAAAAAAAACTAATTTTGGACCAATGAAAACTACAACTTGTCCTGCAAAAAACAAGTCCTCACCCAGCTCAGTCCCTTCTGAGCCCTGCTGTGTGCCAAAACAGCTGCTTATGACCATATGCAGGGTATTGCCGTAATCAGAAGAAATTGTGTAACAATCTATGGTGTGCTTTTTATCAAACAATTTTGAGCTAAAACTACATATTATTAAAGTGTGATTTTTCATGGTCCAATTCTAATAATTTCTATGAAACACCTGAGGGGTTAAAATACTCACTGTACCCATAGATGAATTTCTTGAGAGGTATAGTTTACAAAATGGGTTTTTGAATGGGGAGGGGGGGGGGGTTGGAACCTGATGGTCTCTGCAAACCTAAAATTTTTCCTGAAGACATCCTAAATGGAGGCCCCAAAATCCACAAGGCGCACTCTAGGGCCACATATGGCAACTGCCACACCCTCTCCACTTTGATTGACAGGGCCAGGCGTGATGATGTTTACACTGTCTGGTGCTGTCAACTAAAGTGCAGAAAGCTCAGTAGTCGCAGAGAGCAGAGCCTCTAGGTGTAACGGCAACGCCCCCGTTGCGCCTAGAGGCTCATTTGCAAATATTTAAACATAATTTCTCAGTAATACGGGCACGTATGAACATGGGACCAACACAGATGCCTTCAGCTGCCAAGCGCACATGTAACAGGTCGGCTAGTTTCATGTACAAATCTGCTGACAGATGCCCTTTAATCCATGTGTGGGCTGCTGTCATTTGTCGGCTGGCTTTTATTCCCACTCATGCTCTGGTATACACATTCAGTGAAGCTCAGCTTGGGAAGAATTACCCACTGCAAGACTTTTGACAGCAGTTGATCTCCCAGGAGATGAAAGGATCAGACTTATTGAAATTAGAAAAGACAAATACTTTTGTTTAGCTGACATCTGCTGTCAGGGAACAGTTTGGAGACCCCCACACATTAGATCATTGGCTGATCTCACCAAAATCGCCTTTATACACCGCAGAATGTCTGGAAGACTCCTGTAAAAAGGTGAAACCTTTTGAAAGTAAGCTTTTCTCTTGGATTAGGGTTGGGTTCACAACACGTTTTATTCCTCCGTTTGACGTATGCGTTACAAAAAAAAAGCATACAAAAACGCAGCACACCACGTTGTTCTATCCTGCACAGTCCGTGAAAAAAAACCCCGTATACAATGGAACTCTGTATGGCATCAGTCTGAGGCATCCGTTTAAGGTATACATTTTAAGGATGGGAAAAAAACGTGATGTTGTTATGGACTATTGATACAAAATGGATACTTGCTTGTTGAGGACTATGTTTAGCTAAGATGGCGGCCAGGCATTCAGCCAACACCTATAAACTAGAATCTTACTTTGTGTTTTATCATGTGTTTCTTTGTGGTTTCCGTTCAGCTCAAGCAAGCAGTTACAAAGAGGTTTCCGTTCAGCTCAAGCAATCAGTTACAAAGAAAGAAGAAGCAACGGTTTCTCCCACGAGCAAGGGGGGAGGGGGGAGGAATTCCTCTGAGCCGTTAAGGTTACAGAAAAGTATAGTGTTCGTAGCCAATAGAAAAGATATACTCTATCTTTCACCCCCCCTCCTACTTCTTCATGTCGTAAAACCTATGCTGTTTTCAGAAATAAACCAGAGATTCTGTTTTAACTCCGTACTGTGAGTTGTCTCAGATTTGATCTCTCCGTGCACGTACATTAATTAATTTGGAGCAGTACATTAACCGAACTGGCAGCTTGGCCAGAACCAGAACAATTTTGGCGCCCAACGTGGGGCTCGAGGATTGGACCCTCTGTTCCCGTACCCCCAGAGACCAGACGAGGAGAGGGGCACTAACGGACACCGGGATCGCAACCCGTGATATGAGGTAAGAAAATTGAGTCATCTTGCCCATAAAGTGTCCCCTGGTGTAGCCTCTTGGTGTTCGTCTGAGGGAGGGGTGCAGAAGCAGTCTGGGACGTCCTCGAGGGCATGAAAGTAAGAACCCCATATGTTTTTTTTTAAAGTCTTGATGTACTGTGTTGTGCCTATAAGTTGTGAAGACCCTGTTGACAAGTATCACTGACTGAGACACGGAGTTCTCCTGTGTGCCTGTATCAGAGTTCAGCCCGGTGTCTGACTCGAATCTCCATAAAGGGGACGATCACAGATGGGTGGAGAGCGGTCCGCGGTAGCCCAGAGTGTGCTGACCGGGACTCAAAGGTCTTCACGTCCAGTGATTACTCTATACAGAGGTCTTTAGGCGGCTTCAGTAGGTACGAGAGATAATGGGAAATGAGGAAAGTGTCCCGAAGGGCTACTGTTTACCTGAACAGTACGTGGCGGACAGGAGAGGCAAACGTTTCATAAAAGGATTAACTAAGTTGGAGAAGAGTTACTGTATAGTGTCTGTAAAGGAGGCATCCTTTGTAGTGCCACCTGGCAAGTGTTGTTAAACGAGAAGAGGGGGAAGTTAGAAGATGATAAATTGACAGACATGGTCCGTGTGTGGTTGGACTGTAGTAAAGAATTTGAACAGACCGGGGGGGAACTAAATTTTGATGAGAAAAGACAGAGATATTTCTGTAAGCCTGGTGTTGCATTGATACATGACTTGCCACCACCTTATAATGGCGCCGGGAAGAAAGCAGGTGGGTGGACCTGCAAAACATGTGGTCAACAGAATCCCTCCTCCCGTGATACGTGCCTTCCCTGTGGGGTTCCCCACCCACAAAACCACACCTTGGTAACTACTCCCCAGCACGTCCCATCACTTCCCGTGTTAGCTACAGCGCCATCTTGTCCCCAGGCAACGCCCATGAACGGACCTTTAATATCATTCGGTCCGGACCCCCCCGTCACTCCTATGTCACCCTTGCCCCTTCCTACTACCTTGTACCCCATGGTTAACCCGGACGGTACATTCATGCTACCCCACTCACCTGCCACCCTTACTCGAGGTTGCAGGGAAGGAACTTTCATTTCCTGTGGACACTGGTGCAGCCCGCAGTGTATTATGTGAGACTGCCGTACCTCATTCTTGGCTCACTGACATTCAATTACCTTGTTCTGGACTAGAGGGGGTTGTGCAACATAACTCCGTGACCAAGCCACTCACAGTCACTTCTCCTAGATTCTCCCGGACTAAAACCCCCCAACTCCACCTCCCTGCAGGAGTCATGTCGCAGTTTGTTGTCAGCCAAACATGCCCCTTCAATCTGTTAGGCTCCGATTTTCTTCAGAAAATCCAGGCTAACATACAGTTCAAAGAGGATGGAACAGTCACCCTCGGTACAGCCCTACACCCGGAGGATACTTGCCTCCTTATGGCATTAACCACACTTCAGGACGCTGACTCATATGAACAAGGGGATTCGCTGCAAACCATTTTGCACCTCATCCCCGATACTCTCTGGACCAAAGGACCCCATGATATCGGACGCCTCAATGTCCCACCGGTCACTGTGAACCTGAAGGATCCCAAGGTTCTGCCATACAAAGCGCAATATCATCTTTCTATCTCACAACAGGATGCTATTACCCTCCAGGTGCAGGCCCTCCTGCAGAATGGGGCAATCAAGATCACTACTTCTCCCTGTAACTCACCCCTTTAAAGGGAGAAAGGACAGCCTCCAGAAAAGGGAGAAAGGACAGCCTCCAACGTACCGCATGGTGCAGGACCTCCGAGCTGTCAATGAGGCTACTGTTCTTGAGACACCTATTGTCCCCAATCCGCACACACTCCTTGCTGGCATTCCACCCACTGCCACTACTTTCACTGTCATTGATCTGGCCAATGCATTCTTTTCTGTTCCCTTACATGAGAAATGTCAGTTTCTTTTTGCTTTCACACATGCAGGCAAACAGTACACCTGGACTGTTATGCCTCAAGGGGCTCAAAACAGCCCTTCCTGCTTCAGCAAGGCTATGTCCTCTGTTCTGCAACCCTGGCAAGCAGATCACCCGGATGTGGAACTCCTCCAGTATGTGGATGACCTTCTCCTCTGTGCGGTCTCTCCCCAAATCTGCATGACAAAATCTGTCTCACTTCTCCAGTTTTTAGCCTCTGCTGGATGTCGAGTCTCACAAGCCAAACTACAACTGTGTCTCCCCAAAGTTGTCTTCCTAGGTCATTGCATCTCTCAAGGTCTCAAGCACCTAACTGAGGCGAGGAAGAAGGCTATCTCTGACATCCAACTCCAGGACACTCCTCATCAGCTGCAAACCTTTCTGGGACTCATCTCCTACTGCAGGCCTTGGATATCTGATGCTTCTGTCCTCATGCAGCCCTTATATGACTGTATACCTGTCACGGATGGTGTACAGGAAACAAGACAATACCATATAAACAATGTCTCTCTGGATCCACAACTAAGGAACAAAGGGAGACCCCTGCAATAGACCTGCCGCTCTCCCTCACTGCTCAGCCTATGCGAACACCCCAAAGGTGGATGGCAGCATATCCACGTTCCTCGGCTATCTATTACCTGAAGACCCTACAATAGTGAAGGGACACGACCACCGGCTCCCTACACTGACACGGAGGGAGTCAGGGTCACCTGGATCCAGAAAAGACAAAATCATAAATACATAAACAGCACTTATCTTACAGATGACTGACGACTGAGGACTGGGAACTGGGAACAGCATGCACACACACTCCAGGAAGTTGTATCAGCCGCACACTACTGCATTATGGGGAGGAACTTAAAGGGTAGCAATCAGTCCAACAGCATGACAGCTGAGATAGACTAACGAGATGAGAAACTAAACCAAAACAAAGAAATTCAAGGAGGAGGATCTGAGAAGCTCCTGTGAGCGCTTCTCAGCTGTCTGGCTGTGACAGTACCCCTCCCTCTAGGAGTGGACTCCGGACATTTAGAGCCCACCTTCTCAGGATGGGACCTATGGAAAGCCCTGATGAGACGAGAGGCCTTAATGTCCGTCACTGAGACCCACATCCTCTCCTCAGGACCATAACCCTCCCAATGAGCGAGGTACTGGAGGGAACCGTGGACAAGACGAGAATCCACAATCCTAGAGACCTGAAATTCAAGATTTCCATCAACCATAATCGGAGGAGGAGGCAAAGACGAGGGTACAATAGGTTGAACATAAGGTTTCAATAAGGACTTATGAAAAACATTATGGATCTTCCAAGTCTGAGGAAGATCAAGACGGTAGGCAACAGGATTGATGACAGACAGGATCTTGTAAGGCCCAATAAACCTAGGACCCAACTTCCAGGAGGGAACCTTCAATTTGATATTCTTGGTAGACAACCACACCAGATCACCAACATTCAGGTCCGGACCAGGCACACGTCTCTTATCCGCCACACGCTTATATCTTTCACTCATGCTCTTTAGATTATCCTGAATCTTTTGCCAAATAGATGACAAAGACGAGGAGAATCTGTCCTCATCAGGCAAACCAGAAGAGCCCTCTCCCGAGAAAGTCCCAAACTGCGGATGGAACCCATATGCACCAAAAAATGGTGACTTATCAGAGGACTCCTGACGACGGTTATTTAAAGCAAACTCAGCAAGGGACAAAAAAGAACACCAATCCTCCTGATTCTCCGCCACAAAACAGCGCAGCTATGTCTCCAGATTCTGATTGACGCGCTCTGTCTGGCCATTCGACTGCGGATGGAAAGCAGAAGAGAATGACAACCGAACCCCCAAGCGAGAACAGAAAGCCTTCCAGAATCTGGAAACAAACTGCGTGCCCCTATCAGAGACTATGTCTGAAGGAATCCCATGCAATTTGACAATGTGGTCAATAAATGCCTGCGCCAGCGTCTTAGCATTGGGCAAACCAGGAAAAGGGATAAAATGCACCATTTTGCTAAAATGGTCCACCACCACCAGAATCACAGACTTCCCCGAGGAACGAGGCAAGTCCGTTATGAAGTCCATGGACAGATGTGTCCAAGGACGGGAAGGAATGGGCAAAGGAAGGAGAGGACCTGATGGCCGTGAATGAGGGACCTTGGCACGAGCGCAAGTCTCGCAAGCTGCCACAAAACCCTCAACCGACTTACGAAGCGCAGGCCACCAGAATCTCAGAGCGATGAGATCCAGTGTGGCTCTTGCCCCCGGGTGCCCAGCAAGGACCGTGTCGTGGTGTTCTTTAAAAATCTTGTGTCTCAAAGCGAGAGGCACAAACAACCTCCCAGGAGGACAAAGATCAGGAGCTTCTGACTGGGCTGCCTGCACCTCTGCCTCCAATTCAGGAAAAAGAGCAGAGACCACCACACCTTCAGCCAAAATGGGACCCGGGTCTTCAAAATTCCCACCTCCCGGAAAACAACGTGACAGGGCATCTGCCTTCACATTCTTAACCCCAGGGCGGAACGTAACAACAAAATTAAACCTTGAAAAGAACAAAGACCATCTGGCCTGTCTCGGGTTCAGACGCTTGGCTGACTCCAAGTAGGCCAGATTTTTATGGTCAGTAACCACGGTAATAGGGTGTCTGGCTCCCTCTAGCCAATGGCGCCATTCCTCAAAAGCCAACTTGATGGCCAACAATTCCCTATCTCCCACATCATAATTTCTCTCTGCGGAGGAGAGTTTCTTTGAGAAAAAGGCACACGGTTGCCATTTGGCAGGAGAGGAACCCTGAGACAAGACCGCACCCACCCCTACCTCAGAAGCATCAACCTCAACTATGAAGGGTAACGAAATATCAGGTTGTACTAGGATGGGAGCGGAAGCAAAACTCTCCTTGATATTAGAAAAGGCCTTACGCGCCTCTACCGACCAGGAAGAAAAATCTACCCCCTTTCTGGTCATATCAGTGAGTGGTTTAACAACAGAGGAATAATTCAAAATAAATTTCCTGTAATAATTGGCAAAGCCCAAAAAACGCATCAGCGCCTTCTGGTTCTCAGGAAGCTCCCACTCAAGCACAGCGCGGACCTTCTCGGGGTCCATGCGAAAACCACAAGCGGAGACAAGAAACCCCAGAAATTGGATTTCTGGAACCGCAAACACACATTTTTCCAGTTTCGCGTATAATTTATTCTCCCGCAGGATGAGCAAGACCTGACGTAAGTGTTCCTTATGAGTCTTGAAATCAGGAGAAAAAATCAAAATGTCATCCAAATACACTAATACAAATTTTCCCATTAAATGATAAAAAATGCTGTTGATGAAATGCTGAAAAACGGCTGGGGCATTCATCAAACCAAAAGGCATAACCAAATTCTCAAAATGGCCCTCAGGGGTATTGAAAGCCGTCTTCCATTCGTCTCCTTCTCTGACCCTAACCAGGTTGTATGCCCCTCTTAGGTCTAATTTGGAAAAGACTTTAGCCCCAACAACCTGGTTAAACAGGTCCGGGATCAGAGGAAGCGGATAAGGATCACGAATAGTGATACTGTTCAGCTCCCTGAAATCCAGACAAGGTCTTAAAGAACCATCTTTTTTCTTAACAAAGAAAAAAACAGCGGCAACAGGTGACTTCGAGGGTCGTATGTGTCCTTTTCTCAGACTCTCAGAGATATAAGCCCGCATAGCGACCCTCTCAGGTTGGGAGAGATTGTATAAACGAGATTTAGGCAGCTTGGCGCCTGGGATGAGATTAATAGGGCAATCATACTCCCTGTGCGGAGGTAAACCCTGAACTCCACTCTCAGAGAAGACATCCAAAAATTCAGAGAGGAAAGGTGGTACAGACTTAGTAGAAACCTCAGAAACAGATGTTATGAGGCAATTCTCTCTGCAAAAGTTACTCCAACCATTTTTTTGCCTCGCTTGCCAATCAATGGTGGGGTTATGTTTAGTGAGCCAGGGTAGCCCCAACACTAGAGGAGTAGGCAAACCGCTAAGGACGAAACATGACACATCCTCAACATGAGCATCACTCACAATTAAACGGATATTGTGAACTATGCCCTTTAATGATTTCTGAGAAAGTGGAGCTGAATCAATAGCAAAAACAGGAATATCCTTTCCCAAAGTGCATACCTGGAAACCATGAGTTATTGCAAATTGATTATCAATGAGGTTGACAGCTGCTCCACTATCCACAAAAATCTCACAAAAAATGCTCTTGCTCTCTAGCGCCACCCTAGCAGGCAGGACAAAACGGGAACTACAAGCAAACGGAAAACCTTCAATTTCCGCCTCAACCCTGCCAATAGTAACAGACGGAACATTTTTAAAAGATTTTTTCCTTTTTGTCTCTTTATTACTCCCAGAAAACTGCCTGAATCTCCTAGAGGGACAAACATTTGCCAAATGATTTATACCTCCACAACAAAAACAAACCCTCCCATGCGGGCTGAATCTTCTATTGTCAGAGGCAATCAACCCCAGCTGCATGGGCTCCTGCTCAGAAGGGGCTGACAGCGACTGATACTCCTGCGCACAGAATGAGACCGCTGCACTGTTCCGGGACTGAGTAGGAACAGTGCAGGAAGGAGAGATCTCTCGTCTCTCTCTAAGACGCCTGTCAATACGAACGGCCTGAGACATAGCAGAGTCCAAGGAGATAGGCCTCTCATGAAAGGAAAATGCATCTTTCAATCCCACTGAAAGACCATGGCAAAATTGACTTCGGAGTGCAGCATCATTCCAACCAGTATCAGCTGCCCATCTCCGAAATTCTGAGCAGTATATCTCTGCGGATTGTTTACCCTGGCATAACAGACGTAGTCTAGACTCAGCCAGAGCAATACGATCCGGATCATCATATATCTGAATTCATCCACTGAGCGGAGGGGCCGTGCCCCCTCCGGTAGCGAAAAGGCCCAAGACTGAGCGTTACCCCTGAGCAGCGATACAATGATCCCCACCCTCCTTTCTTCATCACCAGAAGAATGGGGAAGAAGGCGAAAATGGAGTTTGCAAGCCTCTTTAAAACGCACAAAATTCTCACTACCCCCAGAGAACGTATCCGGGAGCGAGATCTTGGGCTCAGCACAAACTCCATGAATGCAAGCTGAACCGGTCACTTGAAACTGAGAAAAAATCCTACGGAGATCAGCTACCTCCAATGAAAGACCCTGGAGGCGTTCAGCCAAAAGTGAAACCGGATCCATGCTTGAGACGGTTTTGGCGGCTGATAATGTCACGGATGGTGTACAGGAAACAAGACAATACCATATAAACAATGTCTCTCTGGATCCACAACTAAGGAACAAAGGGAGACCCCTGCAATAGACCTGCCGCTCTCCCTCACTGCTCAGCCTATGCGAACACCCCAAAGGTGGATGGCCGCATATCCACGTTCCTCGGCTATCTATTACCTGAAGACCCTACAATAGTGAAGGGACACGACCACCGGCTCCCTACACTGACACGGAGGGAGTCAGGGTCACCTGGATCCAGAAAAGACAAAATCATAAGTACATAAACAGCACTTATCTTGCAGACGACTGACGACTGGGAACTGGGAACAGCATGCACACACACTCCAGGAAGTTGTATCAGCCGCACACTACTGCATTATGGGGAGGAACTTAAAGGGTAGCAATCAGTCCAACAGCATGACAGCTGAGATAGACTAACGAGATGAGAAACTAAACCAAAACAAAGAAATTCAAGGAGGAGGATCTGAGAAGCTCCTGTGAGCGCTTCTCAGCTGTCTGGCTGTGACAATACCTCGTAATGCTGCTACTCCTTTCCAGATGACAATGGAGGCCGGAGAAGCTTTTCAGTCATTGAAGGCCGCCATTGCATCTGCCCCTGCTCTTGGCATCCCCAACTACAACCTTCCTTTCCGGCTGTATGTCATGGAACGCCAAGGTCACGCCACTGGAGTCCTCACTCAAACTCATGGTGGCCGCAATCGACCCTTGGGTTACTATTCTAAGCGTCTTGACCCGGTAGCCAGAGCTGCCCCTTCCTGTGTCAGAGCTATCCATGCTGCCAGCTCTCTTCTAAACGTCACATCTGACGTTGTGCTGGGTCATCCCCTCACTATTCTGGCTCCCCATGACATTTCTGCCATCCTCCAGCAGACTCAACCTAAACACCTCACTGCACAGCGCCACCTCCGGCTTCAGTGTAGTTTGCTTCTGCCAGATAATGTCACCATTCAGAGGTGCCACATCCTCAATCCTGCTGCACTCCTTCCTCTTCCAAGGGGGGAGTATAATGGAGATTCTGAAGATTTTATTGATCTACATGCTGAAGAGGATCTTCAGGAAGAAGAACTATGGGCCTCAACCGACTCTCTTTACAAGGAACAAGAACATGATTGCATCACAATGATGGAAGCTGAAGTAGGGACACCACCATCAGTCCAAGACACTCCTCTGACAAACCCTCATTGGATTCTCTTTGTGGACGGCTCAAGGTACGCCGATGACAAGGGGAAGTTCCATACAGGCATGGCAGTCACAAGTGAACATGAAGTGCTGTGTGCAAGACAATTGCGCCCAGACCAGTCAGCACAAGAAGCTGAACTCATTGCCCTCACTGAAGCCTGCCTCATGGCAAAAGACTCTACCGCCAATATCTACACAGATTCTAGATATGCCTTTGGAGTGGTTCATGACTTTGGACTAATATGGAAGGCCCGGGATTACATCACAGCTGCAGGAACCCCGATTAAGAATGCTGCAGCAGTAGCAGCCCTAAAGGCAGCAGTACTCCTGCCCAACCAAGTGGCAGTGATCAAAGTAAAGGCCCATACTCGAGCTGACACCCCTGAGGCCAGAGGAAACGCCCTAGCTGACCAAGCGGCCAAGGAAGCAGCAGTGAAAGAGGAAAGAGTCCAGTCAGACCAGATTATGATAACACAGGAGGACCTGGAACAAGAAGAAATCACATGGGACCTACTGAAACAAATGCAGAAACAGGCCACTCCCAGGGAAAAGGAAATCTGGCTGAAAGAATCAGCCCTCGAAGAAGAATCTGGACTCTGGACACAAGAAAAGAGAGTCTGCCTACCCAGAGCTCTTTATCCCCTAATAGCCTCAGTGGCCCATGGGCCCACCCACCAATCCAAAACCATCATGAAAGAACTAATTGACAAAATATGGGTGGCCCCAGGGATAACCCCTGCCCTGGTGAGACATACTCAAGCGTGTCTCATCTGTGCAGAGTGTAACCCCGGCAGAACCGAGCCCACTCCCAGAAAATGTCTCCCGAAAGCCTTATATCCCTTTCAGAGGATACAAATCGATCATATCCAGATGCCAATGTGCCAAGGGTTTCAATATGTGCTAGTAGTGATAGACTTGTTCTCTGGGTGGCCAGAAGCCTACCCCGTCCGAAACCAGACAGCAACCACTACTGCAAAAAAACTGATGCAGGAGCTTGTCTGTAGGTTCGGAGTACCTGAGGTCATTGAGAGTGATCAGGGCCCAGCATTCACTGCTAGTCTAACCCAAGAGGTCTGGAAGATGGTAGGGTCACACCTGGCGTATCATACCCTATACAGGCCCCAAAGCAGCGGCAAAGTCGAAAGATTGAACGGGGTGTTAAAATCTAAAATGCTGAAGATGACCAGGGAGACAGGGCTTAATTGGGTTCAGTGTTTGCCTATAACCCTCTTTTCAGTTAGGCATACACCAAGGCCCCCACACAAACTAACCCCATATGAGATCTTATTTGGAACAGGGCCAAGAATGGGACAGTATTTCCCACAACAGTTACAAATGCATTATGAATCTGTTGCAAAATATGTGATAGCCTTGAGCAAGCAATTGTCTAATATACATGCACAAGTTTTCTCTTCCATTCTAGATCCTAACTCCCTGGAGGGAAGCCACACTCTCAAACCTGGAGAGTGGGTGGTGGTCAAGAAACACGTCAGAAGCACCCTCGAACCACGATACGAGGGACCTTACCAGGTGTTGCTGACCACCCCAACCTCTGTGAAACTCGAAGGGAGACCCACCTGGATCCACGCTTCACATTGTAAAAGAGTGAAGGCTGTCCCACCGTCCCAGGAACAATAAGCCATGAGGATTCACATACTGATCATGACTTTGACAGTGGGCATATCTGCATTATTCACGCCACTGGGTGATGAATGGGACAATTCACTGATACGGCACCATCAAATTTTAGTCCAGGGGTTGAAGGAGACTGAAACTCTGAGAGATTGTTGGATCTGTACCCACAGTCCCGTGAGTTCAACCAGTATGCCTTATTTTGCAATACCCCTGGACCTTTCTGAACTGATTGACCTGTCTAATTCTACCATCTTTCTCACTAGTATACACCAAGTTAAATCCAGTACAAACAAGGACAGGGAAGTAGCCTTACCTGTTGCAGGGTGGGCAGATGCCCCATGGCTCATGATAAACAGATCAGGACCCTCGGTAGATCATAGCTCTACTCCTTGGCAAGAGGGACACTGGGCTAATGTCACATGTTTTCCTAGCTGGACACACTGTTATTGTCTCCAAGTACAAACCAAAGGTATGACATTTAGTCCACACATACACTCAGGTTGCAATGATTCAAAAACAGACAGCCACGTGCAGTGTATTGGTGTAGATGCTGTGAACGGAAAGGATCTGCCCTGTAACAACCGTACTGTACAGGATCTCCGGACAGGTATATTAGCTAACGACACCGAAAGTCAGTCAAAAGGATATGAGTTGGCGAAAGGGACACAATTAGCCAAACGAATTACCCTATTATTCAATGGCACAGCAGTAGCAGTTCCAGACGACATATACTTAGTTTGTGGACACAAAGCATACAAATGGTTATCCGACAATGTCACAGGACTGTGCACCATCGCCAGGCTTACTCCTGCTACCTTTTTAGTACCACACTCTGAAATTGACATAAATGCAGTACCTAAACACACCTTGTATCGTAGGGCCAAAGATAACACACCCAGACCAAATGGCAAGCCACATGTAATAGAGATGAGCATTACCAACAAAATTGTTAGTTCCATCTTCATATATCCCATGATAATGCAGATGTGGGATCATCTGGTAGTAGCAACAGACTACCTGGATGACCAAATATGGGAGGTGATGAGACTTATGAATACCTCAAACATTGTGCAAAACCAGTTAATCATTGTCACCAACCAACACACATTAGTTCTAGATTATGTTACAGTTAAAGATGGAGGTATGTGCCAGATTGTGGGACCCTCTTGTTGCCATTACATAGACCCGCAGGGTAATTTGCAAGTTAAAGAGGACCTTTCACCGATTCTTACCCTATGAACTAACTATACAGACATGTGGAGCGGCGCCCGGGGATCTCTCTGCACTTACTATTATCCCCGGGCGCCGCTCCGTTCTCCTGCTATGTCCTCCGGTATCTCCGTTCCCTAAGTTATGGTAGGCGGAGTCTGCCCTAGCGCTGGCCAATCGCATTGCAGAGCTCACAGCCTGGGAGAAAATAACCTCCCAGGCTGTGAGCTCTGCGCTGCGATTGGCCAGCGCTAGGGCAGACTCTGCCTACCATAACTTAGGGACTGGTATCTCCGCCTACTATAACTTAGTGAGCGGAGATACCGGAGGGCATAGCAGGAGAACGGAGCGGCGCCCGGGGATAATAGTAAGTGCAGTGAGATCCCCGGGCGCCGCTCTACATATCTGTATAGTTAGTTCATAGGGTAAGAATCGGTGAAAGGTCCTCTTTAACCACCTCAGCCCCCAGTGCTTAAACACCCTGAAAGACCAGGCCACTTTTTACACTTCTGACCTACACTACTTTCACCGTTTATTGCTCGGTCATGCAACTTACCACCCAAATGAATTTTACCTCCTTTTCTTCTCACTAATAGAGCTTTCATTTGGTGGTATTTCATTGCTGCTGACATTTTTACTTTTTTTGTTATTAATCGAAATTTAACGATTTTTTTTGCAAAAAAATGACATTTTTCACTTTCAGTTGTAAAATTTTGCAAAAAAAACGAGATCCATATAGAAATTTTGCTCTAAATTTATAGTTCTACATGTCTTTGATAAAAAAAAATGTTTGGGTAAAAAAAAAATGGTTTGGGTAAAAGTTATAGCGTTTACAAACTATGGTACAAAAATGTGAATTTCCGCTTTTTGAAGCAGCTCTGACTTTCTGAGCACCTGTCATGTTTCCTGAGGTTCTACAATGGCCAGACAGTACAAACACGCCACAAATGACCCCATTTCTGAAAGTACACACCCTAAGGTATTCGCTGATGGGCATAGTGAGTTCATAGAACTTTTTATTTTTTGTCACAAGTTAGCGGAAAATGATGATTTTTTTTTTTTTTTTCTTACAAAGTCTCATATTCCACTAACTTGTGACAAAAAATAAAAACTTCTATGAACTCACTATGCCCATCACGAAATACCTTGGGGTCTCTTCTTTCCAAAATGGGGTCACTTGTGGGGTAGTTATACTGCCCTGGCATTTTAGGGGCCCAAATGTGTGGTAAGGAGTTTGAAATCAAATTCTGTAAAAAATGACCTGTGAAATCCGAAAGGTGCTCTTTGGAATATGGGCCCCTTTGCCCACCTAGGCTGCAAAAAAGTGTCACACATCTGGTATCTCCGTACTCAGGAGAAGGTGGGGAATGTGTTTTGGGGTGTCATTTTACATATACCCATGCTGGGTGAGATAAATATCTTGGTCAAATGCCAACTTTGTATAAAAAAATGGGAAAAGTTGTCTTTTGCCAAGATATTTCTCTCACCCAGCATGGGTATATGTAAAATGACACCCCAAAACACATTCCTCACCTTCTCCTGAGTACGGAGATACCAGATGTGTGACACTTTTTTGCAGCCTAGGTGGGCAAAGGGGCCCATATTCCAAAGAGCACCTTTCGGATTTCACAGGTCATTTTTTACAGAATTTGATTTCAAACTCCTTACCACACATTAGGGCCCCTAGAATGCCAGGGCAGTATAACTACCCCACAAGTGACCCCATTTTGGAAAGAAGACACCCCAAGGTATTCGCTGATGGGCATAGTGAGTTCATGGAAGTTTTTATTTTTTGTCACAAGTTAGTGGAATATGAGACTTTGTATGAAAAAAAAAAATGAAAAAAAAATCAGCATTTTCCACTAACTTGTGACAAAAAATAAAAAATTCTAGGAACTCGCCATGCCCCTCACGGAATACCTTGGGGTGTCTTCTTTCCAAAATGGGGTCACTTGTGGGGTAGTTATACTGCCCTGGCATTTTCCAGGGGCCCTAATGTGTGGTAAGTAGGTAAATGACCTGTGAAATCCTAAAGGTGCTCTTTGGAATATGGGCCCCTTTGCCCACCTAGGCTGCAAAAAAGTGTCACACATGTGGTATCGCCGTATTCAGGAGAAGTTGGGGAATGTGTTTTGGGGTGTCATTTTACATATACCCATGCTGGGTGAGAGAAATATCTTGGCAAAAGACAACTTTTCCCATTTTTTTATACAAAGTTGGCATTTGACCAAGATATTTCTCTCACCCAGCATGGGTACATGTAAAATGACACCCCAAAACACATTCCCCACCTTCTCCTGAGTACGGCGATACCAGATGTGTGACACTTTTTTGCAGCCTAGATGCGCAAAGGGGCCCAAATTCCTTTTAGGAGGGCATTTTTAGACATTTGGATACCAGACTTCTTCTCACGCTTTGGGGCCCCTAGAATGCCAGGGCAGTATAAATACCCCACATGTGACCCCATTTTGGAAAGAAGACACCCCAAGGTATTCAATGAGGGGCATGGCGAGTTCATAGAAATTTTTTTTTTTTGGCACAAGTTAGCGGAAATTGATATTTTTAATTTTTTTCTCACAAAGTCTCCCGTTCCGCTAACTTGGGACAAAAATTTCAATCTTTCATGGACTCAATATGCCCCTCACGGAATACCTGGGGGTGTCTTCTTTCCGAAATGGGGTCACATGTGGGGTATTTATACTGCCCTGGCATTCTAGGGGCCCTAAAGCGCGAGAAGAAGTCTGGAATATAAATGTCTAAAAAATTTTACGCATTTGGTTTCCGTGAGGGGTATGGGGAGTTCATGTGAGATTTTATTTTTTGACACAAGTTAGTGGAATATGAGACTTTGTAAGAAAAAAAAAATAAAATTCCGCTAACTTGGGCCAAAAAAATGTCTGAATGGAGCCTTACAGAGGGGTGATCAATGACAGGGGGGTGATCAATGACAGGGGGGTGATCAATGACAGGGGGGTGATCAGGGAGTCTATATGGGGTGATAACCACAGTCATTGATCACGCCCGTGTAAGGCTTCATTCAGACGTCCGTATGCGTTTTGCGGATCCGATCCATCTATCAGTGGATCCGTAAAAATCATGCGGATGTCTGAATGGAGCTTTACAGGGGGGTAATCAATGACAGGGGGGGGATCAGGGAGTCTATATGGGGTGATCACCACAGTCATTGATCACGCCCCTGTAAGGCTTCATTCAGACGTCCGGATGCGTTTTGCGGATCCGATCCATCTATCAGTGCATCCGTAAAAATCATGCGGACATCTGAATGGAGCTTTACAGGGGGGTAATCAATGACAGGGGGGTGATCAGGGAGTCTATATGGGGTGATCACCACAGTCATTGATCACGCCCTTGTAAGGCTTCATTCAGACGTCCGGATGCGTTTTGCGGATCCGATCCATCTATCAGTGGATCCGTAAAAATCATGTGGACGTCTGAATGGAGCTTTACAGGGGGGTAATCAATGACAGGGGGGTGATCAGGGAGTCTATATGGGGTGATCACCACAGTCATTGATCACGCCCCTGTAAGGCTTCATTCAGACGTCCGGATGCGTTTTGCGGATCCGATCCATCTATCAGTGCATCCGTAAAAATCATGCGGACATCTGAATGGAGCTTTACAGGGGGTTGATCAATGACAGGGGGGGTAATCAATGACAGGGGGGTGATCAGGGAGTCTATATGGGGTGATAACCACAGTCATTGATCATGCCCCTGTAAGGCTTCATTCAGATGTCCGGATGCGTTTTGCGGATCGGATCCATCTATCAGTGCATCCGTAAAAATCATGCGGACATCTGAATGGAGCTTTACAGGGGGGTAATCAATGACAGGGGGGGTGATCACCACAGTCATTGATCATGCCCCTGTAAGGCTTTATTCAGACGTCCGGATGCGTTTTGCGGATCGGATCCATCTATCAGTGCATCCGTAAAAATCATGCGGACATCTGAATGGAGCTTTACAGGGGGGTAATCAATGACAGGGGGGTGATCACCACAGTCATTGATCATGCCCCTGTAAGGCTTCATTCAGACGTCCGGATGCGTTTTGCGGATCGGATCCATCTATCAGTGCATCCGTAAAAATCATGCGGACATCTGAATGGAGCTTTACAGGGGGGTGATCAGGGAGTCTAATATGGGGTGATCACCACAGTCATTGATCATGCCCCTGTAAGGCTTCATTCAGACGTCCGGATGCGTTTTGCGGATTGGATCCATCTATCAGTGCATCCGTAAAAATCATGCGGACATCTGAATGGAGCTTTACAGGGGGGTGATCAGGGAGTCTATATGGGGTGATCACCACAGTCATTGATCATGCCCCTGTAAGGCTTCATTCAGACGTCCGGATGCGTTTTGCGGATCCGATCCTTCTATCAGTGGATCCGTAAAAATCATGCGGACGTCTGAATGGAGCTTTACAGGGGGGTAATCAATGACAGGGGGGTAATCAATGACAGGGGGGTGATCAGGGAGTCTATATGGGGTGATCACCACAGTCATTGATCACGCCCCTGTAAGGCTTCATTCAGACGTCCGGATGCGTTTTGCGGATCCGATCCATCTATCAGTGGATCCGTAAAAATCATGCGGACATCTGAATGGAGCTTTACAGGGGGGTGATCAATGACAGGGGGGTAATCAATGACAGGGGGGTGATCAGGGAGTCTATATGGGGTGATCAGGGGCTAATAAGGGGTTAATAAGTGACCGGGGGGGGGGTGTAGTGTAGTGTAGTGGTGCTTGGTGGGACTTTACTGAGCTACCTGTGTCCTCTGGTGGTCGATCCAAACAAAGGGGACCACCAGAGGACCAGGTAGCAGGTATATTAGACGCTGTTATCAAAACAGCGTCTAATATACCTGTTAGGGGTTAAAAAAAACACATCTCCAGCCTGCCAGCGAACGATCGCCGCTGGCAGGCTGGAGATCAACTCTCTTACCTTCCGTTCCTGTGAGCGCGCGCGCCTGTGTGTGCGCGTTTACAGGAAATCTCGGCCATCGCGAGATGACGCGTATATGCGTGACTGTGCGCAGCGCTGCCACCTCCGGAACGCGATCCTGCGTTAGGCGGTCCGGAGGTGGTTAAGGTGGATATAGAGAAGATGGCGGATTTAAGAGATAAATGGCTGGATGCACATAAAGCTGATAAAGATACATGGTGGTCTGATACCTTCTCTTCCCTTAACCCCAATAACTGGTTCAAAGGTATTGGGGGTTGGCTCATGGGAATTGTCCAAGTAATATTGCAGGTAGCCCTAATAATATTGGTGATATATGTAGTGATTAAGCTCGTTCTTATTTGTGTGACCCGCTTTTCAAAAAGAATGAAGAAAACTGATGAACGACCTATTATGCTCCTCTACGATGAGGAAGGACAGAAGGAAACATCGTTCAACACAGCTCCCCCTCCTCACAATGATGCCTGGCTGAGATAGGGTGAGATGAATCCCAGGGTATTACCACAAGTCCGAGCAACCGGGAGCCTACCTATAAGGGGTAGGTTGTCGCCACTGCGGGTGAAGAGGATACGAATGGTATGCCCAGGGGATTCGCTAGGCGAAGGAAAAGTCTACAATCAAGTTTCCAAGGGGGGACTGTTATGGACTATTGATACAAAATGGATACTTGCTTGTTGAGGACTATGTGTAGCTAAGATGGCGGCCAGGCATTCAGCCAACACCTATAAACTAGAATCTTACTTTGTGTTTTATCATGTGTTTCTTTGTGGTTTCCGTTCAGCTCAAGCAAGCAGTTACAAAGAGGTTTCCGTTCAGCTCAAGCAATCAGTTACAAAGAAAGAAGAAGTAACGGTTTCTCCCACGAGCAAGGGGGGAGGAATTCCTCTGAGCTGTCAAGGTTACAGAAAAGTATAGTGTTCGTAGCCAATAGAAAAGATATACTCTATCTTTCACCCCCCCCCTCCCACTTCTTCATGTCGTAAAACCTATGCTGTTTTCAGAAATAAACCAGAGATTCTGTTTTAACTCCGTACTGTGAGTTGTCTCAGATTTGATCTCTCCGTGCACTTACATTAATTCATTTGGAGCAGTACATCAACCGAACTGGCAGCTTGGCCAGAACCAGAACAATGTGAACCCACCTTTACCGTTAAAGAAATGCATATGGATGACAGAATGTGAGTAAAACTAAATGAGTCAAAAACCATGATAAAACTGCATTTATTTTTCTCTAGTGTGGTTTTTGATGCAGCTAAGGCTACTTTCACACTTGCGTTTTGTGCGGATCCGTCTTGTATCTGCACAGACGGATCCGCACGAATAATGCAAACGCTTGTATCCGTTAATAATGGATCCGTTTGCATTATTAATTTTAAAAAAAAGTACTGTATACGTCAAAACTGATCCGTCTTGAGTTACATTGAAAGTCAAGGGGGACGGATTTATTTAAAAAAAATGTTATGCACTTATATAGCACTACTATATTCTGCAGCGCCTTACAGACATTAGCATCCAACTGTCCCCAATGGGGCTTACAATCTCAGGTCCCTATCAGTATGTCTTTGGAGCCGTTTTCAATTGCACCATATTGTGTCAGTGAAAAACGGATCCGTCCCCATTGACTTACACTGTAAGGCCTAATTCACACGAACTTTTTTTTGCGAGTGTACGGGCCGTTTTTTTGTGTTCCGTATACAGTCCGTATACGGAACCATTCATTTCAATGGTTCCGCAAAAAAAACGGAATGTACTCCGTATGCATTCCGTTTCCGTATTTCCGTTCCGTTGAAAGATAGAACATGTCCTATTATTGCCCGCAAATCACGTTCCGTGGCTCTATTCAAGTCAATGGGTCCGCAAAAAAAGCGGAACACATACGGAAATGCCTCCGTATGTCTTCCGTATCCGTTCCGTTTTTGCTGAACCATCTATTGAAAATTTAATGCCTAGCCCAATTTGTTCTATGTAATTACTGTATACTGTATATGCCATACGGAAAAACAGAACGGAAAAACGGAACAGAAACACAACGGAAACAAAAAACGTAATCGTGAAAAACGGACCGCAAAACACTGAAAAAGCCATACGTTCGTGTGAGTTAGGCCTAAGTCAGGATGGATCCGTTTGGCTCCGCATCCTCAGTCGGACACCAAAACGCTGCAAGCTGTGTTTTAGTGACCGTCTAAAAAACGCAACGGAGACCAAACGCAGCCAAACTGATGCATTCTGAACGGATCCTTATCCATTCAGAATGCATTGGGGCTGAACTGATCCGTTTTGGGCCGCTTGTTAGAGCCCTGAACGGATCTCACAAACGGACCCAGAAACGCCAGTGTGAAAGTAGCCTAAACCGCACCTCAACTGCAGTGTGTGAATACACTTCTTACTTCCTGACACCCAGTCTCTGAGTTCAGTGGGAGGCCTTGCTTCTTCAGCTCACATCTGCCACCTGTCTTCTGCTATTGGAACTGCACTAACTGGTACTCTCCAATCTGTTCTTCCCAGTCTGAACAATGAATGTCCAGTAATCTGTTTCACATCTGTTGTGCTTTATGAATGGAAGGTATTCCTAATCAAACGGAGTAGATAGGAATCTATAGTGATCTATAAAGATATATTTTTAAAATATTACCAATAGCTATTTTTAACATCCTTATTTCCACTAACGCATGCATCAGTCCCCTTTTTTTAACCCCTTAAGGACTGCACCACGAATCTTTGATTTTTCCACTACGACAGTCTTACATTTTTTATCTTTTTGTTCAATATCGCTTTATGCCCATTTTTTGTGGGACAAGTTTGATTTTTTTTTTTTTTATAATATACACCTGTCATCTCTGTAAGGCCTCGTTCACACTTCATTGTTTGATCAGTGATTTCCATCAGTGATTTGTGAGCCAAAACCAGGTGCGGTTTCCCTTAGGCCGAATGCATGCCGCCGCTGCACTACAGTAATACACTCGTATTGTGTATTACTGTAGTGCATCGGCGGCACGAAGCGCACGGCGTCATAGCAACCAATGACGCCGTGCGTTCCTGCTGTCAGCAGAAATCCAGGCCGGGATACCACGGACCGCTCACGGAAGGTACTCCGTGTGCATTCCATTTCCGTATTTCCATTCCGCAAAAAAATAGAACATGTCCTATTATTGTCCGTATTACAGACAAGGACAGTATTGTTCTATCAGGGGCCAGCTGTTCCGTTCCGCAAATACGAAATGCACACGGACATAATCCTTCTTTTTTTTTTTTGCGGATCCAATTTTTGCGGACCGCAAAATACATACGGTCGTGTACATGAGGCCTTAGGCCCCTTTCACACGAGCGTGACGGATTAGGTCCGGATGCGTTCAGTGAAACTCGCACCATTTTGCAAGCAAGTTCAGTCAGTTTTGTCTGCGATTGCGTTCACTTTTTTCCACGTGGGTGCAATGCGTTTTGATGCACTTTTCATGCTTGTGAACTAAAAGGTCCTGCTGAATGAAGATAGAAGAATCTTCTATCTTCATTCAGCTGGACCTGCGCTGACGTCACTGCGCTCACCACGTGGTGAGCGCGATTACGTCATCAAAGGTCCTTTTGCAGGTCCGGAAACAAGAAGAAAGAAGACGATGCCGGCTGCGCGAACAAGTGGATGAGGTGAGTTAATTTATATATTTTTTAACCCCTCCAGCGCTATTGTACTATGCATTCTGTATTCAGAATGCTATTCTTTTGCTTTATAACCATGTTATAAGAGAAAATAATAAAATGAATTGAACATCAATCCCAAACCCAAACTTCAGTGAAGAAGTCCGGGCTCCGGTCTGGGTACCACATTCAGTTTTTTCTCACGAGCGTGCAAAATGCATTGCACTCGCGCGGAAAAAACTGAACATCGGAACGCAATCGCAGTCAAAACTGACTGCAATTGCATGCCTACTCGTGCGGTTTTCCCGCAATCAGGGCTGGCGCTACCATAAGGCAGACCAAGCGGAAGAGAAGATGTGTCTGGCCAGACATTTTCCCTGCAGTGAAATGTATTACATGATGGACTTTCAAATGAATTGGGGAAAGATGCTGAGCAGGGACCCCCCATCTATGATGGACAGCGGTTGCCTTTATGTCTAATGACACAGTAAGAAAACAAGAGGAAAAATAATATAATATATAGTGTAAATTTCGCCCTATAAGATGCCCCTTTTTCCCTCCCAAAGTGGTGGGAAAATGTCAGTGCATCTTATGGGCCGAATACTAATGAGCACTTCATTAGTACAGGAGGACCGTGGAGTGGTGAATGCAGCACCCCCCACGCAGGCTCTGTACTCACCGCTTCCTGGTCTTCTTCTGCATGGCCTGCGCACAGCGTGAGGGCGTCGACTCTTTGGGACCTCACGCTGTGTGTTGTTGGGTCACAGCACACCACAACAGGAAGAACGTTGGATCTCGAGAGTGGCGGCAGTGTCCAGAGAAGGTGAGGTAAGTTGATTTATTTTTGTCTGCACTGCGGTCTAATTAACATGGGGCTCTGATCTGAGGTCTAAATGGGGGTTATTTAAATTGGGGGTCTGATTGGGGGTCACTCACATTGGGGGTCTGATCTGAAGTCTTTTTCACATTAGGGGTTTGATCTGAGGTCTGATTGGGGACCTTATGAACATTGGGGGTCTGACATGAGGTCTGAATGGGGTCTATTTAACATTTGTGGTCAGATCTAAGGTCTGATTGGGGGTCTTATAATCATTGGAAGTCAGATCTGAAGTCTGATTGGGGGTCTTATTAACATTGAGGGTCTGATCTAAGGTCTGAATGGGGCATCTTATTCACACTGGGGCTCTGATCTGAGGTCTGATTGGGGGTCACTCACATTGGTGGTCTGATCTGAGGTCTGAATAGGGGTCTTTTTCACATTGGGGCTCTGATCTGAGGTCTGATTGGGGGTCTTATGAACATTGGGGGTCTGACATGAGGTCTGAGTGGGGTCTTTTTAACATTGGGAGTCAGATGTAAGATCTGATTGGGGGTCCTTTAAACATTGGGAGTCAGATCTGAGGTCTGATTGGGGGTCACTTTCACTTCTATGGGGCCAGGGCTGCGTGAAAGATGCAGAATATAGAACATGCTGCGATTTTCACGCAACGCACAAGTGATGCGTGAAAAACAATGCTCATGCACACAGACTCATTGAAATGAATGGGTCAGGATTCAGTGCGGGTGCTATGCGTTTACCTCACGCATTGCACCCGCACGGAAAACTTGCTTGTGTGAAAGGGGCCTAACACTGAGGGTCTGATTGGTGGTCTGATCTGAAGTCTTATTTTCCTCCTCTAAAACTTCCCCCTCTTTTTGACCTGAGAAATAAATGTGCATTAATAAATTGCTCCTTACTAAGCTATCTGTATGTTAAGATCTCCACTTTATTATTTGCTTTCATTTGGACCTTAAAGGGGTTATCCAACCCCTATAATGCCCCCCAAAATGCCCAGGCACCTCATACAGGTTATACTTACCTTGCTCCCTGGCACCCGCGTCGCTCGTGATGCCAGCACGGCCGATTCTACATCTCCCCATCGCCCGGATGAAAACATCTGGTGATGGGGGGATTGGGTAATGCAGCCTCCCTAATGTCACCTGCGATGCTAGGTTGGCTTGTCACTGTCGAGGCGTGCTATTGACTGACCTCACCCCCCTGGGAGATGCAGCGATTTATATTGATGGCCTATCTGATCAGTGAGGGTCCGACACCCCCACCAATCAGCTCCATGCGCGCACCGCTTCCTGGTCAATACACTACATGTTATCCCCCATTCAAGTGAATAAAACGATTGCCTGTCATTACACTGCACTTCCGATATGACCTTCAATGTAGTGAACAAACAGATGATTGGCGGGGGGTCCAATCCCTGCCAATCAGATATTGATGACCCTATCCTATATAAATCGCTGGACAACCCCTTTAAAATATGTGTAATCACATGGTTTTAATCACCAGTGATCTTTCACACAATAAGCTACAAGTGTCCCTCTTTGACCTTCCAAAAAGTTGGGTGGCATGTAAATATGTGTGTGTGTATAAAGACAAAATGGCAGCATACTCTACTTTCGTATAACTATCAGTGCAATTTCATTGCTGACAGTATATGACTGCTGGCCCTGCGGTTGTGCAGCGCATCGTTTTAGGCGTCAGGGTGTACCAAGATGGCCGAACTATTGAATGGACAAGTCGAAAGCTTTTGTCTCTTCTAGGCCACCGTAGGCGCCGCCGGGCGACACAGAGTACGGTGGCCGAGGAGGCTAAGAGTGCATGCGTGAGTAACATGGCTTCGCGCGTAGGGAAACGCGGTGCAGGGGGAGACGATGAGCTGCCCCCGCTCCAGGCCGTGCTCATCGCCGACAGCTTCAACAGGAGGTTTTACCCCGTCACCAAGGACCGCCCGCGGGTGAGCGCCATGTTACGTGGGGGGAGGGGAGGCTGACAGATGACATGTGTGGTTATTGCATCATATGATCTGTGTGTCGTCAGAGCTGTCTCATCACAGGGGGCATCATCTTTCCTTGGCTGGACCCCATGGAAATGATAAGGCAATGGCATGTCCTAAAGTGCTGCTTCTTGTGAATGTATTAAACATGGCAGCGCCCACTGAGCGGTGAGACTGGAGGGGCGTGCGGTTTTCTTATTGGTCGTAACTTGGATTTCATGACGGCTTTTCCTATGGAAGTGAATGGGGTAGTAAGTGCCTTCTGGTAATAGACCTTAAAGGGAACCACCATAATGCCCCCCCCCCCCCCCCCCCCCCCCCAATCTCCTGGAGTACCTCTTAGCTCTGGTCATCATGTCACCACAGATTTTTATGCAGTTCGCCCGATGGGTAAATTTATTTCCCCCACTGGTGCCGTAGGAGACAGTGGTCGTGCCCTCCAGGCCCCATTCTGCCTCTGCGATGTTGATGGACGTCTCTGATGTCAGACATGAGGCTCTGCAGATCTCTGACGTACACCACCAAGAGTGAAGAGGCGAAATACGGGCTTGACTCTGAGCGCAAGACCGCTGTCTCCATGACCTCAAGTGTAACCTTTGCTTATGGCGCCAGGGGAGGAATAAAGTGGATTTGTGGTAAAGTTATCTATTGGCTGAACGCTGAAAAAACATCATTGGTGGCATGGTGACCAGAGCTGAGAGGTCCTGTGAGGGATTGGGCAGCCATTATGATGTACATTCACACGATGTTGAAACACGGACGCGTGACGGATGTTTTTTTTAATCGCACGTCCGTTTTAAGAACAGTGGTAGTCTATGGAGTTAATAACATGGCCGTTTTTTTTATGTCCTGTGTCTAAAGGCGGTCGAAAAATAGGATATGTTCTATTTTGTCTGTTTTTCACGGACCGACACCTCCATACAATTGAACTGTTTTTAACTTCTATTTCTCAGAAAGCTGTTTTTAACTGCCTTTTTTTTTTTTACTTTCATGTGATTGTAGCCTAAATCTAACTGCTGTTACCACGGTTTTTGCTCAGTCTTTGGATGACACATGGACAACTGGACTAAATAAAACCGTGGAGGTTGCCCATTCATCTGTTATCAGTTGGCCGCTCTTGTCTTTTGCATTGAACGCTTCACTTTTCAGGTCAACATCCCGATGTAGGTTGCACTAGGTTCTCATAGAATGGGGCAATAGATGGCGTAAGCGCTCATCTCCATAGTCATCTGTATCGCCGTCCTCAGGACAGCGATACAGATGAATGGTGCAGGGGAGAGGCGTCTCCCTTGCCCGTTCCTCTGATAGGCTACAGGCCTAGTGCTTGTAGCCTATCAGCCGGTGCAGGCAGCACGATGACGTCATCGCGCCGCCTGAGCCGTACAGAGCAGGACACAGGCCGGAAGAGGCCTGCATCGCATCACTGACAGCAGCATAAGGTAAGTATATGTGTTTGTTTTTATTATTTATAGTATACTGTGGCAAGAAGGGGGGTGGGGGCCCTATATCTGGCACAATATGGATTGGTACTATGGAGAAGAGGGGAAGCACTATGGGGGCCACTATGGAGAAGATGGGAAACACTATGGGGGCCTTATATACTGCCAAAATATGGGGGGGGGGGAGCACTATGGGGGCCACTATGGAGAAGAGGGGAAGCACTATGGGGACCCTATATACTGGCACAATATGGGGGGGGGCACTATGGAGAAGAGGGGAAGCACTATGGGGGCCCTATATACTGCCAAAATATGGGGGGGGGGAGCACTATAGGGGCCACTATGGAGAAGAGGGGAAGCAGTATGGGGACCCTATATATTGGCACAATATGGGGGGCACTATGGAGAAGAGGGGAAGCACTATGGCTGCCATATATACGGGCACACTATGGGGGCTCTATATAGTGGCACAGTATCTATTCTGCGAATTGAAACGACAAAGCTAACTCCAGACTTTGCTGCCTTAGCAAAAAAAGGAGACCAACAATACTGTTCCCACTAAAATTGAAGGTGAGTTATGCATACTATGTTATGAAAGAAATACATTGCATAAAAGTTTTGTACAATAACTCTTTTTATGCTTTTCTACCTTGAATTAAACTAAACCTTTAATGTTAAGAAATTAAATTTATATTAATTCACACAAACGCCCCATCCATCTACTCTTGGTCCGGCCCCCGGGTTCAATATATGAACCCATTGTGGCCACGAGTCAAAAAGCTTGCCCACCTCTGGTCTAGGCCTTCACCAGATTTATCACTGGGGCTCAGGATGGATGAGAAATGCAGTTCAGGGATAGGCACTGTTCTCTGACTCTATACCAGGCATGGCCAACCTGCGGCTCTCCAGCTGTTGTGAAACTACAACTCCCACCATGCCCTGCTGTAGGCTGATCGCTGTAGACTGTCCGGGCATGATGGGAGTTGTCGTTTTGCAACAGCTGGAGAGCCTCAGGTTGGCCACCCCTGCTCTATACCATTGGATGGCTTACCTATTAGGCCACAACCATCTACCACGAAGCCAGAGGTTTTCCCAAGAACTAGATTTTGGAGCAGAGTACGACAGTGTCTAGGTACACTAACATTAGTAAATGTGGGCCTGTGTTCTTTGGTGAGTGGCTGACTTATCTCCGAGCTGATGCGGCATACAACAGTTTTTGCCCGGCCAAAACCTGGCATTTATGCCACAAATCGACTGGACCACTGCTGGATCCCATTATTGTCAATAGGGATCTGGTGGGGATCTGTAAAATCCAGCAGTGCCAAATCCAGTGAACTCCAGAAGGCTGTTCTCTGCCTGAAACATTCACCGGAGATGTGAATTTTGGCCTATGATCTCAATCTGTCACATGATGAACCTCTTTGTATGAGGAAATCTTGAAGGTCATGGCCCTCTCTGTGACTTGGGGGGGATCAGCTCTATTAGGGCATTTTTAATGGTGTAACAATAAACCATCATGTCTGAACAATGGAAATCTGAAAAGTTATTGGAGGTGATTAAGAGGGTATTAAACTGGACAGGGTCTGACCACTGGGACCCACATGTCCACCAGAACAGGGATCCGTGGTTCCTGTTTGACTGTAGCAATGCATGCTTGCGCTCCAATCAAGAAAAAGATAGTCCTACAGACGATGAAAGAAATGGCAGTGCCCATGGTCAAGCGCCGCTCCATGGACCCTCCATTCTCGTGCCAGATGTTGGACCCCCTCCAGTCTAGGAGTTGTTACCTATCCATGTGTTTGGTCTTTATTTTTTTTTTATTTTTTTACAGGCACTTCTTCCATTGGCGAATGTGGCTCTGATTGATTACACCTTGGAATTTCTCACCGCCACTGGGGTTAAAGAAACATTTGTCTTCTGCTGCTGGATGGCAAATGAGATAAAAGAGCATCTGAGGTAATCAAGAAGTTAAGATGTCAGTAAAAAAAGCAATATCCATCCATTCAATGATTACACAGTGACTATAATGCAATTTACCCACATGGTGACCTTGTGTGATATGCAGCATTTTTGGTGATCCATGGCTCAACTTCTATGCTGTCAGTTTTGTTCTGATCTATCCGGGTAAACTAATGCACGTTGTGTGGCCAGCAAGCTTAAAGGGGTGACCTACGGTATAGGCCATGTCCATAGGCCCATTGGGGAATTTTGTTCTAAAAAAGGGAGGTCCACCTCTATTAGGCCTCATGCACACGACAGTTTTTTTTCTTCTGTTTACGGTCCGCTTTTTGCGTTCCGTATACGGAACAATTCATTTCAATGGGTCCGCATAAAGAAACGGAAATGCATCCGTATGTCTTCCGTATCCGTTCCGTTTTTGCGGAACCATCTATTGAAAATGTTATGCCCAGCCCAATTTTTTCTATGTAATTACTGTATATGCCATACGGAAAACTAGAACGGAAAAACGGAACAGAAACTGAAACAAAAAAATAGAACAACGGATCCGTGAAAAATGGGCCGCATAACACTGAAAAAGCCATACAGTCGTGTGCAATAGGCCTTACCCAGCGATCCTTTGATTTTAGTGGGGCAGGCATGAGAAAAGCTAAGTACACCCTCTTTCACTTCTATGGTTTTACGTATAAGGACATAATAAAAAAGCATCTGGTCTTTAGAAGGTCTTAAAATTATATAAATTCCATCTCTGATGAACAAGCACACATGACAGATTACACCACGTCATTATTTAGCAAAAAGTAAGCCAAAATGCAGAAGCTGTGTGTGACTGCGGCATCTAGGGAGTTAAAGGTATTTTCCAGAATTTTATAACTGATGACCTATCCTCAGGATAGGTCATCAGTATCTGATCGGCAGGGTCCAACACCCGGGACCCCTGCCGATCAGCTGTTTGAGAAGGCAGCGGCGCTCGCAGTAGTCCCGGGTGTAGGAGCCCACCGATCAGATACTGATGACTTATCCTCAGGATAGGTCATCATCAGTATCTGATCGGCGGGGTCCAACACCCGGGTCCCCCGCTGATTAGCTGTTTGAGAAGGCAGCAGCGCTCGCAGTAGTCCCAGGTGTCCTGAGGATAGGTCATCAGTATTAAAGCTCATGCACACAAACGTATTCCGGCCGTGCTCATATAGTGTCCGTATTCAAGTGAATCCCGAAGATAAGCAGCAGAGGCACGGAGTGGAAGTCCACGGAAACACTACAGAGCGCTTCTGTGGCATTTCCCTCTACCCGCAAAAAAAACATGCACTATTTTTTTTCGGTGCAGGCGGAATCGCTGACCTATTCAACTGGAATGGGTCTGCATCCGTGGGGGCTGGCAGAATGCATTCGTGCGCATGAGCTCTTAAAATTTCAGAAAACCCTTGTAACAGCCGGCATCAGAGTTAAAACGGGAGCCTGGCTTCAGTCAGTGCCGGGCTCCCGCTGAGATCACTGCCTGTGAGGTCTCTTCAGTCCCTGCCACCCGCACCAGGGTTAATGGTGCGGGTAGCAGGGAATGGACAGACCTCACAGCCTGCGCTGAGCTCCGGACAGAAGTCTGGACTGTACTTTTTCAGAGGGTAACATTGCCTTACAGGAGTCTCTGACGCTTTAACAGACGTTATTGCGACCTCCGGTCAGTGCCATTGATTAACTGATCATCAGCAATTGTGACCACCTCTATAAAAGTAGAAGTTTTGGAAGTTTGCCAATTCAGGCGTGTGTTACCACAATGCCAAGGGGGACATTGATCTTAGAAAAGCAGTTTTGTCTGCCCATCAAGCTTGGAAGGGTTATAAGGTTCTGCCTCTGGAAGATTCAGCAGAATTGATACATTGATTTTAGAGGGTGAAGGTTAATGCTATATACAACCTCTCTGAATTGTATGGTTTTACATATCGGGACGTAATACAAAAACATCTGGTCTTTAGACTATATCTACTGCAGCAGGGGAACTGAAAACAATGGGGGAGATTTATCAAACTGGTGTAAAGTAGAACTGTCTTACTTGCCCACAGCAACCAATCAGTTCCCACCTTTCATTTTTTTAACGCTCCTTTGGAAAATGAAAGGTATAATCTGATTGGTTGCTGTGGGCAAGTAAGACAGTTCTACTTTACACCAGTTTGATAAATCTCCTCAGATCTGTCTGCTTTTCCTACGATCACATAGCTGAATGGGCTTGTCTATGGGGAAGGTAGCCGTCAATTGTACCACAGGTATCTTAGGTCTGTGGTCAGAATAGAAGTGTCATATGATTTAGTAGTTATTCAGAATATGCCAAAGCTATTGTACGATGAGTAATAAAGTGTGATGTTTCCATTAAATATAGGTATGACTAGCAGTATATATTAAGCTACCTTCTAAAAAAAAATGTACCGTATTCCTCGGCAGGAATTCCAAGTGGTGTCGGGCTACCAGCTCCAATGTAGTGCGCGTGGTGACGTCTGAACTTTACCGCTCACTTGGAGATGTCCTCCGAGATGTGGATGCCAAAACCTTGGTGCGCTCAGACTTTGTGTTGGTCACAGGAGATGTGGTTTCTAATATAAACATTGAAGCCGCTTTGGAGGAGCACAGGTCTGAAGCTGAAATTTCCATAGGACTCCTAGATTTGATTTGCTAATACTTTTACTAATCTGCCATCATATTTTCTTTCAGGACTCGGCGGAAGCTAGAGAAGAATATTTCAGTTATGACCATGATCCTTAAGGAGTCCTCACCAGTGCACCATACAAGGTGTCAAGAGGATGATGTTATCATTGCTATGGATAGCAAGACCAAAAGAGTGTTGTTGTACCAAAAAAGCCAGGACTTGAAGCGCTATCACTTTCCAACGGTTAGTGATCAACCATTCATCCATAGAAACTATATAGTGGTCACAAAACTCTTCCTTTAACCTAGTGGGTCTCGGTAGGCCTCTTTAGCAGCTTATAAAACAGCCCCTCTGACAGCCATCTATTCAAGATATCTTAATATGTAAAATATTAGCATTTTATATGAATTACTCTTCGACCTAATTGCTTTTAGGGGTTTCATAGAGCAGTAAATCCTTCATGACTCATTTCTATTTGTAGAGCATCTTCCAGAGTAAGGCTCATGAGATGGAGCTGCGTCATGATTTGCTGGACTGTCACATTAGCATCTGCTCTCCCCAGGTAAGTGACTATTTGTCAAGTATCGCAGCTATTGCTGAGCTGTTTTGTAAGGAGAGATTAACTATATTAACCCTTTGAGGACGTGGTGATTTTTAGTTTTTTTACTCCTGGCATTTCCAAGGCCATAACTTTATTTTTCCATTCACATAGCGATATAAGGGCTTTTTGCGTGACAAGTTGTGCTTTCTAATAGAACCATTCAGGCCTCTTGCACACGACCGTATGGCTTTTTCAGTATTTTGCGGTCTGCAAAAATCGGATCCGAAATAAATACGGATGATGTCCGTGTGCATTCCGAACAGCTGGCCCCTGATATAACAGTACTATCCTTATCCGTTATGCGGACAATTATAGGACATGTTCTATATCTCTGAATGGAATGGAAATACGAAAACTGAAGGCATACGGAGTACCTTCGTTATTTTTTTTTTTTTTGCGGATCCATTGAAATGAATGGTTCCGTATACGGAACGCAAATGTAGGTAGTTGGAAGCTGGAAAATATAAATGGGTGGCACTGTATTAAAAAACGAGATTTTGTGAAACTCACCTGTAAAATCTCTTTCTCGCAGGGTTCGTTGGGGGACACAGGACCATGGGTATAGCTTGCTGCTGCCACTAGGAGGCAACACTAGGCTGAAAAAAGACTTAGCTCCTCCCCTGCAGGCTATACCCCCTCCAGGCTGGAGAGAGCATGTTAGTTTGTGCACAAGCAGTAGGAGCGGTAGAAAACATGTGCCAAGTAAAGGAGATGCAACAATAATAAATACTGGGTGGGTGCTGTGTCCCCCAATGA
Organism: Bufo bufo; assembly: GCF_905171765.1. Lineage (NCBI taxonomy): Eukaryota > Metazoa > Chordata > Amphibia > Anura > Bufonidae > Bufo > Bufo bufo. The sequence continues at coordinate 251,482,920 of NC_053392.1, forward strand.
ACCCCGCGAGAAAGAGATTTTACAGGTGATTTTCACAAAATCTCGTTTTCTCGCTGGGATCATTGCGGGACACAGGACCGTGGGACGTCCTAAAGCAGTCCACGGGGAGGGAAAAAGATCCACACCCATGGAATAGCAGTCACGAGGATGCTAACTGCACTGCTGCCTGCGAGACCCGGAAGCCCGGAGCCGCACTGGTGATGCCTAGAAAGCACCTGGCAAAAAAAATTGGTGAACGGGCTCCAGGAAAACCAAGGCGCTGCCGTATACAACCGCGAAGCTGATGCAGGGTGAAACATGTATGGCACAAAGAGCTGACCGCTGGTCGGATGTTCCGAACTCCGCTGGGCGGTGTCTTGCCCCGGAAGCGGAATGCCTAAGCAGCCGCCAATGGATCCACCTGGAACACCCCTTGGAGACCATCGAGCACTTCCAAGGACCTCCAGGAATGACCAGGTAAAAATCCGCACGGCGGAAGAGCCAGTCATGGACAAGCAAACCTCCGAGCTCGAATACATTCTGATGGAGAGCTCACTCTCTCGACTGCGAGGGAGAAAGAAAAAGAAGGGAAAACAACGTCCTGTCGACGCAGAAGGCGGCGACTACCGTCAGCAAAAAGAAAGTAATGGGCGGAGCACTGCCTTATGCGAGTACCTGATAAGAAAAACGTACTTACAAGAAAGGTACTCCCAACTTCCAAATTCGTTGGGTGGAAAAGCCCGCCCCCAGGAATGCCACCTTCCCAGAATAAAAAGAGGGGAAGAAGATTCACAGAGAGGGAACATGTTCCTCACTGAAACGCCACTAAACTACCCATCGGTCGTCTGGACGAAACCAGGTACCTGGCCCTAACCCTGGATGCAGATGACTTGGAAAAATGTACGTACAAGAAGGCGCAATCAACCCCGAAAACCGCCGGGTTGAAAATTCCGCCACCCGGAACGCCGCCTTCCCAGAAATAAAAAAGAAGAAGAAGAGGTCCCAGAGAAAAAGAAGTCCCAGAGGTGGCTGGGACGAAGCCGGCTGCTGGCCACAACTGTGGAAGCAGAACCAAAATCTAGGTCCGCAGGGTCCTCCTCTGGTTAAAAGGACACCCCTGAGAAAGCGGTAACTTGGTAGACTAATGTCCCTAGAGCCTTCGGGCTTGTGGTGAGACTTCTAGCGAGAAAAGCTACTGAGAAAAAAATTCCTGAGCCAGGCGTGCCCAACTGCAGGCCAAGAACCAATACCTCGGATAAAGGTAGAAGCAAAAAACGAGGTGAGCATCACCAGTGATGGAAAGCCCCATAAGTGATAAATGTTGACCATGTGGGACACTGCCTGGACGGGCAGATGACCAAGAAACGAGAATACTCCTCGTGGAAAAAAATTGAATCCGAATTCCCGAGCCGTACAACCCAGAGCTACCGGTCAAGTAGATCGAAGGGGAAGATGGCCAGCCATATCCAGCGAGAGGAAGGACAGGAAAGAAAAAGGGTGTCCCGTTCCAGGAACGAAACCCCCACCAGTGGTGGCAAGGCGTGCAGACACCCGCTCTGCCCGGTGTGGGGGGACCCACAGTCCACCCCTGGAATGAGCAGTGAAAGGAAAGACCACCAACGGCTTGAGGAGACACAGACCGTAATCATATCTGAGGAAAGGTATCACTGTAGTGGTAAACGAGTGCCGCAGGGACTCGGCTACCCAGAAGAGCGCACCCAAAGTAAGGTGCTGATAGCTATGGCATGTACGTCAATGCAAGCCCGAGTTGACGACACCAGAACAACAGTTGTCAGAGCAACGGTCAATTAACAGTAGTATAGACCATTAAGAGGCCAGGGCTAAAGCCCATTGCCATAAGAGACTGGCACTCTACAGAATCTCTTGGTAATGCAATACACCGCCTGAGGAGGAGCCTGGACAAGGGGAGCCACAAGGGTAATGCTAATGCCATACTCCGGCTGAGGAGGAGGAGGCCGCACCGTAGAGGATACTAATTCCAGAGTCAGTAGAAACCGTCATTTGACAAAGGAACTGTGCAGTAGGAACCCTAGTATGTAGTGGGGGTGCAAATACCCCTTGTACAGTAAGAGCTACAGCATGCTCCGCCAGCGAAAAATCGAGGGAGAGGCCTAAGGATACCCAGAAGTAGCATGGGACCATGCTGTCTCAGTTAAGTAGAGCCATCCTGAGGTACTCCGTGAATAAAGGGGGCTGAACCGGAGCGACCGCCGAAGCAGTGCCAGGGTAGAACCCTTACCCGAGGGGGCTGTCCCACTGCCGTGACTACGATCTCCGGCTCTAGTGTGAAAGCTTCCCCTGCTTAGAAGAACACTCTGTAGTTGCCATTGCAGATTGCCAGCAAAACACCCTCACCTAGATAAGGAAGAGTGGTGGCACAAGGACGACACATCTGCGCCCGCCCAACCAGCACCGGAAGAGAAGGGAGGATACAATATGGGAGTAGCCACAGTATCCAGTGGCAGTATCCATATGTCACTAGATGGAAAGTACAAGGCATGAACAGTGACGACTGTTGCCACAGCCCACCTGAACGAAGGCAAGGCATCTAGTGTCGTGGCTTAGTTGAAATAAAGCATGCAAGATGCTTAGCGAATTCCCGTTAGTTGTAGAAGGGGGTAATGCCACGTCTGTTGAATAGTATTCAGTAGTAGCGCACTCCTCCGGTCAAGGAAGGGGGGTAGCACGATAATAAAAAACGTATCCAACGGTAGTGTAATCACCCCTCCATGGAGGGGGGAAATACCTACGGTAAGCACTGAACTCAGTGGAAGTGTAATTACTCCTCTTATGAAGGGGAGAAAAATATACAGGAAGTACCGTATCCTGAGTTAGCACAAGAACCTCGCCTATGGCAGGGAGTAATGCACCCAGCAGGAACTGAAATCAATGGTAGAGAAACACGCCCCTAAGGAAGAGGGTAATGCATATGATCAGTCCTGTACCCGGTGGGAAGAGAAATTCCTCCACTTATGTAAGGGGGTAATGCTTACGGTAAACACTGCCACCAGTGATATTGCCATAACGTCCCCTATGAGAGAGGCTAATGTATACTGCCAGTACTGCACTCAGTGGAACGGTAATTCCATCAAGTCCGGAAGGAGGGACGCGAATGGCTGGCACTGAGACCAGTGCTAGTGCAGTCAGTCCACCTATCCAGTAGTGGTGCAATGCCGCCTAAGGAAGGGGGTAATGCATACCATCAGTACAGCTGGTCAGTATGGATGCAATACTAAAAGATTGAACTGAATTCATATCAGAGTCCGCAGA